>NC_135238.1:210282948-211484448 GCF_051348905.1 Ranitomeya variabilis | reverse complement strand
GGCGGTCTCCCATTCTTCTCCAGCCGCAGTGGAGCCTGCTCAGCAGAGATGTTGGTCCCAGCGTCTGGCCAAGGCAGATACTATGCGCTTGGTTACTGCTGCCCTTACAGGCTCAGCCATTGTCCAGCACTGATCAGCGGTGAGCAGACGCTCCAGTCTTGCTTTTCTCTACTGAGCATGCCCAAGGGATGACCTTTCATTGGAGGTCGGGGTCACATGCTCAGCTCCTGTAGCAGCTCCTATTGGACCACATGGAAGGTCCCGGAGAGCTTTTGCTATAAAAGGTTTGCATGGCCGCGCAGCCATGCGCTAGTATAAACCTTATATCGTGTGTGTGTGGATGTATGCTTAATCTGGTAAATGCTCCTTAATCATTCCCATTCCTAGTGTTGTTGAATACTCATGAATGTTGAAGCTACCTAGCGCCTGACAGTGCTGTCCTAGACACAAGAGCACGATGCTACTGTGTCAAACCAGCAGCGATTGCCAGTGCGGCACCGTACGCAATCAGTGTGCTTTCCTAGCCCTAGTTAGGGTGGTTAGTGGCGTCCGCCAAAGCGGCGCTGAACGCGATAATCTTTAATCACTTCTGACAACTGGTCAGTGTTGGGTGGGAACTCCCGCTTGATCTCAGCCTCTGACTCAGGGCGTCCTCAGGCATGGTCTTAAAAGCCACCGAGGGTCAGAACGAGGTCAATCACCAGCATAGTAGGGGGGAGTTTCAGGGATCCCACCAGCGTCCATCTGCTGCACCCTGTGACTGCTAACAGGGCACAGCATTTCCTTTGTTTCCCTGCGACTCTGTGAAGCAGCAGAGCTCGCATCAGTTCATACCGGGTGACGGAACCCATGTTTATTCTGGCGTAGTACCGCCATATAGTGCCGCCATTACCTAGCAGCAGGTTCCATCTCTGCACGGTTGACCCTGGGCTGCGAACGCCCCTTTTACTATCTTTATATTTATTCATTCCGCCAGCCCTAACAGTTGTCTAACAGCCAAGTGGCTGCAGTGAAGAAGAAGAAGAGAGGTACATTACTGAACTTCTGAGACACGGAGATAATTTATTTCCATTTTATATTTCTCAGATTTCATTTTAATATCAGTCACAATAGGATCAAAGAAAAAGAAGAGATTAAGAAAAAAATTGATGGGATATTTTTATTTTTTTCTGTGCATTTTCTGAGATTAGTGTTTCTTTAACAAACATATTGTCACTCTTCCAAAATGTAAAACTATTTTAAGAGCCCTGAGCAGATCTTAAAAATTGCCCTTAATTGTGCTCAGAAAAAGGCTGTTATCTGAATATTTGCATATTGAGTGATAATGGTGCTTCAGAGAATGTGCATTGTGGCACATCTGGTAAGGGCTCTGCTACACTTGTTATGGCATTCTCACTACTTTGCTTGCCCTAAAACTGTCCAATTCTTGTGCATTAAAAAGCAAAAGTTTCTCCAGGACTGGTACTCTACAAATGCATGCTCCCAAGTAGAGATGAGAGAACCCAAACTGTAAAGTTCAAGGTTTGTACCGGACACCTAGTGTCCGGTGCTGAACTCCGAGCACGATCTTCTCGTGGAAGCCCATTTTACAGTTCGCAAGTTCAGGGAAGAGAGAGATTTCCCAGCTCCAAAGTTCTGGTCCTCTTTAATTCCTATGGGGTTCAGATTCAAATTCAGGTACAGTTCTGGTACCCAAACCGAACTTTGGACTAAAGTCCGGTTGAATCCGACGAGCCCAAACTTCCATGGGTCCAATCATCCCTACTCACAAGAACTTGGCTAAGCACATAATCCGTGCAGGAGCATCTGTGCAAGCTTGGTCTCTGTTGCAGGACCACGATGACAACAATTACAGGAAATGGAGTGTAAATTTTCAAAATGGACTTTGGAAACAAAATAAGGAATATCTCAAGAATGAGGAATATCTAAACAATGAAGTAAAACACACAAATGAAGATAATGACATACTTAGTAACAATCCCAAACTGCATGGTTATATGGACTGGGCTTAGCAAAACCACATCATAAATGAACTATTTTTGTTATGTTGCACCTAAAGTGCTGGTTGTTAGTGATAAGTGAGTATACTCGTTACTCGGGTTTCACCGAGCATGCTCGGGTGGTCGCTGAGTATTTGGATGTGCTCGGAGATTTAGATTTTGTCACCGCAGCTGCATGATTTGCGACTGCTAGACAGTTTGAATACATGTGGGGGTTGTCTGTTAGGGAATGCCCACGTGTTCAGCCTGTCCAGTAGCCGTAAATCATGCAACTGCAGCGAAGAAAACTAAATCTCCGAGCACATCCAAATGCTCAGAGAAACCCGAGTAACGAGTATACTCGTTCATCACTACTGGTTGTTCCTCAAAGCTCTTGATTCGGATGAGCAATTCTAATGCAGCACAGACAGATGGCATTGGCACAGCAGAATAAAACAGTTGGAACAGCAGAGGATGGAAACTGAAGGACTTGAACTGGAACAAATGAAGTAGAGAAGAAGGCATGGCAACTGGCGTAGAACGGTGGCATAGAAGTGTCACCTCAGTGTTGAGGAACCAGAGTAGTAGAACTAAATGATACAAGAGATTCTGGCGTAGCAGAGATAAGTTTGTGTCAGTCTAAACAGCACTGGGCATCAGTATATCATTTGCACAGTGAACTAGCAGAGCTGGGTATTGCAAGGGATCCAAGCAGTCCATGGTAGGAGCATGGACACCAACTACTTGAATACACATGCAGATTTCAACCATCTTAGCCAGTTTATAAGCCCATGAACTCAAAGGAACTTGGCAGATTGCCATGAAAACCCAATGTGGCAAAGGCAGCTGTTTGTTATACAAGAGTTTCAATCTAGGTGATGTCCATAATTTTGCATAATGGCTGCATTAAAAGATTTATAATGATTGAGAAGGGAATCACCATTTAAACTTTCTGGGCTCTAATGTAAAATCCTTAAGAGGATCCCAAATATCACACACTCAGTTTATAATACTCTCTATCTGGGGCAGTGGAACCTTTTGAGCTCCAACAGACTTTAACCTTCTGGATACAAGAACAATCTTTATTTTAACACCCTTGCTCCAACAGAAGGCTGACTAAGTAAATAATGGTACTGAAATAGTAAAGCCGCAAAAGTTGAATTCCAGTTTCTTGTCCATATGTTGATCATAGAATTAAATGACCATTAGTTTTTATTAGAGACGCTAGATCTCATGAGTCGTCTTGGGATAAAACATTCTTTACTCTGTCAAATCCAAAGCATGCAAGATGTTCCATGTTCCTTCTCTTGGGTCTGGATACAAATGGGGTATTTTGCTTTGATACGCATTATCCTGTTTGTGTGTCCAGACATAAGTGCCGATTAGAAATTCCAATAAATCAACTAAATCTCAATAATGAAAATCCGACAAGCCCCGACTGTATGTACAGTTTCCAATGAGAATATGAATTAGGCTTAGTCCTCATAATTGTCTCATGTGGTATTTCCATCTTGCTCTACCGTGTCCTGTGCTTTATGTACTAGCCTCTAGAAATTAGCAGTTTCCTTTTAATGGAGCTAAGATTTTCCTATTACAATAAGACTATTTTTAATACTTTTAACAAGTCGATTAGAAAATACAATTTATATTCTCTGAGTATATTTTGTCATTTTCAAGTATAATTTTTTGCATTCATATTCTTGTATGAATTTTAATGGAGACACTTAAATTGTAATTATTCCTCTCAGCTCAAACACAGGTAACAAATGGAATTCAATCAGTGTTTGCGCATAATGACCATCATTAAGAGGGAAATAATAATGACATTCTATCTGCATTACACTCGCACTCTTTACACAATGATCTGAATCCCATTATCGATCTCCATGGAGATAGGCAATTGTCACCTATTCCGCATAGTATCTGAATGTTAAATACATTTGTTTGGAACAAATATTTTAATGAATATACTCAGTTCCACTTAATTAACTATGTGATAGCTGAATGTTTTTACTTAATAATGAAACATTCATCATGCAAAATGGTTTGCAAGAGAAAACAACAAAGGGAGAGAACAATAGCAATTAGAAGCCAAGATGAATTGTCAGTAATACATTAGATAGGAAAATCTATATTTAGATTGATATAAGAAAAATAGATAGAAATAGAAAAATAACAGCAGAAATTTTCTCATGCAAAGATGGGTGTAAAGCCTACAAGGTTATCATCAAAAACTCTTGAATAAAAAATTCCACAAAATGGAGTCAGCACTCCAAAAAATGGATTTTATTCAACCCCTTCTAAACTCAAAATGGCAGAAACATTCTCTACAATTTGAGCTGAAACAGTGTATGGGCTGAATAAAATCCACATTTTCATCATCAGGCTTTGGAGTGCTGCCTCAGTTGTTTGGAGTTTTTAGATAGACAGGCTAACAAATTAACAAAAGCATTCGGACACCTACACTTTATGCCTATAGGAGGATGTATGACCACTCATAAATATGAAGGCATAAATATGGAGTTGTTCATTCCCCTGCGGTTTTCCTCTTCTGGTAAGTCTTTCTACAAGATTTTTGGCTTGCATCAGTGGGAACTTTGGCACATTCATCCGCAAGTGCATTTGTGAGGTCAGACACTGATGTTGGAGGAAAGGCCTGGTTCATGATGTCCATTCTACTTAATTCCAAAATTGTTGGATAGAGTTGAGGTTGGGGCTCTGTGCAGTCCATCAAATTCTTTCACATCAAATTCCCTCCAATCATGTCTTTATGGACCCTGTTTTGAAACTGGGGCACAATCACGGGGAACAGAAAAAGGGCCTTCTCTAACTGTTCCCACAAAATTGTAAACATACAATTGTTCAAAATGTCTTGTGCTAAAGTATTAAGATTTCCCTTTATTCGAACTAACAGGCTGAGGTCGGCCCCAGAAAAACAATCCCATGTTATTAGACTTTACAGTGGGCACAATGCAGTAAGGCAGATAATGTTCTCATGAAATTTTCCTAAGGCAGGGGTCACACTTGTGAGTATGATGCAAGAAACTCACGAGAGTCTCTCGCATCAATACCCGGCACTGCCACCAGCACTCGGGACCGGAGCTTGTGGCTGCATGTATTTCTATGCAGCTGAACGCTCTGCTCCCGAGTGGCGGCGGTGGCAGTGCCGGGACTTGATGCAAGAGACTCCCGCGAGTTTCTTGCATTGAACTTGCAAGTGTGACCCCGGCCTAACTCAGACTCATTCATCAGATGCCAGATAGAAAAATGTGAAATGCAGTTCCACAGAACATGTTTCCACTGCTTCGGAGTCCTGTGTTGGTGGCTTTACACCTCTACATCTGATTCTTGGCATTGTTCTAGGCGATATAAACCTTGCATGCTGCAATCAGCCATAAAAACCCAAGCTATGAAGTTCCTGACTCACAGTTTTTATGCAGATGTTAATACCAGAAGAGGCTTTGACTTCACAGATATAGAGTCAGCAGAGCATTGACGATTATTTTATACTATGCTCCTCAGCACACCTCACTCTGTATGGTTACATGTTCTGCCACTTCCTTTCTAAGTTACAGTAATTCCAGTCACACTTTATTGTGAAATCTTAAAAGGAACCTGACCAGTCCCATATGTCCACAAAACCACCAGCATGTATTTATTCCTATGTTAACACTATGTCTCACTAGCCCTTTGTGCAGAATAAATGTTCAAAGGATATGGAAAAAAAAAGAATGTTGAAAATATGTTTCCAATATGGTAATTAGTTACATTGTAGTCAAGGTGGGCTTGTCCTACAAACCATGATACCATGTCTCTGTGGGCCTGATGACATGATTTCCAAGAGCTGATGTCAACACATGCATGCTGCTTTCATCATTTCATGTCAGTTCCCAGTTTGTTCCCTGGTTCCAATGCCCATTAACATGAAAATATAAAAGTTGCACACATGAGTGAGACTTGCAGAGAACCGGCATCTTGTAAATCATTTTATCAGGCCTATAGGGTCACGGTAACAGGATTAGTAGGACGATAAGTCTATCGAATTCAACATTTCCTCAACTAGACTGAAAGTAATCTAGAATAATACCAACATAATAACTTCTTTCAAGTTGAACTTGAAGCAGAACATTGTTCTTCTTCACACCAGCTACCTATCTATAAGAAAATCCCGCTAGTACCTTCTTTGCTTACGGGAATAAGGGGTACTCTCACTTTCTCTCCAAGCAAATTTTTGGGCATGTACCATTAAGCCCTCTTTCTCTCTTTATGTTGCCGCACTTGCATTGTTCTACTACATGGCAGACATATTTGCTAACCTCTGATTTATGACTCTAGGCCAGGACTTCCAGATCTGATAAGACCTGGGATGTTTCTGGTCATGTATATGTGAGGATACATTACACATCATGACGTCGTGACCCTATCGGAGCGACAACAACAATGGTCAGACGACTGACTACGAGGAGAGATTGTGCCAGAGAGGTGAGCTGTGAGGTGAGTACAAGAATCTTTTTTTTTTTACACCTTATGTTTATTGTGCTCTGGGGTTCATCACCCCAAAACAAAGAAAGAAAATTCAATTAGCAGGGAATTACTTTTCTATTAATCTAATTTCCTGGAAAAATTTGTGCAAAGAGGCAAACTCAAATTCTGCCTGATTTGCTCATCTCTAAACATATTGAGGAATATAGTACCTGCATCTACCTGGCAGTCAGCACCTATGCAATGAAGACTGTCTGTCACTAATTGATAGCGGTTTTATAGTAATTTACTCAGTGTCTTCAGCTGGTTGTAAAAAAGATATGTGAGGACAAATCTGCTTTAAAGTAATGATTAGGATTAAAAAAAAGTGACTTCATCCAAAATATATAATTCCTTTTTTAATTTGTTCGCTTATCCTCGGCTTACCTGAGCCTCCGTTTTGATCAGTCTTTCATGTGCTCCATCATGCCCACACATCAATTATACTATAATAAGATTTGATTGTGAATATTGTAGCTTTTTTGTCTTTAAATTAATGAAACAATGTCAAAGCTCTGTCCTCGTGACCAGAATCCTTGGTAAAAAGAAAGTTTGAGGTTGAGCTATTTGAGTGACATTGTTTCTGGCTAGCAAGAGAGAGTTTTTATTTCATTATTTTTAGTACATTTAAATTGGTAAAAATCTAGTGTTTAAAGGAGCACTCATGTCTGTTTCAAATTTTTGTTGGGCATACGCACTACTTCAAAGTTTTCCTTGGGCCTTGTGCATACGCACTACTGGCGTCTTGTCTGTGTAGGGAACTGCAGCAGGCCCCATTAGTTTTGATAGAAGTGCACTGTAATTTCCTGCACAGAAGATGGATTGTGGCTCCACTGTGCAGGGAAAAAAACATGGGAGGGGATTTGGCCTCTTTATTTGCGTGATCAGTGGGTCCCAGAGGTTGGGTCTCTGTTCAATTCCATTGGAAAAGATCACCATCATATCATTATAATCGATCGTATCTAAAGACAGCGCTTTGTGTAGCTTGAATACAATAGATTTTTATAATCAATTATATCCATTACAACATAATGATTGCAATCCACAGCTAAATCTGCCCCTAAATCTACAACAAAATCAGTATGCAACACATGTGACCTTAGCCTTCAATAGTCTTAGTTGCCAAATTTTAGACTGGAACATCTGCTTAGTAAGGGTGTGGACTAGAGATGAGCAGATCACATAAAACTCGAATCCACCTGCTCACGCAGATTTTCATATGGAAATTTGACTCGGCTACAAAGAAACTGGCTCACATGAGGACCACCCCAGGAAAGGAAGACCAAGAGTCACCTCTGCTTCTGAGGATAAGTTTATCCAAGTCACCAGCCTCAGAAATCGCAGGTTAACAGCAGCTCAGTCTTGAGACCAGGTCAATGCCACACAGAGTTCTAGCAGCAGACACATCTCTACACAACAACTGTTAAGAGGAGACTTTGTGCAGCAGGCCTTCATGGTAAAATAGCTGCTAGGAAACCACTGCTAAGGACAGGCAACAAGCAGTAGAGACTTGTTTGAGCTAAAGAACACAAGGAATGGACATTAGACCAGTGGAAATCTGTGCTTTGGTCTGATGAGTCCAAATTTGAGATTTTTGGTTCCAACCACCGTGTCTTTGTGCGATGTAGAAAAGGTGAACGGATGGACTCTTCGTGCCTGGTTCCCACCTTGAAGCGTGGAGAAGGAAGTGTGATGGTGTGGGGGTGCTTTGCTGGTGACACTGTTGGGAATTTATTCAAAATTGAAGACATACTGAACCAGCATGGCTACCACAGCATCTTGCAGCGGCATGCTATTCCATCCGGTTTGCATTTAGTTGGACCATCATTTATTTTTCAACAGGACAATGACCCCAAACACACCTCCAGGCTGTGTAAGGGCTATTTGACCAAGAAGGAGAGTGATGGGGTGCTACGCCAGATGACCTGGCCTCCACAGTCACCAGACCTGAACCCAATCGAGATGGTTTGGGGTGAGTTGGACCGCAGAGTGAAGGCAAAAGGGCCAACAAGTGCTAAGCATCTCTGGGAACTCCTTCAAGATTGTTGGAAGACCATTTCCGGTGACTACCTCTTGAAGCTCATCAAGAGAATGCCAAGAGTGTGCAAAGCAGTCATCAAAGGAAAAGGTGGCTACTTTGAAGAACCTAGAATATAAGACATATTTCAGTTGTTTCACACTTTTTTGTTAAGTATATAATTCCACATGTGTTAATTCATAGTTTTGATGCCTTCAGTGTGAATTTACAATTTTGATAGTCATGAAAATACAGAAAAATCTTTAAATGAGAAGGTGTGTCCAAACTTTTGGTCTGTACTGTATGTACTCTATATAAATAAAAATTATTAGTATTATTTCTACTATTATAAAGTTGACCCTCTGATTTTTTTTTACCTAATTTATAGTTTTTCCACCGATTCCCAATGAAAACAATCTGAGACAAAATTCAAGATGATTTGATCTTCATTTTGTGATGGAAAATGTGTCATAATCAGTGTGAAGAATCAGCTGTTCGAACATATCCTTGAGAAAAAAAAGATATCTAGTTTTTCTATCTAATTAGACATTTCCACAATGAAATTTTGGTGAGTTTTTGATGTTTCAGATTTTCTGCACAAATTAAGTAAAATAGGTTACTTATTTTTTTTTTAGAAAATGCACAGCATAAAAAAAATTCACCCAAAAACTCATCGTGGGAATGTAGCCTTGCAAAACATAATTTTATGTGTATTTCCCCTTTAACAAAAATCTCTGATATTTGTGCCCCAAATAAGATGAATTTTTTTTCACAGCATTAAACATGAATTCATTTTTTTCAAGGGTATAAATGTTTTGTGTACTGTTCGTCTGTGCCAGCTAAGACTTTCTTTTCTATCCATCATAAGCTTCTCGAATTATACAGAACTTGATTGTTTTAAATATTCAAGTGTAACCATTGAACTAAATTCTGCACAGCAGTGATTGCCTCTTTTCCAGACAAGAGCTTATTATCATTAAATGCATTACTTTCTCTTTCATCAACTACTTGTACATAATCTGCAGCAATTTTTATATCCTTGGAATGGGTTTTGCTGCCCTCATGATGATCTTTTATGGAGTACTGATGTTTAAGTGTCCTATATAAACTAAATATTTAAAATTGTCATACCTCTCTGTACCGACCATACCTCTAATTGTTCATAACTCAATAATACACTAATATTTTCTAAGCCTTAGTATTTTTTTAACCCCTTGGCTACGCACCAAATTTTTGTTTTTACACTTGTATTTTTACCTCCCGTTTTTCTCAGAGCCATGACTTTATTTTTAATTTAATTTTAAGTTTAGTTTTTTATTTTTTCATCGACCTAGTCATATGAGCGCTTATTTTTTTTGCAGAACGAGTTGTGGTTTTGAATGACACCGTTCATTATACCTTTCAGTGTACTAAGAAAAGAAGAAGAAAAATTCCAAGTGGGATGAAGTGATGAAAAAATGCATGTTTGTTATTACAATAGTCAATCACTGGTGAAAGTGACCTGGAAACATAATTCTCTAGGTCAGTACGATTATGACGATACCAAACTTGTATAGATTTTGTTTATTAAAGTGATGGAATAAAAATGAGTTTGTGTCACCATTTTTGAGACTATAACATTTTTAAGTTTCCATGGATGGTTTAATTTATTTTTACTATTTAATAGTGTTGAGCATTCCGATACCGCAAGTATCGGGTATCGGCCGATATTTGTTGTATCGGAATTCCGATACCGAGATCCGATACTTTTGTGGTATCGGGTATCGGTATCGAAACAACATTAATGTAAAAATGTGTAAAAGAGAGAATTAAAATAAAAAATATTGCTATACTCACCTCTCCGACGCAGCCTGCACCTTACCGAGGGAAGCGGCAGCGTTCTTTGTTTAAAATTCGCGCTTTTCTTTCCTTACGTGAAGTCCCGGCTTTGTGATTGGTTGCGTCGCAGTCACATGGGCGACGCAACCAATCACAGCAAGCCGTGACGTAATTTCAGGTCCTTAAGGATTTTAAAATTACGTCCCGGCTTTGTGATTGGTTGCGTCGCAGTCACATGGGAGACGCAACCAATCACAAGCCGTGACGTCACGGGAGGCTGGACACGCGCGCATTTTAAAATGCGCGCTTGTCCAGCCTCCCGTGACGTCCCGGCTTGTGATTGGTTGCGTCGCGATCAACCAATCACAAGCCGGGAGGCTGGACACGCGCGCATTTTAAAATGCGCGCTTGTCCAGCCTCCCGTGACGTCCCGGCTTGTGATTGGTTGCGTCGCGATCAACCAATCACAAGCCGGGAGGCTGGACACGCGCGCATTTTAAAATGCGCGCGTGTCCAGCCTCCCGGCTTGTGATTGGTTGACCGCGAAGCAACCAATCACAAGCCGGGACGTCACGGGAGGTTGGACAAGCGCGCATTTTAAAATGCGCGCGTGTCCAGCCTCCCGGCTTGTGATTGGTTGACCGCGAAGCAACCAATCACAAGCCGGGACGTCACGGGAGGTTGGACAAGCGCGCATTTTAAAATGCGCGCGTGTCCAGCCTCCCGGCTTGTGATTGGTTGACCGCGAAGCAACCAATCACAAAGCCGGGACGTAATTTTAAAATCCTGAAGGACCTGAAATTACGTCACGGCTTGCTGTGATTGGTTGCGTCGCCCATGTGACTGCGACGCAACCAATCACAACGCCGGAACGTAATTTTAAAATCCTGAAGGACCTGAAATTACGTCACGGCTTGCTGTGATTGGTTGCGTCCCAGCCACATGGGCGGCACACGACCAATCACAAGCCGGGACTTCACGTAAAGGAAAGAAAAGCGCGAATTTTAAACAAAGAACGCTGCCGCTTCCCTCGGTAAGGTGCAGGCTGCGTCGGAGAGGTGAGTATAGCAATATTTTTTATTTTAATTCTTTATTTTACACATTAATATGGATCCCAGGGCCTGAAGGAGAGTTTCCTCTCCTTCAGACCCTGGGAACCATCAGGGATACCGTCCGATACATGAGTCCCATTGACTTGTATTGGTATCGGGTATCGGTATCGGATTGGATCCGATACTTTGCCGGTATCGGCCGATACTTTCCGATACCGATACTTTCAAGTATCGGACGGTATCGCTCAACACTACTATTTAATAGACTGGACTTTTACAGTTGTGGCGATTCTGAATATGTTCATTTATTTATTTCTTTATTTTTAATGGGGGAACATGGATGGGATGATTTGAATTTTTAGACTTTGTTAAATTTTAATTTTAAAAAACTGTTCTAAAACATGTTTTTCTTATTTTTTTATTTCTTTGGGGGACTTGAATCTGCAATCATCTGATTGCCTTTATTATGTACTGCAATTCCATAGTATTGCAGCATATTGTGAAAATCCCAGTCTCATACGAAGTGCTGCCTGTGGCAAAGTTTCACAGGAGTACCAAGATGACAGCGTGCCCTTGGTTGCCGTGATAACTGCCCCACAACCAATGGAAATGAGTGCTTGCGCATTCAAGCAAGCACTCCATTTAAGTGCCAGTGTCAAAGATTGGATGAAAGACTATGAAACATGAAAATGCAATAGGGATCTATCCAATGACCAATGATAATGATAGTAAATAAGTAATGCTCACCAGGTTCAGCTGTGTGATACTCAACATGTAAAACACATAATGTACCAATTGATGCCGCACCACGGGTTGAGAAACAAATATAATGCCTAGTTAGAAAGGGAAAGATATGTGTTCTGGGCTGCCGGTAAGGATACAAACGAAGATACAGTGAGACAACCACAGTAAACCACAATTATGTTGTTGTATTTCCTGATGAAAAAGATGGATGACTTCAAAATGCGTTGAAAATAAACTGCATTGCAGTCCTTGTCTCTTTGTATCTTTGTCTTGATCATTACCAATAGTGCAGAACACCCATATTTTCTTTTCTTAACTGTCAAAGATTTGCATAATCTAAGTGGTTAATAGCAGCAATCAGAGCTCAACTTTGCTTGCTGTTGTTAGACACCGTTGCGGACTATGTAATATAGCCAGCACCTGTTGTGTGCCGAGGGAGCTCAACTCCTGAGCCCCCTCCACACTCGGAGACTCCAACACTGATGTACATGGACGTCTTTTGGCACTATAGAGTTAAGATTATAATGTGTTTTAAAGTCAAGATATAAGCAGGAGATGCAAATTTCATAGGCCATATGTATCAATCAAAATTTTTTGTCAGCACTCGGAGCTAGAAGATAGTTGCTCTCTGCAGTAGATCAATCAGCAGATACAGGAACTGATTGCGTCAACCCCAGTATCTGCTATGAACCATGAGATCAAGGTCTGGGACAGACTGAAACGTTGGTTGTCCTTTATGTTTCTTTACATATGCTCACTTACCAATAAATCTGTAAATTGCATGTAAGAACTGTAGTATTTTACACTTTTGGCTAAATTCTCATCATGAATGTTTGGTGAGTTTTTAATGTTACTGCTTTTTTGCAGCATTTCTGTGCCTATTAGGTAAATTAGGTTACTTGCTTTTTCTTCATTTTATTTTTTAGTGCGTTTTTTACGGGCATTTTTATTATTTTTGATACTGATTTATTTTTTTGTTGATATGTCATTTTTTAAATAAGTCTGCTTTTGTTTTTGCTACTTCTTGGCATTTGGTTTTGACTAGTGTTGAGTGATACCATCCGATACTTGAAAGTATCGGTATCGCATAGTATCGGCCGATACCCGAAAAGTATCGGACATCGCCGATACCGATACCCTATACCAATACAAGTCAATGGGACACAAGTATCGGAAGGTATCCAGGATGGTTCCCAGGGTCTGAAGGAGAGGAAACTCTCCTTCAGGCCCTGGGATCCATATTAATGTGTAAAATAAAGAATAAAAATACAAAATATTTATATACTCACCTCTCCGGCGGCCCCTGGACCTTACCGATGTAATCGGGAGCCTCCGTTCCTAAGAATGAGCGCGTTACCGCTCATGTGACCACTCACGCGACCAATCACAAGCCGCGACGTCATCGCAGGTCCTTCAGGTGCTCATTCTTAGGAACGGAGGCTGCCGGTTACAGCGGTGAGGTCCAGGGGCTGCCGGAGAGGTGAGTATATCCATATGTTTTATTTTAATTCTTTATTTTTTACATGTATATGGATCCGATTCCGATTTCCGATATAACAAAAGTATCGGAACTCGGTATCGGAATTCCGATACCGCAAGTATCGGCCGATACCCGATACTTGTGGTATCGGAATGCTCAACACTAGTTTTGACAGAACTTTATTGATTTTGTCCTGTGTATATTGCATGCAGTGGAAACATACTAACAACATATGTGCATTTTTTACCTGTGGATTTTCCACATCTAATGTAATTCTACTGTTGAAAATCTGCATTTAAAACTCAGCGCACCCACAAGAGACATTGACATGTTGCGGATTTCAAAACCACTCAATGGGTTATTTTACGTGGCATAATAAAATCACAGCAGGCATGAGATTTCTGTAAATCCCATACACTTTTCTGTAACTGTAAGATGTAAGCATCAAAAACTCACCAAAAACTCAAATTGGGAACTTATTCTTACATACAGTATCTGCTATATAGGCACTGTGTCAGGGACTACATTTAATGGAAACCACAATACAGATTTGAATGGGGTTAAATTCCAATATTTTTATTTGTTTCTATGTTAAAGCATTACTCCAAACTCCAATATTTGTGGCTTATCACTTTGTATGTTATAAATATCTAATAAATGCAAGACTCAACTTTTGGAGTCCTACTTATGTGGATAAAAATGATACCCAGACTCCCAACCTACCTGGAGTTACCTTTCTATCTGGGGATCTGGCCAGAAAAGTCCATACTACCATAATGGTGTTAAGAATGAAGAACTGGATGGTGTTTTCGACTTCACATAGTAGTTGGGCCCATACAAATTGGTTGCAAATAAAGATGCCCATTAGAGATGAGCAGATTGTTTTATGGACAATTGAGTTTGAGTTGAATTATGTAAAGTTCTCAGTTTCACGCAAATTCGGACATTTTGAAAATGTGAAAAAATTTGCCTGGCACCATTTCCCACACAGCTGAAGCATCAGGGAAAAGGCATACATCATTTTGAATTGCCGCTTGGCTTTCCTTATATAATGCCCTAAAGCAATGACATCTTAACACCTTACCGACATCAGACGTACTATTTCGTCCGATGTCGGCTCCCCTGCTTTGATGCAGGGCTCCGTGGTGAGCCCACATCAAAGCCAGGACATGTCAGCTGTTTTGAACAGCTGACATGTGCTCGCAATAAGCGCGGGCAGAATCGCGATCTGCCCGCACCTATTAACTAGTTAAATGCCGCTGTCAAACGCAGACAGCGGCATTTAACTACCGCATCCGGCCGGGCGGCTGGAAATGACGTCATCACCGACCCCCGTCACATGATCGGGGGTCGGCGATGCATCAGGAAGGTAACCATAGAGGTCCTTGAGACCTCTATGGTTACTGATGCCGGCCTGCTGTGAGCGCCCCCCTGTGGTCGGCGCTCACAGCACACCTGCATTTCTGCTGTATAGCAGCGATCTTATGATCGCTGCTACATAGCAGAGCCGATCGAGTTGTGCCTGCTTCTAGCCTCCCATGGAGGCTACTGAAGCATGGCAAAAGTAAAAAAAAAAGTTTTAAAAAATGTGAAAAAAATAAAAAAAACATAAAAGTTTAAATCACCCCCCTTTCGCCCCAATCAAAATAAATCAATAAAAAAAAAATCAAATCTACACATATTTGGTATTGCCGCGTTCAGAATCGCCCGATCTATCAATAAAAAAAGCATTAACCTGATCGCTAAACGGCGTAACGAGAAAAAAAATAGAAACGCCAGAATTACGTTTTTTTGGTCGTTGCGACATTGCATTAAAATGCAATAACGGGCGATCAAAAGAACGTATCTGCACCGAAATGGTATCATTAAAAACTTCATCTTGGCACGCAAAAAATGAGCCCTCAAGCGACCCCAGATCATGAAAAATGGAGACGCTACGAGTATTGGAAAATGGCGCAATTTTTTTTTTTTCTTTAGCAAAGTTTGGAATTTTTTTTCACCACTTAGGTAAAAAATAACCTAGTCATGTTAGGTGTCTATGAACTCGAAATGACCTGGAGAATCATAATGGCAGGTCAGTTTTAGCATTTAGTTAACCTAGCAAAAAAGCCAAGCAAAAAACAAGTGTGGGATTGCACTTTTTTTGCAATTTCACTGCACTTGGAATTTTTTTCCCGTTTTCTAGTACACGACATGGTAAAACCAATGATGTTGTTCAAAAGCACAACTCGTCCCACAAAAAATAAGCCCTCACATGGCCAAATTGACGGAAAAATAACAAAGTTATGGCTCTGGGAAGGTGGGGAGCGAAAAACGAAAACGAAAAAAACGGAAAAAGCTCCGGGGGTGAAGGGGTTAAAGATTATAATAATAATAATAATAATCATACCTTGTACAGTGGTTTTCTGTAACTGGGCCATCACATATCAGTTCCCAATGAAGCACAGTTTGTACGACCGAGTCATTTTCCATATCCAGAGTCACTGGGTAAGTCTCTATCCCGTAGAGTGTAAGCTCTTATGGTCAGCAGAGTCCTCTCGCTCTCCTGTAGAATGTAAGCTCTTATGGTCAGTGGGGTCCACTCTCTCTTTTGTAGAGTGTAAGCTCTTATGGTCAGTGGGATCCTCTCTCTCTCTCCTGTAGAGTGTAAGCTCTTATGGTCAGCGGGGTACTTTCTCTCTTCTGTAGAGTGTAAACTCTTATGGTCAGCGGGGTCCTTTCTCTCTTCTGTAGAGTGTAAGCTCTTATGGTTAGCGAGGTCCTCTCTCTCTTTTGTAAAGTGTAAGCTCTTATGGTCAGTGGGGTCCTCTCTCCTGTAGAATGTAAGTTCTTATGGATAACAATGTCATCTCTCCTGTAGAGTGTAAGCTCTTATGGTCAGTGGGGTCCTCTCTCTCTCCTGTAGAGAGTAAGTTCTTATGGATACCCCACTCTCTCCTGTAGAATGTAAGTTCTTATGGATAACGAGGTCCACTCTCTTTCCTGTAGAGTGTAAGTTCTTATGGTCAGCGGTCCTCTCTCCTGTAGAGTGTAAACTCTTATGGTCAGTGGAGTCCTCTCTCTCTCTTTTTTTTTTTCAGTAAATATATTTATTGAAATTTTTAAACAGGAAAAACAATAAAAAGAATCATTACAATGTCCAGAGCTATACATTACGCCTCTGAGAACACAGCCCAAGTGTAGTTAAACGAGGACTCTGGCACATAAAGGGCACATGCTTCTCATCTTGAGAATCACCTCGGAACATGGACCTTATATACAGAGTACAGAACCTGTAAGAAAAGCAATTGTAGAGAGAGGAGAAAAGGAAAGAAAGAGAAAAAAAGAAAAAAAGAAAAAGAGAAAAGGGGGGAGGGGGTGAATGGGGAAGAAGGGGAGTAAGGAGGGAGAGGGGGGTTAAAGGAGACCCAGCAATGTACATGCCCACGTATTGAGAGTTATGAGTCACCCGCAACCAGCGACTCCAGACGATGTAATCTATCCATTTCAGCTATCCATTCCTCCGTGGAAGGGACCTCAGTGGACCTCCAATGTCGGGGAATAACTGCCCTGGCAGCTATTAGGCAAAATCTCAGGATCCCCCTTTTAACGGACGCTATCGAACTAGGTATCAGGGACAGTAGGGCCATTTGGGGGGAGGGCTCGTGGCGGACCCCAGTCATAAAGTGAAAGGCATCGAAAACTGAGTTCCAGAAGGGTTGCAGGGGACCACAGGACCACCAAACATGAAGCATAGAGCCTGTGGTGGAGCCACATCTCCAGCAGGCATCCGAGATCTCCGGGTTAATCCTGTGGAGAACGGTGGGACACCTATACCAGCATGTCAGTAATTTATAATTCCTCTCCTGTGCCTGACTGGACATCATCATCTTATGTGCAAGAGTAAAGATTTTCAGACTATCCGCCTCAGAAAAGGTGATCCCCAGGTCCCTCTCCCAAGCCTCCATAAATCCAAGCGTAGTAGGGGGAAGTGAATTCAAGACCAGGCCATAGAGCACCGAAACCACGTGGGAAGGACCCTTGGTAGGGAGCATCAGGGACTCAAATGGTATCAGCGCCCCCATCGGCACACTGGAAAGAAAGCTCTTCAATTGCAGAAACTCTAGCCAGGACAGCGGTGTCGTAAGACCAGATCCTCATAACCCCCGCACGTCGGAGTGCCCCACAAGCTTATCCTTCACCTGACCCAGTCCCACCCCATCAGGTCATGACCAGTACAAATACGTAGATCTATTCATTGCTGGGGGAAAGGCCGGATTGTCAAAAAGGAGACTCAGTCTGTTCAATCGGGAGGTCAGGTGTAATTTCACATAGGATCTATCCCAAAACCTCAACACAATCTGTGTGAGTGGAGCAAAACTCGACACAGGTGGGCATCCGGTCCCCCCCAGCCAAGGCAGCCAGTACAAAGAAGAGGGCGATAAAAGTTTCTCCAGGAGCACCCACTGTTTATGAGCATCACTGAACCTCCAATCGACAATCCTAGAGAGCAAGACTGCCTGATAATAACGTTTAAAATCAGGAAGGCCTACCCCCTTTAGTCTTGGGTCTCACTAACACTGAGAATCGAGTCCGCGGCTTCTTAGTTCCCCAAATAAAGCTATTGATGGCCGACTGCAGGCGCCTGAAAAAGCAATCCGGAACCTGCACTGGAGCAGTCTGAAAGAGCTAGAGGAATCGGGGTAAAATATACATTTTGACCACTCCCACACGTCCGAACCAGGATAGCTGAGGTCTGCCATACCGTTTAAGGTCCGAGATAGTTTTCTGCAGAAGTGGGACGTAATTCAGAGCATATGTTGCGCTAATGTCAGCAGGTATTAAGACTCCTAAATATTTTAAGGCGTCGGTCTTCCACTTAAAAGAGAAGGATGCCTGGAGCTGAGAGACTAGATCATCAGGCAGTGAGATATTGAGCACCTCCATTTTGGAGTAGTTGACTTTAAAGTTTGAAACTTCCCCGAACCTACGGAACTCACGGAGGAGTACAGGGAAAGCCACAGTCGGGTTGGTAATGTACAGCAATAAATCATCCGCATACAGGGATATTTTAAACTCATGTTGGCCAATCCGCAGACCCTCAATATCAGGTGTCTTCCGTAATGCCACTGCCAGATGCTCCATCGCAAGGATATAAATTAAGGGGGAAAGGGGGCAACCCTGACGGGTCCCGTTTCTTATGTCAATGGGCGGGGAAAGGGTGCCGTTCACTCTAAGACGGGCCATAAGCCTATGATACAGAGCAAAAATCCTCTCCAACATGTTAAGTCCCACTCCCAGTTGCTTCAGGGAGGCACGTAGAAAGGTCCAACCTAGGCGATCAAACGCCTTCTCAGCGTCAATAGATAATAAACATGCTGGTACCTTTCCTGTGTGCATGTACGAGGTCAGAAGCAATGTCTTCACCGTGTTATCCTTGGCCTCCCTGTGTGGCACAAAGCCCACCTGATCACTATGGATGGACCCAGGGAGAATAGGATTCAGTCTACCAGCTAACACTTTCGCGAACACCTTCACATCCACATTAATGAGGGATATGGGCCTATAGCTTGCACACAATAGGGGATCTTTTCCCGGTTTAGGAATCATGGTGATTGTGGCCATCAGCGTTTGGGGGCAAACGGGCAGTTGGCCGAGATGGAGTTAAACAGTTTGGTCATGAAGGGGACCAGGGAATTCGCATATAACTTATAGAAGGCGGCGGAGAATCGGTCAGGACCAGGGCTTTTACCATTAGCCAAAGATTTTATCATGTCTAAACCCTCCTGTTCCGAGAGAGGACTCTCCAGGGCCTCAGACTCCTCCACCGACATAGGCGGGAGATCAGTGTCCCTGATGTAGTCATCCACCCGTGCTTGAAACTCGGAAGGGGACATATCAGACAACGGGCCGCTTAAATTGTAGAGAGAGTCGTAATATGCTCTCAATGAGTCCACAATCTCCTCAGGAAATTGGACCAGTTCACCCGTAGCAGACCTCATGGTATAGATATAAGTGGTGGGGGCACTGGGGTGCAAGAACCTCGCTAGAGCTCTCCCGGGTTTATCAGAGTACTTGTACATAAATTTATGAAAGCGGTCCCTCTGTCGTGCTAACGTCGTGTCCAACAAGGCACTCAACTCACAGCATGCCCGGAGGAGATCAGCCAGCACACCAGCATCTCCAGTCCGTCTATGATCCAACTCCAGAGTTTGGACACGAGTCAACAAACCCACAATGTTAGCCTCCCTCTCTCTCTTCAGTCGGGCCCCCTGTTGTATAAATACTCCCCGTATAACTCCTTTCAAAGCCTCCCATTGGTATGGGATGGCCGTGTGGTCATGCTTGTGAAAATCTAGAAAGTCCGAGATTGCTGTTCGCATGGCCGCCTGACACATTAGATCTCCAAGGAGACCAGGGTTTAAGGACCAGGACCATTCTCTCAGAGAAAGGCTCGGCAGCCGGAGGGAGAGCAAAACCTGGGCATGGTCTGACCACAACATCGTGTCAATGTCAGACTTTGGGTCAAGAGACAGGAGCCCCCTGGCTGATCAAAAAATAATCCAATCTACTATAGGAATTATGTACTGTGGAGAAGTAGGTATAATCTCTGGTAGTGGGGTGCAGTAACCTCCATACATCCACCAACCTTGAGTCTGTCAGGGCCCGCCGCAGTCTCTTCAGCTGTGAGAGGGACACCGCCGACCTGCCCGAAGAGGAATCCACAGTGCGGTCCAACACCATTTTGAAGTCCCCTCCCATAATCACATAGCCTTCCGCAAAGGCCGAGAGGTCCCGTAGGTACTTTCTGCATGCTCGGACCTGGTCTTGATTGGGGAGATAAATGTTAGCTATGGTGAACAAATCATGGGCAATTTTAAGCTTCAAAAACACATATTGACCATCAGAATCCACTTTAGAGGCAACTACCTGAGCCTGTAAAGACTTGTGCAATGCAATGCTGACTCCTTTAGACTTGGAGTCAGAGTTACTGCCATGGAACCACTGTGTGTGTGTAGTATTTATGGTTAAGCTTAGGGATTCTGTCTGATCGGAAATGCGTCTCCTGCAGCAGAAGTATGTCAACCCGTTTCTTATGCACACCGTTTAAAACCTTCGATCGCTTTTCAGGGACATTAAACCCCCTGACATTAAGCGAGCAGAGTTGTAGGGATGCCATAGGAACTATCGGGCCTGCGGGTGGTACAATCGGGTCGGAGAGGAGTAGAAAGGGTAAAAAGTGGGGAAAAATAAAAACAGAGAAAGTAAATCACCAAGGAAATATAGTAGTTCAGCCGGAAGACAGGATTCCGACCAAGAAGAAAGAGAAAAACCAAGAAGCCACTAGGCCTCAAGGATACAGGACAATATCAGAGAAAACTCTGAGAAGTAGTGTCAGAGACACACCCTAGTGGGGAGGTGATTGAGCAGAGAGAAACCAGCTGAGCCCCTGCAGCAAAAAAGAAAATAAAAAATCCAACTCTACCCAGGAGGCCCACGACCCTGATAACATAAACATTGTTAACGAACATAACAACGGATCGTGGGCCAAGTACATTTGTCGAAATGAACAGAGTCACAACAAGCTCCCTAAGGGGTATCATCAAAAGTCAAATTTCAGGAGAAAGAGCAGCATCAGCCAACATAGAATAACATTAGCACATTAATGCAGTAGTGCAACAGTTGAGCACAGTACATGAGGAGTCAAATGAAGTAGGTGGACATTCATAAATAGTGCAAAATGAACCATGCTAGGAACCCCGCTCAGGAGTCCCAGGTAGAATCAAACAGAAATGTCACCGCTACAAAACATGTGTCTCCAATCCATTCACAATTAACAGGCTAAAGCAAAGTCACGACCAAGCCCCCCGTGGGAGCCCGGCAACACGGAAGAACACTGCAGGTGGCAAGAAAGCAAAAAGAGAAATGGGGCGGTAGTGATCATAAGGTCTGAATTAGGTGATCAAGTGTCATCAGCATGAGTAACGGAGGCATGTCTACGGTGGGAGCCCCGTTTCCTCTTTCCCAGCAACCCGGCGGGGGGGCTACCAGCACGGCGTGGGCCCCATAGGTCAGACGCAGTAAGACGAGGCCAGTCTCCCAGTGTGACCATAGGTAAGCCCAGTGCAGTGGTGAAGTTCTGCAGATCTGACGGGGATCTCAAAATTATCAATCCTTTATCACTGCGTACTTGTAACTGAAATGGGTAACTGTTGTGAATTTGTTCTTAGGCTCCCTCTGGTGGCCTTTAGCTATATGGCTGGTCTTGGCTGGGTTCAGCTGTTTCATTTTGCTGCTGCTAAGCGGGGCCTATTTAAGCCAGCTGGACCTTTACTTGTTGCCTGCTGTCGGTGTATTCAGTCCTGATTCATTGCTCTCCTGAATATTCCTTGTGACCAGTCTCCTGCTAGGAGAAGCTAAGTTTGCTTGTTTATTTTGCTCATGATTTCCTTGAAAACATTTCTCAGTATATTATGAGTTCAGTCCAGCTTGCTTTTATGTGATTTTTTGCTTGCTGGTTAGTTCTGGGGTGCTGAGATGCTCCCCTCACATCGTTAGTTGGTGTGGGGGTTCTTGCATCCTCAGCGTGGATATTTTTGGATAGGGTTTTGTATTGACCGCATAGACTCTTTGCTGTCCTCTGTCTATCTAGTGATTAGCGGGCCTCTTTTGCTGAATCTGTTTTCATAACTTCGTTTGTGCTTTCTCCTTTACTCACCGTTATTATTTATGGGGGGCTGTTCTATACTTTGGGGTTATTTCTCTGAGGCAAGTGAGGCTTTGTTTCCCTCTAGGGGTAGTTCGTTTCTCAGGCTGTGAAGAGACGTCTAGGATTTCTAGGTACGTTCCACGGCTGCCTATAGTGTGTGCGGTTAGGATCAGGATTGCGGTCAGTCCAGTTACCACATCCCCGGAGCTCATCCTTTGTTCTTTACTTAGCTGGTCAGATTTGTGATCCTAAGCCACTAAGGATCATAACAGTACAGCAGGCCCGAAAGTGTTAATGCAGCAAAAGAGGGAGAAGAGAAATCCTAAGGTCATTTTTTTTTTCCCTCTGCACTGTGTTTAGCTTCTCTCCTCCCCTTAATCTCTGGGTGGTTCTGAATGCAGCTACTGATATGGACATTCAGAGTCTGTCTTCTAGTGTGGATCATCTCACTGCAAGGGTACAGGGCATTCAGAATTATGTAATCCGCAGTCCTATGTCAGAGCCTAAAATACCTATTCCTGAGCTGTTCTCCGGAGATAGATCTAGGTTTTTGAATTTTAAGAATAATTGTAAGTTATTCCTTTCTTTGAGACCTCGCTCATCTGGTGACTCTGTTCAGCAAGTTAAAATTGTTATTTCTTTGTTACATGGCGACCCTCAAGATTGGGCATTCTCTCTGGCGCCAGGAGATCCTGCACTGCTAAATGTTGATGCGTTTTTTTCTGGCGCTTGGATTGCTTTATGAGGAACCTAATCTAGTAGACCAGGCAGAAAAGGTTTTGCTGGCTCTCTCTCAAGGTCAGGATGAAGCAGAGGTTTATTGCCAGAAGTTCAGGAAGTGGTCAGTGCTCACTCAGTGGAATGAGTGCGCCCTGGTGGCGATTTTCAGAAAGGGTCTTTCTGAAGCCCTTAAAGATGTTATGGTGGGGTTCCCCACGCCTGCGGGTCTCAATGAGTCAATGTCTTTGGCCATTCAGATTGATCGGCGTTTGCGGGAGCGCAAACCTGTGCACAATCTGGCGGTATTTTCTGAGCAGAAACCTGAGCCTATGCAATGCGACAGGATTCTGACCAGACTTGAACGGCAAAACTACAGATGTCAGAATGGGTTGTGCTTTTACTGTGGTGATTCTGCTCATGTTATCTCAGCATGCTCTAAGCACACAAAAAACTTCGCTAAGTCTGTCACCATTGGTACTGTACAACCTAAATTCATTTTGTCTATTACTTTGATTTGCTCTCTGTCATCCTACTCAGTTATGGCTTTTGTGGATTCAGGTGCTGCCCTGAATTTGATGGATTTGTCATTTGCCAGGCGTTGTGGTTTTATCTTGGAGCCTTTACAATTCCCTATTCCACTAAAGGGAATTGATGCTACACCATTGGCCAAGAATAAACCTCAGTACTGGACTCAATTGACCATGTGCATGGCTCCTGCACATCAGGAGGTGATTCGCTTTCTGGTGCTACATAATTTGCATGATGTTGTCTTATTGGGCCTGCCATGGCTGCAGGCTCATAACCCAGTTCTGGATTGGAAAGCAATGTCTGTGTCAAGTTGGGGTTGCCAGGGAATTCATGGCGATGCTCCTTTGGTATCAATTGCTTCTTCTACTCCTTCTGAAGTCCCTGAATTTTTGTCGGACTACCAGGATGTATTTGATGAGCCCAAGTCCAGTGCCCTACCTCCTCATAGGGACTGTGATTGTGCTATAAATTTGATTCCTGGTAGTAAGTTCCCTAAGGGACGACTTTTTAATTTATCTGTACCAGAACATGCCGCTATGTGGAGTTATATAAAGGAGTCTTTGGAGAAAGGGCATATTTGCCCATCCTCGTCACCTTTGGGTGCGGGGTTCTTTTTTGTGGCCAAGAAGGATGGTTCTCTGAGACCCTGTATAGATTATCGCCTTCTAAATAACATCACGGTCAAATTTCAGTACCCCTTGCCACTGTTGTCCGATCTGTTTGCCCGGATTAGGGGGGCCAGTTGGTTCACCAAGATAGATCTTCGTGGTGCGTATAATCTTGTGCGCATAAAGCAGCGCGATGAATGGAAAATAGCATTTAATATGCCCGAAGGCCATTTTGAGTACTTGGTGATGCCTTTTGGGCTTTCTAATGCCCCCTCTGTGTTTCAGTCCTTCATGCACGACATCTTCCGAGAGTATCTGGATAGATTTATGATTGTGTACCTGGATGATATTTTGGTCTTCTCTGATGATTGGGAGTCTCATGTGAAGCAGGTCAGGATGGTATTTCAGGTCCTGCGTGCCAATGCCTTGTTTGTGAAGGGCTCTAAATGTCTCTTCGGAGTCCAGAAGGTTTCCTTTTTGGGCTTTATTTTTTCTCCTTCTGCTATTGAGATGGATCCAGTCAAGGTCCAGGCTATTCATGACTGGACTCAACCTACATCTGTGAAGAGTCTTCAGAAGTTCTTGGGTTTTGCTAATTTCTACCATCGCTTCATCACTAATTTTTCTAGTGTGGTTAAGCCTTTGACGGATTTGACCAAAAAGGGTTCTGATGTGACGAATTGGTCCCCTGCGGCCGTGGAGGCCTTTCAGGAGCTGAAACGTCGGTTTTCTTCGGCTCCTGTCTTGCTCCAGCCCGATGTCTCTCTTCCCTTTCAGGTCGAGGTTGATGCTTCTGAGATTGGAGCAGGGGCTGTCTTGTCGCAGAAAAGCTCTGATAGCTCTGTGATGAGACCATGTGCTTTCTTTTCAAGAAAGTTTTCGCCTGCCGAGCGGAATTATGATGTTGGTAATCGAGAGTTGTTGGCAATGAAGTGGGCATTTGAGGAGTGGCGACATTGGCTTGAGGGAGCCAAGCATCGTGTGGTGGTCTTGACGGATCACAAGAATTTGACTTATGTCGAGTTTGCCAAACGGTTGAATCCGAGACAGGCTCGATGGTCGCTGTTTTTCTCTCGTTTCAATTTCGTGGTTTCATATCTTCCGGGTTCGAAAAATGTGAAGGCTGATGCCCTTTCTAGGAGTTTTGTACCTGACTCCCCGGAAGTTTCTGAACCGACTGGTGTCCTCAAAGAGGGGGTGATTTTGTCTGCCATCTTTCCTGATCTGCGACGGGTGTTGCAGGAGTTTCAGGCCAATAGACCTGACCGTTGTCCACCGGAGAGACTGTTTGTTCCAGACAGATGGACCAGTAGAGTTATTTCCGAGGTGCATTCTTCGGTGTTGGTGGGTCATCCTGGGATTTTTGGTACCAGGGAATTGGTGGCGAGGTCCTTTTGGTGGCCTTCCTTGTCGTGGGATGTGCGTTCCTTTGTGCAGTCCTGTGGAATTTGTGCTCGGGCCAAGCCTTCCTGTTCTCGTGCCAGTGGATTGCTTTTGCCTTTGCCTGTCCTGAAGAGGCCTTGGACGCATATTTCCATGGATTTTATTTCGGATCTTCCTGTCTCTCAGAAGATGTCTGTCATCTGGGTGGTTTGTGATCATTTTTCTAAAATGGTCCATTTGGTACCCTTGCCTAAACTGCCTTCCTCTTCCGATTTGGTGCCACTGTTTTTTCAGAATGTGGTTCGTTTACATGGTATTCCGGAGAACATTGTGTCTGACAGAGGATCCCAGTTTGTGTCTAGATTTTGGCGGTCCTTTTGTGCTAAAATGGGCATTGAATTGTCTTTTTCTTCGGCCTTCCATCCTCAAACGAATGGTCAAACCGAACGAACTAATCAGACCTTGGAGGCTTATTTGAGATGTTTTGTTTCTGCTGATCAGGATGATTGGGTGACCTTTTTGCCATTGGCTGAGTTCGCCCTCAATAATCGGGCTAGTTCTGCTACTTTGGTTTCACCTTTCTTTTGCAATTCTGGTTTTCGTTTTTCCTCGGGTCAGGTTGAGCCTTCTGACTGCCCTGGGGTGGATTCTGTGGTGGATAGGTTGCAGCATATTTGGAGCCATGTGGTGGACAATTTGACCTTGTCCCAAGAGAAGGCTCAGCGCTTTGCTAACCGCCATCGATGTGTGGGTCCCCGACTTTTGTGGGGGATTTGGTATGGTTGTCTTCTCGTTATGTCCCGATGAAGGTGTCCTCTCCTAAGTTCAAGCCTCGTTTCATCGGTCCTTATAAGATTTTGGAAATCCTCAACCCTGTGTCATTTCGTTTGGACCTTCCTACATCGTTTGCCATTCATAATGTGTTCCATCGGTCATTGTTGCGGAGATATGTGGTGCCTGTGGTCCCTTCTGTTGATCCTCCTGCTCCGGTCTTGGTCGAGGGGGAGTTGGAGCATGTGGTGGAGAAGATCTTGGATTCTCGTATTTCAAGACGGAAGCTTCAGTACTTGGTTAAGTGGAAGGGCTATGGTCAGGAGGATAATTCCTGGGTTGTCGCCTCCGATGTCCATGCGGCCGATTTGGTTCGTGCCTTTCATTTGGCTTGTCCTGATCAGCCTGGGAGCCCTGGTGAGGGTTCGGTGACCCCTCCTTAAGGGGGGGGTACTGTTGTGAATTTGTTGTTGGGCTCCGTCTGGTGGCCTTTAGCTATATGGCTGGTCTTGGCTGGGTTCAGCTGTTTCATTTTGCTGCTATGCGGGTCCTATTTAAGCCAGCTGGACCTTTACTTGTTGCCTGCTGTCGGTGTATTCAGTCCTGATTCATTGCTCTCCTGAATATTCCTTGTGACCAGTCTCCTGCTAGGAGAAGCTAAGTTTGCTTGTTTATTTTGCTCATGATTTCCTTGAAAATGTTTCTCAGTATATTATGAGTTCAGTCCAGCTTGCTTTTGTGTGATTTTTTGCTTGCTGGTTAGTTCTGGGGTGCTGAGGTGCTCCCCTCATATCGTTAGTTGGTGTGGGGGTTCTTGCATCCTCAGCGTGGATATTTTTGGATAGGGTTTTGTACTGACCGCATAGACTCTTTGCTGTCCTCTGTCTATCTAGTGATTAGCGGGCCTCTTTTGCTGAATCTGTTTTCATAACTGCGTTTGTGCTTTCTCCTTTACTCACCGTTATTATTTGTGGGGGGCTGTTCTATACTTTGGGGTTATTTCTCTGAGGCAAGTGAGGCTTTGTTTCCCTCTAGGGGTAGTTCATTTCTCAGGCTGTGAAGAGACGTCTAGGATTTCTAGGTACGTTCCACGGCTGCCTATAGTGTGTGCGGTTAGGATCAGGATTGCGGTCAGTCCAGTTACCACATCCCCGGAGCTCGTCCTATGTTCTTTACTTAGCTGGTCAGATTTGTGATCCTAAGCCACTAAGGATCATAACAGGTAACCCCAACTGTAGGGGACCTTATTTTCCCGCAGCACCTCCAGGAGGGGGCGCAGAGCCCTCCGTTTAGCCAGGGTGAAGTGCGAGAGGTCGGACAAGAGAAGGACATCAGACCCATTAAAGTCAATAGCATCGTGGTCCCTCGCCTTACGCATGATGTCATGCTTAGTTTGGAAGTAGTGAATCCTACAGATGACGTCCCTCAGCTTAGATGTATCAGGGTTCTTTGGGCCTAGCGAGCGGTGGGCTCTGTCAATTTCAATGTGTTCAGTGGGTGAGCTCCCTAACAGAGAATTGAAAATGCTATGGAGGGCCGAGGAGAGGTCACGTGGGGCTATGGACTCAGGGATCCCACTGATCCTAATATTATTCCTCCGGTTCCTGTTCTCAGAGTCCTCCAGCATATCCAGGACCACATTGAAAGTCTCTGAGTGTAGGTCCAGAAGCTGCTGCTGACCCTGCAATTGTGAGGAAAGCGACTCCACTTTAGCTTCTAATGTAGAGACAGTGGTGGTAAGATGGGACACGTCCTCCTTAAGGGACCCCACTTCACTCCTGCACACTGCCTCCAGATGCTGTATATAGCCCTCCATGTCAGCCTTTGTAGGGAAGGCACTCAGCTGTGCTCTCAGCTCAGAGGCAGTTATATAGTCATCAGAGCCCAGGGACCTAACAGGAGCCTGTGTGGGGAGGCCATAAGATGTATTGATGGTGGGCACAATGTCCTGGGGCACTAGGCTGGGAGAAGCCCCTCTCTCATGTCTCCCTGGTGGTAGGTAGTGGGGGGCCCATTTCAGTTTCCTGAGCGCGATAAGGGTGCAGTATAAGGGGAGAGAGGTCCTCAGCGAGCTCAGCTTATGACATGGTCTGTCCAGGGGTGGAGGGGCAGGTCGCATCTCTCACCTCTCCCTTGCTCTGTGCCCGGCTCCCTCCCGTCAGCTTCTGTGGTGAGCGGCTGGTCCCTGGTGCAACAGACACTCATCCTCCCTCCTGTGCTGTCTCTGCTGTGGCCCCATTCCTCCGTGTGCCTGCAGTTCCAGGTGGGGAGCTCCTTTGTGCGTGCTGCTGCATGGAGGAGGAGACACCTCCCCCCTCCATCATGGCTGAAGGAGCTGCTCTCTTTCCCATGCTTCCAGACACCGACATGTACCTGGTGATACTGGAGCCTGCGGGACCAGCTGTGAGCTCCCCGGGTGCCTAGGAGCGGAGCCTGACCTTGTTCTTCAGCATCGGTGGGTGAGTGGAGCTGATGGTGGCTATATAATTGCTGCAGAGGCCTCAGGTACGCTGGAGCTCAGGAGAGATGTGTGCTCACAGCTCCATGTCCAAGCCACGCCCCCCTCTCTCTCTCTCTTGTAAAGTGTTTAGCTCTTATGGGCAGTGGGGTCCTCTCTCTCTTGTAGAGTGTAAGCCCTTATGGGTAACGAGGTCCTCTCTCTCCTGTAGAGTGTAAGCTCTTGTGGTCAGTGGAGTCCTCACTCTTTCCTGTAGTATATAAGTTCTTATGGATAGCGAGGTCCTCTCTCTCCTGTAGAGTGTAAGCTCTTATGGTCAGCAGGGTTGGTGAATTCGAATTTCAAAAGATTCACTTGCCCGGGATAATTCTCCATAGTTAGCAATCTCTCGAACCCCCCAAAAACTCACGCACAGGCATGCACTCTTGGTTCAGCTGATTGTGCATCTATTTTCAATGGAGCTGATTAGAGTAAGCTGCTGCCAGAATCCCCTAGCAGAAAGATTGAGCCAGAAAAATAAACATGCCCAATCTATCTTTTCTTGACATCATCAATCAAGGGAGAATTGAGAGGCACCACACACATCAGATGATCATTCGTTATCTCCAATTTTTCTTTATTGTGAATGGGGGTTTTGGGGGTTTACACAATGTTGGCAATATGTTGTATATTGACTCTCTTCTTTGAGCGTATCTCCTGTCTAGAAGACCATGCAAGGTCATCTCGAAGAGGCTACACATATAGGTGAATCATTTTGAAAATACAAAGAAGTTCTGCCGTTTAGTAAACCAAAAAAATATATATAGCACTCAATATAGTAAAATAGTATAATGCAGTTCCCATTACAAAGAAACTTTCTGTTTCTTACTAGCAAGGGATGCGAAGGGCAAAAGGTTTAATTCTTTAAAGTAGAAATAGTTTGCTGCCATTATTTACTTCTACTCACTTGTAAAATAAACAGGAGTCCTTATGGACCAATTATCTCGACTTACCAAGTTGCCTCACTACAATCAACTTGCCTCTAGTTGTATTTCTCTAAACCAGGTTTCTTTTTTTTTACAATATGGTTTGCAGTGTACATAAAGTCATAGCTTCTTATTTTACAAGTTTTTAGCGTATATTAACACCTCTTCTCATATTAAAGACCTGCAGAAATCATTAGATCTATGCCATGGTCCTGACATTTTGTTGCTATGGAAAGATCATAGAATATCAAATTGTATTGCATCATATTCTATAGTGCAAAGACCCCAGAGGTGAGTAGATCTAAGGGGATATATGTTTAAAAGGCAACACCTATGGTGGCTAAGAGGTTAGGGGAGGGTAGATCAGGCCATATTTTACTTTCACATGAACCTGTGCATGACTCCTCTTCCAGTACAAACCCCTGCTTTAGCAAACAAGGAAAGTGGGAGCCGTCCAATGGGTCAATTCACCTGTTTCTTATGCTTTGAAGTATTATAAGGCATGACTAGTATAAAACGATGACCTATTTTGTTGGTGGAAGATTTTCCGGTATGCAATCACCAAGGGGGTTATTTGATTGTCACTAGGTGAACACTCATTTCTGGATAAAGCCTAGATGGACCACTTATTTCCTACAGAGAAGATGAGTCTCCTGACCTTTTATATTTGAAAGTTCATAATTATGAACTCCTCTTAACATTAAAGTGAAATTATTATTTTTTTTACCTAATCTGTGAATCCAACATAGGGAAAGAGCATAAAATAGAAATTATCATGATCCGACAGTAGTAGGGTAGCTAGTTTATTCTATTGTCTCATGCATGGTGAGAAACATTTTATTGGTGACAAAGACATAGTTTGGTCTCTTTTGTGGTATCAAATGGGCATGAAACTTGGACGATAAAGAAACAAGATAGAAGAAGGATCGACACCTTCAAATTATGGTGCTGAAGAAGGGTATTATCAATACCATGGATAGTAAGGAGAACAAACAAATCAAGCCAGATATGTCACTCAAAGTAAAGATCATGAAGATACGACTTGCCTTCTTTGGACACATCATCCAAAGACAGCAATCACTGGTAAAGGACATCATGAATAGAAGGAAAAAGGGGAAGAGGAAGACCAAGCAACTTGATGGCTTGATGCAATCAAAATAATTGCCGAGAAGACCCTGGAGGACCTATCTAGGCTTGCACCAGATCGATATTCCTATAGACCATTTATCCATCATGTTGCCATGACGCAAGACCGAGCCAAATTCCATAAAAAAATGCAGGCACAACACCAATTGGAGTCTAAAAATTTTAATGGGATCATTCAACAAAGATGGTCCCTTTGATAGCCATGTTGTTCTCCCAGCTTCAGAGAGCTTTAAGATGAAATCTTGGCTGGAAATTGCACATAGGATCCAAGACAGAAAAAACATCAGTCAACTCCTTGCTGTGCTACTCTGGACCTTTCTGGTATCTTGGAATACTAGGTAAGCAGGATAAACAACTGCGTTTACAGACAAAGAATCCTAGAATGGTAGAGTTGGAAGGGACCTCCTGGGTCATCTGGTCCAACCCCCAACATATTGTTCTTCCAGTAGGTTCTAGGAAGTCAGCCTTAATACCGAAAACATTCTAGCCTTGATAGTAAACCTGGTGCCAAAATAATAGGTTTAGAAAAATAAAAATCTGAAGTAATTTGAGAGCAGATGGCTGTCCTGTCTGGTTTATGAGGTGGGTTTTAGTTAAAATGAAGACAAAAATTCTCAATGGAAATTGGGATGAGGGGGATGCCAAAAAAAGGACGAGAACCAACAATAAACAAAAGCTGTGGATTGTGTAGCTATTACCTAACAGTCATGAATAGCATTTTCAATTCATCTTTATAGTCGTCTTCATTTATCTATTTTACTAATTGCACGGTTATTGCATCAATCCTCTGCTAGAATAGTTTTACACAAAAGAATATATCTCTTGCATTTTACAGATTTGGAAGCTTCATCAAAATAAAAGAGCTATCAAGGGCCAAGACCCCTTCAGGAGTTGACTCGTTCTCTGGTGACTGCTCTGTGAGTTAGCCTTTTCAAAAGCTGCCAGCTGCAAATGAACCTGGATCAGTTGACTCCACAAGCTCTTCCTCTGGCTCCAGGGATTGAGACAGTAAGGATGGTAGTAGAAAAGGCCATAAGACAGAGGACCATGCCTAGGGACAAAGATTATGTATTGCATTTGCTGGATTTTATGAAAAAAGAAAACAGCACATAAACTAAAGACCACAAATGAATGTCATCTATTATTTAGTTTTGGGGCTGAAACAGTTGCTAAACTTTCAAGAAGAAGAAAAAAAAATACTAAAAGATTTTTTATTTTTTGATGAAAAGCAGTTATGATTATAGAAATTTTTTTTGAGCAGCAAATTTATTTTAAAGTTTTGGTTAATATATGTTCAACTTTAAAGCTAAGGGCCACACAGCGGCATGTGATTGCAAATCTCCTGCAAAGCATTTGTGCTTCTTGTCTGCAACTTGCTGTCACACAATTATTATAGAGCTGTAATTAGGGTGTATAAAAAGCACCCAAACCGCAGACATATCCAATGTGAAACATGGTGGTACTTTTCAATAACAGGTTTAGATTTTTTGCAATAGTCATATCACATTGACAGTCAATAAATTTGTATCTTCATATAGCTCAACAGATGTATGACCAGATCCTGCAAAAATATCCCACGGCAAGGTATAGAGTCTTTTGTGCACAGTATACAAACAGCTATCCATAGTGAAAGGACTGCATGGAGCAAAAAATAGAAAACAATAAAAATCACTTTTATTGATACAATAGTTTTAAAATGTAGTATAAAAACCTGCACAATATTCTATCCACCCTGAAAAAAAGAAAAATAAATAAAAATAACTACTAGATGGATAAAAATCATCCGCTGTTCCAATATTGCAATTTAATTGTTAAATTAAATTCAGAATATTGCAAATAAAGTGATTAGCAGTCAATATCATACAAAGTATTTGCAGAGATTGTCTAGAACATGAGTTATTTGCAATTTGCTCCTTGAGAATTCAGTAAAATGATGGACAGCCATTTTGCAAAACTGTTGAGGGCCAGCAAATGGTTTAAAAAAATATCACTCAACAGTCCTACCACCCTCTGTCCGGACATTTCTGCTTTTCCCCTACACCTTCACGTGCATTGACTCCATGCTAGGTCTTCTGGTTGAACATTACTGTGCGCTCTGTTGGCGTGGTGAACGTTGTGATGTCACAACGTTACGAATCATAACACTCAAGTGACGGCATGGTGGACAGTGATATTCTAGACCTTCTTGACCTGGAAGACCTGACGAGGCCAAAGAATTTTCAAATGAAAGAGGAAGGGAGAAAGAAGAATTGTGGAGGATCGGATGGCGGGCTGTTTGACAACGGGCCAGGTGAACGTTGAGGAAAGTTATTAAACTTTTTTGTTGCCTCCAACATTTATTATGCTTTGGGGTCTCCATAATAACTTTACTGCATATCAACTTTCCAAATAAAATCCACTCGATTTGACAAATTCTAATATTGGCAGATTCCATCAACCCTACTAACAATACAATAGGTAGATTTAATTCAGGATGTTAATAAAGTGAACAGTAGTCTATGATAAGAAAGTACCTTAAGTAGGGCAACAAGGTGGCTCAGCATTTAGGACTCCATACAGCGCTGGGGTCCTGGGTTGCAATCACCAAGGACATTGGTGATTGGACATCGTCAAATAATTTGCATGTTTTTTCAGTTTTCATGTTTCATGTTTGCATGTTTCAGCGCTGCAGTGTGCTGCCTTATTTACTTGACTGTATATGAGTTGGTTACTCTAGGTTCAGCACCTGTTCACACTTAGTCTATGTTTGGATGTGACGGTCAGTTTTTTGAAATGTATTCTTTAGCCTTCTGACCGAGCACTCCGCCTCCTAGCCACAGGTGTTTTAATCGCAACAGGTCCATTACCCCTCCACAGAGAGAGAGAATGTTAGTCTAAGAAGAGGTTTTCACAGGTACCCATTCAGATGGAGACGTTTATTCTCAGCGAGCAAAGGAAAGCGTAGGACCTGGTATACGAGAGATGCCCTAAAGTGGCTACCAGGTACACATAAAATTGGCCATTTTTATGCGCTAAACACTCTCATTTTTCATATTTCTAGTGCAGTAATGCAGTTCAGTTCTAATGTTTCATGTTTGCATTTTTCAGCGCTGCAGTGTGCTGCCTTATTTACTTGACTGTATATGAGTTGGTTACTCTAGGTTCAGCACCTGTTCACACTTAGTCTATGTTTGGATGTGACGATCAGTTTTTTGAAATGTATTCTTTAGCCTTCTGACCGAGCACTCCACCTCCTAGCCACAGGTATTTTAATCGCAACAGGTCCATTACCCCTCCACAGAGAGAGAGAATGTTAGTCTAAGAAGAGGTTTTCACAGGTACCCATTCAGATGGAGACGTTTATTCTCAGCGAGGAAAGGAAAGCGTAGGACCTGGTATACGAGAGATGCCCTAAAGTGGCTACCAGGTACACATAAAATTGGCCATTTTTATGCGCTAAACGCTCTCATTTTTCATATTTCTAGTGCAGTAATGCAGTTCAGTTTTCATGTTTCATGTTTGCATGTTTCAGCGCTGCAGTGTGCTGCCTTATTTACTTGACTTGTAAAAAGAGTCCAGGAGAAAACGAGTTGATATTCTCTGAAATCTTGTATTAAGTACAATGCAGCAGGTGGAAAGAGTAATCCCAAACTGAGAAGTATACATGTGCATCCAAAGATGGCTACAGCAAACTGATAATGAAGAAGAAGGGAGGAGCAAGGGCTACCATCCTCAACTACAGGAGAGGCAAAGGGACAAACTTCAGAGGGCAAGCTTCTCCATAGCAACAGCAGAATTAAATCCATAACACAGAAAATACATAACAAGTTGTTCCCATTCATGGGACACAGCAATGAGCCCAATAACATGTTGACGTCCGTAAACGCTGTAGAATATGATAGCGCTATAAAAGGGCTTTTTCTCATGCTGCCATTTTTCCATATTTTTGTGACGGGTAAAAAGCATTGCATTTTACAATTCCAGCAAAGTGAATGAGATTTCTGAAATCACATGCTGCTTATCTTTTCCTAGTTGATTTCGACAATCAAAGTGTTTTTTCTAAATCTGCAGCAAGTCAACTGTTTCAACATTTTTCAGCATTTGTCATCCATTCAAATCAATGGAAAAAACGCAAGTAAACCCTGATCAAAATTGTATGTAAATCCGTGTCAAAACAACTTGTATTTTATGCAGCATTTTTCCTGCTAACATTCTAGTTTTTGGTACAGAAAAATCTGCTGCAAATAATCAATGTGTGCACATACCCCAAGCCAGTAAAATAAGAATAATAATAGCAAGAAAGGATAAAAGGAAGTAAGGACCATATGTTTTTGCCAGTTACATGGAAGATGGATACTCGGAGGGAAAATAAAGAGAGCAAAGGTCGCAGAATGAGATGTACAGAACAATATATACGAACTATAGGGAAAAAACAATATATGTTGTCTATGGGAAACGTAATAGACAGAGTAGATACTTAGTGTTAATAAACCTGCCTTATCTGGAAAGAGGCACCCGATGCACATATTGGAATACGGTTAATGGTTTCTAAAATGCATTTTCTAAACTGAATTCCCCATTTCAACTCCCAAATTATCTCTTCTATAATAAATTCTGAACACTAGGGTTGAGCGACCTTTACTTTTATAGGATCGGGTCGGGTTTCACGAAACCCGACTTTTTCAAAAGTCGGGTCGAGTGAAATCGGCCGATCCTATAAAAAAGTCGGGGTCGGCCGAAACTCGAAACCCAATGCAGTGCATTGGGTTTCCAATGGTTCCCAGGGTCTGAAGGAGCGGAAACTCTCCTTCAGGCCCTGGGATCCATATTTAAGTGTAAAATAAAGAATTAAAATAAAAAATATCGCTATACTTACCCTCTGACAGGCCCTGGTACTAACCGGGAACCTTCCTTTCTTAGAATCAGCCTTCCAGGACCTTGCGGTGACGTCGCGGTGACGTCGCGGCTTGTGATTGGTCGCGCGGCCGCCCATGTGACCGCTCGCGCGACCAATCACAAGCCGCGACGTCACCGTGACGTCACCGAAGGTCCTGGAAGGGCTGATTCTTAGGAAGGAAGGCTGCCGGAAAGAAGTAGGGCGTGTCCGAGGGTGAGTATATACCTAATAGGAATATACTCACCCTCGGCTTCGTTCCGGCAGCCTTCCTTCCTAAAAATCAGCCCTTCCAGGACCTTCGGTGACGTCATGGTGACGTCGCGGCTTGTGATTGGTCGCGTGAGCGGTCATATGGGCGGCCGCGCGACCAATCACAAGCCGCGACGTCACCGCGACGTCACCGCAAGGTCCTGGAAGGCTGATTCTAAGGAAGGAAGGTTCCCGGTTAGTACCAGGGCCCGTCAGAGGGTAAGTATAGCGATATTTTTTATTTTAATTCTTTATTTTACACTTAAATCTGAATTCCGATACCAATTCCCGATATCTTAAACATATCGGGAATCGGTATCAGAATTCCGATTCCAGATTCAGAAGATCGCCGACTTCATGGCCGACCCCACAGAGGGGTCGGGTCGGGTTTCATGAAACCCGACTTTGCCAAAAGTCGGCGACTTCTGAAAATTGCCGACCCGTTTCGCTCAACCCTACTGAACACTAAAAGACTAACTGAAACAAACTAAATACAACCTGTGAGACATATTTTATACCCCATAAGTGGTATTGTAGCTGAGACTCATTTACTTAGCTGCATTTCTGGTGTGGGGTTGTGCATGATAGAAGGCAAATATGTCTTTTTTTTTAAAGGGAATGATTTTTTACTATGTAAATTAAGAGCAGCCTTGTATAGGGCAATAAACCCTGATTCCAGTGATGTATCACTTACTGGGCTGCTTGATGTAGTTTTGCTGAAATCCCAGTTTTCTCTGCTGTAGATGTAGCAGTGATCTGATTGAGCTGTATATAACCCCGCCCACACCACTGATTGGCAGCTTCCTGTGTACATTGTCGGCAAGCTGCCAATCACTGGTGAGGGCGGGATTACACAGATTAGCCTGACTGCCATGCACATGAGACTCAGTCCGGCAGTGTTAATCTCCTGCTGATAAAGCTCTTATTGTATTGAAACTACAACAAACAGCCTAGTAGGTGACACATCACCGGAATCAGGATCACAATACTATATAGCGCATGTATATCTTCTTCATGTGTATATATATATATGAATATATATATATATATATATATATATATATATATACAGTACAGACCTAAAGTTTGGACACACCTTCTCATTTTCTCATTTAAAGATTTTTCTGTATTTTCATGACTATGAAAATTGTACATTCACACTGAAGGCATCAAAACTATGAATTAACACATGTGGAATTATATACTTAACAAAAAAGTGTGAAACAACTGAAATTGTGTCTTATATTCTAGTTTCTTCAAAGTAGCCACCTTTTGCTTTGATGACTGCTTTGCACACTCTTGGCATTCTCTTGATGAGCTTCGAGAGGTAGTCATCGGGAATGGTTTTCACTTCACAGGTGTACCCTATCAGCTTTAATAAGTGAGATTTCTTGCCTTATAAATGGGGTTGGGACCATCAGTTGTGTTGAGGAGAAGTCTGGTGGATACACAGCTGATAGTCCTACTGAATAGACTGTTAGAATTTGTATTATGGCAAAGAAAAAGCAGCTAAGTAAAGAAAAACGAGTGGCCATCATTACTTTAAGAAATTAAAGTCAGTCAGTCCGAAAAATTGGGCAAACTTTTAAAGTGTCCCCAAGTGCAGTGGCAAAAACCATCAAGCGCTACAAAGAAACTGGCTCACATGAGGACCGCCCCAGGAAAGGAAGACCAAGAGTCACCTCTGCTTCTGAAGATAAGTTTATCTGAGTCACCAGCCTCAGAAATCGCAGGTTAACAGCAGCTCAGATTAGAAACCAGGTCAATGCCACACAGAGTTCTAGCAGCAGACACATCTCTACTACAACTGTTAAGAGGAGACTTTGTGCAGCAGGCCTTCATGGTAAAATAGCTGCTAGGAAACCACTGCTAATGACAGGCTACAAGCAGAAGAGACTTGTTTGGGCTAAAAAACACAAGGAATAGACATTAGACCAGTGGAAATCTGTGCTTATGTCTGATGAGTCCAAATTTGAGATCTTTGGTTCCAACCACCGTGTCTACATGCCTGGTTCCCACCGTGAAGCATGGAGGAGGAGGTGTGATGGTGTGGAGGTGCTTTGCTGGTGACACTGTTGGGGATTTATTCAAAATTGAAGGCATACTGAACCAGCATGGCTGCCACAGCATCTTGCAGCGGCATGCTATTCCATCCGGTTTGCGTTTAGTTGGATCATCATTTATTTTTCAACAGGACAATGACCCCAAACACACCTCCAGGCTGTGTAAGGGTGATATGACCAAGAAGGAGAGTGATGGGGTGCTACACCAGATGACCTGGCCTCTGCAGTCACCAGACCTGAACCCAATCGAGATGGTTTGGGGTGAGCTGGACCGCAGAGTGAAGGCAAAAGGGCCAACAAGTGCTAAGCATCTCTGGGAACTCCTTCAAGATTGTTGGAAGGCCATTTCCGGTGACTACCTCTTGAAGCTCATCAAGAGAATGCCAAGAGTGTGCAAAGCAGTCATCAAAGCAAAAGGTGGCTACTTTGAAGAACCTAGAATATGAGACATAATTTCAGTTGTTTCACACTTTTTTGTTTAGTATATAATTCCACATGTGTTAATTCATAGTTTTGATGCCTTCAGTGTGAATGTACAGTTTTCATAGTCATGAAAATACAGAAAAATATTTAAATGAGAAGTTGTGTTTAAACTTTTGGTCTGTACTGTATATTTATTTGCATAGAACTTAGTACTGATAGGTATGAGAAAAGCAGAAATATAATTTTAAAGGGGGTGCACACTATATATTTTTGTTTAATAAATTATGTGTTGGGGACATGATTTTTTGACACTTGCAAATATATAACATTATTTAGCTATATTTTTATTCCATGGAAAACTTTTAAATGGACTATTCAATATATTATGTTCAGTTTACTCAATTTTGCTTTTTTTCATTTAATTAAATTGTTCTCTTGATACACATGAAAACACTTATAAGTTTCCATATGTAAATGTGACATATTAATCAGCTAATTTTCTCTTTAGTGAGTAAGTTGCCGCATTTCGTTTTTGTCAAATATCTGTTAAATTAACCTTAGAAACAATCCTATGCAACACGTTGCGCGTACTAATGATAACAGCACCAATTTAATTAAATTATTTGTAATATTTATTTTGACACATTCTTCAGCCTGTTTAATTAACGCCATATTTAAAATGAAATATGTGATAAATGATTATAAAAGTTATTTGCTGTTCTAAAATGGAATTTGATCTTTTGGTGGATGTCATGGGCAACTTGATTTATAGTGAGATTTTGATGGAATAAATGTAAGAAATATGATATGTGTTTGTATAAAATGTGCAAAGCAAACATGTTTTTTTCTGTATTTGAAGATATGATTCATACGGTTCTATTGTATTCTATTATTTTTGTAAGAAATCATTCAAAACTCACATAAATATCATTTTAAAATTTGTTTTCCCGTATAAAGTACAGTCACCACCATTAGGGCCTATTTTACAGCATACAAGAATGTTGCAAAAGAAAAGTCCCCAATCTCGATAGATCAAAAAAAAACCTTTTGTTATACTCACAAATGGCGCGGTCCGGTCAGATGGGCATCCCTGGTCTTGATCCGGCGCCTCCACTCTTCCTACTATTGACATCCTCCTTCCCTGCTTCGTTGGGATGACATGTCCGACGTCACCACACAATGTTCCCCAATCACGCTCCTGCACAGTTAGGAGACATTGTGTGGATGTCGTAGGGTGCGTCATACACAAGAAGCAGGGAGAGAGGACGGCGATCACACTACCCTGCTGATGGCAGAGTATGCTGCAAGATTCTGAAGAAGGACTTCAATGGTGGTGGCTGTACTTTATTTGCAGAAAACCTGATGGCAGGCTACCTTTAAAGCATTGATCAGGACTAGTGATGAGCGAGTATACTCGTTGCTCGGGTTTTCCCAAGCACGCTCGGGTTGTCTCCGAGTATTTGTGACTGCTCGGAGATTTAGTTTTTGTTGACACAACTGCATGATTTACAGCTGCTAGCCAGCCTGAGTACATGTGGGGGTTGCCTGATTGCTAGGGAATCCCCACATGTAATCAAGCTGTCTAGTAGCTGTAAATCATGCAGCTACGGCAAGGAAAACTAAATCTCCGAGCAGTCATAAATACTCAGAGACCACCTGAGTGTGCTCAGGAAAACCCGAGCAACGAGTATACTCGCTCATCACTAATCAGGACTAAAGTTGAGCAAATTTTTCAAAATTCGGTTCCAATTCGATCGGCAGCGAATATTGTATTTGCATTAGTTGCTGAACATAGCCGAGCGTCATTGGAGTCAATGGGAGTAGAAATGACCGAATATGTTCAGAATCGATCGTCAAATATAAATTCGGCAATAATAGGGTACCAATATGGCATGAATATGGCAAATTCAGATTCGGCGACCGATTTCGCTCAACTCTAATAAGGACCAAATAAGAGAGCATATATTAAAGACTTAAAAGAATTGCTTTACAACCCCTGAATGTTGCACTATTACTGCACATAAATCTAATGGTGGAAATTGCGCAATGTGGTTTTCCAGTGCTTGAGGCAAAGCAAGTAATTTGCACCCCTTAACCTCTGGGCCATTAGATATAAAATTTCAAAAACAAAGTCACATATTTGTTATATATATTGAATTACTATTTTTTTTTTATTACATGTTGGCTTATTTTTTTATGTAATTATTTTATTACCCAAGCTTTAAGCCTAACCCAAAACCTTAGGGAAGCACTATTCTTAAAAGTAGTCCTAGCTCTAATCATATTTCTAACACTAGTCTCAGTTAGGATTAAAAAAATAAAAAGTAAGTTTGTGTGTGTGTGTTTTTTTTAGCACCCCTCAAGCTACTTTACAATTTATAGGAATTCCGGCTTGGCATGTTTTACATAAGCCAAATTGAATATTAGCTATAAAACGTATTTCTCCCTCTAAAGGACCCAGCATATTTGTGCATTCTATGGTCAGCACGCACATTGATTAGAGTGGAATCTGTGTAATATCTAATTTTTTCCTGTGGGGGTGCTGTAAGGTATTTTTTGCCGGATCTTATGAAAAGTGGACAACCCCATTAAGATGGGAATAAAGGGGAGTAAAGGAGCTTGATCGCGTCAGTTCAAATACAGACCAGAGGATCGGACCGAGGGGTGCCATGTCTCAGGCTGGTGCAGGGCAGCCAACCGGGTTAAGATGTACGCTTACTCCCATACACACCCAGTACATTTGTATAATCCTAGTAATATATACTAATAAAGTGTTGATGGAAAGGTTTAAATAGATTATATGCCATCTACTGTATGTTTCTGCTCTGTTGAATCCTGTGACAAATATGCATATTGAAATGAATATGCTAATTATCTGTATAAATATTTATATAAATGTGACCAATGTAAACACATACATTAAACATAATTCTAAGAATATAGAATTTTCTGTCAAAAATCAGTTTATTTTGTAGTGTGAAAAGCTCATTTAACAGGTTTAAGTTTATATTTCACTGGGCAAATTTTTTCAAGGCAATTATATACTGGATCTATATATATATATATTAAGTATATTTATATCACATCAGGGAGAAAGGAAACTTTGATTTTATATAGAAATTGTGATAAAAAATACTGAAAATGATTTGCGAATTACTTTGTGGCATCTAAAGGGAAATTGACGGCTGACACTGGCTGCATGGTCTCAGCTGCAGTAGCTATGCTTCACTCTGAAACACTGCTACATTTCAGGGAAAAATATACTTTAACCTCCTGTCCTCCTACTGCCAGTGATTGACAGATTTCTCCCTGCATGCATATATAGGGAGAGAGCTGTCACTCTAGGGCATTGGACAGGAAGAAGACGCCAAGGTCCCGCCTTTCTGACTAGTCTTCCTTGTGGCTTGGTTCTTGTGGCTGTTTTTCTCTGAATCGTCTTCAATCAAACATACATGGCTGAAATCAAACAGCTAGTGCCCTATACATGCTGCCTGTGTATCGGGCAACATATATTAGCTGTCAGGTCCCCTTCAATCACTTTTCCTAATTGCTGTAAGTTGATATTGAATAAAGTAAAATCTATATTAAAGGGTTTTCCATTGATTTCTAGAGTTAGTAGTATGAAGTCATCCCTATAAAAGACAAAAAATGGCTATACTGAACACTATTATCACCCCCTGCTACAGTGCGGCCACTCTCTTGGTCTTCACTTGACCTAAAGTGATAACATCACTACCACCAGTGACCTGACTGCTAAGGTCACTGATTGGCTGCAGGGGTCAAGTGACTGGTGGTTGGGACATCATCACATCTGGTCCAACAGAGCTATTGGAGCAGCAACACTAGAAGGGGTAGATTCTGCTGGTAAGTACTATATATATATTTTTTCCTTTTATAAAAAGAAATATTAGTGTTGTCCTCTACTGGACTATTGAAAGGTCCCAAATGCCAAAGTGCTCCAGACAAAAAAAGACACTTCCTCGACCAGCAATCTTCCAATGATGTTGGTGCTGTGTCTCTCGATGGTCACGTTATATTGCTATGTCAAGTGACTTCTGTAGCCAATAATTGGTCAGTGATCGGCTGCAGCCTTGACTAGTTGGTTGGAGTGTATGTCCACTCTGACAAATCTTGCTGCAGCCAATCAACACTTGCTGATGCAGACCAGAAAACGAAAATCCCCATATATATTAGACTGTTGGCCGATCCCGTCGATATGGTCAGACTAATGTGTACATATAAGGGACTAACGATTCTTCTCCAGCAGATGGTGTTGGGGAGGGAAGAATCTGACTTGTCGAATTCCCATTTCCGATCCTTTTGTTCTGTATGGAAATAAACAGAGTGTGACAGCTGCTTTCTTAAAAGTATCAATGGACAGCTATCAAATTTGTATGGGGGGGAATAAAGATTAAATATCCATTAAATTAAATTATTTTATCCAAAAGCTACTCAGAAGCGATATTGTTTTTCAAATATTTCAGAAAAAAAAACTTGTTCACAGTTTTTCTTCAAATAAAATAAATGATGATGTTTAACCTTTTAAAATGGAGTTGACACAATGATCTATAAACAAGCATTACATATGTAAATATATGCAAGAAATTTTCAGGCAACTTCGCAAGTACGTGGGTTCAAATCATTTTGCTTCAGGTTTATTTCTCACTTCAAATTGATCATTATGTTTGGTAACAACAACTGTAGTTAATATTGAGATAGTAATTATGAGGCTCATTTTTAGCTGTGTTCTTTCTTCTTCACTTAGGGATATTTCAACGAGAACAGTTTTTCGAAGCCAACCAAGCTGATGTGACATGTTCGCTATCTCGGAGGTACAATATGAAAAAAAATGACTTGTCCAAGGTCACGATCAGGTGACAATGGTGTTTTATTCAAGGCCTATGGAAACGTCATTTCTGTTTGTTTTTGTTTCATACATTTCCAAGAAGTAACATTGATAGAGTGTTGGAGAGAGGTTTAATACCTTACATATTTTGTTTTGCGTTTGTTCTTTTCCATAACGTTGCATAAATGCGTCTATGTTTTGTTCCCAATTGTAAAGCAAATAACATACAGTTATATTTCTATGACATATTTCATGCCATTCTTCTTCTAATTAAAGGAACATTCTGGACAGTAATCGTTGTGTCATACATCACCCCCTTAGCCCCAGCATCGGGCAAAAACCATTGTATGCATTCTTCCAAGAGTCTTACCCTTTTTTCAACAGTATACAGTCATGGCCAAAAGTATTGACACCCCTGCAATTCTGTCAGATAATACTCAGTTTCTTCCTGAAAATGATTGCAAACACAAATTCTTTGGTATTATTATCTTCATTAAATTTGTCTTAATTGAAAAAGCACAAAAGAGAATGAAGCAAAAAGCAAAACATTGATCATTTCACACAAAACTCCAAAAATGGGCCAGACAAAAGTATTGGCACCCTCAGCCTAATACTTGGTTGCACAACCTTTAGCCAAAATAACTGTGACCAACCGCTTCCGGTAACCATCAATGAGTTTCTTACAATGCTCTGCTGGAATTTTAGACCATTCTTCTTTGGCAAACAGCTCCAGGTCCCTGATATTTGAAGGGTGCCTTCTCCAAACTGCCATTTTTAGATCTCTCCACAGGTGTTCTATGGGATTCAGGTCTGGGCTCATTGCTGGCCACCTTAGAAGTCTCCAGTGCTTTCCCTCAAACCATTTTCTAGTGTTTTTTGAAGTGTGTTTTGGGTCATTGTCCTGCTGGAAGACCCATGACATCTAGGGAGACCCAGCTTTCTCACACTGGGCCCTACATTATGCTGCAAAATTTGTTGGTAGACTTCAGACTTCATAGTGCCACATGTTATGATCCGGTGACCTTGGAGCCGCATGAGACTTTCTCAGGAGTAGATGGAACCTGTACTGACCGCAAACCTTAAACTGTCACCGCAACTAGAAGTAGCCGTGGGGTGTACCTAACACATCCTAGACACCTTGACACAGCCGGAGGACTAAATACTCCTATAGATGGAAATGGGAATTCTATCTTGCCTCAGAGCAGAACCCCAAAGGATGGGCAGCCCCCCACAAATATTGACTGTGAGTATTAGAGGAAAGACACACGCAGGCAGAAATCAGGATTTAGCAAAAGAGGCCACACTAGCTAAATAGGAAAAGATAGGACAGAATACTAAGCAGTCAGTATTAAAACCCTAAAAATATCCACAGCAGATAATGCAAAAATTCCACCATCTAACTAAAGACATGGAATGTATATCTGCATCTCCTGAGAATCCAACTTGACTGAAATATCCAAACACAGTCTAAGCTGGACAAGAAAAAACATTGAATAGTACTGAATTGTAAAGCACACAGCATGTGTGCTGTAGAAACAAAACCAGACACTTATCTTAGCTGATTTGGCAGCAGGGCAGGAGGAACCAGACAGAGATGCAAAACCTCCAAGAACAATGGACAACTGGCAAGGGCTAATGAAGCCTGCACACCTAAATATCCCAGTCAGAGCTGCAATCAGCAGGGACACCGGCCCAGGATTGCAACCCAGGGACAACTGCATTACTACCAACAACCACCGGAGGGAACCCAAGAGCAGAATTCACAACAGTACCCCCCCTTGAAGAGGGGTCACCGAACCCTCACCAGAGCCCCCAGGCCGATCAGGACGAGCCAGATGAAAGGCACGGACCAAATCAGCAGCATGGACATCAGAGGCAAAAACCCAAGAATTATCCTCCTGGCCATAACCCTTCCATTTAACAAGGTACTGAAGCCTCCGCCTCAAAAAGCGAGAATCCAAAATCTTCTCAACCACATACTCCAACTCCCCATCAACCAACACAGGGGCTGGAGGATCAACAGAGGGAACAACGGGCACCACATATTTCCGCAATAAAGATCTATGGAAGACATTATGGATAGCAAAAGAAGCCGGAAGGGCCAATCGAAAAGACACCGGATTAATAATCTCAGAAATCCTATAAGGACCAATAAAGTGAGGCTTAAACTTAGGGGAAGAAACCTTCATAGGAACATGATGGGAAGACAACCAGACCAGATCCCCAACCCGAAGTCGGGAACCAACACACCGACGATGGTTAGCAAAACGTTGAGCCTCTTCCTGAGATAATACCAAATTGTCCACCACATGAGCCCAAATCTGCTGCAACCTGTCAACCACAGAATCCACACCAGGACAGTCAGAAGGCTCAACCTGCCCCGAAGAAAAACGAGGATGAAAACCAAAATTACAAAAGAAGGGCGAAACCAAGGTAGCCAAACTAGCCCGATTATTAAGGGCAAACTCGGCCAATGGCAAGAAAGCCACCCAATCATCCTGATCAGCAGACACAAAGCATCTCAGATAAGTTTCTAAAGTCTGATTAGTTCGCTCGGTCTGGCCATTTGTCTGAGGATGAAATGCGGAAGAAAAAGACAAATCAATGCCCAGCTTAGCACAAAAGGCCCGCCAAAACCGAGAAACAAACTGGAACCCTCTGTCGGACACAATATTCTCCGGAATACCATGCAAACGAACCACATGCTGAAAACCCAACGGAACCAAATCAGAAGAGGAAGGCAATTTAGGCAAAGGCACAAAATGGACCGTCTTAGAGAACCGGTCACAAACAACCCAGATGACAGACATCTTCTGGGAAACCGGAAGATCAGAAATAAAATCCATAGAAATATGCGTCCAAGGCCTCTCAGGGACCGGCAAAGGCAAAAGCAACCCACTAGCATGGGAACAACAAGGCTTGGCCCGCCCACAAGCCCCACGGGACTGCACAAAAGAACGCACATCATGCGACAAAGAAGGCCACCAAAAGGACCTACCAACCAAATCTCTGGTACCAAAAATACCAGGATGGCCAGCCAACACAGAACAATGAACCTCAGAAATCACTCTACTAGTCCATCTATCAGGAACAAACAGTTTCCACACTGGACAGAGGTCAGGTTTGTCAGCCTGAAATTTCTGAAGAACCCATCGTAAATCAGGGGAAATGGCAGAAAGGACCACCCCTTCTTTCAGAATGCTGACCAGTTCAAGGACCTCAGGAGAATCAGGCAAAAAACTCCTAGAGAGGGCATCAGCCTTAATATTCTTAGAACCCAGAAGATACGAGACCACGAAATCAAAACGGAAAAAAACAAGGACCATCGAGCCTGTCTAGGATTCAGCCGCCTGGCAGACTCGAGGTAAATCAGATTTTTATGATTGGTCAAGACCACAATACGGTGCTTAGCTCCCTCGAGCCAATGTCGCCACTCCTCAAATGCCCACTTCATAGCCAACAACTCCCGATTGCCGACATCATAATTGCGTTCAGCGGGCGAAAACTTATGGGAAAAGGCACATGGTTTCATCAAGGAACCAACAGGATCCCTCTGAGACAAAACGGCCCCTGCCCCAATCTCAGAAGCGTCAACCTCAACCTGAAATGGAAGAGAAACATCTGGTTGATGCAACACCGGGGCAGCAGTAAATCAGCATTTAAGCTCCTGAAAGGCAGAGACAGCCGCAGAGGACCAATTCGTCACATCAGCGCCTTTCTTCGTCAAATCGGTCAAGGGTTTAACCACACTGGAGAAATTAGCAATGAAACGGCGATAAAAATTAGCAAAGCCCAAAAATTTCTGAAGGCTCTTCACAGATGTGGGTTGAATCCAATCATGAATGGCCTGAACCTTAACCGGATCCATCTCTATAGATGAGGGAGAAAAAATAAAGCCCAAAAAAGAAACCTTACGCACTCCAAAGAGACACTTAGACCCCTTCACAAACAAAGCATTATCACGAAGGATCTGAAATACCATCCTGACCTGTTTCACTTGAGACTCCCAATCATCGGAAAAAATTAAAATGTCATCCAAATATACAATCATGAATTTATCAAGATAAGTCCGGAAGATATCGTGCATGAAGGACTGAAAAACAGATGGAGCATTAGAGAGCCCGAATAGCATCACAAGGTATTCAAAATGGCCTTCGGGCGTATTAAACGCAGTTTTCCATTCATCACCCTGCTTAATACAAACAAGATTATATGCCCCCCGAAGGTCAATCTTAGTAAACCAACTAGCCTCCTTAATCCTAGCAAACAAATCGGAAAGCAGAGGTAAAGGGTATTGAAACTTGACCGTGATCTTATTCAAGAGGCGATAATCAATACAGGGTCTCAAGGAGCCATCCTTCTTAGCAACAAAAAAAACCTGCTCCCAACGGTGAAGAAGATGGCCTAATATGTCCTTTCTCCAAAGACTCCTTAACATAACTCCGCATGGCGGTATGTTCAGGCAGACAGGTTAAAAAGTCGGCCCTTAGGAAACTTACAGCCTAGAATCAAGTCAATTGCACAATCACAGTCCCTATGCGGTGGAAGGGAACTGGACTTGGGCTCATCGAATACATCCTGAAAATCAGACAAAAACTCTGGAATTTCAGAAGTGGAAGAAGAGGAGATTGACATCAAAGGAACATCATTGTGAACCCCCTGACATCCCCAACTAGTCACAGACATAGACTTCCAATCCAACACAGGATTATGTGCCTGCAACCACGGAAAACCCAGCACGATAGCATCATGTAAATTATGCAACACCAGAAATCGACAATCTTCCTGATGGGCTGGCGCCATGCACATGGTCACGTGTGTCCAGAACTGGGGCTTATTTTTAGCCAAAGGTGTAGCATCAATGCCCCTTAAAGGAATAGCGTTCTGCAAAGACTGCAAGGGAAAACCACAACGCCTGGCAAACTCAAAGTCCATTAAGTTCAAGGCGGCGCCTGAATCCACAAACGCCATGACAGAAAATGATGATAATGAGCAGATCAAGGACACAGATAATAAAAATTTAGGTTGTACAGTACTGATGGTAATTGAACTAGCGATCCTCTTTGTACGCCTAGGACAGACTGAAATGACATGAGAAGCATCGCCACAATAAAAACACAACCTATTCTGACGTCTGAATCCCTGTTGTTCCATTCTAGACAGAATCCTATCACACTGCATTGACTCAGGCATCTGCTCTGAGGACAACGCCACAGCACGCACAGTTCTGCGCTCCCGCAAACGCCGATCAATCTGAATGGCCAGAGACATAGAATCACTCAGACCAAAAGGCGTGGAAAAAACCCCACCATAACATCTTTAACGGATTCAGAAAGACCCTTTCTGAAAATTGCCACCAAAGCATCATCATTCCATTTAGTCAACACAGACCATTTTCTAAATTTCTGACAATACAATTCTGCCGCTTCTTGACCCTGAGACAGGACCAACAAGGTCTTCTCCGCTTGATCCACAGAATTTGGTTCATCATATAATAATCCTAAAGCCTGAAAAAAGGCGTCTACATTAAGCAAGGCCGGATTCCCAGATTCCAGGGAAAATGCCCAATCCTGAGGATCACCACGCAGCAGGGAGATGACAATTTTAACCTGCTGAATGGAATCACCAGAGGTTCGAGGTCTCAGAGCAAAAAACAGTTTACAGTTGTTTTTAAAACTCAAAAATTTGGACCTGTCCCCAAAAAACAAATCAGGAGTAGGAATCTTAGGCTCTAAAACAACATAATCAGAAATACCCTGTACCCTAGCAGCAAGCTGGTCTACACGAGAAGCTAATCCTTGAACATCCATGCTAGCACAAGACTCCTCACCCACCCAGAGAAAAAGAGGGAAGAAAAGACAAAGCAGGCTACAGAAAAAAAAATGGCTCTTTCTTCCCTTCTTCTGAGATGCATTTAACTCATTGATGGCCAGTTGTACTGTTATGATCCGGTGACCTTGGAGCCGCATGAGACTTTCTCAAGAGTAGGTGGAACCTGTACTGACCGCAAACCCTAAACTGTCACCGCAACTAGAAGTAGCCGTGGGGTGTACCTAACACATCCTAGACACCTCGACACAGCCGGAGGACTAAATACCCCTATAGATGGAAATGGGAATTCTATCTTGCCTCAGAGCAGAACCCCAAAGGATGGGCAGCCCACCACAAATATTGACTGTGAGTATTAGAGGAAAGACACACGCAGGCAGAAATCAGGATTTAGCAAAAGAGGCCACACTAGCCAAATAGGAAAGGATAGGACAGAATACTAAGCGGTCAGTATTAAAGCCCTAAAAATATCCACAGCAGATAATACAAAAATTCCACCATCTAACTAAAGACATGGAATGTATATCTGCATCTCCTGAGAATCCAACTTGACTGAAATATCCAAACACAGTCTAAGCTGGACAAGAAAAAACATTGAATAGTACTGAATTGTAAAGCACACAGCATGTGTGCTGTAGAAACAAACCAGACACTTATTTTTGCTGATTTGGCAGCAGGGCAGGAGGAACCAGACAGAGATGCAAAACCTCCAAGAACAATGGACAACTGGCAAGGGCTAATGAATCCTGCACACCTAAATATCCCAGTCAGAGCTGCAATCAGCAGGGACACCTGCCCAGGATTGCAACCCAGGGACAACTGCATTACTACCAACAACCACCGGAGGGAACCCAAGAGCAGAATTCACAACAGCCATGCACATGGTCAAGCAGTCCAGTGCCAGGGGCAGCAAAGCAACCCCAAAACATCAGGGAACCTCCGCCATGTTTGACTGTAGGGACCGTGTTCTTTTCTTTGAATGCCTCTTTTTTTCTCCTGTAAACTCTATGTTGATGCCTTTGCCCAAAAAGCTCTACTTTTGTCTCATCTGACCAGAGAACATTCTTCCAAAACGTTTTAGGCTTTTTCAGGTAAGTTTTGGCAAACTCCAGCCTGGCTTTTTTATGTCTCGGGGTAAGAAGTGGGGTCTTCCTGGGTCTCCTACCATACAGTCCTTTTTCATTCAGATGCCGACGGATAGTACGGGTTGACACTGTTGTACCCTCGGACTGCAGGGCAGCTTGAACTTGTTTGGATGTTAGTCAAGGTTCTTTATCCAACATCCGCACAATCTTGTGTTGAAATCTCTTGTTAATTTTTCTTTTCCGTCCACATCTAGGGAGGTTAGCCACAGTGCCATGGGCTTTAAACTTCTTGATGACACTGCGCACGGTAGACACAGGAACATTCAGGTCTTTGGAGATGGACTTGTAGCCTTGAGATTGCTCATGCTTCCTCACAATTTGGTTTCTCAAGTCCTCAGACAGTTCTTTGGTATTCTTTCTTTTCTCCATGCTCAATGTGGTACACACAAGGACACAGGACAGAGGTTGAGTAAACGTTAATCCATGTCAACTGGCTGCAAGTGTGATTTAGTTATTGCTAACACCTGTTAGGTGCCACAGGTAAGTTACAGGTGCTGTTAATTACCCAAATTAGAGAAGCATCACATGATTTTTCGAACAGTGCCAATACTTTTGTCCACCCCCTTTTTTATGTTTGGTGTGGAATTATATCCAATTTGGCTTTAGGACAATTCTTTTTGTGTTTTTTCATTTAAGACAAATTAAATGAAGATAATAATACCAAATAATTTGTGTTTGCAATCATTTTCAGGAAGAAACTGATTATTATCTGACAGAAGTGCAGGGGTGTGAATACTTTTGGCCATGACTGTATGTATAAGAGGATTCCAACTTTATGTATCTTATTACATATCATTAAATTGTACCTCCACTTTCACAAGAAAATAATTATAGTTCAGAACTCTGCATTATAACTGCTTTTCTAAATCACTCTTTAGCTACTGGGATAGCACTCGGTATGAACTGGCCAAAAACCATGACACAGGCAATTCTAAACTTACAAGGCTACTGTCTTCTGTGCTGTAAAATCCTATGATACCCACTCCCATAATCAAAACGGAAATTTGGCAGCACCAAGATGCCTCTTAGATAGTGTTTAAGCGCTACTCCTATTCCTGCTTAAAAATAACACAAAATAATCCATCATGGCATGTAGTCATCAGAATAAGAAGAGATTCCAACTCCAAATATATAAAAAAAATAGTATTTCATTGATAATTATATAAAAACATGTTCCATAAAAAAGACTGGGAAAACCTTCAAGAAAGGGGTGTAGGGACACGGAAATATTCACCAAAAAAGCCTAGTAGGGTACCAAGTAAATGTATTATATGCTGATAATAATGTACAAACCCACATCTATAGGCTAAAAGATGGTTAACAACATGGAGAGTATGTTAAAGATAAAAGTGCTAGTGCACAAGTATAGAAGGAAATAAAATCCTACATTACCTCACTATTCCTAGCTATATGATCCCAGAGAGATCATATCCTTCACGCACAACTCAGCCAAAAATGCAAAGAATATAGAAGGCTCAATGGTGTATTACCTAAGTGTTGGGTGAGATCGCAGTACATAGGGTTGTCTGTGTCCGCCCCACACCCGATGAACGTCGATTCGCTGCTCGATCCTTCTTGGGGCATCCTATTCCTGCTTGTCTGATGTCTCAATGCTGTGTGCCTTCAGGCAAAGGAACCTTCAATCAAGCAGGAGGAGGCAGCACTGAGCGGGGAATCGAACCGGAGTGATAGAGGCTTCAGATCTACAAACTCTGAGAATCAAACCTTCAGAGTCAGGGCTTGCTCACACGAGCGTATTACTCAGATGAGTGCTATCTAAAGTTTTATCGGATCAATGTTATACTATGAGACAGTGCAGATCGAATCGGTCTGTGGAAAAAATGCCAGCATGCAGCGAGTGGCTCTGCAAATCAAATCACACGTCCTCATTCAAGTCTATGGGTGTGTGTGTGTAAAACGTCAGTCTGCGCTTGGATGTTATCAATGTGCAGTCCAATTTACACAGACACAGAGAATAGAGAAGTTAGAGCAATCTTGTTCTCCTTCTTCTTACCTGTGATACGATACATGCCAAAGAATCAGATCACAGTGAGCTTACCCTTGGATCAAGCTCTGGTTAGAGTTTGATCCAAGTGTCATTTACATAATTGATCTGATTCTCTAGGAAGAGAGAGTCATCGCTTGTGTGAGAAAGCCCTAAATGACATACAGTCATGGCCAAAAGTGTGGCAATATGAAACAGGTGTGGGCAATATGATAATCACACCTGAAAAGAGATAAAATGGGGAGAAGTTGACTCAAACTTTGCGTTGTGTGTCTGTGTGTCTAAGCATGGAGAACAGAAAGAGGTGAAGAGAACTGTCTGAGGACTTGAGGACCAAAATTTGGCTAATAGTTAAAGATCTTGAATAGAGTAATCCCTGTTTAATTCTCAGTTTTCGGATAGGTCATCACCATTACACATAGGTTAGAAGCATCTAGAGTGCTCACAAATATGTTAATATACCCACTAGTTAGTGTAATTATATTCATATATGATGTTTGCATATTTATATAATATTTTATTACATATTTTACTAAAAGAAGAGCTCCAATCATTCAGATCCTGTTTGATCATTTTTACTTTCCCCTTCAATATCCCCCTTTTGGTTTGCACATAAATTCCATTTTTGACACAAATAGATGAAACTGAACATTTCTATATAAAAGGTAAAATTCAAAGACTGACACGTTGTTACAAGAAGGTCATCAGTATTAGTATAAAATCCTGGCAATGTTACAGTTACAACTCGGTAATTCTCTATTGATCAGCGTATCTTAATCAATGTTCCTCAGCACAGATTATTGATGTTAAGGTATTAAGTAAAATTTTATTCTAGCTAACTTGTTGGCTCAGATGTCAACTGAAAGTCGTTTGTTCAGTCACTGAGACACACAATAAATCTAAGAAAAGAAATCTAAGGGAGAACTTTTTTTTACACTTTTCTCTTTAAGTTAAGTAATAATTAACACAAAAATCCCTATAATTTAATCCATATTTTGACTGAAAAGTCTGAAGGGCTCAGTAATTTAGCTACAAAGTCGAACTAATCGCTGAAAGAAATGTGAAGAAGTTTTCATGCGCTGCTTACAGCTTGTTGGTGGTCATTTAAAATGTTAATATTACTGGATGAATATTAAAATCCATTTTCTTCTCAGCTGGTTTTAATGCCGAGGTGAAATTTTAATGCATTTATTTGATGAATATGAATGTGTGTGGTAAGAGGTGTGAAAATGATTATTCACAATGACAGATTGCCAACGGGAATACATGTTTCATATGTACTTATCGCATTTGTGCTTTGGTAATGTGTATTTTATTGATGGTCTAACGTGTTATTATTATTTCATACTTCTCGTTGGTTATGGGCTGCAAAGTGTTTTATGAGCAATATGATAGCTATGAATCTTAAAAGAGGTTGTGCCATGATTACCTTTGTGTATATGCTATATTAGCTCTTCTCGATGTCATAGAGTAGTCTCCATCTTGGTTTGTAAAAGCAGCTCCCCCTCTGGTGGAGTCTGAATATGCACTCACATGTATAACAGCCAAGTAATGCACTAATTCCTCTGCACTGGGACACAAGAAATATCTCACAAGTAAAGATGTGCAAATATTTTTTAGGGGAATTAAATTCTATTTGAATATTTTAAAAATTCACATTCGGCAAAATACTGATATCTTTTGTAAGTTGGTTCCACGTGGATTAAGCAAAATGGCGAAGACCGTCAAAAGGGTAAAAATCGAAAACATACCAATACTCACCTCATTGGCCTCTCCACGCCTCATTAACTCTGTCATCAGTGAATCTTCTTGCCTCTGGCATGAAATCCCTGGAACTCTAATTCTAGGCTGGAACTTCCAGCTCTGTTGAGGCTCAGGATGGTACTGTGCATGTGCGTACATGGTCACGGCATATCCCGTTATCATGACATTGTTATTTTACATGTACTTACACAGAATCGTCCTAGGCCTCATCAGGGCCGGATGCCCCATCTGAGCGCTCGCGTCAGTGATCTGAAAGTAAGACAAGGACTGGACGGATATGAGGGTATAGAGCAGAAGGGCCCTAGAGGTGAGTGGTAAGATGATTATTTTTTTATGTTTTCTTATTTTATATTTATTAGGCTCTGGGGTCTGTCCGTGCAAATTCAAATTTTGCCAGATCCGCTCATCTCTATTCACAATGTGACTTTGGCCTTGGCTTTTTTGGCTTCCGATATGTCAGGCTTGTGACAATCCACTGATCTCACTTCAACTTCTATTGAAAAAGGGTCTGTCTTCTGCCAAGTTTTTGACTGTTTTTTTTATCATCATAATGGGTTGTTTCTAAATTTGTGTTTATTGGCAGAAAAAAATATGACTTTCAAAATATAACTAAACAAAAAAAAACATGATTTTTTAAAAGTACATTTATTGTGTAGAAGTAGTAACACATAAAATGACTATATAGCATCATCAGAAGTATTTCAGTTATTTGTTTTTTGTACCATTCAGTGAGCCACTTTGTCAACAGAAAAAACTAAAAATCTTTGAAGCTTCCAGAATATGGTGACATAAAATCATGTTTTTCTTAAAATAGTGTTTTTATGGTGTCAAATATTAAAACCTAAAAAAATATCAATTTGATATCTCTAGTTATAGTAATCCACAGACTAAAGTTAGCATGTTATTTATACTGAACGGTGAATAACATAAGATCACAATCCTAAAACAAAGGCATATTTGCTGTACAGAAAAACAATAGAAAAGTGCATTATAGCCCATTTTTCTATACTTGTGAAAAATGCCCAATAGCCTTGTCATATTCCAAACAGTAGTTTGGCCACACATGGGGTATTGCCATTTCTGAAAGAAATTGGTTAACAACTTCTGGGATCCATTTTCTCCTATCAACCATTGAGAAAAAGAAAAAAATTGGGCTGAAACATCATCTTAGTGTTGGCTACAAAAGGCTTTTACAAGCTGTGACAGGGGGTGTTACTAGGTATTAGCCATGCAGGGTGCCCAGACTATTGTAAAAACCCATTTTTTTTCTAATTTTTAAAATGTAAAATATGAAAATAAATAAATAAATTATAAATATACACTGCTCAAAAAAAAGGGGAACACTTAAACAGCAGAATATATCTCCAAGTAAATCAAACTTCTGTGAAATCAAACTGTCCATTTAGGAAGCAACACTAATTGACAATCAATTTCACATGCTGTTGTGCAAATGGAATAGACAACAGATGGAAATTATTGGCAATTATCAAGACACCCTCAATAAAGGAGTGGTTCTGCAGGTGGGGACCACAGACCACATCTCAGTACCAATGCTTTCTGGCTGATGTTTTGGTCACTTTTGAATGTTGGTTGTGCTTTCACACTCGTGGCAGTATGAGACAGTCTACAACCCACACAAGTGGCTCAGGTAGTGCAGCTCATCTAGGATGGCACATCAATGCGAACTGTGGCAAGAAGGTTTGCTGTGTCAGTCAGCGTAGTGTCCAGAGGCTGGAGGTGCTACCGGGAGACAGGCCAGTACACTAGGACACATTGAGGGGGGCATAGGAGAGCAACAACCCAGCAGCAGGACCGCTACCTCCACCTTTGTGCAACAGGAGGACCACTGCCAGAGCACTGCAAAATGACCTCCAGCAGGCCACAAATGTGCATGGGTCTGCACAAATGGTTAGAAACCGACTCCATGAGGATGGTCTGAGTGCCCCGACATCCACAGATGGGGGTTGTGCTCACAGACCAACACCGTGCAGGATGCTTGGCATTTGCCACAGAACACCAGGATTGGTAAATTCGCCACTGGCGCCCTGTGCTCTCTACAGATGAAAGCAGGTTCACACTGAGCACATGTGACAGACGTCACAGTCTGGAGATGCCATGGAGAGCAATCTGCTGCCTGCAACATCCTTCAGCATGACCAGTTTGGCAGTGGGCCAGTAATGATGTGGAGTGGCATTTCTTTGGAAGGCTGCACAGCCCTCCATATGCTCTCCAGAGGTAGCCTGACTGCCATTAGGTACCGAGATGAGATCCTCCGACCCCTTGTGAGACCATATGCTGGTGCGGTTGGCCCTGGGTTCCTCCTAATGCAGGACAATGCCAGACCTAATGTGGCTGGAGTGTGTCAGCAGTTCCTGCAAGATGAAGGCATTGAAGCTATGGCCTGGCCTGCCCATTTCCCAGAACTGAATCCAATTGAGTACATCTGGGACATCATGTCTCTCCATCCACCAGTGTCACATTGCACCACAGACTATCCAGGAGTTGGCTGATGCTTTAGTCCAGGTCTAGCAGGAGATCCCTCAGGAGACCATCAGCCGCCTCATCAAGAGCATGCCCAGGCGTTGTACAGTAGGGAGGTCATGCAGGCACATGGAGGCCACACACAATACTGAGCAGCATATTTTCCTTGTCATGAGGCATTTCCACTGAAGTTGGATCAGCCTGTAATTTGATTTTCCACTTTGATTTTGAGTAACATTCCAAATCCAGACCTCCATGGGATATTCATTTTGATTTACATTGACAATTGTTATGTGTTAGTATTCTGAACACATTCCATTATGCAATGAATAAAAATTTGCAACTGGAATATTTCATTCAGAGATATCTAGGATGTGGTATTTTAGTGTTTGCCTTTATTTTTCTGAGTAGTATATATATATATATATATATATATATATTTATATATATATATATATTACACCTAAAATTTTGACCAGGGATGCCCAAACTTTTACATATCACTGTATGCCCCTTAAAGTCACTTCAAAAGTAATTATGTCCCTAAAAAGTAGCTTTGGCAAATTCCCTTGAATGTATAAAAAATGTATGTAAAACTTTTGATTTCTAGCATTCTAAAAAAGATAAAGATAGTTGAAAAATTATAGACATAGTAAACATGTGGTAAATATTGTTTATTAACTTTTTTGTGTGGTATGACTATTTAGTTTAAGGGCATAAAAATTGCAAGTTTTCAAGATGATAATTTTTCTGAAAATGTCAGATACTTTTATAAATGTGTGCAAAACATATCCATGTGCAGTGGGTGTGCACCACTACACCACTGGCTGGGCTTACCCTCGAGGGGCAAGGCTAAGTGGCTACTTGGTCTTCACAAAAGCCTCTGATGATGAGAACAGACTTGGGACATTAGGGTAGCCACCAGGTGCCACTCCAGGGCAATGCCCAGACTTGCAGCAGCTAAATGAAGGATCAAATGCACAGGTGCAAAGAACATAGGGAGTAAACAAAGACGTGGTCAGGGAGTCTGAGGTTGGAGCTGGCAGCACAATTTCAGAATATGCAGTGGGGCAGAAGTGGAGAGGTCAGTCGAAATGAGTACACAAGTCAGGTCAGTAGCAAGAGAGTCAAAAGAGGAGTACACCAAGACAAGTAAAATGGAAATGGTCTGGAACTAGGAACCTAAGTTTAGGCATGGTGTGGATAGAGGAGCTGCCTAATATATCCCCTGCTGGCAGGGGATAGGTCAGGGAATCAAAACTCTGCATGACAGAGAAGGGTTAAATTCCCGCAGAGTTTGGCTACGCCTCCCTATAGTCAGGTGGAGACAGCAGAAGGAAGCAGCTGTGCTTGAAGTAGTGCAAGAGGCAGCTCAGCAAGACAGCCTGACATGGGGAGAAGCAGAACCATGAACGAAGCGAGTAGGACAGCTCTGAGAAGGTGTGCTAGTTATCATCATGACAGTCTACATTTACTTTAGTTGGGCATATTGATTTGTGGTACACCGGTCGATTAGCCAGATCAGTAGTTTTTGGCCATTGGACAGGAGGCCTGTGAATATCTTACCTTCCTGGCATGGCTTTTGATTAACCTGGCTTGAACAATGTCATCATAGCTAATCAAGAACCACATTGGGGATCACAGAAGAGTAAAGATTTGTAAGATTCCCACTCAGCAGTCAGAGACCAGTGACCTAGCCAATGGACTTGAGTCCAGCAGATCAGTCCACCTAATTCTAATATTTACCACTGACATAATGTACATTAAGCTATGGAAAACCTCTGGGACACTAGGATGTATAGAAGTATTCCAGTTATTACAACATTAAATGACACATATCGGATTTGAAAAATGGGTCTTAGTCAAGAGGGTCAAAATTAGCTGCAGAGGGAAGGAGTTAAAGACAGCAGCTGAGTATGATGGGTAATTATTGGTAGTGCTTAATAGGAGACATGTAAGATGTAGCTAAGTTTCATATTTTTCTCCTATGGAAGATGAGAGAGAACTGCTTTGTCACCTTTTATATGGGTTGTCCACCTCTTGGACAACTACTTTTTTAATAAATTTATAAAGTAGTCTCTTTTAAAAAATAAAACTAAAATTTTGCGCCGCTTTAGTTAGGTATGCATCGGGTCTGCCAATATTTGCATGGCATTGTTGTACCATGTGAGACCTGCAGCCAATCAGCAGCTGTTGTTGGGATGTACAAGTATTGGTCAAGTTGAAAATGTCAGAATGCAGCAGCCCAATAACCACTGCTGATGTGCTGTGCCAATGCCAAGCGAACACCGGCAGACTCGACACCCACTTAAATGGATCAGTGGTAGTGTAAGAAGCATGTATTTTTTTATTTTATTTTACAAATGAGACTACTCCTTTAACCCCTTAGTAACCGAGCCAATTTTGACCTTAATGACCAAGCCAAATTTTACAATTCTGACCAATGTCACTTTATGTGGTAATAAGTCTGGAACGCTTCAACAGATCTCAATGATTCTGAGAATGTTTATTCATGACTAGTGTTGAGCATTCCGATACTGCAAGTATTGGGTATCGGCCGATACTTGCGGTATCGGAATTCCGATACCGAGTTCCGATATTTTTGTGATATCGGAAATCGGAATCGGAAGTGTGCGGTGCGTATGGTTCCCAGGGTCTGGAGGAGAGGAGACTCTCCTTCAGGCCCTGGGATCCATATTCATGTATAAAATAAAGAATAAAAATAAAAAATATTGATATACTCACGCGTCCGGCGGCCCCTGCTCTTAGCGGTGCCTCCGTTCCTAAGAATGCAAGGGTGAAAGACCTTCGATGACGTCGCGGCTTGTGATTGGTCACGTGAGCGGTCACATGAGCGCTCACGCGACCAATCACAAGCCGCGACGTCATCAAAGGTCCTTCACGCGCTCATTCTTAGGAACGGAGGCTGCCGGTTACAGCGGTTACTACCAGGGCGCGTCAGAGGGTGAGTATATCCCTATTTTTTATTTTTATTCTTTATTTTACACATGAATATGGATCCCAGGGCCTGAAGGAGAGTTTCCTCTCCTTCAGACCATGGGAACCATCCAGGATACCTTCTGATACTTGTGTCCCATTGACTTCTATTGGTATCGGGTATCGGTATCGGCGATATCCGATATTTTTCGGATATCGGCCGATACTATCCGATACCGATACTTTCAAGTATCGGAAGGTATCGCTCAACACTATTCATGACATATTGTACTTCATGATGGTGGTAATTTTTTTTTGATGTGACTTGTATTTTGTTTTGTAAAAAGCAAATATTTGTCAAAAATTTAGAAAATTTTGCAATTTTCAAACTTTTAATTTTTGTGCCCCTAAATCAGAGAGTTATGTCATAAATAACATTTCCTGCATGTCTACTTTACATCAGCACAATTTTGGAAACATATTTTTTTTACTTAGGAGGTTAGAAGCGTTAAAAGTTGACCAGCGATTTTTAATTTTTCCAACAAAATTTACAAAACCCTTTTTTAGGGACCACACCACATTTGAAGTGACTTTGGGGTGCCTATATGACTGCAAAAGTGACACCATTCTAAAAACTGCACCCCTAAAAGTACTTGAAATCACATTCATGAAGTTTATAGGCACTGTAAGTGTTTTATACCTTATGGGAATAAAAGGACAAGAAATAGGAAAAACCCCAATGTGGCTAAACAAAGAAGTAAGAAGGGAAATTAACAGTAAAAATAAAGTATTTAAACTACTAAAGCAGGATGGCACAGTTGAAGCTCTAGCAAACTATAAAACTAGCTTAGTGATAGAAAGCAGAGGGTGGTTATAAATGGTATATTCTCTAACTGGGTCACGGTGACCAGTGGGGTACCGCAGAGGGTCCATGTTGGGACCTATTCTCTTCAACATATTTATTAACGATCTGGTGGAAGGTTTACACAGTAAAATATCGATATTTGCAGATGATACAAAACTATGTAAAGCAGTCAATACAAGAGAAGACAGTATTCGGCTACAGATGGATCTGGATAAGTTGGAAACTTGGGCCGAAAGGTGGCAGATACGGTTTAACAATGATAAATGTAAGGTTATACACATGGGAAGAAGGACTCAATATCACCATTACACACTGAACGGGAAACCACTAGGTAAATCTGCTATGGAGAAGGACTTGGGGATCCTAGTTAATGATAAATTTACCTGGAGCAGCCAGTGCCAGGCAGCGGCTGCCAAGGCAAACAGGATCAAGGGGTGCATTAAAAGAGGTCTGGATACGCATGATGAGAGCATTATACTGCCTCTGTACAAATCCCTGGTTAGACCGCACATGGAGTGCTGTGTACAGTTTTGGGCACCAGTGCTCAGGAAGGATATAATGGAACTAGAGCGAGTACAAAGGAGGGCAACAAAATTAATAAAGGGGATGGGGGAACTACAATACCCAGAGAGATTAGCATAATTAGGATTATTTAGTCTAGAAAAAAGACGACTAAGGGGCGATCTAATAACCATGTATAAGTATATGAGGGGACAATACAAATACCTCTCCGAGGATCTGTTTATACCAAGGAATGTGACGATCACAAAGGGGCATTCTCTGTGTCTGGAGGAGAGAAGGTTTTTCCACCAACATAGAAGAGGATTCTTTACTGTTAGGACAGTGAGAATCTGGAATTCTTTGCCTGAGGAGGTGGTGATGGCGAACTCAGTCGAGAGGTTCAAGAGAGGCCTGGATGTCTTCCTGGAGCATAACAATATTGTATCTTACATTTCTTAGGTTCTTTAGAAGGATGTAGATGTGGGGATTTATTCTGACAGAATATAGGCTGAACTGGATGGACACATGTCTTTTTATGGCCTTACTAACTATGTTACTATGTTACTATTAATCTTTCAGGTGCTTCACAGGAATTAAAGCAATGAGGAATAAATAAATGAACATTTAGCTTTTTTCACAAAAATCTTACTTTAGCTCCAAATTTGTTATTTACACAAGGTTAACAGGATAAAATTGACCCTATCATTTGTTGTGAAATTTCTCCTGAGTATGCTGATACCCCATATGTGGGGGAAACCCACTGTTTGGGCTTATGGCAGGTCTCTGAAGGGAAGTAGCAGAGTTTGACTTTTTGAACACAAAAATGTCTGGATTTGAGAGAGGATGTCCTGTCATGTTTGGAGAGCCCTGATGTGCCTAAACAGTGGAAACCTCCCAAAAGTGACCCAATTTTGGAAACTAGACCCTTTAAAGAATTTATCTAGATGTGTGATTAGCACCTTGAATCACCAGATGCTTTACAGAAATGTATAACACACAAAAATGTACTTTTAGCCCAATTTATTATTTTCACAAGGGTAATAGGAGAAATTGGACCCCAAAATTTGTTGTGCAATTTCTCCTGAGTATGCTGAGTATGTGGAAGAAAACTACTGTTAGGGAGCATGGCGGAGCTCAGAAAGGAAGGAGTGACATTTTGGAATGCAGACTTTAATGGGATGGTCTATGGGCGTCATGTCGCATTTGAAGAGCCCCTGATGTGCCTAAACAGTGAAATCCCTCCACAAGTTACCTCATTTTGGAAACTACACCCCTCAGAGGTTATATCCAGGAATATAGTGAGCATTTTGATAATTTTTTTGGTGTTTTCATATATATACCATTTCTTTTACATATGACTTTTTGATTGCTTTTTATTCCATTTTTTGTGAGTCAGTGTGATGAAAAAGCGACATTTTTGGCAAGTTTTTTATTATTTTTTATGACGTTCACCAAATGGAAAAATTAACATGCCAGTTTTATAGAGTGGTTCGTTATGGATGCGGTGATACCAATTATGTGTATGTTTTTTTGTTTGATCACAAACACTGCATTTTGAGTGCGATTTTAGTGATTTGTGTGCACTTTTTGCATTTTTTAAATTTGTTTACATGTTTAATTTAACTTTTTTCACTTTTTTCCACTTTTTTATTTACTCCCTCTGTGGGACATGTATAATTTTTACTTTGACAACTTGTCTTATAGATGAGACAAGCTCAGTGAGAGCAGTCATTAACTTTTTGATGGCTCTCACAGGCCTCCGTACTCTGGGGTCATCACATTGACCTCAGGGCACCATGGTAACCATCAGGACACGTGATTCTCATGGCGGGGGTCCGATGGTTATTAAGGGGGTCTTATGACCCCATTGCAACACCTTAAATACTGCTGTCGTGATTGACAACGGTATTTAAGGGGTTAGTTGGCCACAAAACTTGGCAGGGCAGATACTGCAGGGTGTCAGCTCGGAGGTGCTATTCCCTTATTCCGATCACCAGGGAATAAGTACCCTTAACGACTGCTGTTTTAATATGTATTGATGGTCATTAAAGGGTTAAGCAGAACCTGTATTTCCTCCAGATCATCTCAAAGTGTCTCACGTAACCATCTATAATTGGTTTTAGACCAGTTTAGCGCATCCATTATTTGATGTATGTGAAAAGCTGAATGATTTTAGTTTTAGTCAGTGTTTTGGAGCAGATTTTCTTCAGTGTTTACTATGTTTTTACCATGAGAGAATATATTTTTTCAGAAATGAGGAGGAAAAGGCTTTTTAATAATTAAAAAAAGTGAATAAAAAGCCTTTTCCTCATAATTTCTGAGGAATGTATTCACTCCAGCAGCGAAGCCCACCTACATGTTCATCCAACTGGTTCCAATATCTCCTGGAAGATTAATCCACCAGCCACGGGGCAGGAGCAGCTATTTTTCTTCATGCCTACATGGGAGTTATGCCTGTCACAACTGCACCAGGTCAGTGTTACTTTCCCTACATTGGGTATCACCCTATTGTGTGCTCTGTTTCCCACTTCTAGATTTACACCGTTTTTACCATGAGTGGCACGAAAAAATAATTATGGAATTTTCTGAAATTTTTTATATGTATAAGTTAGTGAAAAACGGACAGCACTAGGATGAAATTAGGATACCATCAATGTATTTTTCACTTGCCCATAATACAATAAACGTGCATTTGTGCCCTTGATCCATGACTAGGCTAAAATATAAACATCTCCATTTTTATTTTTTGGATAATCAGTCTGCAAAGAATCAGACATATGGACGACTGTTGTGGATTCTGTTTTTGGGCTTCCTCTGGTGGTTACAGCTGGTACTGGGTGACTTTGGTGGGTTGCGGTCTCTGGTTTCCACCTGTCCATCAGAGGCTGGGTGTTTCCTATTTAACCTGGCTGTTTTGTATCCACTTTTTGGGCTCCCCTGGTGGTTGCTGGTGGTACTGGTGACTTGTTTGCACTTTGCTTCTTCTGTTCACCTGCTTCCATCAGTGTTTGGGAGTTTCCTATTTAGCCTTGCTCTCCAGTCATTTCCTTGCCGGTCATCATTGTAACCAGAGCCTTCGGTTGCATGTTCCTGCTACTAGTCTGCTGATCAGCTAAGTGGACTTTGTCCTTTTGTTTTGTACCTTTTGTCCAGTTTGCAGTTTTTGTAATTCTCTGTAGCTGGAAGCTCTTGCGGGCTGAAATTGCCACTCCTGTGTCATGAGTTGACACAGGAGTCTTAAAGTAATTTCAGGATGGTTTTTGAAAGGGTTTTCAGTTGACCGTGAAGTCCTCTTTTGTATCCTTCTGCTATCTAGTAAGTGGACCTCTCTTTGCTAAATCTACTTTCATACTGTGTATGTCTTTTCCTCTTAATTCACCGTTATTACATGTGGGGGGCTGCTATCATCTTTTGGGGTATTTCCCTAGAGGTAAGCCAGGTCTGTTTCTTCCTCTACCAGGCGTAGTTAGTCCTCCGGCTGGCCCGTGGCATATAGGAAGCCGTAGGTATGCTCCCTGGCTACTGTTAGTTGTGTGGTAGATTTAGCTCACGGTCAACTTGAGTTTCCATCACCCGAGAGCTCGTTCGTTACTTATATGTTTCTTACGTTCCCTTGCCATTGGGAACCATGACAGTATGACCGGCCATGTGTTAAACTTATTGGCAGAAGAAAGGAGAGAAAAAGAAGTCTTTAAATTTTTATTTTTTTTTTCCCCTTTTTCCTCTATGCTTGCTCCATAGTTGGATCTGTTGTATTTCAGCTTTAATTACAGCCTTTGCCTTTCTCTCCTTATAATCCATGAATGGCTCTGAGCTCACCTGTTTAAAGATGGATCCTCAGAGTTTGGCTGCAGGTTTAAATAATCTTGCTACGAAGGTTCAAAATTTACAAGATTTTGTTATACATGCTCCTATTTCTGAACCTAAAATCCCTACACCAGAGGTGTTTTCCGGAGATAGATCTCGGTTTTTGAATTTCAAATATAATTGTAAATTATTCCTTTCTCTCAGACCTCACTCCTCAGGAGATCCTGTCCAGCAGGTTAAGATTGTAATCTCTTTGCTGCGAGGTGACCCTCAAAATTGGGCATTTTCATTGGCACCAGGGGATCCTGCGTTGCTCAATGTGGATGCGTTTTTCCTGGCGTTAGGGTTGCTTTATGAGGAACCTAATTTGGAGATTCAAGCTGAAAAAGCTTTGATAGCCCTATCTCAAGGGCAAGATGAAGCGGAGATATACTGCCAAAAATTTCGTAGGTGGTCTGTGCTTACTCAGTGGGATGAGTGGAAGACCGCATTTAATACGCCTGAGGGCCATTTTGAGTATTTGGTAATGCCTTTCGGCCTTTCTAATGCACCTTCTGTCTTTCAGTCCTTAATGCATGATATTTTCCGTGAATATTTGGATAAATTTATGATTGTGTACTTGGATGATATTTTGATTTTTTCTGATGACTGGGAGTCTCATGTTCAGCAGGTCAGGAGGGTTTTTCAGGTTTTGCGGGAGAATTCTTTGTGTGTAAAGGGTTCAAAGTGTGTTTTTGGGGTTCAAAAAATTTCATTTTTGGGGTATATTTTTTCCCCTTCTTCTATTGAGATGGACCCTGTCAAGGTTCGGGCTATTTACGACTGGACGCAGCCTACTTCTCTGAAGAGTCTCCAGAAATTCTTGGGCTTTGCTAATTTTTATCGTCGATTTATAGCTGGTTTTTCTGGCGTTGCTAAACCTCTGACGGATTTGACTAAAAAGGGTGCTGATGTTGCCAATTGGTCCCCTGCTGCCGTGGAGGCCTTTCGGGAGCTTAAGTGCCGCTTTTTGACTGCCCCTGTGTTGCGCCAGCCTGATGTTTCTCTTCCCTTTCAGGTTGAGGTCGATGCTTCCGAGATCGGAGCGGGGGCGGTTTTGTCGCAGAAAAGTTCCGACTGCTCAGTGATGAGACCTTGTGCGTTCTTTTCGCGAAAATTTTCGGCCGCCGAGCGAAACTATGATGTTGGTAATCGGGAGCTTTTGGCCATGAAGTGGGCATTTGAGGAGTGGCGTCATTGGCTTGAGGGTGCCAGACATCAGGTGGTAGTTTTGACTGATCACAAGAATTTAATTTATTTGGAGTCTGCCAGGCGCCTGAATCCTAGACAGGCACGTTGGTCGTTGTTCTTTTCCCGGTTTAATTTTGTGGTCTCGTACTTACCGGGTTCTAGGAATGTGAAAGCAGATGCTCTTTCTAGGAGTTTTGAGCCTGACTCTCCTGGGAATTCTGAACCTGCTGGTGTCCTTAAGGATGGAGTGGATGCGGTGGTGGATCGGTTGCATCGGATTTGGGGACAAGTGGTGGATAATTTGGAATTGTCCCAGGAGAGGACTCAGCAGTTTGCTAACCGTCGTCGTCGTGTTGGTCCCCACCTTCGCGTTGGGGACTTGGTGTGGTTGTCTTCCCGTTTTGTCCCTATGAGGGTTTCTTCTCCCAAATTTAAGCCTCGGTTCATCGGTCCTTATAGGATTTTGGAGATTCTTAACCCTGTTTCCTTTCGTTTGGACCTCCCGGCATCTTTCGCTATCCATAATGTGTTCCATCGGTCGTTGTTGCGGAGATATGAGGTACCGGTGGTTCCTTCTACTGAACCTCCTGCTCCTGTGCTGGTGGAGGGTGAATTGGAGTACGTCGTAGAGAAGATCTTGGACTCCCGTATTTCCAGACGGAGACTTCAATATCTGGTTAAATGGAAAGGCTATGGTCAGGAAGATAATTCTTGGGTAACTGCCTCTTATGTTCATGCCTCGGATTTGGTTCGTGCCTTTCATAGGGCTCATCCAGATCGCCCTGGCGGTTCTTGTGAGGGTTTGGTGCCCCCTCCTTAAGGGGAGGGTACTGTTGTGTATCCGCTTTTTGGGCTCCCCTGGTGGTTGCTGGTGGTACTGGTGACTTGTTTGCACTTTGCTTCTTCTGTTCACCTGCTTCCATCAGTGTTTGGGAGTTTCCTATTTAGCCTTGCTCTCCAGTCATTTCCTTGCCGGTCATCATTGTAACCAGAGCCTTCGGTTGCATGTTCCTGCTACTAGTCTGCTGATCAGCTAAGTGGACTTTGTCCTTTTGTTTTGTACCTTTTGTCCAGTTTGCAGTTTTTGTAATTCTCTGTAGCTGGAAGCTCTTGCGGGCTGAAATTGCCACTCCTGTGTCATGAGTTGACACAGGAGTCTTAAAGTAATTTCAGGATGGTTTTTGAAAGGGTTTTCAGTTGACCGTGAAGTCCTCTTTTGTATCCTTCTGCTATCTAGTAAGTGGACCTCTCTTTGCTAAATCTACTTTCATACTGTGTATGTCTTTTCCTCTTAATTCACCGTTATTACATGTGGGGGGCTGCTATCATCTTTTGGGGTATTTCCCTAGAGGTAAGCCAGGTCTGTTTCTTCCTCTACCAGGCGTAGTTAGTCCTCCGGCTGGCGCGTGGCATATAGGAAGCCGTAGGTATGCTCCCTGGCTACTGTTAGTTGTGTGGTAGATTTAGCTCACGGTCAACTCGAGTTTCCATCACCCGAGAGCTCGTTCGTTACTTATATGTTTCTTACGTTCCCTTGCCATTGGGAACCATGACACCTGGCTTTCCTGTCATTCCCTTGCCGGCTATCAATGTATCAGTGTGTCTCTGTTACCTTTGCTACCTGCTCCTAGGCCTTCAAGACAAGCTAAGTCTGGATTTCCCTGTTTCATGTTTGCTTTCATGTTTTTAGTCCAGCTTGCAGATATGTAATTCTCTGCTGCTGGTTGCTCTAGTGGGCTGAAATTACCACTCATGTACCATGAGTTGGCACATGAGTTCAAGTAATTTCAGGATGGTATTTTGAAGGGTTTTAAGCTGACCGCGCAGTTCACCTTTTGTATCCTCTGCTATCTAGCTTAAGGGGCCTCATTTTGCTGAATCTGTTTTCATAACTACGTTTGTGCCTTCCTCTCATTTCACCGTCATTATATGTGGGGGGCTGCTATTTCTGTGGGAATATTTCTCTGGAGGCAAGATAGGTCTGTGATTCTTCTGATAGGGGTAGCTAGATCTCCGGCTGGCGCGAGACGTCTAGAGTCCCCCCAGGAACGTTCCCCGGCTGCTGTTAGTTGAGTGTTGAGGTTCAGGATCGCGGTCAGCTCAGGTTCCATCACCCTAGAGCTCATCCTGTTTTTGCCCGTGTTATGTGTTTAATTCCCTGCCATTGGGAACATGACAGACGACCTCAAAAACTATAATGGATGCATGTCCTGTCACTGAAAACTACAGGTAGAATATATAGGAGAAAATTGGATGTGTGAAAGAGGGTCATACATTGATTAAAGGAAAGTTTCTTGCTTGGCATGTATTCCTCTCCATGTCACAAGGTTAGTACATTGACTTATGGGGTCATCCTTCTCTCAGGTGGTAATTCATAGATAGTAGAGATGAGTGAACGAAAATATTCGAGTGGAATTGAACTCTACTCGAGTATTGTAAAAAGGAGAATTTGCCAAAAAGCAGATTGTTGCATTTCACTTCCACATGGATTCAGCAAAATGGTCAAATTCATTTTTTTAAATTGTGAAGAGACAACGAAAGGGTAAAAAGAAAACTGTCCAGTCCTTGTCACATCCTATCACTGCAATGAAATCTGAAATTCCAGGCCTTTTACGCTAGGCTGGGACGTTTGTGTCTGATGATTTCCGGAACAGTTCTATGCATGCGCACCCAAAGCCACATTGGACGTCATGACGTAATGACGGTGGAAAACAGAAAGTTTATGCAAAAGGAGAGCTGCACATAGAAAAAAATTTAACTTTATTATAAAACAAATATAGTGTGGAGATTAAAACCACCAAAGGTATATATAATAACATACAATATCTCAACCCAAGATAATGAGCAAGAAGGAACCACGTCCTCAAACAAAAATAATGGGTAAAGATATGTAGTTGGAACACACAAAAATAAAAAAAAACAATAACCCAATAATGATGATGTTATATAATTGAAAAAAATTTTGAAGAATGGGTGTGCAATAAATATAATGTTTAAGAGCAGTGGTGCAACGCTACCTGAATGGGTTGGGGAACACTCGCTTGGCACGGGATTTAAGCACTGAAGCACGGTTTCTCCATGTAAACAGTCCAATCTGGTTTATTAGACATCATAAACCACATGACATACAGTCTATTATACACATCAATGGAACACATTAACCATCGACAGTCTGTTCCAGTGTAATAATTATAGGGGATAACTCAGGAGACTCTTTGCGTGGAACAAGACAACTACAGGACACAGTTTTATAAGTGGTAAAGTCTATATTATCACACGGTGATTCAAACAGGTGCAGAGAGAAACTCAAGTCCACAACACTTGGAGTAAATATTAAATGCAGCTTAGCAGTCTATAGGAAACTTCAGAGGAAAAGTCTATGAAGCATAATTATTCTTGAGGATACTTGACACGAATAAGTCCTTGCTTAGTCCAAAACACAGATAGATATGCTTATAAGGCAGTTCAAATAATATCTTAGCTCAACCAGGGAGGCCTGGGTAATAGTCTCAGGTTCTTGCCGAGCAGCAACAGCTTACATGTCCAGCAAATGCAGATGGAAGTAAACACAAGCAGCAGATGAAGGAGGATTACTGGAACTGGTGTATGCAGCAAGAACTCAGAGCAGAGTAGCAGGATAACCCCACAGGTTCACAGGAGCAGGTATATAGCCAGGGAGTAACCAGAGGTCAGGAGCTGGATGCAAGGCAGAATACTCTAGCACAGACTGAAGGCTGGGGTGAAGTTTTATAGCAGGAAGACACAGTGCACATGAGACCAAAGACGCCATCTTGGAAAAGGGCAGTAATGCACAAAAGGTAATAAAAAATGTTCAGAGTCCTGACAGGCAGATCCGTGTCTGCCCGTAACCCCTTGTTACCTGGAGTTACCTTTCAGGAGCTCCGGCTCCACACACTGACTCCTGCCAATGCTGGTTCACAGGGGAAATCTGCCTCACTGGGATCACCGTCCTTGTGACCAGGGCACCTTGGAGAGTCCAGTCCCACAGTAGGAATTGTAGCTTCCCCAACACAGAAACCATCTCAGGCTCTGTAGAAGCAGCCTCTTCATGCGCGTCCAAACACAGGCACTTCCAACACACAGGCCATCAGTCCATGGTCTAACCAGATGCTTGCAGGACTCCAGTCCATCCCAGGACAATCCAACACCCTGAGCATTCAGGACTCACACTCTCACCAGGTGCTTGCAGAACTCCAGTCCATCCCTGGACAATCCAACACCCTGAGCATTCAGGTCCACAGTCTTTCTAAGTGCTTCCAGGACGTCTCCACTCCCAGGAGACTCCAACACAGACCACCAGGTCCACGGTCTCTCAGGTGCTTCCAGGAAGACTCCACTCACAGGAGCTTCCAACACCGACCGTCCAGGACCTTGCACATGGACCATACAGATCCATACACTCTGACCATGTGACCAGACTTCAGTCACATTATATGGTTGTAACCACTCCCCTAGATGGGAGTATGTGTGGTTAGCCAGTCCCGCCCAGCTCACCAGCTAACCCTATAAGTCCGCAGTTAAAAGTAAACACAACAAACTCTTACGGAACTATATGTCCCAGCATAACAATATCATTTTGGGATTACAGCGCAGAGCACCTCTGGGACACATACTGGCCATTTACAATCCTGCCGGACTTTGTCTCATCACCATAATTATGCCTCCAAGCGCATCCTGAAGCACACACACAGCGCCTCCTGGCTGTAATATGGGTTACCACACCACAGAGCCTAAAAGGGATGATGAGATAATAGGAAAAGAAAACAAGATGCTAGAGGTTTGTAGTGGCAACAACAATATTGGTCAAGATAGAAAAACCATGCAAGGGGGAGTACAGACACGCTATGAATAATGGTGAAATCAGTTTATAAGTAAAAAAAATAACTAAGGAGCAAATTTAAGCAACCATATCATGATACAAGAATATGGTTGACAAAGAGCCCCAACACTTTTCGCCACACACAACGGCTTCATCAGCAGTGATCAGATTATAGGTAGAGGTGTGTTTTATATGTAACAATAGTTAGTAATAGGTAAAACCATGGAAGCATAGGAGCATAAAGCAGCCAAAAGGCACAATGTGATACTGTTCACACCAAATATTGCCTGTCCATAATTCCAAATAATTGGCAGGTGTTCTCAAGATAGTGGATCTTGTAGTTAAAGGTTTAGCATATCAGGGAATACGTAGAATATGAAAATAAACAGAGAAACTGGTATCTATGGAGATCACTTAGAAGGATATGTCATAATTGCACAATGAGTTAGGCACAATGTAGTACAAATACTGTAAGATAAAAGAAATATAAAAATTAAAGGGATGACTCATTGGGATTGGACGTAAAGCTCACACGCTATTAAGTGCGGGGTTCACATATGAGTGCGGCGAGTACTATGGTCACAACAATCACTGTATACATTTCTGGGAAATTGTTTCAAACATACCTGCAGATAAGGATCAAATCAGCAGCACAAATCTCTCTCCTGTCCTGATAGTTTGCCACAATGTATCAGTGCTGGCAAGGAATAAATCTGGAGTATGAATCTCTCTCCTGCCCTGGTAGTTTGATACAATGTGACAGCGCAGATAATAAAGATAATAGCTCAAATATCCTGTCTTTAGATTTTTTGTGACAACGTAATGACATTATGACTAAAGATGAGGGAATTTGCTTGGGTTCCCTCTTATTCGGCAAGCTGCAGAGGGAAACCGTCTTTCTGGATAGCTCCGGCCGATCTCAGCTCCGCAGCTGCATGTGTCGCGGCTGTGTCACTGTCACAGCACATGCATGGAGAGCCTGTGTGTTGTGGTTGATTGTGACTTGTAGGATCGCTACTTCCAACAGGTGGCAGTTAGCTGGGTGACAGATAGAAGGTGGGGTAGAGGGAAGAGTGCCAGGGAGGCTAGTCCTGATCTGGCACACCCCAATAAGTTTGCTAAGTTGGCAGATGAGGGGGGTGCCAGTACAGGGGTAGCACTGCTGCAGCCAGGCATGTCCTCTGAAAGCCGGAGGAGTGACTGCTCCAGTAAGGAGGGAAATAGGAGAGCAGGGCAGGACAGACAGGTGTTGGTAGTGGGGGACTCAATTATCAGGGGAACAGATAGGGCAATCTGTCACAAAGACAGGGATTGTCGGACGGTGTGCTGCCTACCTGGCGCTCGAGTCCGACACATCGCTGATCGGGTTGACAGGTTATTGGGAGGGGCTGGTGAGGACCCAGCGGTCATGGTGCACATTGGCACAAATGACAAAGTTAGAGGTAGGTGGAAGGTCCTTAAAGATGATTTCAGGGAATTAGGCTGCAAGTTGAAAGCAAGGACCTCCAACGTGGTATTTTCCGAAATACTGCCTGTACCACGTGCCACGCCAGAGAGGCAACGGGAGATTAGGGAGGTTAATAAGTGGCTCAAGAATTGGTGTAGGAAGGAGGGGTTTGGGTTCTTGCAGAACTGGGCCGACTTCTCAGTTGGCTACAGGCTCTACGCTAGGGACAGGCTGCACCTCAATGGGGAAGGTGCAGCTGTGCTGGGGGAGAAAATGGCTAGAAGGTTGGAGGAGTGTTTAAACTAGGGATTGGGGGGAGGGTATTCATTTTATAGGAGGGGAAGATAGTGCAGATAGAGACCTGGGCACAAATAAGGAAGTTGGGGGTGGCGGTGGCATGGGGGGTGGGGTTAGAACAGTTAGTAATTTAAGAAAGAATAGAGGTACAGAGAGGAACATCAAGTGCATGTATACTAATGCCAGAAGCCTCGCCAACAAAATGGACGAATTAGAATTAATGTTGTTGGAGCATAATTATGACATGGTGGGGATATCTGAAACATGGCTGGATGAGAGCCATGACTGGACTGTTAACTTGCAGGGCTATAGCCTTTTCAGAAATGACCATACAGATAAGCGAGGGGGTGGGGTGTGTCTGTATGTAAAATCGACCTTAAAACCCATCCTGCATGATAATATAGGTGAATCTAATGAAAATGTAGAGTCCCTGTGGGTGGAGATAAGGGGAGGGGGAAAAAATAATAAATTACTGATAGGGGTTTGTTATAAATCTCCAAAAATAATGGAAGCAATGGAGAATATCCTCGTAAAGCAAATAGATGAAGCTGCAACTCAAGGAGAAGTCATTATTATGGGGGACTTCAACTACCCTGAAATAGATTGGGGAACAGAAACCTGCAGTTCCAGTAAAGGTAATCGGTTTTTGACAACTATGAGAGACAATTACCTTTCACAACTGGTTCAGGACCCAACAAGGAGGGGGGCACTGCTAGACCTAATATTAACCAACAGGCCAGACCGCATATCAAATATAAGGGTTGGGGGTCACTTGGGGAATAGTGATCACAAAATAATAAGTTTTCATGTCTCCTTTAATAAGATGTGTAGTAGAGGGGTGACAAGGACACTAAACTTCAGGAGGGCAAATTTCCAACGGATGAGAGAGGATCTTGGTGCAATTAACTGGGACGATATCCTGAGACATAAAAATACACAAAGAAAATGGGAGACGTTTATTAGCATCCTGGATAGGACCTGTGCACAGTATATACCGTATGGGAATAAACATACTAGAAATAGGAGGAAACCAATATGGCTAAATAGAGCTGTAAGGGGAGCAATAAGTGACAAAAAGAAAGCATTTAGAGAATTAAAGGAAGTAGGTAGTGAGGAGGCAATAAATAAATACAGAAAATTAAATAAATTCTGTAAAAAGCAAATCAAGGCAGCAAAGATTGAGACAGAGAGACTCATTGCCAGAGAGAGCAAAAATAATCCCAAAATATTCTTTAACTACATAAATAGTAAGAAACTAAAAAATGATAGTGTTGGCCCCCTTAAAAATAGTCTGGGTGAAATGGTGGATGAGGATGAGGAAAAAGCCAATATGCTAAATGACTTTTTTTCATCAGTATTTACAAAAGAAAATCCCATGGCAGCCAATATGGCTAGTGATAAAAATTCCCAATTAAAGGTTACCTGCTTAATCCAGCAGGAAGTACGGCGGCGTCTAAAAATCACTAAAATTGACAAATCTCCGGGCCCGGATGGGATACACCCCCGAATACTGCAGGAATTAAGTACAGTCATTGATAGACCATTATTTTTAATCTTTAAAGAGTCCATAATAACAGGGTCTGTACCACAGGACTGGCGTATAGCAAATGTGGTGCCAATATTCAAAAAGGGGACAAAAACTGAACTCGGAAATTATAGGCCAGTAAGTTTAACCTCTACTGTGGGTAAAATCCTGGAGGGCATTCTAAGGGATGCTATACTGGAGTATCTGAAGAGGAATAACCTCATGACCCAGTATCAGCACGGGTTTACTAGGGACCGTTCATGTCAGACTAATTTGATCAGCTTCTATGAAGAGGTAAGTTCCGGACTGGACCAAGGGCGCCCAGTGGATGTAGTGTATATGGACTTTTCAAAAGCTTTTGATACGGTGCCACACAAAAGGTTGTTACATAAAATGAGAATAATGGGGATAGGGGAAAATATGTCTAAGTGGATTGGGAGCTGGCTCAGGGATAGAAAACAAAGGGTGGTTATTAATGGAGCACATTCGGACTGGGTCGCGGTTAGCAGTGGGTTACCACAGGGGTCAGTATTAGGCCCTCTTCTTTTTAACATATTTATTAATGACCTTGTAGGGGGCATTCAGAGTAGAATTTCAATATTTGCAGATGACACTAAACTCTGCAGGGTAATCAATACAGAGGAGGACAATTTTATATTACAGGATGATTTATGTAAACTAGAAGCTTGGGCTGATAAATGGCAAATGAGCTTTAATGGGGATAAATGTAAGGTCATGCACTTGGGTAGAAGGAATAAGATGTATAACTATGTGCTTAATTCTAAAACTCTGGGCAAAACCGTCAATGAAAAAGACCTGGGTGTATGGGTGGATGATAAACTCATATTCAGTGGCCAGTGTCAGGCAGCTGCTACAAAGGCAAATAAAATAATGGGATGCATTAAAAGAGGCATAGATGCTCATGAGGAGAACATAATTTTACCTCTATACAAGTCACTAGTTCGACCACACTTAGAATACTGTGCACAGTTCTGGTCTCCGGTGTATAAGAAAGACGTAGCTGAACTGGAGCGGGTGCAGAGAAGAGCGACCAAGGTTATTAGAGGACTGGGGGGTCTGCAATACCAAGATAGGTTATTACACTTGGGGCTATTTAGTTTGGAAAAACGAAGGCTAAGGGGTGATCTTATGTTAATGTATAAATATATGAGGGGACAGTACAAAGACCTTTCTGATGATCTTTTTAATCATAGACCGGTGACAGGGACAAGGGGGCATCCTCTACGTCTGGAGGAAAAAAGGTTTAAGCATAATAACAGACGCGGATTCTTTACTGTAAGAGCAGTGAGACTATGGAACTCTCTGCCGTATGATGTTGTAATGAGTGAGTCATTACTTAAATTTAAGAGGGGACTGGATACCTTCCTGGAAAAGTATAATAATACAGGGTATATATATTAGATTCTTTGATAGGGCGTTGATCCAGGGAACTAGTCTGATTGCCGTATGTGGGGTCGGGAAGGAATTTTTTTCCCCATGGTGGAGCTTACTCTTACCACAAGGGTTTTTTTGCCTTCCCCTGGATCAACATGTTAGGGCATGTTAGGCTATGGGTTGAACTAGATGGACTTAAAGTCTTCCTTCAACCTTAATAACTATGTAATACTATGTAATACTATAGAGTTCAAGTCCTCTTTTTCTCTGAAGAGGCAATTTGCATATTAAATTTCCCAGAGGAGCAATGCACGGCGAATAAGCCTGCTTACCTTGACAAGCCGGAGCTGGTATGTCACCCTCCACAAGGAGAAACCTTACCCCTTAGACATCATTCCAGAGCCTCTCACCTAGCCAAATCAGTTCTCATGCTTCGCACGGATGAGGGCCAACAGCCTGAAATACCGTGTGTGCGAATTGAGATACTGATTTGGCTTTTATCCTAAGTCATATTGCATGACTCGTTAAAGGGTTGATTGTGACTTGTAGGATCGCTACTTCCAACAGGTGGCGCTATAGAGTTCAAGTTCTCTTTTTCTCTGAAGAGGCAATTTGCATACTAAACTTCCCAGAGGAGCATTGCACGGAGAATAAGCCTCCTTACTTTGACAAACCAGAGCTAGTATGTCACTCTCCACAAGGAGAAACCTTACGTCTTAGACCATGTGAACAGGCAAATTCGAATTTTGCCAGCTTCACTCATTTCTACTGCATATTTTGTTCTGTTAGATGCCTAATTTGCATCCATTTTTTTTTACAGACAAAGAGAAAAAGGTTTCTGTGTGAACTTAATGGCAAAAAATAACTTTGTCCTGTTACGAAAAAGAAGCTTTCACCTAAGCTATTTTAGCCTAGTAGCATTACGTCTCGTCCAGCCTTCTGTCCATGGCTTTGTTAAAAAAAACTTGGCAAATTAATTCTACCAACCCTACAAAGGATCTTATATTTTCTAATATAAATTGGAAAGTAATTGCCATTTACACTTTTAAATATGAAACATTTTCTCTAAGGCTATTTCTATCCTCGGAGCAATACAATATTTCAAAAACTCTGAGATTTTTTAACGTTTTTGTTTCAATAAAATCTGCTAAACAATTATTGCAACCGTGATATTTATTAACACATATCTCTAAAGCTCTTTATTCCCAGTCTATCACATAACATATGAATGATGTTACATATATTCCTCTATTTACATCTTGCTCTTCCTTAGAGTACATCATAAAACTAGTCAGCTGTGTCCTGGTGTGAATTTAGGGATATCCTGTCAAAATGTGTTTGCAATTAACCATCCAGTTCCCACACATGCGGGCTTTATGCAGAGAAAATAATACAGCTTTAGGCCTCTAATTACAGGCTGCAAGAATCAAGCAAGTCAAATAATGTCAAAAACAATTATTTTCCTCACTGAGAATCTAGAAAACTCACCGGAGAAAATACAGATGTTAACTCGAGCATCTCACACAACAGCAGAAAACAATCTTTATTTCTTATTTTTTATTATTTAGGTTTATGCGTCTCTTTGTATACACTGTGCACACACATACTCACAGCAGAAATGTATTACTGCTGCAGAGAAATATTTTATTTTAACTTATACAAATTGACATTTTGTTTCCCATTGAGATCTTTGTCAAAATAAAATGTATTTCTGCACATTTCCTGAAGTTTAGGTTAGATTTTTGCCTCCTACAGTTTTGCAGCTGAGAGTCTTCAATCCTTCCATTGCATTTGAAAATACTTGAACATTTTTATCTTCTACAATGTGAAATTTCTTAGTCATCTCGAAATAGCAGTCTAAAATGAAGAATAAAGAATAAAATGTGAAATAATCATAATTTAAAGAGGTTGCCCTATATTATATTTTTAGATATATTTATACATATAAAATATATAGAATATATATAGAAATGTAAATAAGTTAATAAGAAAAAACAAGGCTATTTTCAAACTAAGATTTTTGACTTGATTTTATTTTTTTAATTGAAAACTTTACATCCAAAAATGGGTACTAAAAGACACAGGGTTTTTTGTACAATTTTGTAAGAATTTTGTAAGAATACATATTTTTTACACAGTTTTTCTGCAAAATTTGATGCACTTTTTTAGCATAGCTTTTTAATTTTTTTTAGGATAATAGCACTCAGTCATATTCTATGATAGTGTGACTCCGGCCTAATGCAGAGATTCAATTGATAGGGGAAGAGAGAGAGGAGAGCTGCTAGTAAAATCACTACACTCAGTGTTATTTATCAGTGATATAGTGTAGCTGGCTCCTGCCCTTCCACATTTGAACTACAGCTACACATTTTATTTTTCTTTCTTAATGCATTAGAAAGCAGCAGCAGGGTAGCGTATTACTTTTTTTTATAAAATAAATAAATAGAATCAGTGTCAGTCAGAGATGGTATGCTTTCTTGTCATAAGCAACTGTACTTAGTTTTTGCATATCTTGTGTAATCCTTTTAATGATGGGGACAGTAATAGTTGTTTTTCAAATACTAAAGAAAATTCCAAAAAAATAGTGATCTTTAACTACAACTGTCTACAAAGTGTACATGTCACAAAAAAAATTTTCCACATGCATTTTTCATTTCATATTTTACATCCATACACCCTGTTACACCTACCTCAACATTTTTATTAAACCATGGTTTTGGGAAGGGGGTTGAATTTTTTTGTATAAAATTAAGGTTGAAAATATTGTCAATGTGAATTATCATGTTGTACAAAATATATGGCAAAAGGAGACGTAGCAATGAGAGTGGATTGGTAATTAAAAAGAATAAAAACCATATACCACAGCTAAAAATGTACTGCTAACAACAGATGCACCACCACTGGCTCCAGCTGTTCAAGTAGTAATACTGCCAAATGCAGGTCACAATTACTTTCACAATTACTCTTTCAGTTTCAGTCTGATATTTGTATAAAATAGTTTTCCTGATTAAAAATAACTAAGTGGGATAATTTTTGGACCTCTTTTTAATTTTGAAAAACATGAAAAATCCATTAATGAGCAGTTTCATTAAATGGGCTATTAGTTAAAACTGGGTTATCATTTCTATCGTTAGGTCACTTTGTCATTATGATTGTGTCAAAGTGCTTGAAAGGGGTTGGATATAGGCTTAGGAGACTTTAGAGAGTTACATACTTTTAAGGCAATCGGAAGCTTTATTGCAACTCGCAGTGAATTAATTTTCCTCAAATTACATTTTTGGGAAAAACCCGTTGAACCTGGTGAATCTGGTGAATTTGCATTTTAAACGATTTGCTCATCTCTACCTACATTCAATTAAATCAGTCACTTATATTGAATAGCAAAAAGATTTGAATTCGGAACCATCTGAATTTTTTTTAACATTCTAGCCAATGTCAATTTGTTTCAAATCGGTTTGCTCATTTTTCTGTATATAGATTATGTATAATAATAAATTGACATAATCAGAAATTAAAATATTTGAAACTGCATAGATTTTTGTATATATGCCTAGAAAATTTTCACCCCTGAAGGTGTTAAGCCATTTAATACAATGTCCATATTAGTGTTAAATATAAACTGCTTCCATACAACTGTAGCCAGAAGCAAAGCTGCCTGCAGAAGAACTTCTCTATAATGGAATCATTTAAAACCATGACCTAGTGCCTGGTCTAAGGCGGCAGACATTATTTTTAGCTCTATCTGTTATCTTTCACTCAAACATGTTAATAGTGAATATAAGAAATGGAAAGATTTTTAAACAATCTTTTCTATGAGATAACATTACGAAACGTTACCAAGGGGATATATTTTTTTCTTTTACTTTCTGTAAAATATTAGAATAGAACAAATTTTACAGCCTGACAGCTTAATATACAGAAAACCAATAACTCTGTTAGACCCCAGGAAACACTTGATAATGATCACATGCTGTAACTGAACGCAAATAATTAACAATTGAAATATTGCACATGTTCAGTAAATGGAATTTAACCAAGGTTCTTACGCTTCCAAGCTGTATGCTCTGCAAATTCAAGAGATGGTATTTTTAATCTACAGGTTTCGTGTTAATGGCATAAGGATACCATTAAATTCCCATCATTTCAGGATGATGACTGTCTTGTGTCTACATAATGCTTGAAAGATATCTGAAAGCTATTTAAGCCATTTCGATTTTTCTACCAAGAGACCATATTTTAGAATTTAAAGAAATGTGCAGAAATGTACTTAATGCCAAATTTAAGTATCCTTAGGAAGAAAAGAAATAAAGCTTATCATAAAAACCACCAAGTATTTCTTTATATGTTGACTATGAAGCACAGACTGAGACATACAGTATAACAGAATCATCTAGATAGTGAATTAGGATATAGGAACATATTATTTTTGTGCTGATTTATAGTAATACAGAAAGTCCTAATATACAGATGTAGCAACAGACAACATGATGGCTGCCACGGTATGCTTTTACATTTTGTAGAAAAGGCAATCAACATTTCTAGACATCATAAAATGACTACGGAACCTGCTAACTCCATCATGAAAATTAAACCCTTGACAATCTTGAAAATCTCAGTGGTCGCACCTGGAGTGTCGTAAAAACTAGAGTTAAGCAAATTAAAATTTCTCCCCAAAATCGGATTTGAAAGAATGCAAATTTTTGGTGATACAATTCCTTTGCAAATCCAGCAAAATGGCAACCAGTCGGCTGCTGTGTAACTGAATTTTGTGAGCAGCTAAGTTGTTAACAAAAAAGATATACTCACCTCCCAATCATGGCCTCCGAAGCTGCCCAACCAACCCTATAGTTGCTCCTCTTTGGTCTTCTCTTTAGTTTGGATTTTACTGGAGTTGACTTGGCCTCATGCATTTAACATGAGAATTGATGCACATCTTTGACATCAATGGCGTGCATCACACCACATGTGTGGTACTAGTAACCCACGTACTCGTCTCTCCTTGGTCCCCCGTCATCTTTCTTGCTTTCTTGCAACTAGAGCACAACCAGTGCTCTAGTTGATCCTTTTTGATCTTCTCTTTGGTCCTGATTCTACCGGGGCTGACTTGAGCTCACGCGGTCACATGGGGATTGATGCATATTATTGACATCTATGGCATGCGTCATACCCCACATGGGATAATAGTCACCCACATAATCACCTCTCCTGGTCCTCCCCCACCCACCTGTCTTGCTCTTCTCACAGCTGCTTAATTGGCCCTTTAGTTGCTCCTCTTTGGTATTCTTTTTGGTACGGATTCTTCTGGAGCTGTCTTGGCCTCACAAGTAACATTGAGAATTCCTATACCTCATTGCTGTTAGTTTCTTGGGTCACACCCCATGTGTGATACGAGTCACCCATTTAAAATTTTGGACCAAATAGAAGCAAGTGTCCAATCATGGAGCTGCGGGTGATTTGTTCAACACTAGTAAAAACCTTGATTGGACACTAATGAACGTATCATAGGGGACAATCACCTTTGATTTTGGATCCTTTTGAAACTTCCACTGAATTTCATACTATTTCTCCTTCTTCCTAAACAGAATTGACAATTACTGGTTCTAATATTGCATAACTGTTGATTGTACATTTGTGGGTAGTGCTGAGCTATGTTTCGATAACTGTTCTTATTGTACTATATGCTTTTTTAACTGCTTGTAAGCTCAAGATGTTTAACTGCCCTGATCCTCTTCACTCAAGAGGAATGTCATTTTTCTTCTTGCTGCTATGTTGTTATTTTTTGTTTCATATGAAATGGTACTCAACATTACAGGCTATAAGACACACACTGGACTGTTGGATAAACTTGTAAGATATGCATTTTGGCAATTGTGGCACATCGTTGTCTGAAGTGCCACATGTATCGATGAAGCCTAAAATATGATGTTTGGCTTTGTCATACTGTAGTTCTGCCAGTTTCAGCCTGTGATAATGTACCTTTCTAAAACTCATATAATCCACAAACTTTATTTGTTGAACGTGCCTTGATTGGGAATCCATAATGTTTGATGTATTCAACAAATGCCAGAAGACACAGTATCATGGTACACAAAAATATCTCCTTTTCCTGGGAGAAATCTAATTCAGATGCAGAAAGATCTGTAGCCCTATTTTGCTCTTACTGGGTCAGTCTTATACTTAGACACTTGTATATAACCCCAAAACACTCCTTTGAGATCTTTAAGAATTTCTATACCTTGTAGCTACTAGAGATGAGCTAATGTTTCAAGGTTCGGCTCAGATCGGTAAACATCCCACTGTTGGCCGAACATGTTTGCCAAACATACCCAAACCCCATTGACTTCAAAGGGAGGCAAAAACAAACACATAGACAACACCTTCAGGGGGGAATAAAGTTTCCAAAACAGCTAAAATTAGGGGTAGACACCAGGAAACATGGCATCAATTGACCCATCAATTGCGCTATCAATAAATAATTTAGAAATAAAATTGACCCTCAGCTGTCAGCTTTATCATGGCGGATTATCAAGAATAGAGGGGTCCCCACTCCATTTTATTCAATTATTTAAATAAATAATAAAAAAATGTTATGGAGTCTCCCCCATTTTTGACAACCAGCCAAGCTAAAACAGACAGCTGGGGGCTAGTATTCTCGGGCTCGTAAGGGGCCATGGATATTGGCCACTCCAGACTAAAAAAGCAACTCACCACCCCACAGAAAAGGGTCATCTATAAGATAAAAAAAAAGAATCTCATGGTGCTCGTGGTGATCTCATTTAGGTCACTACAGTTCATCATACCGGCTCACAGTGAAGTGCCAGTGGGAGCACTTTCTCAGTGACCTGCGGTAACCATGATGACGTCTCTGCCAGTCACTGAAGCTGCACTCGCTGCATCTCATTCTCTCATGGTTTTCAGCCTGAACAGTCGCATCATGCCACCATTCAGGTTGTAAGCCACATATCATAGACATGGATTACGGCGTGTGACATCTTCACTTCGGACAGGTGAGGGATATATTTCCTTATCATTGTTCTGTTTTTTACAGGGGACAAGAGCTTCAATGTAATGGTCGTAAGGTGAGTATAACTGTGCTTTTTTTAGTTTTATTTCAAATAAAGGAGTTAATATTTTTATTTCAAATAAAGGATTTTATTGTGGTTGTGTCTTTTTTACAATGTAACTATGGGGTTAGTAATGGAGAGGCATTTTATAGATGCCTCTCCATTACTAATCTGTGGGCTTGACATCAGCGGACATAATACATCTCACATGAACCCTACAAATATTACCCCACTTGCCAACACACATGTGGAAAGTGATGGGCAAAGCATCAGAATTGGCACATCTAATAAATGCGCCTTTTCTTGGGCAGCTGCGAGCTGCTGTATTTACGCTGGGGGCCTATATCCATGGCTCATTACCAGCCTGAGTATATCAGCTGCCCAGTTGTCTGCTTTAGGTTGGCTAGTTGTCAAACATTTGGGGGACCACATGCTGTTTTTTTAAATTAGTTATTTAAATAATTTAAAAAAGAAATGGCTTGTGGACCCCTCTATTCTTGATAACCAGCCATGAAAAAGGTGACAGCTGAGGGTTGCTAGCCGCACTTGCCAGTTTTGCCTGTGCTGCTTATCAAAAATACAAGGGAATCCCACGTGATTTTTAAATAAAGTATTTATTTAAAGCAGAGGCGCTGGCTGATGAATACTCCCATCAGCAGCACCTGCTCTTGCTGTTATCAGCAGCAGGCATAGGCTAATGGGAGTAGTATTCTCTCATCAGCTGATGCCTGTGACTGGCTGTAGACCGGCGGTAAACTTTTTACCGCTGGTAACAGTTGCTGGCTCACGCTGTCATCTGACAGCATGGGAGCTGCAACTCTCTGACTGGTGGTAATAATCTTACCGTTGATCAGTTTGTGTTTGCAGTGCTGTCATGCAGATGACAGTGTGGCAAACAACAGATATTAAGGCCCCCCATTCATCTGAATGGGGTCCGAGTTCAGGTACCATTTGGGTAGCCGAACCAATCACACATCACTAGTGGTGGTATACCCCCAAATGTCAATTTCTAAATAACTTGTCATGTGGCTTTGATCATTAATTACTAGTGTTGAGCGATACCGTCCGATACTTGAAAGTATCGGTATCGGATAGTATCGGCCGATACCCGAAAAGTATCGGATATCGCCGATACCGATACCCGATACCAATACAAGTCAATGGGACACCAAGTATCGGAAGGTATCCTGATGGTTCCCAGGGTCTGAAGGAGAGGAAACTCTCCTTCAGGCCCTGGGATCCATATTACTGTGTAAAATAAATAATTAAAATAAAAAATATTGATATACTCACGTCTCCGGAGGCCCCTGGACATCACCGCTGGCAACCGGCAGCCTTCTTTGCTTAAAATGAGCGCATTTAGGGCCTTCCATGACGTCACGGCTTCTGATTGGTTGCGTGCGCTCATGTGACCGCCACGCGACCAATCACAAGCCGTGACGTCATTCTCAGGTCCTAAATTCCGAATTCTAGGAATTTAGGACCTGAGAATTACGTCACGGCTTGTGATTGGTCACGTGGCGGTCACATGAGCGGCACGTGACCAATCAGAAGCCGTGACGTCATGGAAGGTGCTGAACGCGCTCATTTTAAGCAAAGCAGGCTGCCGGTTACCAGCGGTGATGTCCAGGGGCCTCCGGAGAGGTGAGTATATCAATATTTTTTATTTTAATTCTTTATTTTTTACATGGATATGGATCCCAGGGCCTGAAGGAGAGTTTCCTCTTCTTCAGACCCTGGGAACCATACACTGGGAACTTCCGATTCCGATTCCCGATACCACAAAAGTATCAGATCTCGGTATCGGAATTCCGATACCGCAGGTATTGGCCGATACCCGATACTTGCGGTATCGGAATGCTCAACACTATTAATTACAGCTTGACAACGATGTCTCATGCTGTTCACAAGTCGAGTTATTGTCTGCTGAGGCATGGCATCCCACTGTTCTTGAAGGGCAGCCCTCAGGTCATTGAGGTTCTGGGGTACAGAGTTACTAGCCTCTACACAGCAACTCAGCTTATCCCATAGGTTTTCTATATGATTCAGGTATGTGTTGTGAAATTGGATTCTGGGCTCCCCCGGTGGCCACTTGTGGAATTGTACTTGTGTGCATCATCCCCTCTGTTCACCTGCTCCTATCAGGATGTGGGAGTCGCTATATAACCTTGCTCCTCTGTCAGTTTCATGCCGGTCAACAATGTAATCAGAAGCCTTTCTGTGCATGTTCCTGCTACTAGACAACTCCCAGCTAAGTTGGACTTTTGTCCTTGGGTGTTTTTGCATTTTGTTCCTGTTCACAGCTGCTGTTTCGTTACTGTGTCTGGAAAGCTCTTGTGAGCGGAAATTGCCACTCTGGTGTTATGAGTTAATGCTAGAGTCTTAAAGTAATTTCTGGATGGTGTTTTGATAGGGTTTTCTGCTGACCATGAAAGTGCCCTTTCTGTCTTCTTGCTATCTAGTAAGCGGACCTCGATTTTTGCTAAACCTATTTTCATACTACGTTTGTCATTTCATCTAATATCACCGCCAATATATGTGGGGGCCTCTGTCTGCCTTTTGGGAAAATTTCTCTAGAGGTGAGCCAGGACTGTCTTTTCCTCTGCTAGGATTAGGTAGTTCTCCGGCTGGCGCTGGGCATCTAGGGATAAAAAAACGTAGGCATGCTACCCGGCCACTTCTAGTTGTGCGGCAGGTTTAGTTCATGGTCAGTATAGTTTCCATCTTCCAAGAGCTAGTTCTCATATATGCTGGGCTATGTTCTCTCGCCATTGAGAATCATGACAGTTTGACCGGCCCAAAAAAAGGGTTAAATTACTGGCTGAGAAAGGAGAGAAAAAAGAAGTCTGCTACAATTTTTTTTTTTTTTTTTTTCCCCTCTAGTTCTGAGTGTGCTCTTAATTGAATCACTTGCTAGTCTGCCTATACTGCAGCCTTCCTCTCTTTCTCTCCTTCTTATCCTTGAATGGCTCTGTGTTCACCTGTTTCAAATGGATCTTCAGAGTGTAGCTACAGGTTTGAATAATCTCGCCACAAAGGTACAAGATTTGCAAGATTTTGTTGTTCATGCACCTATGTCTGAGCCTAGAATTCCTTTGCCTGAATTCTTCTCGGGGAATAGATCTCACTTTCAAAATTTTAGAAATAATTGCAAATTGTTTTTGTCCCTGAAGTCTCGCTCTGCCGGAGACCCTGCACAGCAGGTCAGGATTGTAATTTCCTTGCTCCGGGGCGACCCTCAAGACTGGGCTTTTGCATTGGCACCAGGGGATCCTGCGTTGCTCAATGTGGATGCGTTTTTTCTGGCCTTGGGGTTGCTTTATGAGGAACCTCATTTAGAGCTTCAGGCGGAAAAGGCCTTGATGTCCTTGTCTCAGGGGCAAGATGAAGCTGAAATATACTGCCAAAAATTCCGCAAATGGTCTGTGCTTACTCAGTGGAATGAGTGCGCCCTGGCGGCGATTTTCAGAGAAGGTCTCTCTGATGCCATTAAGGATGTTATGGTGGGGTTCCCTGTGCCTGCGAGTCTGAATGAGTCCATGACGATGGCTATTCAGATCGATAGGCGTCTGCGGGAGCGCAAACCTGTGCACCATTTGGCGGTGTCTACTGAGAAAACGCCAGAAAATATGCAATGTGATAGAATTCTGTCCAGAAGCGAGCGGCAGAATTTTAGACGAAAAAATGGGTTGTGCTTCTATTGTGGTGATTCAACTCATGTTATATCAGCATGCTTTAAGCGTACTAAGAAGCCTGACAAGTCTGTTTCAATTAGCACTTTACAGTCTAGGTTTATTCTGTCTGTGACCCTGATTTGTTCTTTGTCATCTATTACCGCGGACGCCTATGTCGACTCTGGCGCTGCTTTGAGTCTTATGGATTGGTCCTTTGCCAAACGCTGTGGGTATGATTTGGAGCCATTGGAGGCTCCGATACCTCTGAAAGGGATTGACTCCACCCCATTGGCTAGTAATAAGCCACAATACTGGACACAAGTGACTATGCGTGTTAATCCGGATCACCAGGAGGTTATTCGCTTTCTGGTGCTGTATAATCTACTTGATGTTTTGGTGCTGGGATTGCCATGGCTGCAATCTCATAACCCAGTCCTCGACTGGAGAGCTATGTCTGTGTTAAGCTGGGGATGTAAAGGAACTCATGGGGACGTACCTTTGGTTTCCATTTCATCATCTATTCCCTCTGAGATTCCTGAATTCTTGTCTGACTTTCGTGACGTTTTTGAAGAACCCAAGGTTGGTTCACTACCTCCGCACCGGGAGTGCGATTGTGCCATAGACTTGATCCCGGGTAGTAAATACCCTAAGGGTCGTTTATTTAATCTGTCTGTGCCTGAACACGCGGCTATGCGAGAATATATAAAGGAGTCCTTGGAAAAGGGACATATTCGTCCTTCGTCATCTCCCTTAGGAGCCGGTTTTTTCTTTGTGTCTAAGAAAGACGGCTCTTTGAGGCCGTGTATTGATTATCGACTTTTGAATAAAATCACGGTTAAATATCAATATCCGTTACCACTGCTTACTGATTTGTTTGCTCGTATAAAGGGGGCCAAGTGGTTCTCTAAGATTGATCTCCGTGGGGCGTATAATTTGGTGCGAATCAAGCAGGGGGATGAGTGGAAAACCGCATTTAATACGCCCGAGGGCCATTTTGAGTATTTGGTGATGCCTTTTGGTCTTTCAAATGCCCCTTCAGTCTTCCAGTCCTTTATGCATGACATTTTCCGCGATTATTTGGACAAATTTATGATTGTGTATCTGGATGATATTCTGATTTTTTCGGATGACTGGGACTCTCATGTCCAGCAGGTCAGGAGGGTTTTTCAGGTTTTGCGGTCTAATTCCTTGTGTGTGAAGGGTTCTAAGTGTGTTTTTGGGGTTCAAAAGATTTCCTTCTTGGGATACATTTTTTCCCCCTCTTCCATCGAGATGGATCCTGTCAAGGTTCAGGCTATTGGTGATTGGACGCAACCCTCTTCTCTTAAGAGTCTTCAGAAATTTTTGGGCTTTGCTAACTTTTATCGTCGATTTATTGCTGGTTTTTCTGATGTTGTAAAACCATTGACTGATTTGACTAAGAAGGGTGCTGATGTTGCTGATTGGTCCCCTGATGCTGTGGAGGCCTTTCGGGAGCTCAAGCGCCGCTTTTCTTCCGCCCCAGTGTTGCGTCAGCCTGATGTTGCTCTTCCTTTTCAGGTTGAGGTCGACGCTTCTGAAATCGGAGCTGGGGCGGTGTTGTCGCAGAGAAGTTCCGACTGCTCCGTGATGAGACCTTGTGCTTTTTTTTCCCGTAAATTTTCGCCCGCCGAGCGGAATTATGATATTGGGAATCGGGAGCTTTTGGCCATGAAGTGGGCTTTTGAGGAGTGGCGTCACTGGCTTGAGGGGGCCAGACATCAGGTGGTGGTATTGACTGACCACAAAAATTTAATTTACCTTGAGTCTGCCAGGCGCCTGAATCCTAGACAGGCGCGCTGGTCGTTGTTTTTCTCTCGGTTTAATTTTGTGGTGTCTTACCTACCGGGTTCTAAGAATGTTAAGGCGGATGCCCTTTCTAGGAGTTTTGAGCCTGACTCCCCTGGTAATTCTGAGCCCACAGGTATCCTTAAAGATGGAGTGATATTGTCTGCCGTTTCTCCAGACCTGCGGCGGGCCTTGCAGGAGTTTCAGGCGGATAGACCTGATCGTTGCCCACCTGGTAGACTGTTTGTTCCTGATGATTGGACCAGTAGAGTCATCTCTGAGGTTCATTCTTCTGCGTTGGCAGGTCATCCTGGAATCTTTGGTACCAGGGATTTGGTGGCAAGGTCCTTCTGGTGGCCTTCCCTGTCACTAGATGTGCGAGGCTTTGTGCAGTCTTGTGACGTTTGTGCTCGGGCCAAGCCTTGTTGTTCTCGGGCTAGTGGATTGTTGTTACCCTTGCCTATCCCGAAGAGGCCTTGGACGCACATCTCGATGGATTTTATTTCGGATCTGCCTGTTTCTCATAAGATGTCTGTCATCTGGGTGGTGTGTGACCGTTTCTCTAAGATGGTCCATCTGGTTCCCTTGCCTAAGTTGCCTTCTTCTTCCGAGTTGGTTCCTCTGTTTTTTCAAAATGTTGTTCGTTTGCATGGTATTCCGGAGAATATCGTTTCTGACAGAGGGACCCAATTCGTGTCTAGATTTTGGCGGGCATTCTGTGCTAGGATGGGCATAGATTTGTCTTTTTCGTCTGCTTTCCATCCTCAGACTAATGGCCAGACCGAGCGGACTAATCAGACCTTGGAGACATATTTGAGGTGTTTTGTGTCTGCGGATCAGGATGATTGGGTTGCTTTTTTGCCTTTGGCGGAGTTCGCCCTCAATAATCGGGCCAGCTCTGCCACCTTGGTGTCCCCGTTTTTCTGTAATTCGGGGTTTCATCCTCGATTTTCCTCCGGTCAAGTGGAATCTTCGGATTGTCCTGGAGTGGATGCTGTGGTGGAGAGGTTGCATCAGATTTGGGGGCAGGTGGTGGACAATTTGAAGTTGTCCCAGGGGAAGACTCAGCTTTTTGCCAACCGCCGTCGTCGTGTTGGTCCTCGGCTTTGTGTTGGGGACTTGGTGTGGTTGTCTTCTCGTTTTGTCCCTATGAGGGTTTCTTCTCCTAAGTTTAAGCCTCGGTTCATCGGCCCGTACAAGATATTGGAGATTCTTAACCCTGTGTCCTTCCGTTTGGACCTCCCTGCATCCTTTTCGATTCATAATGTTTTTCATCGGTCATTGTTGCGCAGGTATGAGGTACCGGCTGTGCCTTCCGTTGAGCCTCCTGCTCCGGTGTTGGTTGAGGGTGAGTTGGAGTACGTTGTGGAAAAGATCTTGGACTCTCGTGTTTCCAGACGGAAACTCCAGTATCTGGTCAAATGGAAGGGATACGGTCAGGAGGATAATTCTTGGGTCACTGCCTCTGATGTTCATGCCTCTGATCTTGTCCGTGCCTTTCATAGGGCTCATCCTGATCGCCCTGGTGGTTCTGGTGAGGGTTCGGTGCCCCCTCCTTGAGGGGGGGGTACTGTTGTGAAATTGGATTCTGGGCTCCCCCGGTGGCCACTTGTGGAATTGTACTTGTGTGCATCATCCCCTCTGTTCACCTGCTCCTATCAGGATGTGGGAGTCGCTATATAACCTTGCTCCTCTGTCAGTTTCATGCCGGTCAACAATGTAATCAGAAGCCTTTCTGTGCATGTTCCTGCTACTAGACAACTCCCAGCTAAGTTGGACTTTTGTCCTTGGGTGTTTTTGCATTTTGTTCCTGTTCACAGCTGCTGTTTCGTTACTGTGTCTGGAAAGCTCTTGTGAGCGGAAATTGCCACTCTGGTGTTATGAGTTAATGCTAGAGTCTTAAAGTAATTTCTGGATGGTGTTTTGATAGGGTTTTCTGCTGACCATGAAAGTGCCCTTTCTGTCTTCTTGCTATCTAGTAAGCGGACCTCGATTTTTGCTAAACCTATTTTCATCCTACGTTTGTCATTTCATCTAATATCACCGCCAATATATGTGGGGGCCTCTGTCTGCCTTTTGGGAAAATTTCTCTAGAGGTGAGCCAGGACTGTCTTTTCCTCTGCTAGGATTAGGTAGTTCTCCGGCTGGCGCTGGGCATCTAGGGATAAAAAAACGTAGGCATGCTACCCGGCCACTTCTAGTTGTGCGGCAGGTTTAGTTCATGGTCAGTATAGTTTCCATCTTCCAAGAGCTAGTTCTCATATATGCTGGGCTATGTTCTCTCGCCATTGAGAATCATGACAGGTATGGAGAAAGTGCAGCCCACTCCATTTGAGGTACCCCAGTCTCCAGCAGCCGTTCCCTATTGATGCAACCTCAATGAGCTGGAGCATTGTCATCCATGAAGATTAAATTAGGCCTGTGTTGTTCATGCAGAGGCACAATGTTTGGATTAATGATACAGTGCAAAGCATGAAATCTAATTTGGCTAGGTGAGAGGCTCTGGACTGAGGTCTAAGGGGTAATGTTTCTTTTTATGGAGATTGACATACCCGCCCTGGCATGCCAATTTAAGGAGGCTTCTTTGCAAGCAATGATCATCTGGGAAATTAAATATGCAAATTGCCTCTTCAGAGAGGAAGAGGACTAGAACTCTATTGCACCACCTGTTCAAAGCAGCTATCCTACAAGTCACTATCCACCCTTTACAATGAAGTGGTCTTCAGTGTGGGATATGGCCAAAGGACATCCACTTCTCTGCCTTTCTGTGACTCTTCCAGTCTCTCTGTATCTCTGTTGCAGCTGGCGCTATAGAGTTCTAGTCTTCTTCCTCTAATATCCTAACTTTTAGTGAGCAGTGTATATAAAATTCTTTAATTTTCACTTTATCTTTTGTCCCCTCTAAGTGACTTGAACCTACAATCATTTAATGTGTAATATTATATACTGTAATATTGTGGTATTGCAGTATTAAGAGGATTAAGGAAGGAGTAGGTTCTGCTCTGAAGTGCATTGCAATGGGCTCATACTTTATATCGGGAGGCTATGTGAGATCTCATACTTTATATAAAGACTCTATGTGGCGGAATACACTGTGTATAGGGGTCTATGTGGAGGCTCATGCTGTATATAGGAGGCTATGTGAGGGCTCATACCTTACATGGGTAGGCTATTTGAGGGTTTGCACAGTATATAATGTCTGCGTAAGGGCTTGCCCTGTATATAAAGAGTCTATGTGGGGGCTCATACTGTATATAGGGAACGGTGTGTGTTAGGGTTTGCGGAACGCACCGAATATATTTATTGATGTGATTGGTGCATTCGCAACCCGGGGTCCACCGTGCAGGAAATATCCTGCCGCTAAGTGAATGGCGGCTCAATATGGCGGTATTAACCAGCTCTGTTAGCTTCACAGAGCGGCCGAGAAAGCAAAGCTCTGTGCCCTGTTAACTCTCACAGAGACACAGGCTAACTACCCAGAAGAGAGCAGTCAGTGGTCATGTATGCACACAACACTCCTCGCCGGAGGTGCCAGCATTCTAGGGGCTTATTTCAGCCGGGTCCCTGAATACTCTCATACACAATCTCCTTGCTGAAGGTGCCAGCATTCTAGGGGCTTATTTCAGCCGGGTCCCTGAACACATTCACGCATATAACCACAGTGGCGCAAAGCATGTAACTTTAGAAGATACTAGCGCATGGCTGTTGTGAATTCCGTTCTTGGGCTCCATCCTGTGGTTGCGAATGGTATTTTTGGGAGTTCTGCTCTTGGGCTCCCTCTGGTGGTTTCATGTGGAACTTAGCAGCTGCGTTCACTAATCGGTTTCCTGGCACTGTTATTTAACTGGGCTTTTGGCTTTAGTGGATGCCAGCTGTCAATGTATTTCCTGTGGATTCAGTTCTTTCCTGGAAGTTCTCTGTTGACCAGTCCATTTTCAGCTTAAGATAAGTCTGCTACTTTTTGGGTTTTCCCTGCTTATGACCTTCTGTTTAGTTCAATTTATGTCTCTTTGTCCAGCTTGTCATTATGAAATATTCTGGCTAGTTGGGAGCTCTGGGGTCGCAGATTTGCCCCCTCCACACCGTGAGTCGGTGTGGTGGTTATTTTTGTAAACTCTGCGTGGACTTTTAGTTTTTATACTGACCACACAGCAACCTATCCTATCTCTGTCTATTTAGATAGTAGTGGCCTCCTTTGCTAAAAAATCTAGTTTCATTTCTGAGTTTGTCATTTCCCTCTCCACTCACCATCAATATTTGTGGGGGGCTATCTTCCTTTGGGGGTTTCTCTGAGGCGAGATAGCTTTCCGTTTCCATCCTTAGGGGTAACTAGTTCTTAGGCTGTGCAGAGGCGTCTAGGCAGAGTTAGGTACGCTCCACGGCCATTTCTAGTGTTGGTGTTAGGAGTAGGGATTGCGGTCAGTAAAGTTACCACCTCCTCAGAGCTAGTCCTATTTTTGTTTTACCCACCAGGTCATTTCAGTGCTGCCCCGTAGTGAGTCCATGATTGGTTTTGCCCACCAGGTCATCTCAGCACCGCTCCGTACCCACCAGGTCATAACACATGGCCGTGCGGCCATGCGAGCCTTAAATAGCAGCAGCACGTATAGGACCTTCCAAAAGAGGACCAATGAGAAACTGCTACAGAGCCTGCGTACCCACAGGACCTTCCTAGAAAGACCAATAGATTTGGCTGCAGTACCTGAACATGTGACCCTTGATCTCCAGTGAGAGATCTTACCCTGGGCATGCTCAGTGTGTGCAAAGCAGGACTTAGTCCCAGAAAAGCCTGTTCGCCGTAGATCAGTGCAGGGTACAATAGCAGAGCCTGGAGAGGCAGCAATAACCCTTTGCACTGAATCAGACTCAGTGAGATGCTGGGACCGACGTCTCCGCTGAGCAGGCTCCACTGCGGCCGATGGAGAATGGGAGACTGCAGCAGACACGGATCGAGATTCCACCTGTGCAGCAGAGGAAACTCGACTCCTAACAGTGCGTTGGCTCATACTGTATATAGGGGCTATGTGATGGCTCATACTGTATATAGGGGACTGTGTGTAGGCTGTGTTTAGACTCATACTGTATATAGGGGCTGTGTGTGAACTCAAACTGTATATTGGGGCTGTGTGTGGGCTCATACTATATATAGGTGGGCTGTGTGTGAACTCAAACTGTATATATGGGCTGTGTATGGGCTCATACTGTATATAGGGGCTGTGTGTAAACTCAAACTGTATATAGGGGCTGTGTGTGGGCTCATACTGTATATAGGTGGGCTGTGAGTGGGCTCATACTGTACATAGGGGGTATCGGCATACTTAATTCTACTCAATATTACGTTATACAATTAGCATCAATATAAAATAATCATTATTAATATGTTAATATTCATATTGAGCAGAATTAATTTCAGCCTATTGGTTTGGTCCTCCACAACAGTCATAGGCTCTCATGTGGCCCCTCGGGAAAGTTAATTGCCCAACCCTGCTTTAGGCCAGAGTCACATAGACCAATCTCTCTGCTTCCAGTAGATGCCAAACTACTGGCTAAAGTCTTAGTCAACAGGCTAATACATATTATTACAGAGTTGGTCCAAGATGGGCTTTTTGCCCAATCTTAGATGGCTCTTACATAATTGACAACTGAGCCCAATGAGTACGATTGAGCTTCAAAATCGGACATGACTCATGAACTAGAGTGGCATTATTAGTGAAAAAAACATTTTTTTTTTACAATCTTGAACAACTCTTTAATGATTTACAGACTGTATCAGTCCTATAATGTGTAAGGTACTTATATACTAAATTGTCCATTACATACTACAAGAAAATATAGCAGACGGAATTAAATTAGCACACCATATTATTTCTAAGTGTGTTCAGAGGAATCAAATATTCACATTTAATGAGGCTAAAATGGAGAGAATACATTTTTGCCTCTCCAGTGCGCCGATTGTAAAGTGCAAAATGTAATATTGATAGCAAATAGGACAGCCTGTTTTAATCAAAGTAGTCTGGCAAGAAATAATCAATTAAAGAATAGTCTGATTCTCTGTGACATCAATGTATGAAAATCTACAAGACGCCAGATTGTGTCTCAAGACACATATGATGAACTGAACAAAATGACCCACTAATGGCTTTTACTGGTAATAAACGCATCATATTATTGGTAATAATTCTGCAAATGGTAAATCACGCAAGTCTGAAACAAACCGATTGTTAACTGTATTTCTGAATGTCTCCGGTTCAATCGCCAGTGCTAGGAATAGGATTTTATACGTGTGCTTTATATAAGGATTCCAGTCTGAGACGCTAATTTTTAATTTACAGAGAGCATAAACAGAGCGTCTCTCGAGTTGAAGAAGCCTGGGAGCTGTGTGCTTATTTAGGCTATTAGTCTTTGGAATGTAAATGTTAAAATATACATGGGATAATTCTCCGGCCAAATTCTATATGATGCAATTCAAAAGCAATTTAAGGAACATTGACATAATCTATATGTAGTAAAGTTTAGCAATAACAACAACAGTGATATAAACAGATTCGACTATGAGTACACTTTGTGCTTAAATAAATTATATTCTATATGCTGCTTGCACTAGTAATCTTGGAATAAGAGAACAGATACCAAACTTCCTAAATAACATTTTTTGAGCATAGCGGAGTAGAATAGCGGGAATGGTTGACAAAGCTAAATTTACTATAATTTTTGCACAATTAATCAAACTGTCATACGTGTTGTGCTCCAGATTTAGGTTGCGTTTTAGACATTTTTTTACACCGTACTATTTAAGTAGGTGTGATTTTAATGGAAAGGGGACTGGTTTAGAAAAAAAATGTGTTATTAAAATTGATGAAAAAAATGGTGGTGAGAAAAATCGGTATAACACACATCAATCAGGAGGTGGCATGTTATGAGACATGTGCCTAATATCAAGATTATCCAAATTTATCATGCTACGTGAGCCACTATAATAACTTTGGTGTATTTTCCTCCTTCTTGGTCTAGTTTCAAGCTATCCCAATATTTCCCACTTCTACTCTACAAATTCATCTTGGCTGTTCTTTGTACACCTTTGCTCTGCTATATTTCCATCTGTCTCTCTGTTTCTTCCTGTGCATAGCGGCTGTGGGACCTCATTAATGGTCAGGAAAGCGGCATGGACTTTGTTTTCAATATTTATTAAGCAGCTATGTAAATTTGCTGGAAAACTGCTGTTTCCCCCATAGAACCATGTGGCCTATTGAAAATACTGAAGGGAAACAACTCTTTCCATGATAATCAAGTGACTATTTAACAAGAACATTACATGGCCACAATATCTTCTCTTACTCTAAGGGCGCAGTCAGATGACCGTGTAACACAGATCATGATCGCATCACAATGCTCGGACTGGACAACGACTCTCCTGACCCAAGCGTTAAGGCATGTATTTCTATGCAGCTGTCATGCTCAAGTCAGGAGAGCCATCAGCCAGTCCGTGTTATACGGCCACCTGACTTTGCCCTTATTCCTGTACTCGATATTATTGACAACTGCAATTTAAGGTCTAATTTCCCAATCCAATGCCTGATCAGCAGATTGTTTTTGCCTCCACTTACGTGCAAAGATACTTTTCTGCTGTGCACTGCATACTTCTATCCCCTGACCTCATATGTAGGTCTACCACCAGTTTTGACTCATCTGCCTGATTCCTCATCATCATGCATTGACTCTTCCAGCCTTGACGTTTTGCCTAATGGACTATGAATTCAGGTGCTGATTTACCAAAGCAATTTCACCAGAATTTTGGTGTAAATTGCTTTGAAAAGTAGAAAAATGTTTGTATAACTTGTAGTTTTGCAAAAATGTTGTGGCTTTTGGTGTTTTCATGCCATTTTCTCCTAGCTTCGCCAAAATAGGCAGAGCTAGGGCAAGACTGAGGTGCGGTGGATACGTGAGGCCCCAGCTCGTCTAATTCTTGACAAGATGTGGCATTTCTTATGCCAGAAATCTTATTCCAGTTTGAGACTGGAGTAAGATTTGGGGTGAAGCACATGTGCTTCTTAATGAATCAAGATCATGGGATTCCAACATGCCCCTACATGCATGAAAATCGCCGGTCTAGATTGATTGAGGCCTCAGTCTCCAGATTTCTTGCAATAAACTGGTGTTATCAGGTTAACCTCACATCAGCTGTTGATCACAGTGTAAAGTGATCACATGCACAAGGTAGTTTGGAAAACTATAACTTTATTTCCATTTTTAATAAATCACACAGCTAGGCACTATTGGTTCTTCTTGTCACGGGCACTGCGACTCTGACTATGTGACTATTAACATGCAATACCAATTTTCGTAAATAACAGGGTTATGGCTTTTATGTCATGCTTAACCTAAAATTTCTATGTCAGCTTTCCAGAGGTGAAAGTCCTAAAGGATTTGTGTCTATCCAAGCAAAAAAAAAATCTCTATGTTACGATGTGTTCCTGTAAATTAATTTACATAGACGCGCACTGTAGCTACTTTCTTCCAAAGCTGCTTGAAGAAATTCCTAAGTAAGAAGTTAGATGTTTTGGTTTATCTCCAACAGATTTCTGTTCCCACATGAAGTAGCCTTAATGCATTGCGAGAAAAACACTTAATGTTTATGATACTGTGATCGCTATGTAAACTTTCCAAAAGAGCTTTCAGTAGCACGTAATACTGCATCACTTGATGAGCCAAGTATGGTTAACACATGGAGAGAACTCTTCAAGTACTTTACACTTATGTGATAAAATGCATTGCTGAAGACACCTCGCTAATTAGGAGATTATGGATGTTCCTTTACGTCTACTTTGTAAGCAAATTAAATATTACAGTAGTCTAACCTAGATCAAGATGCTGTTAACTTTGGGTATCCAACAATAGAAAAAGAGATGACTCTTAAATGGGTTTTACCAATTCTTTAAAGTGCAACCAACATAGTATTTTAAGCAACTTTTCAGAATAATCTGTCCTGTGTATGTACATAAGGAATAAAGCTATTTCTAGTATTTTTATGACTTGTATCCAGCATTTCACCAATTTTTTACTCTCCACTCTCCAGGAGACTCTATATTTTAGGGTTTGCTCCCACTGGCATAAATTCTCTCATTTGAGAATTGGATCGATTATACTAATGACTCTAGGCACAAACTGTCATGTGTCAGGTTGGTGTGATCGGATTCCCTCGCATGAGAGAATTGCAGCACAGGTGCTGAGAAGATGGAGAATGCAATTTCGCCATTTTCTCTGTTAGCGGACATCGGACAGCACTCGGATGTCATCGGATTTTTAACATGCACTCACAGACTTGTATGGATGCACGTGATTTGCATATCAGACCCGCTCGCAGCATGCTGTGATTATTTTCTCATGCCGAATAGTATAACATTGGACTGAGTGCTATCCGATCAAACATTGGATAGCATCTTGGCCGTGTTATATGGTACTGTCAGTGAGCTCTTATTTTGTAATTGACTGTGGGATTGTGGGAGTAGACTAGCTGCTATGATCTTTCCCAGGAGCATCACAACACTCCAGGTTTCCTGCTTTTCATTCCTTAGCACAAAACAGTTTTCTTGAGCTTTCTTTATGTAAATCTAGCTCTGATGTAAAAGACTTGTTGGAAAGCTCAGCACACTCTTTTGTCTGCCTTTGCTTGTTTCCTCACTCTGCTCCTCACTGCTACTTTCCCTTGCCCTAACCGTAGAGTGTAAGGAGCTGGGGGTTGGCAATATGTCTTGTCAGAGAAAGACAGAGTTGAGGTATTTTTTCAGAGTGGATGATGATGTTAGAAAACAAGGGATGGAGAGAAAAGGTGGCTCATAAGTGGGAAAATAAGTAAAATTCTCTGATAAGTTATACTAAAATGTTTCTTATATTATTTTGTGCAATTGATTTATGCAACGTTTGTTTAGAGTACAGTTCCCATTTAAGCTATGACTTATCCATGACATAGGTGATGATCACTTCATGATTTTTGGAGGTCTGACCAGTGGGACTCTCGCGATTACCAAGAATGAGGTTCTGAAATGGACAAGGAGTCTCAAATCACTCAGAATAGAGCATCCCCTTAAAACGGACCTGTCAGTTCTCTTGACATGTCTTTATTTAGAGACATTTATCACACATCCACTAGATATGCCATACGCGTCTAACAATAGAACAAGCTTAATGGGTTTCTTGGGATCCCTTTTTCCAGTACCAGGAGTTCCCAGAGGTGGGAGTATTATGACTTGAACTTTTATAAGGACATTTTTATCTGGCACTGACATCATAATGTTGTGCTCAATAATGGAAACACTTCTTTTGTCTCTCAGCAGAGATGAGCTCAGTAAAAGACAGATAAGTCATTTTTTAGAACCTTGTGTTATGCAGTACCCCTGTTATTCTTCCTGGAAAGGGTTGTCTGCCTCCGGGGACATTTTATTTTTAGTTTTTTATTTAAATGAATGTATTTGAGGCTAAAAATCATTTTTGCAATTTGGTTTCATTAATTTTATTTTATGTGGTCATAAATCAGCAGAGATGAGCTCAGCCCAAACAGATAAGAGCTAGGTCCTCTCCAATTGGATTGTTGGAATAAATTCACTGACTGATTCTCGGATGACTCATTCTACAGCCTGTAATAGCCGATTCAAGACAGAGGCTGTAGATATCAAAGGATGCAACATTTTTAATGAACCCTAATAGCAAAAATGATTTTTAGACAATAATATATGTATTTATCTAAACTATGCCTTTAGTGATAGATGCAAGAGAAATTATTAGATCAGCCACATAACCTTGATTTAAGTCTGCCATCCATATCACTAACACTAAACAAAGGTCATAATCTCTATTTACTCTTATTATAGGAACTCAGAATCAAGCGGGTTTCTCTGAGACTACATAGGGTGTCATTTGAGACTCTCCGGCCTGCTGAGTCCAGCCTCAAAGCTGGAACAGATGGTCTCTTGTGGCCAGGCCTGTCATTTTTCGATTTACTACAAGGGGTATTGCCCGTAACTAACCCATAGTCCAGTTACAGACCTAAAATTTCATTATTAAAATCTATGTCATCCTGGAAACTTGAGGCCAGGATCAGGTGTATAAAAGATGCAATAAATAATAGGAAGGTGTTCACATGTGGGGGTCAGCTTCTGCTGGATGCAATCCATAATTCCATTCTCCTTCCCTCAAGTAAACAGAAGAATAACTTTAGACAGAAACAGTTAGGTATTTCTCCTGTTTCTCCATTTTTATTTTAAAACTGCTTTGTTATTTGTGTGTCATTTATTTTTTGTCTTTTTATACCTTTTCTTGTAAGCACTGTATTTTTTTAAAGAAAAAGCTTAAAACTTTAATAAATTTGGTATACTCTAAAGCAGTGTTCCCCAACTCCGGTCCTCCAGAGCCACCAACAGGTCATGTTTTCAGGATTTCCTTAGTATTGCACAGGTGATGGAATTATTGCCTGTGCAGGTGATGCAATTATCACCTGTGCAATACTAAGAAAATACTGAAAACATGACCTGTTGGTGGCTCTTGAGGACCGGAGTTGGGGAACACTGCTCTAAAGAATCCATAGCCTTTCAGAGAGTATGTGGCGTTTTGACTGTCGGACATTAGTATATATTTTGGGGACTGTGTTGGATGAGTTGTGGCAGTGTGTTGTGTAGCCGGGGTGTGTGGACTGATCCGGGGTGTGATTTAGGCTCACTTTGCAGTTTATAGCAGAGACTGGTTAGAAGATTGAGAAGAGATACTTGTAAGTTGATTCTAGGCTCACTCCACGATGTGGGCTGAGAAGTAAGTACATGACAATAGTCAATCTAAAGTGCATGTTGACAACTAGGTTTTACTATTGTGTTTATTATTGTGATATGTCCCTATACTCAGATGCTGTGCTAACAGTGTAGGGACACACCCTAATCCTATGAGGAGTGGTAACGCCCAATTGTCATTTTTTATATATTACCAGGAGGAATAACAGAGGAACAGCACACCACACAGTTTTAAGATTAAAAAAAAGTACAAGTAGGTACAAAAACAGTTATCTGTAAAATGATCCAGCAGTGGCTCTATATGAGACTATGTTCAAATTACCCCCGCACGCGCCCCGGCATGTTATATACTTATATTTTACAGCAGGATGCATAATTTGTATTACCGTGAATCTATTTGCTGTCATGACTCTTATCTTGACTACAATAGCATCCAATATCTCTCCTGCTGTCTCCAATTGCATGAGCCTTGACCTTAAACACTTAATACCAGCTAACAGCGAGTTCTACATCGCTGTACTAATCAAGCGCTATTTATCATATTGCAAATCTGCCATTTTCCTTCCATTTCCTAGGAGGAATGGCGCGATCAGTGAAGACAGTAGCCTAATTGATTTGGTTAATCAACTGATCAAACAGAAATCTATGGACATGGGCAAAGGGTGTAGAGAAAAAAAAGATTCTTTATGCATGCACTTAACCTTTGTCATAGAGGCATAAACTAAACGCTGTGTCAGGATTTCTGGTACATCTGGGGAATGAACGTAAACAACACGGTACAATTCTGGAAACTGCCATCATAAAATATTTTAAGCGGCAAAGAAGAGTAAAATAAAATAAAAATGTCTTTCTATGTGATATCTGAGAGTAATTCTGAATTTATGGCATCTTAACCTTTAGAATCCCAAATATTAAGCTATGTTTCTTACAGATAATAACTTGGTTGTCCTCACTTTTGTGTCTTCGATAAAAGCCTACTGCCACAGAATCCATGAATGCTCAAATACCCTGGCGGGCCTTTAGTAGTAAATCTTATAGAATAGCTTATGGCCAATGTAATGGGCCACAGTAGCCTGCGAATACCATGAATTCTAATATTACTTACATCAGTAGAAACATGAAGTAATGTCTCCATTGTAATTAAATGATGTATTTAGAAGCAGTGCTCTAAATGGTCCCCTAGTGTTTTGGTGATATATTCTAATAGTCTTCTTTTTACAGCCCCACAAGGTAATATTCATGTTTTATTCTTGAGGGTTTTTGCTTCCTCCGGAACATTTGAATTGCAACATTAAGTGGCAAAGCGCATTATCGGAGAATTCTAAGAATATAAGCTTGGATCAAAAAATCACTGAAATGCACATAAAAATAATCAGTAGCTCCACAAAGGGTTATGAAAACATATTTTTTAGCTTGCAATTTGCATCTTCAAATCATTTGAGATTGTGGAATCTAAGGAATATTGTAATAATGTTATCCTTCATTCCTGTAGTACTAACATATGCACAGAAAAAAAAGGCTGCCATGAAAACTTATCAGCACCCAGCAACCCTCTCCTCTGACAGCTTATATGCCGCAGTCACTAATGTTCATGGCGTCTAATAGGTTAAACCTCTGTGATCGGAGCTATCCCCCATTATAGCAGTTAACTTCAAGTGTCTGCATTTACAAATGGGTGCCTCCTTGCAAATTTTTTTTTTATATTTCCCAAGAAGTGGTAAAATATATTTTAATTTTTCCTAGTTTTACTTTTCCTGAGTTTCCTCGACATTTTCTATGTTAAACAAAACAATCCTGGAAGCAGTGGGCCATTGAACTTTTAATAGATTAATACTTTTATTCTCCCCCGTCACGTGTTTGTGAGTGAAAAGATGGGATTAGTGGATCTTTCTAAATTCAAATTTGCAAAGTTTGCAAAATTTTCCCCAAAAATTTGATTTGAGGGGAATAAATTAAAGTGAATCTTAATACTAGAAAGATTTTAATAGCTCAGAAACTACACATGGGGGAAAGGAGAGAGGGAAAAAGAGAGAGAGAGGACCCCACTGACCATAAGATCTTACACTCCACAGGCTACAGAGAAAGAGGACCCCGTTGACCATAAGAGATCACACTCTACAGGAGGGAGAGGACCTTGCTGACCATAAGAGCTTAAACTCTACAAGAGAGAGAGGACCCTGCTGACCATAAGAGCTTACACTCTATGGGAGAGAAAAAGGACTCCACTGACCATAAGAGCTTTCCCTCTACAGGAGAGAGACAAGACCCTGCTGACCATAAGAGCTTACACTCTACGGAAGAGAGAGATGACCCCACTGACCATAAGAACTTACACTCTACAAGAGAGAGACAAGACCCTATTGATCATAAGAGCTTACACTTGACAGGAGAGAGAAGACCCCGCTGACCATAAAAGCTTACACTCTATGGGAGAGAGACAAAACCCTGCTGACCATAAGTGCTTACACTCTACGGGAGAGAGAGAGGACCATGCTGACCATAAGCACTTACACTCTATGGGAGAGAGAAAGGACTCTGCTGACCATAAGAGCTTTCCCTCTACAGGAGAGAGACAAGACCCTGCTGACCATAAGCGCTTACACTCTACGGGAGAGAGAGAGGACCATGCTGACCCTAAGCACTTACACTCTACGGGAGAGAGAGATGACCCTGCTGACCATAAGTGCTTACACTCTACGGGAGAGAGAGAAGACCCCGCTTCCCATAAGAGCTTACACTCTATAGGTGAGGTGACACAGAGAGAGAACCCCACTGATCAAGACAGCTTGCACTCTTTAGGAGAGAGAGAGGACCCTGCTGTTCATGAGAGCTTACACTCTACGAGAGAGAGAGGACTGCGTTGATCATTAGCCCACTTTCTGATGCTTCAGCTGAATGAGAAATAGTGTTAGGCAAGTGTTTTTTTGTGAACCGCAAATTCCCAAAATGTTCACATTCACTTGAAACCACAAATTTCAGGAAATTTGATGCAAAACTTGATCCTCCTCAGATCGATCTAATCAACTCTAGTAATACCTCTATTATTATCGGACTAGTTGACAACTTTGGCCATAACACTGGTCACATAGCCAAAGATCGCTATGTGCCACTGCTACCTTGCTACATAGTAAAAGTGAATGAGATCATATTCCCTTTAATACAAAAGGAGAATGGACCCTGCTTATAAGAACTTACATCAAAATAAAATGGGAGGAGTTACATAATAGGTTCATTGTGCTAATTTTGTCCAAGGGACCAGTCCCTCATGTTAAATTGTGAAGTATAAAGCTGCATGAACCTGTTACTTAGCCAGCATATGAGCCAATATGGATAGAAAATGCAACAAGAGTTGATGCATTCACAGTTGGGTACATAGCAGAATGGTCTGGAGATGTGGACAACCATAAGCTGTAGTTGGGCTTTGAATTATAAAGTTTGCATAATATGTTAAGACCAAGTGTCAATGTCCTGAGCAGTAAATTCTACAGAATGGGTGCAGCAAAGGAGAAGTCTTGCAAACTAGAGTGAGAAGATTTGCTGCTTATTATCTCACAGATTTATTACAGGTTGTCATACAAAGGAATGACCATGAATCATCTAAGAATTGTGGTAATATTTGGCACCACGTGTTTATCGTCAGAGCCACCTCTGGAAAAATGAAGCATTGCATATTCCCCTTTGAAGTCAACAGACTGTATATTAAAAGAGTACTCCAAATAGTCATTGGCACAACAGATAAAAAAGCCACATGCAACAGTAAGCACCCACACAACAGGCTATGCTGGTTAGTGGCAAAATAGCGAGGCAGGACATACAGGAAACCACAGAGCCCAGACGTCAGATGAAGAGTAAAATGGCAGGTCTGAAGCAGCATTAGATGTAAGTTGTAGAATCCCCAGCAGATTGTAGCGTAATGTGAACAGACTCTAGCAACAGTTCGTAATGCTTACATAAAGAGATGGGTTAATAAGCAGGTCACCGAGGCAGTAGATGCAGGTTGTAGAACCCACGGCACATTGTTATCAGAGTTCAGGCACATTGTTATCAGAGTTCAGTCACATTATGTTGTAGTTAGGCAAAAGAAATGCAGCCCGGACTTGAGGATTAAACAGGTGCATAACAGACCTGTCCTTGGTATAGATAATCGATATCAGATGGTTATGGGTCCAACGCCCGACACCCTAACTGATCAGCTGATATCACTTTTGACATCTATTGTATATAATCAGTGCATGAAATGAAATATCACAGCTCTGAACATTATGTAGTGGCCGTTGCTAGGTACTGGAGATCAGCTCCTATTCTAAGTGGCATATGATCTGCAGCTGCTGATCAGTTGGGGTGCCAAGTGTCAGACACCCTCACCGATCTGATATTGTTGACTTATTCTTAAGGTAGTTTGTTTGTATAAAAGTAAAGGACAATACTAGTGATGAGCGAGCATACTCGTTGCTTGGGTTTTCCCGAGCACGCTCGGGTGACCTCTGAGTATTTATGACTGCTCGGAGATTTAGTTTTCATTGCGGCAGCTGAATGATTTACAGCTACTAACCTGCTTGATTACATGTGGGGATTCCCTAGCAACCAGGCAACCCCCACATGTACTCAGGCTGGCTAGAAGCTGTAAATCATTCAACTGCTGCGATGAAAACTAAATCTCCGAGGAGTCGTAAATATTCGGAGGTCACCCGAGCATGCTTGGGAAAACCCGAGCAACAAGTACACTCGCTCATCACTAGACAACACCTGTAACGCATATGCACACTTGCTCCTCCAGAGAAAGTGAAGCTCTCTGTAACAATTGCTGTTTAACATTCTTCTGTTTGTGGCTTAGCTTTCTTGGGTCCATGCTAAAACTCACATATTTGGATGTATATATGTAGCACGGTGGCGCAGTGGTTAGCACAGCAGCCTTGCAGCGCTGGAGTCCTGGGTTCTAATCCCACCTTGGACAACATCTGCAAAGAGTTTGTATGTTCTCTCCGTGTTTGCGTGGGTTTCCTCCGGGCACTCCGGTTTCCTCCCACATTCTAAAGACATACTGATAGGGAATTTAGTTTGTGAGCCCCATTGGGGACAGCGATGATAATGTGTGCAAACTGTAAAGCGCTGTGTAATATGTTAGCGCTGTATAAAGATAATCATTACTATAATTAATAATCACTTTATTTAAGCAGTATTTTTCCTTTAAGAACGCCTCAAAAATCTCAATCTAATCGCTTTGCCTGTGGCCTCTTCTTATGGGAAACTAGTTTCACAATTCACACGGCATTCACAATGGACATTAATATAGCTAAATGACCGTGCACTATGTCTCCAGCTTTTGAATTGAATTTTCTACTTTTTTCAAGGCTTAAAACTCTTTAGAGGATTATCTGTTGATTATTTCATGATACAAATTGCTAATATATGTTTTAATATTGTATGTGCCCCCAGTAGAACCAGAACAATAAAGAAAAGACTGGGAAATAAAAGACCTAAGGCTAAGCTTCAGGCGATTATGTGCATGCATTGCAGAACAGATGGAGCAGCTATATATATATATATATATATATATATATATATATATATATATATATATATATATATATATTCTACTAATATATTTCTGAAAAATTATAAGGAATTATCTCCATTCATTAATGAATAAGTGATGTCGAACTAGTTAACTTGGTTTCAAAGAAGTGAGATTGTTGTAAGGCTGATTGTGTTGTATGAGACTATAGGTCAACAATGTTGACATGATTGAATTACCGTAACCACATCTTCCATGTATTCATAAGGGAAAAAGGGGAATTCAACTTTAAAATGTTTTTAATATGTTAAAGCCCCTGTTTACTATACTAGTGTTGATCAATGAAAGTCTTGGTTTTGAGACCTATGCTGACACTCAAACCAATGGACAAAATTCCTCCGAACACAAGAAGAATGATGTGCGGACCCATAGCAAACACTTTGCTCATGCAAAAAGAAAAAGTCTCTTCCATATGTTTTGGGTAAAGAAAATGTGTCTTCAGAAAAATAACATTTTTTAAATCATGTTTTTATGTTAAATGTATTTTTTTTCATAACTTTTTACATTTTTCAAATCACTTTATTAAAAAGATATCTAATGGCAACTGGACCTAACATTAGACTTCTACTTCCTGTTCTGCATATAGATATTAGCAGCAATGGACTGACTAAGACTATGTTTGTTCATATGGAAATAACTCTAATCTAGGAAAAAGTCATTGTGAAGGAAGGGGAAATAAATATGCAAGGTTTGACATCATCTATTCTGACTGGTGGATCCTGTATACTGTATATGAAGGTGTGACCTTTAATTTCAACCCTATCTCTGATGATAATGAGACTGCTGAAAAGTTATCTGCACAGAACAGGAAGTATGAGTCTAGTATAATGCCTACTGACCAGTGTGAAAATTGCAAGATTTGTTTTTCTTCAACATAGAGATATGAAAAATTGAAGAAGAAAAAAAAATATAAAAAATATATTTAACATAAAAGACTGGTTTAAACAGCAGGTTTTTTTTCATAATTTTTTTATTTTAAGTCCTTTTTCACATGGCTGATTTTCCCATCCTATATCCGTCTCTATGTTCTACATTTGATCTACAATAAGTTTATAAGGATAATGTTGTCTGGATAGCATTTTTTTTAACTTTTATTTTACATTTTTTTACACTGCAACTCGGGTATCCATAGGTGCCCCAGTTACAGGAGTAAACAGCTCAATGACAGAACTGAGCTGGTCAGCTGGGACCCAGTAACTCCGCTATGCCAGGCAGACAGCTGACGATCATGTTATTGCCATGTTATATTCTGTACATAGCACTAACTGACCACTATGTAACTGGCAAATTAGAAGACAGAAGCATTAATAAACCCCTTCTGTCTTCTCCCCAGCATCCATGGCAGTATCTGATAGCAAGGGCCTGGTTCCTCTACATTACAAAAGCAGGAGCTTTTATCCCTTGATGTCAACTTACAGAACGGCAGGATTAAATACCATGACCAAGCTCCATAATGGTGCCTGATAGTTTCCAGGTTAAATTGGACAATTCTTCCAATTTAGGGGTCACTGCTCCAAGTGCTCCTATCACCACTGGAATCACTGTTGCCTTCACCTTCCACATCTTCTCCAGTTCTCCTTTGAGGCCCTGGTTTTTCTCCAGCTTCTCATATTTCTTCTTTCTGATGATGCCGTCACTTGGCACTGCCACATCTATTATCATTGCTGTCTTCTGATCCTTGTCTACTATCACAATGTCTGGTTGGTTAGTCAACACCTGCTTATCCGTCTGGATCTTGAAGTCCCACAGGATTTTAGCCCTTTCATTCTCCACCACTTTTTCTGGGGTCTCCCATCTGGAATTAGGGAGACTTAGCCCATATGTTCTGCAGATGTTCCTGTATACAATTCCCGCTACTTGGTTGTGGCGTTCGGTATACGCTTTTCCTGCTTGCCTTTTTCATCCTGCCACTATGTGTTGGACGGTTTCTTTGCATATATATATATATATATATATATATATATATATATATATATATATATATAAATGAAAAATTGTGTGCATGTGTTTTTCTTTGCCCTGTGCATTGGGAATATGCTGGTAACAAGGATGTACAGTACTTTTCTTCTGCTTTACTACCACTGAAAATATCCCAGCAGAAAGTAGCAATTACCTTCAATCTCCCCGATCTCAACTAATCCCTGTTACATGCGTACTTCATTGTGAGTGATGAGGCCTCCTGTTTGCAGAGACTAAAACCAAATGGTCTTTCACAGGCAAAAATTAAACTTGAAATAGGATTCTCGGACTCTTGATTCCTCGTCTATTTTTTCCCTGCACTTTATATATTCCAAATAAGGTTCTGTCTGGCTACAGATGGTTCTGGGGTGTAATGAGTAGTGCACGGGAACAGCTCCAATTCCCAAGTGAGAGGCCTGTAATGGAACTAACTATGTATTGTCCACCTCATAGAGTCGATTTGATTCCAGACTATTTGCCCATCTGTGTTTGTTTATTGCTTAGTAGTGAAGGGCCTTCCATTAACTGCAGCCTGATTGAACATAGGCTATGTAACCAGGAAGAACAGGGTTTTTTTCCACTGAATACTGATGCAATCCATTTCTTCTAACATCTACTGACCAGCATTTTTAACTAGATGCTGAGCTAAAATAGAACTGTCTGCACTGTCTCAGACACGACAGCGGAGTATTATACAGTTATATGCACTAGTATTAGTGGATCATCTTATTTTTTAAGTTAAACCCATTTCCCAGCAATCCAGTTTCCTATTGATCTCAATCAGTTCATGAAATTTTTCAGAATTGTTGCCTACTACATTATGCAAATCAGTGAACAATATATTGTAAGAATAGGTCATCAAGTGCTGATCTCTAGGGAACGCACACCTGGGACATCCTCCGATGCCAAAAATTGGACTCTAAATGCTTCAATTTAATGGTTCCGCATGCACACTATGAGGGCAATTCATTAGGGTACTAATGCTAGAAATCTGGAATAAACACTTTAATAAATTGCAATATTTTTCCACAAGTTAACAGTTACGCAAAAGTACTGCAACGTTTGTTGTTTACACGCCAGTCACAGACAGCTACTCCAATATGGGTGTAACATGGATGGGACTGGACATAGTAATGACCTCCCATCAAATGTTATGCCACTAAAGTGGTGTAACTTAGTTCAGAAATGTTCGCCAGTCCCGGACAGCTACTTCAATATGGGCATGATGTGACATGATGGGGTGTCTTCATGACCTCCCTTAAAATTAATCTTAAGTTATGCCACTAAAGTGGTGTAACTTACTCCAGAAATGTATGCCAGGCTCCGGCTGGTGAACATTCCTAGTGACAGTGCATGCTGGGAACCAGATGGGTCTGATTCATTAAGTGGCAAAATTTACTCCTGTGAATGCTTCATTAAGACTGTCCTGCATTACTCCAGTTTTATGGAATCACCCCTTTGAGTTTGTTCGACAGCTGGTAATAGTCAAGCTCTTCATCAGTTCCTTGAACAATCAATGGAACGGTGGTGTGCATGCAAAAACATTGTGCCATTCAAAAAATAATTCCTTCCAGAGTTACTATATTTTATTTAAGCTCCATCCTCATTTCTCAGTGCAAGGGATAATCAACAACCACCCAAAAATTTGTGAATATCCACTACTGGATTGTTACCACTAGAGACAACAAAATCCACCCTGAAAAGGGGGTTAAAAATATTAAAATAAATTATATGCTTCTCTTCTCCACCTTTACCTTCTCTGCTAAGTGTCATGTCACAACACTATGACGTCATGATGTCTAGTTAGCACTAGCTGCCCCAAAGACCGTACGAGACCTGTGAAGAAGAAGACCAAAGATCTGATGTGACTGAAGACTGGACTGGAACTGTGAGAACCAGGCGAGGAGCAGACAAAAGAAAGTGAGGTCCTAATGAATATCATTTTTTTATTTCTTTTTTTTATTCTACATTTATCATGTTCAAAGGTCTTCAAAGGCCCCAGAGTTCAATAACAGTACATTTGTTTTGTATCGAATAACTCTAATTTCTTCAACAATTTTGAGTAGGTTCTCGAATTTAGATTTCTGCAGATTCACTCATCCTTAGTTTCCACAGCATTATACATGGAGTATTAATAAAGGGCTATTGGACTGACTTAATGAAGCTATGTAACTTTTATTTAGAAAGTGTAAATAGAGACTTAACAGATATATCAAAGTAATTAATGCTGTTTGATAAATGTTGGGCATCTTTAAGCTCTATATTCTTAGTTTACACCATCTATTAGTTGGATTACTTTGGTCAATTAAGATACCCCAAATTATGGGATATTGGAACACTATTTAGGCTATATTTTTTTTCCATCCATCCAAGTACCCTTGGTGCAAATGTGCAAAAAATGTTTAAAACACATTTGGTGCAAGGAATGTAAGGCCATTTTTTGGAACATATTAAAAAAGATTTCTTACAGATGAAGCTTAGAAAATCAGGCTCTTATATTTTAACTTATATGCAATAAGAGAAGGGAGTTTTTGGCAAAAAAGTCAATTATTTATTAAATACAAGGAAACGCGCGTTGGGGCTATTCATTCCATGTGTGGCCACACTACTCTCACTATGGGTAAGGACTCTCTGCCTTAATATGCCGTTATGCAATTATGTTGTGACTGACCACCCTCTACTGCTGGCAAAGCATTTAATAGGCTCCTTTTCTGTCTATTATGGCAGTTATATAAACTCTTTTGGTAATGTCAGGAGCAATTTCTCTTGACTGTTTGTAGGCATACTGTCCATCTGCTCTTTACCCCATGGTATTATTTACAACCATGCACATGCACTACTGCACTTTGGCTATTGCATGAAACTGTTGGTCACCTGAGGTTTTTTGGTGCTTTTTTCATTCGTGTGTAATTTTTTTATGTATGTAATTGTGTATTTAACCCCTTCACGACATGTGCCGTACTAGTACGGCGCATGTCGTGTCTCCCCCTTTGATGAGCCCATATCAAAGTCGCGACATGTCAACTGTTTTGTACAGCTGACATGTGCGCGCAATAGCAGCAGGTGGAATTGCGATCCACCCGCCGCTATTAACTAGTTAAAAAATAATTTCTTTTTTTACCAAAAAACTCCCTTCTCTCATTGCATATAATTAGTTTCTTTAGAGTGGTAGTTTACTTATACATCCTTGTATTTAATTTACATTCTTGGATGTTGTTTGTTATGTACCTAATGAACTGATTGCTAATCCTTATATTTTAACTTTAAGAGCTGGATACTAACAAATCTTTGCCTTTTGATACATTTTCATGCTTGTTAACTGCCAAGACTTTCTGTCCATTGAGGATTTTTTTCACTAACAATGACATGTTGCCTTTTTTTTCTAGCCACGCCTTGTCCATCCCACCTTATGATTGGCACTGGAAGTCAATTAAGTCAATTAAGAAGCAGTTGTCCACTAGTGGACGACCCCTTTAAAGTAGCCATAGTTTTTTCCTTAAAGAAGCACTCCTCCCATCAAAGTATCTATCCTCTTAATATATTGCATCATATTATATAGCATTGTGTACTTACTGTACAATTGCTCATTTTGCCTTTCTATCCAGTTAACTCTTTTCTTTTCCGTTAGGTCTATGACATCACGTGATTAAAAACTGACTAGATGAATCCTTCTAACCTCCATGTAGAAACAGGACATCTCTTTTTCCCTGCATGAATCATCATTAGAAGTACTATTCTACATCACTGCAAAGTCCCTGATAGCCCAACTCCACCTCTTTTTCATCTCCTGACCCAGCTGCTCCTTTCCTCTTCCCTGCCAGAGCCTTTGCAATGAGGTAGAATTGTAGTTCTAATGATGACTCACGCAGAGAAAAATACATCCTGTTTCTACCTAGAATTCAGCTAGTCAGTTTTAATTCACGTATTGCCATAGACCTAATGGAAAAGAGAATAATTCATTGGGAAGAGGGGAAAAATTAGCAATTGTAAGTACATAGTGCTATATAATACGATGGCAGCAATATATTAACAGGATAAAAACTTTGATGGGAGTGCTTCTTTAAATGGACTATACTGACACTACAAAACTGACTACAATTATTTCTTATCTAAAAAATGTAATTAAATGGGTTTTTTTAAAGATCACAAACTTTGTCAATTGCATTGGCTTAATATTCTTATGAAAATGGGAAAAATATCTTAGTCTTTATTAAACTTAAAGAACTTGCTCAAATTAATTGAATAGAAAAATGCAGTTATTAATAATAATAGTGATAAAATAATTATGTTTGTGCAACTATATGAAAGGTAGTTTCTGCATACATCAAGTTTTTTTCAGTTTGTGTGCACTAAGACGAGTGTGACCACTTTGGGGACCTTATGCAGTAAGTTACAGTGATGGAGCATGACAGTCAGAATAGGACAGGCTATTAGCTTCACCTCAACTCTATTACATTGCTATGCGCAGTGACATAGAATCAGGAGACTCAAGGATGCCGGGTCAAAGGTAGCACAACATTACATTAATCTGTTCAGTTGGTAGACACCAGTCGTGTGGCCTCTAAATAAACTGCAATGTGCATTGTTTAATTAGGGAAACATGGAGACAAGTCTGGAATTAGAAGCTTGTTAAAAAGGAATAACGTATTATTACTGATGTGTTTGCTGTTAAAGAATATCGAGAAATCTACATATTAACATGGCAGACATCTTTCTATCTATTATCTATCTATCTATCTATCTATCTATCTATCTATCTATCTATCTATCTATCTATCTATCTATCTATCTATCTATCTAATTAAAGAAAACTTGGCAGCACTACCAAAAGACACCAGGTGCAATAAGACCTATTAATCTCCAAAATAGAAAATCAGAAAAAAAACAGGCAGCACTCCAAAAAACAAAAGTAAAAAAAACTGATCCATTAACAAAGAAATCTGCCGAAAAGTTGTTGTTAATGGATGAGTAAAGCCATGTTTTTTTACTTTTATTTTTTGGAGTGCTGCCTGTTTTTTTTTTCTGATTTTCTATCTATCTATCTATCTATCTATCTATCTATCTATCTATCTATCTATCTATCTATCTATCTATCTATCTATCTATGTGTGAGGCCACTTACTAAAGACTATAGGACGAATGGACGTAGAGTGGAGTCCAAAGCTCTAAGGGACTTTTTCCAGCTAGGAGCACCGGTTGCGTCGATATTGTTGTGTTTTAATAGATATTTTCTTGCTGAGTTTTATTAGTGATTTGTTTACTCATCATTTCATCCTCAGGAATCAATGTTTAGATTCAGTGACAGTAAGCAGAGGAAGACGAGCAGCTTAGATCTTATGTATACCTAAGTCCAGACAGGTAGATTGATAAAGGTAAATGTAAAGCAATCATCCTATCAATCCCCTCTGTATCTCAAGATTTCAATCCATTGTTTTTCCAGCCTAGGCCCACTGTGTGGATGGGGTTTATAGACCCAGGGAAACCATTACTAAAGGTGGTCTCATGTGCAGTCCCAGGTGATGGAACATACTTCATTCTGTAAGCTAAAGGAAAATGTTTAAGGGGAAGGAGAAAAAGACACATGGGTTGAATCAGGCAGTTGTTGAAGTGACTTTGAAGAGAAAGGATCCAAGCACGGATGGATGGTCTATGGAGTTTTGGAGATCGGTTGCTGGCTGGTTGGATCCTCCTGCTACGTTTGAGGGATCTGTTGTGAAATTGGATTTTGGGCTCCCCCGGTGGCCACTGGTGGAATTGAACTTGTGTGCATCATCCCCTCTGTTCACCTGTTCCCATCAGGATGTGGGAGTCGCTATTTAACCTTGCTCCTCTGTCACTTCCATGCCGGTCAACATTGTAATCAGAAGCCTTTCTGTGCATGTTCCTGCTACCAGACAACTTCCAGCTAAGTCGGACTTTTGTCCTTGTTTGTTTTTTGCATTTTGTTCCAGTTCACAGCTGCAGTTTCGTTTCTGTGTCTGGAAAGCTCTTGTGATCTGAAATTGCCACTCTGATGTTATGAGTTAATACTAGAGTCTTAAAGTAATTTCAGGATGGTGTATTGATAGGGTTTTCAGCTGACCATGAAAGTACCCTTTCTGTCTTCCTGCTATCTAGTAAGCGGACCTCGATTTTGCTAAACCTATTTTCATACTACGTTTGTCATTTTCATCTTAAATCACCGCCAATATATGTGGGGGCCTCTGTCTGCCTTTCGGGGAAATTTCTCTAGAGGTGAGCCAGGACTATATTTTCCTCTGCCAGGATTAGTTAGTCCTCCGGCCGGCGCTGGGCGTCTAGGGATAAAACGCAGGCTACGCTACCCGGCTACTGTTAGTTGTGCGGCAGGTTTAGTTCATGGTCAGTTTAAGTTTCCATCCTTCCAAGAGCTAGTTCCTATGTATGCTGGGCTATGTTCTCTTGCCATTGAGAACCATAACAGTTTGACCGGCCCACAAAGGGTTAAATTAATTGGCAGAGAAAGGAGAGAAAAAAGAAGTCTGCTGAAAAAATTTTTTTTTTTTTTCCTTCAGTTCTGAGTGTGCTTTCAATTGAATCACTTGCAAGTCTGCCTATATTGCAGCCTTCCTCTCGCTCTCTCCTTCTAATCCTGGAATGGCTCTGTGTTCACCTGTTTAAAATGGATATTCAGAGTTTAGCTGCAGGTTTGAATAATCTCACCACGAAAGTTCAAAATTTACAAGATTTTGTTGTTCATGTTCCTATATCTGAACCTAGAATTCCTTTGCCTGAATTTTTCTCGGGGAATAGATCTTGCTTTCAAAATTTCAAAAATAATTGCAAGTTGTTTTTGTCCCTGAAATCTCGCTCTGCTGGAGATCCTGCTCAGCAGGTCAGGATTGTGATTTCCTTGCTCCGGGGCGACCCTCAAGATTGGGCTTTTGCATTGGCTCCAGGGGATCCTGCGTTGCTCAATGTGGATGCGTTTTTTCTGGCCTTGGGGTTGCTTTATGAGGAACCTCATTTAGAGCTTCAGGCGGAAAAAGCCTTGATGTCCCTATCTCAGGGGCAAGATGAAGTTGAAATATACTGCCAAAAATTCCGTAAATGGTCGGTGCTTACTCAGTGGAATGAGTGCGCCCTGGCGGCGAATTTCAGAGAGGGTCTCTCTGATGCCGTTAAGGATGTTATGGTGGGGTTCCCTGTGCCTGCGGGTCTGAATGAGTCCATGACAATGGCTATCCAGATCGATAGACGTCTGCGGGAGCACAAACCTGTGCACCATTTGGCGGTGTCTACTGAGAAGACGCCAGAGAATATGCAATGTGATAGAATTCTGTCCAGAAGCGAACGGCAGAATTTTAGACGAAAAAATGGGTTGTGCTTTTATTGTGGTGATTCAACTCATGTTATATCAGCATGCTCTAAGCGTACTAAGAAGCTTGATAAGTCAGTTTCAATTGGCACTTTTCAGTCTAAGTTTATTCTATCTGTGACCCTGATTTGTTCTTTATCATCTATTACCGCGGATGCCTATGTCGACTCTGGCGCCGCTTTGAGTCTTATGGATTGGTCCTTTGCCAAACGCTGTGGGTATGATTTAGAGCCTCTTGAAACTCCTATACCTCTGAAGGGGATTGACTCCACCCCATTGGCTAGTAATAAACCACAATACTGGACACAAGTAACTATGCGAATTAATCCGGATCATCAGGAGATTATTCGCTTTCTTGTGCTGTATAATCTACATGATGTGTTGGTGCTTGGATTGCCATGGCTGCAATCTCATAACCCAGTCCTCGACTGGAACGCTATGTCTGTGTTAAGCTGGGGATGTAAGGGGATGCATGGGGACGTACCTTTGGTTTCCATTTCGTCATCTATTCCCTCTGAGATTCCTGAATTCTTGTCTGACTATCGTGACGTTTTTGAAGAACCTAAGCTTGGTTCATTACCTCTGCACCGGTAGTGCGATTGTGCCATAGATTTGATTCCGGGTAGTAAATACCCTAAGGGTCGTTTATTTAATCTGTCTGTGCCTGAACATGCTGCTATGCGAGAATATATAAAGGAGTCCTTGGAAAAGGGACATATTCGTCCTTCGTCATCTCCCTTAGGAGCCGGTTTTTTCTTTGTGTCTAAGAAAGATGGCTCTTTGAGGCCGTGTATTGATTTTCGGCTTTTGAATAAAATCACGGTTAAATATCAATATCCGTTGCCACTGCTGACTGATTTGTTTGCTCGCATAAAGGGGGCCAAGTGGTTCTCTAAGATAGATCTCCGTGGGGCGTATAATTTGGTGCGAATTAAGCAGGGGGATGAGTGGAAAACCGCATTTAATACGCCCGAGGGCCACTTTGAGTATTTGGTGATGCCTTTTGGCCTTTCAAATGCCCCTTCAGTCTTTCAGTCCTTTATGCATGACATTTTCCGTGATTATTTGGATAAATTTATGATCGTGTATCTGGATGATATTCTGATTTTTTCGGATGACTGGGACTCTCATGTCCAGCAGGTCAGGAGGGTTTTTCAGGTTTTGCGGTCTAATTCCTTGTGTGTGAAGGGTTCTAAGTGCGTTTTTGGGGTTCAAAAGATTTCCTTCTTGGGATACATTTTTTCCCCCTCTTCCATCAAGATGGATCCTGTCAAGGTTCGGGCTATTTGTGATTGGACGCCACCCTCTTCTCTTAAGAGTCTTCAGAAATTTTTGGGCTTTGCTAACTTTTATCGTCGATTTATTGCTGGTTTTTCTGATGTTGTTAAACCATTGACTGATTTGACTAAGAAGGGTGCTGATGTTGCTGATTGGTCCCCTGCTGCTGTGGAGGCCTTTCGGGAGCTTAAGCGCCGCTTTTCTTCCGCCCCTGTGTTGCGTCAGCCTGATGTTGCTCTTCCTTTTCAGGTTGAGGTCGACGCTTCTGAAATCGGAGCTGGGGCGGTTTTGTCGCAAAGAAGTTCCGACTGCTCCGTGATGAAACCTTGTGCTTTTTTTTCTCGTAAATTTTCGCCCGCCGAGCGGAATTATGATATTGGGAATCGAGAGCTTTTGGCCATGAAGTGGGCTTTTGAGAAGTGGCGTCATTGGCTTGAGGGGGCTAGACATCAGGTGGTGGTATTGACCGACCACAAAAATTTAATTTATCTTGAGTCCGCCAGACGCCTGAATCCTAGACAGGCGCGCTGGTCGTTGTTTTTCTCTCGGTTTAATTTTGTGGTGTCATACCTACCGGGTTCTAAGAATGTTAAGGCGGATGCCCTTTCTAGGAGTTTTGAGCCTGACTCCCCTGGTAATTCTGAACCTACAGGTATCCTTAAGGATGGAGTGATATTGTCTGCCGTTTCTCCAGACCTGCGGCGGGCCTTGCAGGATTTTCAGGCGGATAGACCTGATCGTTGCCCACCTGGTAGACTGTTTGTTCCTGATGATTGGACCAGTAAAGTCATTTCTGAGGTTCATTCTTCTGCGTTGGCAGGTCATCCTGGAATCTTTGGTACCAGGGATTTGGTGGCAAGGTCCTTCTGGTGGCCTTCCCTGTCACGAGATGTACGAGGCTTTGTGCAGTCTTGTGACGTTTGTGCTCGGGCCAAGCCTTGTTGTTCTCGGGCTAGTGGATTGTTGTTGCCCTTGCCTATCCCAAAGAGGCCTTGGACGCACATCTCGATGGATTTTATTTCGGATCTTCCTGTTTCTCAGAAGATGTCGGTCATCTGGGTGGTGTGTGACCGTTTCTCTAAGATGGTCCATTTGGTTCCCCTGCCTAAGTTGCCTTCTTCTTCCGAGTTGGTTCCTCTGTTTTTTCAAAATGTGGTTCGTTTGCATGGTATTCCGGAGAATATCGTTTCTGACAGAGGAACCCAATTCGTATCTAGATTTTGGCTGGCATTCTGTGCTAGGATGGGCATAGATTTGTCTTTCTCGTCTGCTTTCCATCCTCAGACTAATGGCCAGACCGAGCGGACGAATCAGACTTTGGAGACATATTTGAGGTGTTTTGTGTCTGCAGATCAGGATGATTGGGTTGCTTTTTTGCCTTTAGCGGAGTTTGCCCTCAATAATCGGGCCAGCTCTGCCACCTTGGTGTCTCCTTTTTTCTGTAATTCGGGGTTTCATCCTCGATTTTCCTCCGGTCAGGTGGAATCTTCGGATTGTCCTGGAGTGGATGCTGTGGTGGAGAGGTTGCATCAGATTTGGGGGCAGGTGGTGGACAATTTGAAGTTGTCCCAGGAGAAGACTCAGCTTTTTGCCAACCGCCGGCGTCGGGTTGGTCCTCGGCTTTGTGTCGGGGACTTGGTGTGGTTGTCTTCTCGTTTTGTCCCTATGAGGGTTTCTTCTCCTAAGTTTAAGCCTCGGTTCATCGGCCCGTACAAGATATTGGAGATTCTTAACCCTGTGTCCTTCTGTTTGGACCTCCCTGCATCTTTTTCTATTCATAATGTTTTTCATCGGTCATTGTTGCGCAGGTATGAGGTACCGGTTGTGCCTTCCGTTGAGCCTCCTGCTCCGGTGTTGGTTGAGGGCGAGTTGGAGTACGTTGTGGAAAAAATCTTGGACTCCCGTGTTTCCAGACGGAGACTCCAGTATCTGGTCAAATGGAAGGGATACGGTCAGGAGGATAATTCTTGGGTGACTGCCTCTGATGTTCATGCCTCCGATCTGGTCCGTGCCTTTCATAGGGCTCATCCTGATCGCCCTGGTGGTTCTGGTGAGGGTTCGGTGCCCCCTCCTTGAGGGGGGGGTACTGTTGTGAAATTGGATTTTGGGCTCCCCCGGTGGCCACTGGTGGAATTGAACTTGTGTGCATCATCCCCTCTGTTCACCTGTTCCCATCAGGATGTGGGAGTCGCTATTTAACCTTGCTCCTCTGTCACTTCCATGCCGGTCAACATTGTAATCAGAAGCCTTTCTGTGCATGTTCCTGCTACCAGACAACTTCCAGCTAAGTCGGACTTTTGTCCTTGTTTGTTTTTTGCATTTTGTTCCAGTTCACAGCTGCAGTTTCGTTTCTGTGTCTGGAAAGCTCTTGTGATCTGAAATTGCCACTCTGATGTTATGAGTTAATACTAGAGTCTTAAAGTAATTTCAGGATGGTGTATTGATAGGGTTTTCAGCTGACCATGAAAGTACCCTTTCTGTCTTCCTGCTATCTAGTAAGCGGACCTCGATTTTGCTAAACCTATTTTCATACTACGTTTGTCATTTTCATCTTAAATCACCGCCAATATATGTGGGGGCCTCTGTCTGCCTTTCGGGGAAATTTCTCTAGAGGTGAGCCAGGACTATATTTTCCTCTGCCAGGATTAGTTAGTCCTCCGGCCGGCGCTGGGCGTCTAGGGATAAAACGCAGGCTACGCTACCCGGCTACTGTTAGTTGTGCGGCAGGTTTAGTTCATGGTCAGTTTAAGTTTCCATCCTTCCAAGAGCTAGTTCCTATGTATGCTGGGCTATGTTCTCTTGCCATTGAGAACCATAACAGGGATCTGTCATCTGCATTTAACAAATTTCTTAAGAATTATTGATCCTGGATACATGGATGTTGGTTGTGATATTTGTCGTTTGGATGAGCATGGACTGTGACTACAGACTATACTGGCGGGAGATAAGAAATCTGTGCGCCAACCATAAGTTGGGAGACAGTGAGAATCACCTGATTCCTGGGCTGTGGGACTATCGGCCTTGGGGAATGGATCTTGTGTATTGATGACATTTTATTTTAGCCATCTACCTGGATTTGTTGTAGAACCATGGATGTATGGAATAAAAAATAGTTGTATCATTAACCTGCCTAGGTGATTTTTATAACCCACAACCTCATATCCTCACAAGTGGTGGCAGCTGTTGCGATCACCTATCTCTGGACAGCATACCAGGGAAAGTTACTGATCGGTGACTTGGCAGAAGAGATGGCATATTCCATCTACAAGAGGCTCAAGACGGAGGAGCTGAGAGTCTCTTGCTCTGAGAGAGAGCTAGAGTGGTTGCCGGAAGACAACCAGGCAACCCTAATACATGATGGATGACTGAGACTGTGAATGACCACGAGGAGGGACCCCAGCTTAGGGCCATCATCCAGACGGTGGAGGATCGACTGATTGAGCTGAGATGGATGTTGGATGACAAATACATCAAGTTTATGCAAAGATTCAATATACAGTATACAGTGATGTTCTTTATTTTTCCAGACTTCTGCCCTTCCCCCAGCAACGGGAGATCGGCTTTCAGGCCAAATCTTGACAGATGACCTATATTTGTGTAATCAGTGCTTGAAGTTTATCATAAGTTCTTTATTTTTACTTGTCTACCCACTTTTTCAGTATTGACCACAGGCTCTCAATGGAATTGAGATATTGGGAGTTTCCTGAAAATGGACCCAAATTGTCAATATTTGGTTTCTTGATCCACTTAGTTATTACTTTTGCCTTGTGACATGGTTTCCACAGTGCTGGAAAAAGCATTGTTCATCACCAAATTTCTTCTGGATAGTCGGAAGAAGTTGCTTTTGAAGGATGTTTAGATACTATTCTTTATTCATGGCAGTGATCTTAAGCAAAATTGTGAGTGAATCCCCACAAATGAGTTGTCTCGGGATGCTTCACTGTTGACATCACATGGGAATTTTGGTAGAGTTCGTTTTTTTCTCTGGACAATTATTTTTCAAAATGGTGGGATTTAAATACTTCTATTTTGGCAAGAGAAGCATGCCTATAAAATAAAGTAGCTCAACAATATAGCTGATGACAACTACACTGAGTTGGTCTAGTGCAAGACTTTATGATACAGTACTTCGCATAAGATTATAGGATCTCCACCCTGTGTCAAACATCATTCCTCAGTCCCCACATAAGGTATAGCACAGTGTACCATTTTTACTTCGATTACTTTTGTTAGCATGTGTAACAAAATTTAATTAACCATAATGGGAACCCACTATATCACTTGCCACTTTTTAGGTAAACCTACAACTCTTTATGCTCCCATTTAAGGGGACAATTTTAGTACAATCATGAATTTTCCAGCCATGGTTGTTCTTGCCTAAAAATGAATCTCATGCGGTAAGTTTCCAATCACACTTTGGCCATTGCCCCATTTAAAAAGTTATTGTGCCTCATTCATTAGAGTCACTTGGGTTTAGATGGTGGCAGCTTTATAATATTAATAATCAGTAAAAGTTCTTAATAATCATCTAAGCCGGGAAGAATAAATATAATATTCTCACCCAGGACTTATTAAAACACATATACACACATTTTAAGTGCATTACTTGTAAGTACTCTCCATAAAGCTGCACTAATAATATCAATCACATAAAAATAAGTAACTGCAAGTAAATCTCACCATGTAAAATTCTAACATATTTTTTAACAACCTGTAATTATTTAAGAGCAAAAAGCTCATAACTGCTTTATTTTTCCAATATCTTTTACTGTAATTTTTCTTTAATTAACAACTTTCTTAAGCTATTTGGAAATTAATTCTATACCCAATCATGAAGAAACTAGTGCATTTGTTATCAGCAGTAACATAAAAGAGATGAGACAGAGATGACCGTAAAAGGGTTGTTATAGGGGCTTGTCCAGCTTTAGGATTTTCCTCTATGAGCCAGAAGATTGAGACACTGCAAGAGTGCTTTCTTGTCTCGTGGCCTCGAACTACTCATGCATTACATGAAAAGACATTTCTCTGTTGGTTGAAAAATGTATAAGTTGGTGTAACTACTCCCACAAAATAAGCTAATCGTTTATTTGTTAGCTAGAGCATCTCTAGGAGAAATGGAGCTCTGTTCCATCCACTCATGGCATGGGCAGCCCAATGGTAACTGTATAATGCTTCACTTCTCCTGTGACGTATCTGTAGCAGGTTTGTACACTTGCTTTTAGGTTTCTTGACAGATTCTCAAAAATGGAACATCCTTTCATTAAATGAAATACTTTAACTGTAGCCAACTTCTCTAAGGGATGTTTTGTTCAGGTATTGCGACAAATTTTAAGTATATCTAAGGTTATGCTCACATCATGTTTTTACCACACATCAGTGACTATCTTGAGGCTTCCATTTGAAGCCCTGAAAAACAGAATGTTGATGATTATGGCTTACAGCCAATGAAAACCCCAAAACCATTATCACAGTAAATTAGAATAATAAAAAAAAAACACTTGCAAAGGCTTCCTATGTATTTAAAAAAGTCCCTAGTCTGTTTCAGTAGCTCCACAATCATGGGGAAGACTGTTGACTTGACAGATGTCCAGAAGGCAATCATTGACACACTCCACAAGGAGAGTAAGCTACAAAAGGTCATTGCTAAAGAAGCTATCTGTTCAAAGAGTGCTGTATCCAAGCATATTAATGGAAAGTTGAGTGGAAAGAAAAAGTGTGGTAGAAAAAGGTGCACAAGCAACTGGGATTACCGCAACCTTGAAAGGATTGTTAAGAAAAGGCCATTCAAAAATTTTGGGAAGATTCACAAGGAGTGGACTGCTGCTGGAGTGTTATGAGCTGGTGGTTTAGGAGCAACATGGGACGTGCTCTGGAGGAGGTGGTACCTGTACTGACCGCAGTTCCTGAGCTTAACAAAACACCAGAAGTAGCCGTGGGATGTTCCTGTCACTCCCTAGACACCTTGTCACAGCTGGAGGGCTAACTACCCCTAAAGATAGAAACAGGAAAGCTATCTTGCCTCAGAGAAAATTCCCAAAGGATAGGACAGCCCCCCACAAATATTGACTGTGAGTGGAGAGGGAAATGACATACGCAGAATGAAACCAGGATGTAGCAAAGGAGGCCAGTCTAGCTAGATAGATAGAACAGGACAGAATACTGTGCGGTCAGTATTAAAAACTAGAAAAACCCACCACAGAGTTTACAAAAATCTCCACACCTGACTAAAGGTGTGGAGGGTAAATCTGCTTCCCAGAGCTTCCAGCTTAACTGAATAAATCCATACTGACAAGCTGGACTAGAAAAAACATAGAAAGTGCAGAAAGATTAAGTCCACAACAAGTGGACTGCAGAAGAACAAAGCAAGGACTTATCTTTGCTGAACTGGACAGAATATCAGGGAAATCCAAGCAGAGATGTGAATCCAACCAGGAACCATTGACAACTGGCACAGGCTGAAGGATAGAACCAGGCTAAATAGCCGAGCCAGAAAGACAATCAGTGGAAGCAGCTGCTGACTACTAACTCCAAGGAGCAGCAGTACCACTTAAAACCACCGGAGGGAGTCCAAGAGCAGAACTCACAAAAGTGCCACTTACAACCACCGGAGGGAGCCCAAGAGCAGAATTCACAACACTGGAGTCATTGATACAAGAGCCATTACAAACAATCCAGTACATGGGCTACAAGTGTCACATTCCTTGTGTCAAGCCACTCATGAAAAATAGACAATGCCAGAAGCATCTTACCTGGGCCAAGGAGAAAAATAACTGGACTGTTGCTCAGTGGTTCAAGGTGTTGTTTTCAGATAAAAGTAAATTTTGCATTTCATTTGGAAATCAAGGTCCCAGAGTCTGAAGGAAGAGTGGAGAGGCCACAATCCAAGCTGCTTGATGTCTAGTGTGAAGTGTCCACAATCAGTGATGGTTTGGGGAGTCATGTCATCTGCTGGTGTAGGTCCATTGTGTTTTATCAAGACCAAAGTCAGCGCAGCCGACTACCAGGACATATTAGAGCACTTCATGCTTCCCTCTGCAGACAAGCTTTTTGGAGATAGAAATTTAATTCTCCAGCAGGACTTGGCACCTGTCCACACTGCCAAAAGTACCAATGAGTACACTGTGGGGCTCAGAAGGGAGGGGGGCATTTGGGTTTGGCAATTTAGAATTTGATGGATTTCTTTGATGGACAAGGAGCCATAGTGCTTCTCCAAAGCCTTTGTGCTAACAGTATCATGGAAGCCCTCTATATTTCCCATGACAGATGATTGACCTATGTGGGGACTTGTTTTTTTTATGGATTGAGTTGAAGCTTTTGCTAGGAATATTTTACATAACGTTTGGGATCACATTTATCCTGTGGTCTAAATTGAGAACTTACATCAGGGTTTACATCTAAATCTTCAAGTCACCTGATTCAGATGAAACCCCTGAGGGATTCATTCACTATAATGAGGCAGAAGAGTTACTCTGGACTCCATCTGGCCTTTTTTCAGAGGTGCACAAAGCTGTGGACTACCACACTATTATGCATGCTTAAGAAGAAGGAAACATAGGATCATCCGTCTCATTATAAGGAATTTTCCACCGGGATTCTGTCTAAATCACATATTTCAGAGATTTACATGGTAACCCTGGTGTAAGCGCTCACTGTAGAGGGCAGGATAAATGTGATCTGAGCCTTACTGCAATTTTTGGGAGGCAGAATGAAAAATTCAAAAGCAAGTCAAGACTTGGTTTATTTATTTTTATGCTCTTTCTTGTGCGGTATAAGTGATTAGACGACTTTATTTTCCAGGTCGGTGCAATTAAAATAACACCAGAATTCTATCAGGTTTTTCTATTTGGCAGCTGTCACACACTAAAAGACCCTTTTTTGCAAAAGCAAGTTGTTGCATCTCCATATTTTGAGAGCTATAATTTTTCTGTATTTCTGCAGACATAGTCATATTAGCGCTTGTGTTTTGAGGGACGAGTTGACGATTTTATTGGTACCATTTTTGGGCACATATCATTTTTTGATCGCTTTCTATTCTGATATTTGCAAGGCAAAATGAACAGAAGCCAGCAATTAAGGAACTTTTTTTTTGCTGTTCACCTTGCGGTAAAAGTGAATAGGCAGATTCATTCTTTGGGTCACAAAAAAAATTGTTTTTGCATCGCTATATTGTGGAAGCTATAACTTTTTTATTTGTTCACTGTGGGAGCCACATGGCGGCTTGTTTTTTACGTGACAAGATGACGTTTTCAGATACCAATTTTTTTTTACACTCTTTTTGATTGTTTGTTATTTAATTCGAGATTTTATTTTTCTTAGACTATGCATAAATTCAAATATTGCAATGCTTTTAAAAAAAATGATATCTGACTTGACACTTCTGTTATATATTGTGACGACATAGTGGGAGTGGAGTGATTTCTGTAAATGTGCAGATCAGACATTGCACCAGAAGTAGCTTCTTGTAACCACCACTGGTCACATTAGATGGACTTTCTAAAAGACAATAAAAAACATCAGAGAATGCCATAAAAGGTCTGCAACAGCAAAACCTTGGTAGGTATGGTTATTTATTTATTTTTTGTAAGTACTTTTTTTTAATGACTCCAATTGTGCATTTTGCTGGAACACAGTAAAATCCTACTCAAAATATATTGGACAAACATTTACGGAAAGTTACTAAATTTTGTATCTTCTCTACTCTCTTAATCTGCACTATTCATATTGCAATTTTTCATCTCTTCAAATCCCAAAACAATAATAATAATAATAGTAAAATATCCTAAAATATAAATCTAAGCTGAAATTTAGAGCCGGAATGTGATTGAGACACCCTTCAAAAACATGAACCACAGTACCACAGGACAAAGTTACTCTGTCTTTTAACTTCCTTAGTTACTATTGCGCTATTTTCCAAGAACACATTTGTAACAAAGAATTTTTTTGGCTCTGGGAGTGAAGGATAGACTGACGCCATGGGCCTTTACTCACCCTAAGAGTCCTTTGTTTTGTGCCAAAAGAATCACTCCATTCATTATCCCTACAGATGCTTGGCCTGGAGGCAGAAAGAGTCGGCAAAAACAACAAGTGACTAAGTTCCCCACCAGTCTAGGCTATCATTATCTACACAAGAGATGATGAGTTTGTAATGAAGTTGACGAGGCTTATTCAGGCGCTTGCAGATTGGCAAGAGGATAAAAAGTGTCTTCAATTTTCGTGTTGTCTGATGTTGAAGTTAGCTGTCATCCTGCACTATATTAGTCACACTTTAAGGAAGGGCTTAAGAGAACGGGTCAGAACAAAGCTACTGTATGATGATATTTCACAGCCAGAAGAAAAAAGCATAATAAATGTGCTCTGTAATTTAAATCAAGTTTCTGCTGTGGGAAAACCTCTGCTGCTTTCACTTGAGGAATTAGCGCCGAGCACTGTGCTTCTTGACATTAGTCGACGGAACATAGAAGAAGTCCACAGAACTTTGCACTTATAATTGGGATGAATGCAGTGATTATATTGAATGGCTCTTGTGAAAGCAGCAGAAGAAAGACTTCAGTCTTCACACAGTGTTCATTCGATTATATGTTTTTTATGATTCAATTGCAAAACTGGCTAAACACCAGGAAATGTTAATTGGAGGCACTTCACACTTTTAGCGAAATAGTAAGTGAAATTGTGGCTATTGGTCGTTTGTGAAAATAAATAAATAATTGCTAAAAAAAAGAAAGAAAAAAAGACAACACAGGTTTTAATACCAAAATAAATTGTATTATCTTAAGGGTACCGTCACACAGTGACATTTTCATCGCTACGACGGCACGATTCGTGACGTTGCAGCGTCGTATGATTATCGCTCCAGCGTCGTAGACTGCGGTCACACGTTGCAATACACGGCGCTGGAGCGATAATTTCATGATGTATTTGCAATGTAGAAGCTGTTGGTTACTGTGCGCACATCGTATACAACCTGTGTCACACGATGCAATCATGCCGCCACAGCGGGACACTAGACGACGAAAGAAAGTTTCAAACGATCTGCTACGACGTACGATTCTCAGCGGGGTTCTGGATCGCAGTAGCGTGTCAGACACAACGATATCGTAACGATATCGCTAGAACGTCACGAATCGTGCCGTCGTAGCGATCAAAATTGCACTGTGTGACGGTACCCTAAAGGTACCTTATATCTGTGAGAAGGTTGCGTTATCTTAAAGGTACATTATCTTTGTGCAAAGGTTCCATATTATAATGATTTTAAATATAAGCTCTATATTTCATAAATGAAAAGCAAACGGAAAATTGGTAGTCACACAAAACTGTCTATCTAGGAAAAGGAAGGCTTAAGAAAGTTTCACGCTAGGAATTGAAAAGTTGCCAAAGGGGTCATTAAATTCCTAGAATTTTCACTAGTTTTGGAGTGCTGCTTCTATTTTTTGTATCTATTTATCATAACGTGCAGCCGAGGGTCAAGTCAAAGATAAAAAATCCAAAAACCATAACCAGGGACAAAGTTGGAGGTCCCAAAACACTCACATGATCACATGATCTCTGGGTGACTAGTCACAAGATTATCTTGCTGGGTCTGTGTAAGCCAGGCCTAGCCAAATCAGTGACCGATATTTCATGTCGGGGTTGTATTACCCCAGCAAAAAATGAACATAACGCACAGCAATGTAAAAATGACATTGCTGTGCTCATGTTTAGTGTTTTGTTACTTGTTTTGGCAGCTTCAGGGTTTGGAAACTGTGAAGCGGTTAAAAGAGGAGGCTTCCGCTAGGAAATAGTAAAAATTGTGGAAAAAGAGATGCTTGAGGCATAGGTGCTCTAGAGGTTGGGGCAAAACTTTCATCCAAGCTGATTCAGTGGCTTCACCTAGGAAAAACTCCTTTGGTGTGCCGGAGTCTTAAATATATTGTGAGCACATACACTAATTGGGGCTACTGTGATAACTCTAGTTGTAGGAGTAATTGCAAGAAAAGTTGTTTACGGTAAGCTCGAAGTAAGTGGAAAAATGGAAAAAATTTCCCCAAAAATCTTATCTGGCTTTAAAAAAAAATATAATAATAATTAAAGAGTAAAAGTGAGAAAAAAATGCAATAAATAAATAAAAATTAAAATAGATGCTGATTAAATTTGATAAGACCTACCATAATTAAAAAAAACTGCCTCTCGATGTAGTACATCTTAATTGGGCAAGTCATATAAAAAAACGAGATAGCATTTTTTTTTACTTCCTAAAAAATAGATTGGAATTTTTAGTATATGGTATGTTTTTTTACACTATTAATTGCTAGTATTGCTAATCAAAAAGCAACTGTTACAGGCAGGTAAAAAAATTGTATATTATTACTGCCCTAACACAACAGAAAGATACTAAAATCTGTTTAATAACCTAAATATATATATATATTTGAAATATTAATATAGTTGCCATTATTAAATTGATGAAAAAGAAAATTCAGAGCCAAAATTATGAAAAATACCGTACACAAAGAAGTTATAGTAAAAATGAACACTTGATATAAAAACATAATAATGATATAAAATATTATACATAAAAAGCATAACAAATACTACCAATAAGTGGTGTGTTTTTTTTTACATATTGTTCAGTTTTTGTCCCTTTTAGCTGTTCTTGACTCAGCAAATGTAAAAGGTATTGCTGGAATGAAAATAAAGACATTGGATGAAGGTTTGTGTGAAGATCCAGAATCCTGATGCTGATTATCGATCAGATGATTAAGGCAGATGAAGAGGTTTTTTTGAAAGTGAAGGTTGTGTGATTGTGTATCTCCAGTTTGCCCCAAAAGGGGTTGAGAAATCAATACTCTCAATCACAGTGGAAAGCATTTCTCTGTCAGTCACACTGACTGAAATGATTAGAATTGAGTCATAAGACAATGAATTACTCCAGTCTTGCTTCCTATCCTTTTTTTACACTGCATAGAGAGCCTAATGAACTCTTCTCGATAACTGACTACAGGCGCTTTACAGCTTGTAAGAACATCAGTATTCTGTCTCATATTCCGAAAGACTATTGTGTTTTTTTCTGGCTAATACATCAGAAGCTAACATGCTTATTAGAGATAATCTCAATTTATCACTTCACTCCTGTGAAACAGGAGCCGATTCACTGAGAGTATGTTAACAATCAGCTGCTAAATCAAAGGCATAAAGGGAAAAAAAAAATCAGGTCAGAATATTGGTCATGTAGGCTCACATTATATTAAAAAGGGTCCTTCAGTTCTCCCGATGGTTCAGTAAATACTTTTACATTAAAAAAAAAACAATTCTAGTGCATCTTTGCTCAGACTTCTACATTTGCGCTGTCCCTCTGTTATTCCACCTGGAAAAATGTATTAATCGACTGACAACTGGGGAATACAGTGTCCCTACTCATTCTGACACTGTACGTGGTGAGAGTGATTGAAATGCAAAGTCGAACTCGGGTCAAATTTTATGAAGTTCCCTGAGAATTCCAATAATTTTTAATTTGATTCATTGTCAACCACTGAGGACTCTCAAATCTAAATATTTTTCTAATTTGATTCATGTGTCTTGTTAAAAAAAAGCCCACTTCCATTATTTCCAAAAGATTACATCAGTCATTGAAAGATCAGGACTTTGTGAGAACTTCCTAATAATGCCCTGCAGCTATTACAACACATAGTATAGCACAGCCAATCAAACAAGACTACTATATCCTGTATAAAAGCCAAGGCAAGGAATGGAGCAGCCATTTTACATTTATTTAAAAAAGTAAGAGTCCATTAGAGCTCAGCAATAGAGACAGGAAAAGAAAGTCCTAAGATATTAGATAAATACACCAGACAGTATTCTGTTGAGTAAAATTTAGCAGTGAAGATATCTCTGTATATACAGAATTTCCCTTCATAAAGAGTAAGACAGATAGGAGAGGTCCCATCAGCAGTGCCAGACTCAGTATGACTGATTAGTGTTATTCTGTAGCTGACATCCGTCCTGCTGCATTTAAATTAGAATTATACATTTTTTCTTCAGTCTTAATGCACTAAAAAGCAAAAGTCAGACAGTACAATTACTTTTACAGATTTTTTTTTAAATGAATGTCAGACAATGTGCTCACTAGTCGCAAGAGACTGTACTGAGTTTTTGCATTTCTCATGCAGCCGTTTTTTTTAAGGAAGGAATAGTTGTTCTTTAAAAATACAAAATAAAGAACTACAAATCCAGACATTTAACGACAACTGTCTACATTACAAAGTATTCATGTTTCAAACAATGGCATACTTTGCACCTCTATTTTACTAGTCAAACATTAGATCTATACATTCTAAACTAACACAGTAAGTGTTAAAGGTGCTGTTTTTTTAAATGTGTACCTACCTAGCAGTTTTCGTTTTGTCATTTCTGAGAAGAGGGTTGAATTTTGTTTTTGAAAAAAATGAGTAGACACTTAACTCTACATGTTCGCTTTTGCACACCTGTTGGTTTTAGCATTATAAAAACTGTATATTAAAGTAAAAAATGTCAATGGCAACTAATGGGATACAGTAAAAGAAGAAATAGACCTTTGCCACAACTAAGAATGTGTGAGCCACCAGCAGCAGAACCATCACCACCACCACCGGCACCAAGTATCCGGGCAGTAGTACTTCCAAATGCAAGTGTATTAGTAAGGAGGTCATTGAGACTGTTATGGAAAACTTGGTACATCACTTGTCTCAGACAAATATCAAGCGAGGGAATCCACTGAACGATATGTTGAATCATATGTAATATGGTTGTCTTACTGAGGAGACAACCCTTTAATGTAAAAAAATCTGTCAACAAATATATTTAACTTTAAAGGGGTTGTCCGGCCTCTAAGTGACTGAGGACTTGTGAATCCTCACAGCGCGCACAGTGTACGCTGTGAAGATCCTTCAGTCCAGGCATTGGGTGCGTGACTGCATGTATGTCATTTACATACATGCGGTCACATGCTGACTATTTGTGTGCAGCAAGAGAATTGAGCAGGACCGGACACGTCTAGTCGGAATGTGGCCGGAAATATGCAAGACACTTGACCACACGCCCTTAGCGCTGACAGCGGAGAATCTTTGCAATGCGCAGATTCCGCGCACTATTAGGATGCACGAGTATGGAGTCACAAAGGGTCACTGCAGACTTGTAAGCTAAGGCCAGACGATGTCTTTAAATGGCTCTGCAATTCAACTAAAAACTGGATCGACACTGCTACAACAACAGAAAAGAGAAAAGCAATGGCAGTCCTCAGGTTTCTAATTAGCTGTTACAGAAGATGTAGAACCTCTTAAGGGGGGTTATAGAATATTTAAAAAAAAAAATGGTCCTATGTTATTTTGGAAACAACAACAACAAAATCTTTTCAGTTTTAAAACAACCATTTAACTTCCTGTAGTTTTCTCAAAGTCTTCGTCTTCTAAAAAACAAAAATTAACAGACTAGAGTGGAAATTATTATTATTATATTTTTTATATATAAAAAAGCTTCTGCAGTAATTAGCGTCTTGGAGCATTCATGTACAACGCCTATGGCAGTAGCAATGCAGACTGCAGTCTTGATTCAACCTAATGTGTATAGGAGAAAATCACTTTCTAAGACTACAAAGTAAAAAGAAATGACTTTCAGAGTGCAAATGACACAATGATAAATGTGAATACTGTTCCGCTCATTAAGGCTGGCATCACATGGATTATTTTGTAAGATGCAGTTTTACAGCCACTGAAACATGGCATTCAGAGACCGTTCAAAGGTCTGCGCCTTGCTTGTAATGTTCCATGGGAATTTCTGAAGGATTTCAAGTGGCAATCTAACATTCCGGCATGACACATTCCGATGATGTAAATCACCTGCGTTTATATAGAAAATCGTGTTATTAGCCATTCTGCAAATACTAGAGATGTTGCCTCGTCTCTTAATCTCCCGGTGACATAATTGGAGAGTCATATTGTCTCTACATATTATGTCGCTGCATTGCTTGTTCGGCTAAGGTAATAATAAGTAAGGTTAGGTGACATTTCCATTCTTAAACCTTATTGCCAAAGTCTTCACTTTCCGATATTGAATTGTTATTCTCGACTAGAAGACAATTTGCTAAGATGAATAGGTAAAAGGGCACAATGGCTAATAGCAGCAAGTAGCTGCCCAGAGGCTGAATCTTTTCTTGTGGTTTGAAAACTGCCATTCTGAAATTTTGGCTGTAGGCAATGTATCCTGAACTTTGAAATAGTCTCTTGTGCCATGAAAATATCACGATTTTCATGGTTAGGTAATTAAATATTTTGGGCCGTATATTTATATGATGCATATTAGGTATTTAATTAAATACTTGTGATAAGTGAATCTGTCAAATTTTGAATAGGAAGTTTGCTTTAATTTAACCAGAAAATGAATCAAATGATTTGATAATGCTCTTGTGTGACTCTATTCACTACACAGACAGACAGGCTGTGAGGCTGGTTAGTCAAGAGGTCCGGGGTCGGATACCAAAAGGGTTCATAATAAACAAAGGGGTTAGTCAAAGGCGTAGTCAGGTGAAAGGGGCTAGGCAAACCGATGGTCAGAGGCAAGGTCCAAGGTCAGTCAGCAATAGATCAAAATAAGTCCTACAAAAAGAAGGAAATGCCAAAAATTATATTTATTGGCAATAACCCTGAACACCAAAATAATACATAAAACCAAAGAATGGATATTCCAAAAAAGGACAATATCACAAATATTATGTAAATACTTTATTTTAGAAAAAATACATACAAAAATACATACACATAAAAAGTATAACAAAACACGAGACAAGGACATATTAATATAATGATAAAACAACAGGTCAAGAAGAGGGAGGGGTATGCCCTCCTATAGTGAGAAATAAATCCAATAAACTTTCAGTTAATCGACCAAAGAGCAATCATGTGTGTAATATGGCACTTAATGTAGTGAAAACTCTATTAAATATTATTGTTAATGGCAATGTAATTATATATTTAAGATATCAATTAAGTTGATTACCAATCGATCACACACATGATTTCATTGTCCATATACATCTCCAATGGCACTGGATGTAAACAATGTTAGTGAACTAAAATGGAGCACAAGTAAAAACATCCAATTGTTATAAGGGGCTATATCAGCTTCAAGATAAAAATGAATAATAATAGTAATACATGATCCCAATGGGGCAACCAGTGCCATAGGTGCTGCTAGTGAATGCACAGCATAAATGCACACATGATATGATATGAATAGTGATATTCAAGTAACCATATATTGAGGACGTACCACAAACCCCTCACACCACTCCAACACCATTTCACTCTTGCTTCGTCAGGGAGTGTGCAACAGAGCAATAGATCAGAGGCAGAACAATGAAGGACAAAGCAAACATGCACCACCGAGCTAAGGCTACAACTGGTAGTAATCAGAGGCAGACAGTCAGCTAAATAGCCAGGGAATCACCTAGGAGACACCTGCAGGAAAACAAGCATGCCCAAGCCCAGATTGGGCGACTGGACTGTCACTCACAACACTGACAGCTCAACATGCCCCTGCCCCTGATTGGATGGCTGAGCTCCCATTCACTACACTGGGTGGAGGAGTCATGACATCTGGAGTCTCAACCCATCACCCACCAATGGGTTTCTATTTTAGCAGGGGATACACTGAAGACCCCCTGTGGCTGGGCTTCAACGGAGACTATGACTTTTACTACATGAAAAAATAAAAAATTAGTTCCAGGTCCCAGACAAAATTCCAATATTTTATTTATACAAGCTTACTATTGCACGGCACAAAGCTGTCAAAAGGTGCAGGGCAAAAGAGAAAAAGGTGATGCTTTTCGACTGCAAACTGCGGTCTTAATCTGATCTGAACAATTTGGGGTTGAAATGCGTCACTTTTTTTTAAGGCAATGCAATTTTAACCTTGTATAAATAAAGTATTGGAATTTTATCTGGGAGATGGAATTAATATATATTTTTTATATTGTGTATATGTGGGATCAGGATGGAGTTCCGTGCACCTAGAATATATAAGTTGAGCTTACTTTCTTGTATATGTCTGCGATTTTTACTATGTACCACATCACTGAAGTATTGCGGAATATAATATAGGTGATCAGATGAACGTATGGTCAAGTTCACTACCATAAAGGCATTAACAAATAAATTGAAAGTAAAAAAAAAAGTTTTAACCCCTTCACCCCCAAGGGTGGTTTGCACGTTAATGACCAGGCCAATTTTTACAATTCTGACCACTGTCCCTTTATGAGGTTACAACTCTGGAATGCTTCAACGGATCCTGGTGATTCTGACACTGTTTTCTTGTGACATATAGTACTTCATGATAGTGGTAAAATTTCTTTGATATTACCTGCGTTTATTTGTGAAAAAAATGGAAATTTGGCGAAAATTTTGAAAATTTCACAATTTTCCAACTTTGAATTTTTATGCAATTAAATCACAGTGATATGTCACACAAAATACTTAATAAGTAACATTGCCCACATGTCTACTTTACATCAGCACCATTTTGGAACCAACATTTTTTTTTGTTAGGGAGTTATAAGGGTTAAAAAGTTAACCAGCAATTTCTCATTTTTACAACACCATTTTTTTTTAGGGACCACATCTCATTTGAAGTAATTTTGAGGGGTCTATATGATAGAAAATACCCAAATGTGACACCATTCTAAAAACTGCACCCCTCAAGGTGCTCAAAACCACATTCAAAAAGTTTATTAACCCTTCAGGTGTTTCACAGGAATTTTTGGAATGTTTAAATAATAATGAACATTTAACTTTTTTTCACACAAAATTTATTCAGCTCCAATTTGTTTTATTTTCCCAAGTGTAAGAGAAGAAATTGGATCCCAAAAGTTGTTGTACAATTTGTCCTGAGTACGCTAATACCCCATATGTGGGGGTACACCACTGTTTGGGCGCATGGGAGAGCTCGGAAGGGAAGGAGCGCCGTTTGACTTTTCACTGCAAAATTGACAGGAATTGAGATGGGACGCCATGTTGCGTTTGGAGAGCCACTGATGTGCCTAAACATTGAAACCCCCCAACAAGTGACACCATTTTGGAAAGTAGACCCCCTAAGGAACTTATCTAGAGGTGTGGTGAGCACTTTGACCCATCAAGTGCTTCACAGAAGTTTATAATGAAGAGCCGTAAAAATAAAACAAAAATTTTTTCCCACCAAAATTATTTTTAGCCCCCAGTTTTGTATTTTCCCGAGGGTAACAGGAGAAATTGGACCCCAAAAGTTGTTGTCCAATTTGTCCTGAGTACGCTGATACCCCATATGTGGGGAGAACCACCGTTTGGGCGCATGGGAGGGCTCGGAAGGGATGGAGCGCCATTTGGAATGCAGACTTAGATGGAATGGTCTGCAGGCGTCACATTGCGTTTGCAGAGCCCCTGATGTACCTAAACAGTAAAAAAAAACACAAGTGACACCATTTTGGAAAGTAGACCCCCGAAGGAACTCATCTAGATGTGCTGTGAGAGCTTTGAACCCCCAAGTGTTTCACTACAGTTTATAACGCAGAGCCGTGCAAATAAAAAATATTTTTTTTTCCACAAAAATTATTTTTTAGCCCCCAGTTTTGTATTTTTTCAAGGGTAACAGGAGAAATTGGACCCTATATATTGTTGTCCAATTTGTCCTGAGTACGCTGATACCTGATTTCTGGGGCGGAACCACCGTTTGAGTGCATGGCAGAGCTCGGAAGGGAAGGAGCATCATTTGCAATGCAGACTTAGATGGATTGGTCTGCAGGCGTCACATTGCGTTTGCAGAGCCCCTAATGTACCTAAACAGTAGAAACCCCCCACAAGTGACCCAATATTGGAAACTAGACCCTCCAAGGAACTTATCTAGTTGTGTTGTGAGAACTTTGAACCCCCAAGTGTTTCACTACAGTTTATAATGCAGAGCCGTGAAAATAAAATAAAAAACAATTTTCCCCCCAAAATTATTTTTTAGCCCCCAGTTTTGTATTTTCCCAATGGTAACAGGAGAAATTGGACCCCAAAAGTTGTTGTCCAATTTGTCTTGAGTATGCTGATACCCCATATGTGGGGGGGAACCACCGTTTGGGTGCATGGGAGGGCTCGGAAGGGAAGGAGCACCATTTGGAATGCAGACTTAGATGGAATGGTCTGCAGGCATCACATTGCGTTTGCAGAGCCCCTAGTGTACCTAAACAGAAGAAACCCCCCACAAGTGACACCATTTTGGAAAGTAGACCCCCTAAGGAACTCATCTAGATGTGTTGTGAGAGCTTTGAACCCCCAAGTGTTTCACTACAGTTTATAACGCAGAGCCATGCAAATAAAGAATATTTTTTTTCCACAAAAATTATTTTTTAGCCCCTAGGTTTGTATTTTCTCAAGGGTAACAAGAGAAATTGGACCCCAAAGGTTGTTCTCCAATGTGTTCCGAGTATGCTGATACCCCATATGTTGGGGTAAACCCCTGTTTGGGCGCACGGGAGAGCTTGGAAGGGAAGGAGCACTGTTTTACTTTTTCAATGCAGAATTGGCTGGAATTTAAATCGGACGCCATGTCGCGTTTGGAGAGCCCCTGATGTGCCTAAACAGTGGAAACCCCCCAGTTATAACTGAAACCCTAATCCAAACACACCCCTAACCCTAATCCCAATGGTTTCCCTAACCACACCTCTAACCCTGACACACCCTTAACTCTAATCCCAACCCTAATCCCAACCGTAAATGTAATCCATACCCTAACCCTAACTTTAGCCCCAACCCTAACCCTAACTTTAGCCCCAACCCTAACCTTAGCCCTAACCCTAGCCCTAACCCTAGCCCTAACCCTAGCCCTAACCCTAACCCTAGCCCTAACCCTAGCCCTAACCCTAACCCTAACCCTAACCCTGGCCCTAACCCTAACCCTAGCCCTAACCCTAGCCCTAACCCTAACCCTAGCCCTAGCCCTAACCCTAGCCCTAACCCTAGCCCTAACCCTAACCCTAGCCTTAACCCTAGCCCCAACCCTAGCCCCAACCCTAACCCTAACCCTAGCCCTAACCCTAACCCTAGCCCTAACCCTAGCCTTAACACTAACCCTAGCCCTAGCCCTAACCCTAGCCATAACCCTAGCCCTAACCCTAGCCCTAACCCTAACCCTAACCCTAGCCCTAACCCTAGCCCTAACCCTAACCCTAGCCCTAAACCTAGCCCTAGCCCTAACCCTAACCCTAATGGGAAAATGGAAATAAATACATTTTTTAAATTTTTTTAATTTTTCCCTAACTAAGCGGGTGATGAAGGGGGGTTTGATTAACTTTTATAGCGGTTATTTAGCGGATTTTTATGATTGGCAGCCGTCACACACTGAAAGACGCTTTTTATTGCAAAAAATATTTTTTGCGTTACCACATTTTGAGAGCTATAATTTTTCCATATTTGAGTTCACAGAGTCATTTGAGGTCTTGTTTTTTGCGGGACGAGTTGACGTTTTTATTGGTAACATATTTGGGCACGGGAGATTTTTTGATCGCTTTTTATCCTGATTTTTGTGAGGCAGAATGACCAAAAACCAGCTATTCATTAATTTCTTTTGGGGGAGGCGTTTATACCGTTCTGCGTTTGTTAAAATTGATAAGGCAGTTTTATTCTTCGGGTCAGTACGATTACAGCCATACCTCATTTATATCATTTTTTTTATGTTTTGGCGCTTTTATACGATAAAAGCTATTTAATAGAAAAAATAATTTTTTTGGCATCGCTTTATTCTGAGGACTATAACTTTTTTATTTTTTCGCTGGCAGCTCGTTTTTTGCGGGACAAGATGACGTTTTCAGTGGTACCATGGTTATTTATATCCGTCTTTTTGATCGCGTGTTATTCCACTTTTTGTTTGGCGGTATGAGAATAAAGCGTTGTTTTTTGCCTCGTTTTTTTTTTACAGTGTTCACTGAAGGGGTTAACTAGTGATATAGTCTTATAGGTGGGGTCGCTACGGACGTGGTGATACTAAATATGTGTACTTTTATTTTTGATTTTTATTCTATTTAGATAAAGAAATGTATTTATGGGAATACATTTTTTTTATTATTTATTTAGGAATTTTTTTTTTTTTTTTTACACATGTGGACATTTTTTCTTTTACTTTTTTACTTTGTCCCAGGGGGGGACATCACAGATCGGTGATCTGACAGTTTGCATAGCACTCTGTCAGATCACCAATCTGACTTAGAGCAAAGCAGGCTTACCAGCGCCTGCACTGAGCAGGCACTCGGTAAGCCACCTCCCTCCCTGCAGGACCCGGATGCCGTGGCCATCTTGGATCCGGGACCAGCAGCGAGGAACGAGGTAGGAGACCCTCGGAGCAACGCGATCACATCGCGTTGCTCCGGGGGTCTCAGGGAAGCACGCAGGGAGCCCCCTCCCTACGCGATGCTTCCCTGTACTGCCGGCACACCGCGATCATGTTTGATCGCGGTGTGCCGGGGGTTAATGTGCCGGGGGCGGTCCGTGCCGGATGTCAGCTGCGATAGGCTCCCCCCGTGAGCACAGCCGATCGTGCTGGACGTACTATTCCGTCCTTGGGAAGTAGGGCCCACCCCACATGGACGGAATAGTACGTCCAATGGCAGAAAGGGGTTAAAAAATATGTAAAAATAAATTTCAAAAGTATGAGAATTTGAATAGTCCCTATTCTATCCATCAAAAATGAAAATATAATACAAAATAAAAAATACAAATATGTAGTATCACTGTGTCTTTTGTTGTGAAATTGGATTCTGGGCTCCCCCGGTGGCCACTTGTGGAATTGTACTTGTGTGCATCATCCCCTCTGTTCACCTTCTCCTATCAGGATGTGGGAGTCGCTATATAACCTTGCTCCTCTGTCAGTTTCATGCCGGTCAACAATGTAATCAGAAGCCTTCTGTGCATGTTCCTGCTACTAGACAACTCCTAGCTAAGTTGGACTTTTGTCCTTGTGTGTTTTTGCATTTTGTTCCTGTTCACAGCTGCTGTTTCGTTACTGTGTCTGGAAAGCTCTTGTGAGCGGAAATTACCACTCTGGTGTTATGAGTTAATGCTAGAGTCTTAAAGTAATTTCTGGATGGTGTTTTGATAGAGTTTTCTGCTGACCATGAAAGTGCCCTTTCTGTCTTCATGCTATCTAGTAAGCGGACCTCGATTTTGCTAAACCTATTTTCATACTACGTTTGTCATTTCATCCAAAATCACCGCCAATATATGTGGGGGCCTCTGTCTGCCTTTTGGGAAAATTTCTCTAGATGTGAGCCAGGACTGTCTTTTCCTCTGCTAGGATTAGGTAGTTCTCCGGCTGGCGCTGGGCATCTAGGGATAAAAAACGTAGGCATGCTACCCGGCCACTTCTAGTTGTGCGGCAGGTTTAGTTCATGGTCAGTATAGTTTCCATCTTCCAAGAGCTAGTTCTCATATATGCTGGGCTATGTTCTCTCGCCATTGAGAATCATGACAGTTTGACCGGCCCAAAAAAGGGTTAAATTACTGGCTGAGAAAGGAGAGAAAAAAGAAGTCTGCTACAATTTTTTTTTTTTTTTCCCTCTAGTTCTGAGTGTGCTCTTTATTGAATCACTTGCTAGTCTGCCTATACTGCAGCCTTCCTCTCTTTCTCTCCTTCTAATCCTTGAATGGCTCTGTGTTCACCTGTTTCAAATGGATCTTCAGAGTGTAGCTACAGGTTTGAATAATCTCGCCACAAAGGTACAAAATTTGCAAGATTTTGTTGTTCATGCACCTATGTCTGAGCCTAGAATTCCTTTGCCTGAATTCTTCTCGGGGAATAGATCTCACTTTCAAAATTTTAAAAATAATTGCAAATTGTTTTTGTCCCTGAAGTCTCGCTCTGCCGGAGACCCTGCACAGCAGGTCAGGATTGTAATTTCCTTGCTCCGGGGCGACCCTCAGGACTGGGCTTTTGCATTGGCACCAGGGGATCCTGCGTTGCTCAATGTGGATGCGTTTTTTCTGGCCTTGGGGTTGCTTTATGAGGAACCTCATTTAGAGCTTCAGGCGGAAAAGGCCTTGATGTCCTTGTCTCAGGGGCAAGATGAAGCTGAAATATACTGCCAAAAATTCCGCAAATGGTCTGTGCTTACTCAGTGGAATGAGTGCGCCCTGGCGGCGATTTTCAGAGAAGGTCTCTCTGATGCCATTAAGGATGTTATGGTGGGGTTCCCTGTGCCTGCGAGTCTGAATGAGTCCATGACGATGGCTATTCAGATCGATAGGCGTCTGCGGGAGCGCAAACCTGTGCACCATTTGGCGGTGTCTACTGAGAAAACGCCAGAAAATATGCAATGTGATAGAATTCTGTCCAGAAGCGAGCGGCAGAATTTTAGACGAAAAAATGGGTTGTGCTTCTATTGTGGTGATTCAACTCATGTTATATCAGCATGCTTTAAGCGTACTAAGAAGCCTGACAAGTCTGTTTCAATTAGCACTTTACAGTCTAAGTTTATTCTATCTGTGACCCTGATTTGTTCTTTGTCATCTATTACCGCGGACGCCTATGTCGACTCTGGCGCTGCTTTGAGTCTTATGGATTGGTCCTTTGCCAAACGCTGTGGGTATGATTTGGAGCCATTGGAGGCTCCGATACCTCTGAAGGGGATTGACTCCACCCCATTGGCTAGTAATAAACCACAATACTGGACACAAGTGACTATGCGTGTTAATCCGGATCACCAGGAGGTTATTCGCTTTCTGGTGCTGTATAATCTACATGATGTTTTGGTGCTGGGATTGCCATGGCTGCAATCTCATAACCCAGTCCTCGACTGGAGAGCTATGTCTGTGTTAAGCTGGGGATGTAAAGGAACTCATGGGGACGTACCTTTGGTTTCCATTTCATCATCTATTCCCTCTGAGATTCCTGAATTCTTGTCTGACTTTCGTGACGTTTTTGAAGAACCCAAGGTTGGTTCACTACCTCCGCACCGGGAGTGCGATTGTGCCATAGACTTGATCCCGGGTAGTAAATACCCTAAGGGTCGTTTATTTAATCTGTCTGTGCCTGAACACGCGGCTATGCGAGAATATATAAAGGAGTCCTTGGAAAAGGGACATATTCGTCCTTCGTCATCTCCCTTAGGAGCCGGTTTTTTCTTTGTGTCTAAGAAAGACGGCTCTTTGAGGCCGTGTATTGATTATCGACTTTTGAATAAAATCACGGTTAAATATCAATATCCGTTACCACTGCTTACTGATTTGTTTGCTCGTATAAAGGGGGCCAAGTGGTTCTCTAAGATTGATCTCCGTGGGGCGTATAATTTGGTGCGAATCAAGCAGGGGGATGAGTGGAAAACCGCATTTAATACGCCCGAGGGCCATTTTGAGTATTTGGTGATGCCTTTTGGTCTTTCAAATGCCCCTTCAGTCTTCCAGTCCTTTATGCATGACATTTTCCGCGATTATTTGGATAAATTTATGATTGTGTATCTGGATGATATTCTGATTTTTTCAGATGACTGGGACTCTCATGTCCAGCAGGTCAGGAGGGTTTTTCAGGTTTTGCGGTCTAATTCCTTGTGTGTGAAGGGTTCTAAGTGTGTTTTTGGGGTTCAAAAGATTTCCTTCTTGGGATACATTATTTCCCCCTCTTCCATCGAGATGGATCCTGTCAAGGTTCAGGCTATTGGTGATTGGACGCAACCCTCTTCTCTTAAGAGTCTTCAGAAATTTTTGGGCTTTGCTAACTTTTATCGTCGATTTATTGCTGGTTTTTCTGATGTTGTAAAACCATTGACTGATTTGACTAAGAAGGGTGCTGATGTTGCTGATTGGTCCCCTGATGCTGTGGAGGCCTTTCGGGAGCTCAAGCGCCGCTTTTCTTCCGCCCCAGTGTTGCGTCAGCCTGATGTTGCTCTTCCTTTTCAGGTTGAGGTCGACGCTTCTGAAATCGGAGCTGGGGCGGTGTTGTCGCAGAGAAGTTCCGACTGCTCCGTGATGAGACCTTGTGCCTTTTTTTCCCGTAAATTTTCGCCCGCCGAGCGGAATTATGATATTGGGAATCGGGAGCTTTTGGCCATGAAGTGGGCTTTTGAGGAGTGGCGTCACTGGCTTGAGGGGGCCAGACATCAGGTGGTGGTATTGACTGACCACAAAAATTTAATTTACCTTGAGTCTGCCAGGCGCCTGAATCCTAGACAGGCGCGCTGGTCGTTGTTTTTCTCTCGGTTTAATTTTGTGGTGTCTTACCTACCGGGTTCTAAGAATGTTAAGGCGGATGCCCTTTCTAGGAGTTTTGAGCCTGACTCCCCTGTTAATTCTGAGCCCACAGGTATCCTTAAAGATGGAGTGATATTGTCTGCCGTTTCTCCAGACCTGCGGCGGGCCTTGCAGGAGTTTCAGGCGGATAGACCTGATCGTTGCCCACCTGGTAGACTGTTTGTTCCTGATGATTGGACCAGTAGAGTCATCTCTGAGGTTCATTCTTCTGCGTTGGCAGGTCATCCTGGAATCTTTGGTACCAGGGATTTGGTGGCAAGGTCCTTCTGGTGGCCTTCCCTGTCACGAGATGTGCGAGGCTTTGTGCAGTCTTGTGACGTTTGTGCTCGGGCCAAGCCTTGTTGTTCTCGGGCTAGTGGATTGTTGTTACCCTTGCCTATCCCGAAGAGGCCTTGGACGCACATCTCGATGGATTTTATTTCGGATCTGCCTGTTTCTCAGAAGATGTCTGTCATCTGGGTGGTGTGTGACCGTTTCTCTAAGATGGTCCATCTGGTTCCCTTGCCTAAGTTGCCTTCTTCTTCCGAGTTGGTTCCTCTGTTTTTTCAAAATGTTGTTCGTTTGCATGGTATTCCGGAGAATATCGTTTCTGACAGAGGGACCCAATTCGTGTCTAGATTTTGGCGGGCATTCTGTGCTAGGATGGGCATAGATTTGTCTTTTTCGTCTGCTTTCCATCCTCAGACTAATGGCCAGACCGAGCGGACTAATCAGACCTTGGAGACATATTTGAGGTGTTTTGTGTCTGCGGATCAGGATGATTGGGTTGCTTTTTTGCCTTTGGCGGAGTTCGCCCTCAATAATCGGGCCAGCTCTGCCACCTTGGTGTCCCCGTTTTTCTGTAATTCGGGGTTTCATCCTCGATTTTCCTCCGGTCAAGTGGAATCTTCGGATTGTCCTGGAGTGGATGCTGTGGTGGAGAGGTTGCATCAGATTTGGGGGCAGGTGGTGGACAATTTGAAGTTGTCCCAGGAGAAGACTCAGCTTTTTGCCAACCGCCGTCGTCGTGTTGGTCCTCGGCTTTGTGTTGGGGACTTGGTGTGGTTGTCTTCTCGTTTTGTCCCTATGAGGGTTTCTTCTCCTAAGTTTAAGCCTCGGTTCATCGGCCCGTACAAGATATTGGAGATTCTTAACCCTGTGTCCTTCCGTTTGGACCTCCCTGCATCCTTTTCGATTCATAATGTTTTTCATCGGTCATTGTTGCGCAGGTATGAGGTACCGGCTGTGCCTTCCGTTGAGCCTCCTGCTCCGGTGTTGGTTGAGGGTGAGTTGAAGTACGTTGTGGAAAAGATCTTAGACTCTCATGTTTCCAGACGGAAACTCCAGTATCTGGTCAAATGGAAGGGATACGGTCAGGAGGATAATTCTTGGGTCACTGCCTCTGATGTTCATGCCTCCGATCTTGTCCGTGCCTTTCATAGGGCTCATCCTGATCGCCCTGGTGGTTCTGGTGAGGGTTCGGTGCCCCCTCCTTGAGGGGGGGTACTGTTGTGAAATTGGATTCTGGGCTCCCCCGGTGGCCACTTGTGGAATTGTACTTGTGTGCATCATCCCCTCTGTTCACCTGCTCCTATCAGGATGTGGGAGTCGCTATATAACCTTGCTCCTCTGTCAGTTTCATGCCGGTCAACAATGTAATCAGAAGCCTTCTGTGCATGTTCCTGCTACTAGACAACTCCTAGCTAAGTTGGACTTTTGTCCTTGTGTGTTTTTGCATTTTGTTCCTGTTCACAGCTGCTGTTTCGTTACTGTGTCTGGAAAGCTCTTGTGAGCGGAAATTACCACTCTGGTGTTATGAGTTAATGCTAGAGTCTTAAAGTAATTTCTGGATGGTGTTTTGATAGAGTTTTCTGCTGACCATGAAAGTGCCCTTTCTGTCTTCATGCTATCTAGTAAGCGGACCTCGATTTTGCTAAACCTATTTTCATACTACGTTTGTCATTTCATCTAAAATCACCGCCAATATATGTGGGGGCCTCTGTCTGCCTTTTGGGAAAATTTCTCTAGAGGTGAGCCAGGACTGTCTTTTCCTCTGCTAGGATTAGGTAGTTCTCCGGCTGGCGCTGGGCATCTAGGGATAAAAAACGTAGGCATGCTACCCGGCCACTTCTAGTTGTGCGGCAGGTTTAGTTCATGGTCAGTATAGTTTCCATCTTCCAAGAGCTAGTTCTCATATATGCTGGGCTATGTTCTCTCGCCATTGAGAATCATGACAGTCTTTATAAGTTTGATCTATCACAATTAGTGATGAGTAAGTGTGCTCGCTACTCGGGTTTCTCTGAGCATGCTCGGGTGGTCTCCGAGTATTTCGACGTGCACGGAGATTTAGTCTATGTCGACGCAGCTGCATGATTTGTGGCTGCTAGACAGCTTGACTACATGTGGGGGTTGCCTGTTTGTTAGGGAATCCCCACATATATTAATGCTGTCTAGCAGCCGCAAATCATGCAGCTGCGTCGACATAAACTAAATCTCCGAGCACGCCGAAATACTCGGAGATCACCCTAGCATGCACGGAAAAACTCGAGTAATGAGCATACTCGTTCATCACTAATCACAATATAAAATTAACTAACTTGATTAGTAAACACTGTAAACAGAAAATTAATTAAACATGCCAAAATTGTGTTTGTTTTGCTTCTGCAGTGCCGCAAAAAATTAAACAAGAAGTGATCGAAATGTTATTTCTATGCCAAAATAGGATCAATAAAAATATCTGCTTGACCTGCAAATTATAGTATTTATTCTACTTTAGCTACTAAAGAGTGTTTAGTACTGTGCTGGGATTTCCTGCTGAGAGAGAGGGAGAGCTGCTACTTTTTTCACAGTCTGAGCTGCTGTGTGAGCAAAGCACTGTGAAATCCTCTTAAAGTAAACTGAAAAACTTGTTTGTAGTTAGATTCTGCTTGGTGCTTAGATGATACAACATTTGTGCAGATTTAGACCTTGGGGTATCAGTATAACCTACAGTATGTCAGAATTTTCTAATGTAATACTGGGACCCCAAGATAGTTGTACCAAAGGTTAATCCGTAAAAATTTAGCTGTCATGTTTTGACACCTTGTGGGTTGTCCAGTCCACTGGTCACTGTTAATAAAAAATAAATTATTGGTCAAAGGAGGATTATCTTGGAAGCAATGGGCAGCAAACTCAATTTTAGTGATCAATGTCAGATAGCTGCTGCCAAGGCAAATAAAATCATGAAATGTGTTAAAAGAAGCATAGAACCTCAGTACAAGAATATAGTTTTGCCTCTATTCAAATCACTAGTGAGGCCAAATTTAAATATTGTGTACAATTTTGTGCTCAAGTGTACAAGAAGGACATAGTAGAACAAGAGCGCGTGCAGAGAATAGTGACAAAGGTTATGGGAATGGGTGGACTGCAACATTTAGACAGGTTGTCAAACTTGGAGTTATTTAGTTTAGAAAATCAAAGGCTTATGGGCATTTATTATATTGTACAAATATATGAAGGTAAGTACAGAGATCTGTGTAATGATCTTTGTGCACTTAGGCTTGTAATAGTGACAAGGGGCATCCTCTATATCTAGAGGAAAGAAGGTTTAATCATCATCACAGAATTACCGTATTTTTGGACTATAAGACGCAGCGGGCCATAAGACGCAACTAGGTTTTAGAGGAGTGATTTAGGAAAAAAATTGAAGCAAAAAATGTGGTCAATTCTGTACTTAATATCCCCTATCCTGGTATATTTGGTATCCTTATCCCCATCCTGATACACATGGCCTCCTCATTCCTACCCTGGTATGCATGGCCCCCTCATCATATCCTGGTATGCATTGATCCCTCATCCCTATCCTGTTATGCATGGTCCCATCATCCCTATCCTGGTATACATGACCCCATCATCCCTATCCTGGTATGCATGGTCCCATCCCTATCCTGATATGGTTCCCCTCAAACCCAGTCCTGGTATGCATGGCCCCATCCTTATAATTGGCTCCCACCCCATCCCCATCCTGGTATGCATGGCCCCATCCTTATAATTGGCCCCCATCCCCATCCTGGTATGCATGGCTCCATCCTTATAATTGGCTCCCACCCTCATCCCCATCCTGGTATGCATGGCCCCATCAAAAAACATTTAAAAAAAACAAACCATTACATTCACCTACCCAGTGTTCCCTCACAGTGTCCTGCTTCAGGGCCAGCAACTGCTTTATGCTTGAAAGCTGCACATGGCAGGGATGTCATGCGCTGCTCACAAGCAGAGCACAGCTGCCAGAATACTCACTGGGACTGTGCGCGTGAAGAGCAGTGAGTATTCATTGCTCTTCTGTAGCACGCAGTGTCAGGAACTGTCTTCCTGCTACTGCACGGTGGTCATGTGTGCCACTACTTAAGAGAAATGAATATTCATGAATATTAATTACTCTTAAGTAGCGGCACACGTGACCACCGGCTGCAGCAGGAAGCTGGCTCCTGACACTGCGTGCTACAGAAGAGCAATGAATACTCACTGCTATTCACAAGCACAGTCCCGGTGAGTATTCCGGCAGCTGTGCTCTGTTTGTGAGCAGCACATGACGTCCCTGCCATGTGCTGCTTGCAAGCATAAAGCAGTTGGCACCGGAACAGGATGCTGCAAGGGAGCGCCGGGTAGGTGAGTATAATGTTTTTTTTTATGTTTTATGATGGGGCCATGCATGCCAGGATGGTTATGTGGGTGGGGCCAATTATAAGGATGGAGCCATGCATACTAGGACCAGGGTTGGGGGGAAATTATACCAAGATACTATTATTAAAGAGAAATGAATATTCATTGCCCTCCACACCCATGGGCATGGAATGCAGTGAATATTCATTTCTCTGTAGCAGCAGGAACAGGAGTTAGCTGCAGCCACCAGCTCCAGCCTCCTGTGACCCGCTGCTCTGCCGATGCCATTCCCCCACCTCCACACCACAGCCAGACTATACACTGTACACTATACATCCGTACAATAAGACGCACCCTCCCCCATTTTCCTCCACATTTTTGGAGGAAAATTGTGCATCTTATAGTCCAAAAAATACTGTAAATTCTGTATTGTAAGAGCAGTGAGATTATGGAACTCTCTGAAACAGCATGTTTTATAATGGATGATTCACTAAAAAGGTTCTAGGAGGGCCTAAATGCCTTTCATAATCATATGCAGTATATATATATTTTTTTCTTTTTTGCCTAAAATACAAAGGAAATGGGTCATCTTTAACTTTAGACCTTTTACAGATTCTTTCATCTTCAACGTACTTAACTGTTCACAATAACAGTAATTTTGACCAGGGGTGCCAAAACTTTTCCATGTCACTGTAATATTACAAGTTATGAACCATAGGTTCTGAGATGTGATGTTCATCCAGGGAACTAGCCTGATTATCATATGTGGAGCTGGGAGTTTTTCCTTAATATAGGGTAATTATCATCTACATTATAGGATTTTTGCTTTCCCCTGTATTAAAGGCTTGTCCACTACTAGGACAACCCCTTCTTGATCTAAATGTTTGACCCCGGTAAATAAAAAAGCTTATACTCGCCTCCGGTGCCAGCACCATTCCACTGGTGTCGGCACTTGCGGTCCAAGGGATCATATGCGGTTGTTATGATACGTGAGCCTGGCACCTAATCGGCGCTGGCATCACTGTCCCCGCCTTCATACTGATAAGTAATTAGCAGGAAGCACAACAACTGCACATGAGCCCTGGGACCGCGAGTGCCAACACTACGGAATGGTGCCGGCACTACGGAATGGTGCCGGCATGGGAGGTGAGCATAAGCAAACATTTAGATCAAGAAGAGGTTGTCCTAGTAGTAGACAACCCCTTTAACACATTAGATTATGGGTTGAAATTGATGGACTTGTGACTTTTTCAAACTTAAAACTAAAAACTGATGACCCACCAAACTTAAGAGGTGCCTATAGTTTTGTGTTTGTCCATTGATCACTGTTATGAAAACAAACCAATTGTGGGAATGGATCATACTGCAAGCAGTGTGGAAAACACTATTGACCTTGCATTTTGTTAATATTAGTGTCCCTTTAAGAGTTTGTCCCAGAATCATACTGAATTTTATTGCAGTCACAGTCTAGGAAATAAAACCCCTCCACATCTACACCAATTCCCAAAGTACAAAACGGGTCAGACTTACCATCTAGAGTTAACCCAGCGAGAATAGCATTAATCAGATTGCAAATAAATGTCGTGTAATTACCAATCAGTAAAATATGTCTTTACTCAACAGAGAGCAGTAAAACCTGCCGTAATTATGTGCCAGGCAAAGAGCAATGATAATGATCCATTTGGATATACGTGCCAAATACACTGTGCTAAATCCAGAAATCCTTAAAATTCTCGACTCACCCCCCAAAAATCTTTATTTTTAACAAATTTATCTTATGATATTAGATCTGATCATTTTTAGCAATGTGACCTAAGCCTAGATAAAGTGGCATATCTTGGTCAGGACCAGGTGTTATGCTTGAAAAGTCTATATATTGTATTAGAGCTATTACTATTTTCTTAGAAAAGAATGCCAAACTCAGAGAATAGTGTAATCTTATTCTTGTAAAAAGATATAAATTATTTCATGTGTGAAGATTACACTACCTGTCAAAGAGCTCTGTCGCCATTCACCAGGAGCTGAACCGGACAGGTCCTCCATGCCCTCCAACTCACCAGCACTTGTATATTCCTTTCTAAATACCCTTCTTAACAAGCTTTTTATACTGCTTGACACAGAAACAGATGCTTAAAAAAAGTCTTATTACTGTCTGCTTTTAATATGCAAATTTGTTTTTGAATAGTTGATGGGACTTTGTTTCCCCAGAGTCAACCACTCAACATATTATCACGCCCCTGTGATCTTGCCTACAGACAGTACAGCACAGCGAGGGCAATGAATGTCTGCTCTTCATTCACTTTTTAGCTCACAGGGACAATATGCAGCAACATGGAGGAAATTTTACAGCAGAGCTAAGCTTTCTTGATCTGCATCAAGCTCTGATATGAGGTAAAACACTTATCAGAGAGCTCTGCATGATGTTTTTCTGTCTGCTACCTTCTGTTCCCTTCCCTGCTCTTTACTCCTCCTTCCCTCTACCCTTTCCGTAGAAAATACTAGGCTGTGTCGTGAAACCTGCAGTCTATATCCTTAGAGCAAGAAGGACTTGATCTACTTTTGAACAGTGTATAACCAGTTCAGAAGGCAGGGGAGAGGAAGAAGTTTCTGATACGTGGAGAATGAAGCTGATTTCTCTGATAAGATATAATACAAAGTTTCTTAAAGAGATTGTCTGGAACTTTGACACTGATGGCCTATACTTAATATAGGTCAGCAATGCCTGATCAGTGTGGATGCAACACCCTGCACCCCCACCAATCAGCTATTCCCGGTGTTGGGGGTGGCTGGAACTGCTAAGTTATGGAGTTGCACAGCACAGATTCACCAATTTTATAGTGGCCACAGCCAGATACTGCATATCTGCCCCTACAAAAATCAATAGTGGGCCGATGTTCAGTACCCGGCCACAGCCACTATTCTGTAAACAGAGCTGTGCAGCTCCACAACTAAGCAGATCTAGCCACCAGCGACACTGGAAACAGCTGATTGGCGTTGGTGCTGTGTGTTGCACCACCACTGATCAGACACTGATGACCTATCCCAAGGATAGACCAATGTTAAAGCGCTGGACAACCCCTTGAATGTGAACGAGTAAGACAAAGTTGTTGAGTTGGATGAGTTAGACAAAGCTGTTAAAAGTAGAGTTCATTTTTAAGTAAAGATGCAGTCATGTATGTTTGTATAATTGAGACTCCTGTTTTATACACAACTTCTTTTTCAGACTGCAAGAAATGATGTGCAACATGAAGTCGAGATGAGCACTGAAGAGGCTTCAGAAGCTGACGGTTACATCAGACAATATTTCCTTCATAGCAATTACAGACCTACATGCAAATTAAGAACAGAAGTGATTCTTATAGTGGTGGCATCTGGCGCCTCAGCAAGCTCCAAAAACATTCTGTTAGTGACTGTGCAGGTGCCTCAAGCTCTAACATATGTCCAGGCTGTTAATTTCATGAGTGGTCTGTCACTGGCTCTCGGATGTCACAGTGAGAAATGATTCCACTTGGATCTAGTAGAAGATAAAGTGATTCCAGTAGACAACACTTAACATGATATCTTTTGAAAGTCCTGAATGATCTCCTCTCTCTATATTTATGCAATTTTTTTCAAACTATATAAAGTACTAGAGATGAGTGAATATATTCACCAAAATGGAAAATGGACTAACGACAGATGCCAGGATCTAGAAACTAGAGATGAGCGAATTTATTTAGTGGAATTTAATTCTACTTGAACATACATAAAAAACGTATTTTTTAGAATACAGATTTTTGTAAATTCATTTTGCATGGAACTGTAAATGGCAAAAATTTAAAAAACAAAAACATACTTAAACACACCTCAACACTCATCTGTTCATGCCCTACACTGCTCAATGCTCGCCGTCTGTTCCTCAGAGTCAGCTCTTCTTTCTATCTGATGCCTCATCTCCTGGCCTGTTCACTCTATGCCAGGATTTTCGGCAGGAACCAGTCCTCGGAAATCACTTTGTTTCACACTTTGTTACAACATGGATGTATGAAGTGCAGTGACCTCTAAGGCCTGATCACAAACGTAAGCCATAGCCTAGAGTGAACAGGTCAAAGATTCGACAGAGGAAAGAAGAAATGACGGGAAATCTCCAGCATTGATCCAAATGGTAAAACTTCAGAGGGTACAAAACCGACGTGTTTGGACCAGATAGTCTTAGCGAGACCATGGCTAAGACTATCTAGTTGAAATGTGTCAGTCTTTGTACCCTCTGGGTTTTCTACTGATGTACCCAATATGTCTCTTTTTAAAAAGCATTCAGGAAATGTGAAGTTTTACCATTTGGATCAACGCTGGAGATTTCCCTTCACTTCTTCTTTTCACTGTCGCATCTTTGACCTGTTCACTCTAGGCTATGGCTTACGGCTGTGCAACCTGAATGTACAATTTACCCCATATTTTACAGACATTTTTGAAAAATATACAAAAATAATCAGAGCTCTTATTAAAATTTTAAGATAAAATATAATAAAATACATAATACAATAAATATAATGGTTCAAATTGTTATTTTGAAGGGGAAAGGGCAAGTGTGATTTTTTTTTTATAATGTATGTTTAATGTGTGTGTCTGTAGGGTAACAGACAGGCCTTCTAGAAAATCCTAAAATGAGATGCTAGGCATCACTGGCTCTCTGAGCAAAATCGCCACATGCTCTGTCTTTCTATCAGAAATAAAATTACACACTATAAAAGTATCTAAAGCACATCTCATCTACAGCCTATCACAGTCTATGTCGAGGAGGAAAATACAATACAATACGGAGCTTCGCAGCCCAGAAGATGAAATTGAACTTAGTGATATGATACGCAAAGGGCTTACAAAGCAATGCAAAGAGTAAGGATTGATCTTGAGACTTGTACTTTTATCTCCTGTCCTTCCAGTCAAATGTTGTTTATAGAGCCAAATGACTTAGGCTGCTACAATGTGACATATCATATGTTAGATAAAATCTTTAAGTAACAGAGTCCAATGTTAAGGTAAAAAAATATATATACTGTATATATATATATATATATATATATATATATATATATATACACTCACTGGCCACTTTATTAGGTACACCTGTCCAACTTCTTGTTAACACTTAATTTCTAATCAGCCAATCACATGGCGGCAACTCAGTGCATTTAGGCATGTAGACATGGTCAAGACAATCTCCTGCAGTTCAAACCGAGCATCAGTATGGGGAAGAAAGGTGATTTGAGTGCCTTTGAATGTGGCATGGTTGTTCGTGCCAGAAGGGCTGGTCTGAGTATTTCAGAAACTGCTGATCTACTGGGATTTTCGTGCACAACCATCTCTAGGGTTTACAGAGAATGGTCCGAAAAAGAAAAAAAATCCAGTGAGCGGCAGTTCTGTGGGCGGAAATGCCTTGTTGATGCCAGAGGTCAGAGGAGAATGGGCAGACTGGTTCGAGCTGATAGAAAGGCAACAGTGACTCAAATCGCCACCCGTTACAACCAAGGTAGGCCTAAGAGCATCTCTGAACGCACAGTGCGTCGAACTTTGAGGCAGATGGGCTACAGCAGCAGAAGACCACACCGGGTACCACTCCTTTCAGCTAAGAACAGGAAACTGAGGCTACAATTTGTACAAGCTCATCGAAATTGGACAGTAGAAGATTGGAAAAACGTTGCTTGGTCTGATGAGTCTCGATTTCTGCTGCGACATTCGGATGGTAGGGTCAGAATTTGGCGTAAACAACATGAAAGCATGGATCCATCCTGCCTTGTATGGAGCATCTTTGGGATGTGCAGCCGACAAATCTGCGGCAACTGTGTGATGCCATCATGTCAATATGGACCAAAATCTCTGAGGAATGCTTCCAGCACCTTGTTGAATCTATGCCACGAAGAATTGAGGCAGTTCTGAAGGCAAAAGGGGGTCCAACCCGTTACTAGCATGGTGTACCTAAGAAAGTGGCCGGTGAGTGTATATACATATATATAAAATCTATGTAGACCCGGTGGAAGTATTTATGCCATGTCTGCAATGGTAAGAGTAGGAAGTTACCCTCTGGGGCATTAGGCAGGATATAAAAATAGTAAATTGCATTAGATTTTTTAAATAAATGTTTAGGCCTGGAGTTTTTTCTGTACTTGTCATATAAAAAAAATAAAAATTTTACTTAAGTTATCGAAAGTGGACAAAGGCAATCTTAATTCTGGATTTGGTACTATGACCTGCAAATATTGAATTCTAAAACCCGTGTGAGTCTTCTACTCAAATTATTGAAGTTAAAATAACAGAAGCTATCATTAATCTTTGATCATATAGCAATAAAGTGATTGTGAGGGACAATTGTCGTGCTGTGTAATAATTATATGAGTGTTACACTAAACTGTGATGGAAGTATTTTTACTCAATTTTACAAAAAAAATTATGTAAGATTAAAATATTTAAAGCTATGTAATTGCATGCTCACAGTATAGTTGGTCTCAGTTTAGTTATCACAAGATAGATGATAACTTCTAGATTACTGGGGATCCCATCATTTTAATCTCTGTTAAAATAGACCAGTAGTTTGCATGCTTGACTGCCACATCATTCATTCTCTGCAAGAGTGTTAGAGATAGATGAATGCAGTGCTATTCAGTGCCATTCATTGTCAATGGCAGGTCCATCGAGAAAAAATAGTGGATCCAATCCTCTAATCCTTAGGTCCGGGTGGGCATTGATGTACCAAGCAGGAAGCCTAATGGGCAGTGAGGACTTTGCACACTCAGGAATCTCAGGAGCAGCAGGATGGATGAAGTAGAACCTAGCAAGGATGAACTCAAACACAAGCACAAAAAGCACAGATAGTGGTGCACATTAAACATAGCACTAGAGTCTCAATCAGAAGACACATGGGTGCGACTTACTGGGCCTTAAATAGGTGTAAGGAGATGATGTCAGTGATGCACCATGGGAAACTTGCAAAGCCAGACGTGGAGCACAGCAAAGGGCAGTCGCCCCAGGGAAAGGAAACGGAGCCTGAGATTTGTGGGACAGGAGTGTAACGCATTGAGTAGCGGTAGAGCATGTGCACTGCTGCTCCATTCTAATGGGGATAACATTCCTCGTTTTGACAGTGGGTGAAGGTCCCAGTGGTCAAACCTTGACTGACATAAAAACTGACATTTATCCTCTGAGAAATTCTTCCTACATGAATTCCCCTCTAAGCGATATAAAAGTTATTTCTTTAAATCCAAAAAACATTTTCAAGGACTAATATTGAGTTATATACAGTGTGTCCGTAAAGTCAAGGTGCACTTTTCCCCAGTCACAGAATCTATTTATAGTTTACATTTTGGCGCCCTTTCTCTGGCCCAATCATATAAGACTTGCTCATGAGGAGAGATAACAAGAACCAATCAAACAACACAAACTCATTTAAGCTATTGCTGAGCCCCCAGTCAGATTAACCCCTGATAAACTGAACTCTGATTAAAACACTGCCAGGTCTGTGACATTCAACCACAAGCTTATACCAGCTGTGTGGTTTTCCATGCCAGTCAAGATGTGAACGGTACAGAGGAAAGTTCAGTGTGTTCTGTTGCTCCGTGGCCAAAGTGCTACGTGAATTTCGGCGCATTTATAGCAAAGCGCCATCACATAAGAGTAACATTACTGGAGGGATAAGCAGTTGAAGGCAACAGCAGTTTGGTGCAGAAACCCTGTTCTGGCAGGCCATCAGTCAATGACGAGTCTGTAGAGTCTATACGGGATGGCTGCCTAAGGAGCTCTAAAAAATCTGTGTGTGTGTGCTCGACAATTACACCTAAGCAAGACTACAGTTCATAAGGTGGTAAAGAAACATCTCTGTTTTACAGGAGTACAAATTGCGGCTGTTGCATGCTATCAAATGGTGGTTAGACCCAAACGATGCACGTTTGCTACAGATATGCTTCATGAGATCGACAATGATGCAAGATTTTTGCAGAAGATTGTGTTTAGCGATGAGGCGACCTTCCATATCTGTGGACATGTTCATCGCCATAACGTCCGAATATGGGCTGCTGAACATCCTCATGCCTATGTTGAGTATGAATGTAACACCACTAAAGTGAACGTGTGATGTGGCCTGATGCATGATAAAGTAATAGGCCAATTTTTTTTTCCCGGAGCGGTCTGTGATGACAAACACATATCTTGACATGTTGGAATTGTATGTAGTGCCACAATTTCCAGAAGGTGTCATCTTTCAACAGGACTGCGCTACTCCACACTACGCCACCATTGTTCGTGAGTTTCTAGATAGAACATTCCCCCCGTCGGTGGATAGGCAGGGGTTCTGTCAAGCCATGGCCACCACGATCCCCAGATCTGACACCCTTAGACTTTTACTTTTGGGGTTATGTGAAGCAACATGTGTACATTGAATGTATCAATAACATTATCACTTATAACAGAGAATCACAGACGTTATTCACTCTGTTACACCAGACGTCCTTACCCATGTGTGGCAAGAACTTCACTATCATTTGGATGTGTGTAGGGCAACAAATGGAGCCCACATCGAACTGCACTGAATAGGTATGAAACTGGGAGAGTTTTTCTTTTATTTGGAGCAGATTTCACATTTCTATCGTTTTTTGTTGCTTTCCAGTGACTGATCAAAAGTGCACCATGACTTTACGGACACACTGTATAATTGGTTTATGTCCACTTTGGAATACATAGTAAATTACATTTTTCTTTCACTGTACACAGAGGTGAAAGGAAAATTAGATGGCCTAACATTGAGAGTCCCTGATGAGATTGCATACTGCCCGACATAATGGACTCTGTTGTGGCTGGTCACATTAAAAACATCAAAATCACTATCAGACATAGTATCCCTTAATTTACTGCTGGTGTTCTTCAGCCTGGTTACATGTACATATGTGGTCCCACTAAGTTCCATGCGCTATATAGGACGCTGCATCTGAAATCTACATTTCCTTATTTCAGGTCTCATCTACTCAGAATGTAGAAAACATGAAACAATTGCACAAAAATAATACTGCTTAAAAAAATAATGTAATCAGTAAAAAGAAAAAGAAAAGGTTGGAGTAAGCAACATTGCAAGCTATGAATTTTATTGTTTTATTGTATGATGCAAAAATGAGAACACCTTTCTTGTGTGTGTCGCTATTACTCTCTGGGCCACTATTACTCTTTTGTTCACTATCTGATACTATTGTAAGAAGAAGTCGTCATGGTGGTCACTGCCAGATGGAGAACAATAAAGCAAACAACTCAAAGTATCACTCAATGAATCCAATTCTGTCCCTTTAATGTGTTTAATAATGCCTCTAAAAAGATACAACTATTTAATTGAATGTGTAGATATTTTAACCCAATTAATAACTGTTAAAAGATTTCGGGCACTCACAAACCCTTTCCACTGGGTCAGCCAATATGTTTAAATGGCCATATAAATACCTGTATAATAAATGACACATAGATGGTCGCATGATACAAACTATATATCGGAGCTGTAAGTTCTGTATCTGGTAGACTGAACGCGTGAGCTGTACACACATTACATTATACAGTATTGTAACTGCTATATTCTGAAAGGTTTCTTAACTACTTTCCACTTTACAACTTGCTCCATTTCTGAAGCATAAATGTGTATTTTTCCCCTATTCGTCTGCATAAAATATACCTGCTTAAATCATTCATTTCCCTAGGAGACTATCATTGTTGAAAAACTTGCAATAATAGAATTTATAGGAGCGTGTCCCCCTTACTGCAACATGTTACGTTTTTATGTATGATTTCTTCTACATAATATAAGTGGTGGGCTTGCTTTTGACAGACAGCCCGTTGTTAGAAATGATCCAAAGGTTCTGGCATTTTTTTATAGCTATAACTACAGTAGATTTTGGGCACCATGAATCAGGGATAGGCTCTCTCACTGCAAATATCTATGTTTTACTTTGAAAGCCTGTTGCTCGTCAACAATGGACAGTAATGAAAAAAAATTAGAAGGCTTCTTCCTGGTGAGTCTTTGCCATCTTTTTCCAGCCTCTACAATCCTTGGAACCCACTATGTGATGTGATTTACCCAACAAAGATGTTTTATATTGCCTCTTTAGAGAGGAAGAGGACTTGGACTCTAGTGCTACCTATTGGAAGCAGCAATCTTAAAAGTTAATATAGACCCTTTTGGATAAAAAGGCAAACCAGAATCGCAATATGCAGACACATGTTTCGGAGTGTTGCCCCTCATCAGCACAAAGCATGAGATCTGATGTGGCTCTATGAGAGGTCTCTAACTGGGGTTTAAGTGGTAATGTTTCTGCTTTGGAGAGTGACATGTCTGACATGCCAGGGTAAGCAGACTTATTGTAGGCCTGACACCCCATTTTCTGCATATGTTTATTTAATCGAAACCTATTAGGCAAGTCATATTACACAAACCGCGTGCAGCAGGGGTGTCAAACTGCATTCCTCGAGGGCCTCAAACTGTGCGTGTTTTCAAGATTTCCTTCTCATTGCACAAGGTGCTGGAATCATTCTGTGCAGGTGATTAAATGATCACCTGTGCAATACAAGGAAATCCTGAAAACATGACCTGTTTGCAGCCCTTGAGGAATGCAGTTTGACACCCCTGGCGTGCAGCATGAAGCAGAGCCTGGTTGCACCAATGTGGCCAGTTATATTTTTCTCTGAAACAGTCCGGCATTTAAGAGATGTACTTGAAAGACCTGGGTGGGACCATAGCTGGAGACCAGAGTAGTCCAGCACTGACCGCTGACAGATCTTCACCGCACTACTGTAGGTGATTGACAGGTCTCTCCCTTGCGTGTGCATAGAGAAAGAACTGTCAATCAAATCTAGAAGTGCTGGGAACTGCCGGGGTCGGAGCTGGATTACTCTGGTCTATGGTTATGATGCCTGGCCGAATGTTGAAAGTATAGTTTCTCTAAAATGTTGTGTCATATTCATTCGATGGATATGGCACAGCATTGTGTCTTCTGGTGTAGCTAGACTCTTGAACATAGCCTACAAAAGTCCTCTTTTGACAAATTTCTGTAGCTTGTGACCTACATGACTTCTTAACAGTCCACTCAGGACTAACTTGTAAAGGGTTTTTCTAGAACTTTATTATTGATAGCCTATTCTTAGGATAATACATTAATATTGGATTGGTGGGGATATGACTCTGGGTAGTCTCTTCAATGAGCTGAGTGAAGGGATCATATCCTTTTTTAAGTAGAGTCTGTTTTGGGTAATACAGTTCACAACCGACTTGGGCTGATCCGGGACATTGTACATCCATTACATCTGCTACCGATTTGCTGAAATTGACTCTCCATCAATTTGATATTATTTGCTTATCTAAAGCATAGATCACTGATACTGTAGGCACCGAAAATCACTTTATAAATTGCTAATTATTTTCATTTGAAAATTATTGCTCTAATCATTGCTTAAATCTACTGGATCCCAATGCAAAACTGTCTTCAAGACCTCCCAACCAGTTGCTTTATTTGGAGCTTCTCATCAACCAGAGTCAAAGTGGGATTGTTGTTCATGTTAATCATGTTCAATATTTTTTTTATAGTATTTTTCACAGATTTTCTTTCAGGAGCCATGTAAAAAAAGAGGACATAAGATGTCAAAACATAAAGAAAATATTGACTACAACTTTTTTTTAAAATGTAATGCCAATTTAACAGAACTAATTATATGGCGGTAAGCCATAGCCATATTTAAGCTCATTAGCATAACATTAACACAGGGCCATTTAGGCATAAAGCCTTATTGTATCCACATAACATGACTTTATTAAGGCTTGGCGTCACTCCCAGTCAGCCTGGGAATTTTGTTGCACTTTTGCTGAGAAGAGAGGAAACACTTAAATAACAATCTGTTATTTCCTGACCATAATCTTAACGGAGGAATTGAACAAGAGATTTATATCGCTTATTGTTAGATGCATGAGGACGATGACAACAGTCTATGAACCAGAAGAATGTGTTCTTAAAAATTAAGATTCCTTCAGCTTGTAGAGAAGGGCTACATTGTTGTTGAATTTGTGTGCAGAAATTGTGATGTCACATCTAACCTTATATCTAGTTAAAGAGTTATTTCTAATATAGTATTCCATCCCCATCAATACCATAGGGTATAACTTACTCATTGCTGGACGGGCAACTACAGGGACCACCAGCAAGTTTGACAACGAGTGTTTGGGTTGTTTTGAGGGCTAATATGTATACGTAATAATGAGCTGAGCCTGGGATCCTGGCAGGTAAGGAAATTAGAACAGCTCCAGTCCACGGATAGAGACTACTGACCTGGACCATAGTCCAAGATGATGCCAAGCGATCCATTCATCTCTAAGGGTACCGTTTCACATTGGCACTTTGATCGCTACGACGGCACGATCCATGACGTTCCAGCGATATCCATACGATATCGCTGTGTCTGACATGCTACTGTGATCAGGGACCCCGCTGAGAATCGTACATCGTAGCAGATCGTTTGAAACTTTATTTCGTCGCTGGATCTCCCGCTGTCATCGTTGCATCGGTGTGTGTGACAGCGATGCGTTCGCTTGTAACCAGGGTAAACATCGGGTTACTAAGCGCAGGGCCGCGCTTAGTAACCCGATGTTTACCCTGGTTACCATCGTAAATGTAAAAAAAAAAACAGTACATACTTACATTCCGGTGTCCGTCAGGTTCCTGGCCGTCTGCTTCCCTGCACTGACTGTGAGCGACGGCCGTAAAGTAAAAGCAGAGCACAGCGGTGACGTCACCGCTCTGCTTTGGCCGGCGCTTACACAGGATGCAGGAGGAGTGCAGGGAAGCGGACGCAGGCACCGGAATGTGAGTATGTGTTTTTTTTATTTTACGTTTACGCTGGTAACCAGGGTAAACATCGGGTTACTAAGCGCGGCCCTGTGCTTAGTAACCCGATGTTTACCCTGGTTACCCGGGACTTCGGCATCGTTGGTCGCTGGAGAGCTGTCTGTGTGACAGCTCTCCAGCGACCACACAACGACTTACCAACGATCACAGCCAGGTCGTATCGCTGGTCGTGATCGTTGGTAAATCGTTTTGTGTAACGGTACCCTAAGAGTGATTTTTAACCACACTACAAAAACAGTTTTAAAACACCCAAAAACAGAGAAAAAAGACCAAGATACACATACAGATCTTCTATGGTCTTCTTTGAGATATTGACCCTCTACAAAGTATGCCCCATCATAAAATAAAGAATGTAGCTCATAAAATAGTGAAATAATAGTGATCTCATCACATACTGAATGCACAAACCTTTCCTTAATACTTATTTTGATATGAATTTATGAGACACATTGCTTCTTTGCACAGAGAATCTGTCTGCGTGTCATGGTCATTTTCCCTGTTTTTTTTTGTGTTTTTTAAAAGCAGACCTGCCACATGTCATATATGCAGTATGTATTTATTTTTTTACCTGTTCTCCTAAATCCAGCATTGTTTTTCTTTTGTTCCCATCCCTCTCCATCCCTGAGATAAGTCTTCTAGCTCCCTCTATATAAATCTAGTCAGTTCAACCAAGTAGGCGTGGTCCTAATCCCTTTTTTATGTCTAATCTATTCTTGAGGACCACACCCATGCCTAGAAAGGCTGGACTTATTATATTTATATACAAGGAATGGAATGGAAAGGGACAGGAACAAAAGAGAAACAATGCCAGATTAAGGAAACAGCGGCAATAAAGATGACATATTTATGGAATGTGACAGATTTTCTTAATTTTTTTTAATAGTTATAAAATATTGTAATATTAACAAAGTAGTCAAACATTGGCTAGATATGCACAACTGTTGTCACGTGTGACCTTTCTCTGGGCACCTGCATTGACCCATACTTTTGGGGGTTGGTTAGACAATAGCTAATGTTTTTAGGTTTTTGCCTAAATATAGGTGAAAGAATAAGTGAAAATATAGGAAATAACAATATTTAAAACCTCAGAAACACCAATATTTATTATTATTATTATTATTATTATTATTATTATTATTATTATTATTATGACTATTATTATTTTAAGAATAATGTTATTAATTATCATTATGGCCTATCATGGCAAAGATTAAACATCATAAATAAATATTTCTTTCTATCGTAATACTAATATAGTATATATTATATATATACAGTATAATATACATATATATATATATATATATATATATATATATATATATATATATACATATTAGAAAAGGCTGCACCCGGATGAGTTCCTTGTCTAACAAGTCATTTTCTCAATGGAAAGATTTCCCTCTCCCTTTGAGATGGTTGTGTGCTAATTGGTACCATCATAATTGGATCATTCTTTGTATTTCAAGAAGTGTTTCTGTTATCTATCAGATTGAGTTAGCGTCTCTCGGGACCTTCTTGCTGCTTACCAAACATGGACTCGCACTAGTTTACTATAATCACAATATCATTCTGAGTCATTGGACTGGAAATCAATATTTTCTTATAAGCAACCGAAAGAGAGACACAATGGAGAAAAAAAAAAAAAAAATAAGCATAATGAAGCTGGTAAAAAAACAAAGAAGCAAAACTGAAATGTCCCTATAGGTAAAAGGTGTTTAAATATAAAAGGAGACATCAAACCCTAAAGGTAATAGGTGTTTAAATATAAAAGGAAACGTCATCGAGATTTTATATTCTTATTCGGACACTTGAATTGTTGCATTGCATCTAATCCAGTTCATACACTGTATCGTCCCTTTGGAAAGCAATGACTTGTTAGTACCCCGGCAGCAGTTAGAACAGATGTGTCCCTGACAGACGATGGATGGTCAGGGTCCATCTGGCCAGTGCAGCCTGGACAGAAATGATGTATACAGCTTCATCAGCGAATGACTGTCATCAATCTAGTGTTACGGATAGCATAAATGACAAGTACACTACATTCGAGGCCCCAGGTGTGCAAGTGACTGGAGGACTGATTTAAGAAAGCCGGGTAATCAGGAATATATAGTCTACCGGACTGTAATTTGTATTGTAGCCTCCTATAAATATCACCGCGTACGGAGGCACGTGAAACTGCCTAAGCCTAGGAATTAGCCTGCCGATCGTTGCCGCTTGCTTGCTCGCTTACCTATCATGAACCTATGAATACATTAGCTAATGTATGCAGAATGACAGCCAGTACTTTTGGACAGCCTTGTAATTATTACAGCATTGATTTCTAATGCATCTCCATTTTCTATTAGCGGCTGCTCCATCACGACGATCTTATTGATGCAGCTTCGTTTTGCTAAGATTTCACGCTAGAACTACTTTGATTAAAATAGTCCTCGTAATTGTTACACTTCAGCGTGTCTGCACGGACTAACTGGCAAAGTGTTGAACCTTACAATTTAATATACGGCACAAATCTTAAACAGACTAATGTAATGACTGGTCACTAGCAAAAAAAGAAAAAAAAAGGTATCCGCTTCTAAAAGCTCCTCTTTGGTATGCATTAGAGATTATGCATAATTTGCATTTATTTGCATTTTATTATGTCGCTGACTCTGGGGACAGGGAAAGGAAAACAATTACTGTAATCTCGGAGGACGTTTCTTGAGATACAACCGATTTAGAGCATTTATGGTATATTATGTATGTCATGTTAAAGGGAAGGCATTTTAGTTGACAAAAAAAAAAAATGTTCGTTCCCATTTCATGAAATGCGTTACATTATTTTTTTCAAAATTTCTTTTTAGATTTTCCATGGTGCAATGTGAATAATAATGATAATAGAAGCTAAATAATATAATAATATTGCACTAATAATAATAAAAATAATAATAATAACAACAATAATAATGATAATGATAATAACAACAATAATGATAATAGTAGCTAAATAATATGAAAAATATTATCTAGAAATAAACAACAACAACAACAAAAAAATAATAATAATAATGATAAAAATAATAATAATATTAGATATTAAAGAGGCTTTCTCCACTATGGAAATGTATTACCGATTGATAGGGACCATTCCGATAGACCCCTAACAATCACTATAAAGAAAGTTCTGAACCCCTTCTTCCTTTTCACAAAATGGACCGCGGTCAAGCATTTGTGGTACTGCTCTATTCACAGTCTACGGGACACAGCTGAATGCAGCCCTCCGCTATTACTGTCAGCCCCAACGCTGCTGAATGGAGCAATGGGCTACACACTCAACCAAACACCTTTTGGGTGTTTTTTACTATGTTATTTTAGTATAGTAAAACTTTGACAAAAATGTGTTTTTTTACATGCTTTCTACATGCATTTTTTTACATCAGTTTTTTATACTCCTCATAGAAGATTATAGAGCAAAACTGCACCATAACCACACCGTTCATACTTAAGGGTGTGTGGACATGATGTCTTTAGACACTGTCGTGCCACCTGAGTTTTTCAATTAAAAAAAATGCATAATTTGTTGTCATCTTTTTCATTGTTTTTTTGCAGCAGTGTTTTTTTTCGATACTTGTATCTACAAAATAGCTATCGGCTTCGAAGTGGAAGATACCAGAAGAATAGTCAGGTCTAGAGATGAGCAGATCACTCCACGCAACCCTGGTCCAAAGTTCAGGTCGGTGCTTTCTGACCAAGGCAAATTTCCTGAGCTTCAAGGGTTCCTGGGGCAGCGTTTCATTTGCCGATCTGGCATGATGTCATCTGCACGGCGTACGGTGCACAAGTGACGTATCACCATCCTGTGTAACCATAAGCCAAGTCTGGGATACCGGAGGGTAAGGAAATTCTCGCAGCTCATGTACACGGCCAGAGATCACTGGCCTGCACCACGGTCTGAGGTTGCACAAAGCGATCTGTTCAATTCTAGTCCTATCACTTCTTTATAAATCTAAAGCAGTTAAAGGAAGCACAAAAGCCTGAACATAGGCATGGCAAGTCATTTTTACATTGTAGTGAATATGTTCAATCCTTTTTTTACATTTATTTGGTGCTTTTTTTAGGTGGATGACAGCGCATACCTGCCTGAAAAAGACGTCTTGTGCTCGTACCCTTAGACACACAGTGGGCTTGAGTTTTCCTGTAATCACATCCATTTTGCTAGGACAGTTATACGCATCAGATTTCCTGCCTAAAAATTGCAGCCGAAAAACGCAGTATGTACGCTATGTGTGAACACGGCCTTAAGGTAATAAGTATTGAAAAAATATTGTGTGAGGGCATGCTTGTATATAAAACGGTGCAATTATGTAGTAAGTGAGTATATGTGTGTCTGGCTGTATTTTGTGATTTAATAATTGATAAGGTGACATTTTAAAGGGCTGTTCAGTCACCCATTATGTACGGTTCCCTACTCTGTCACCACCATGGTTCACCTTGTCTGTGACAAACAGCAGGAGACACATGTCAAAATTTTATTTTTTTATCTTTGCTTTCCTTGTGCCTGCTCTACCTGTTGCAGCAGAATGTAACTACATCCTTAAAGGCCATTACGATATTGGCACAACACAAACTTCTTGGGTATCACCCGGTAGGGTGGTTCTTTCAGGTTGACATCTCAAGGGCTCATTGAAGCAATCACTCATTGGCTGCAGTGATTGCGTGACATAACAGTGTCATACCATCCTCGGGAGAGCCAGCGCCGACACTGCTGGAACGGCACCGGCACATGAGGTGAGTATAAGTGTTGTTATTTTACTGGGGGGAAACATAGGGATTCAGAAAGGTTCATCCAAGTAGTGGACAACCCCTTTAATGAGTGGTTGGCTTATCAGAAGCTACAGGAATTACTACATAGTGTCTGCAGTACGTAACACCAGTCACTTAAAGAAGTATATCATCAATATAAGATCAGTGGGCATCCCACCCCTGGAGCCCCCATCATTGAGTTGTTATTGAGAGTTGGCTGGGTGCAGTCACCACTGATGGAGATGATGACAGTTGATCATGGAGGTGTTGGGCGTCAGACCTCCATCAATCTTTTATAGTGAGAGGTCATGACTATAGTAGTAGTGAACAGCCCCTTTGATGGAAAATATGATTGGTGTGTATTCTAAGCAGATGACCCATTAAGATTATAAAGCAAATTGTTGCTGTTGTTTTCTAATTTTTTTTTTTCGTTTTTATTGACTTTATATTTACCTAAATCCTTCCCTGGCAAAGTTTTAGTGCTGGCAATAATAAAAAAAAGTGCGCTAGTAGTTTATAATGAAGAAGGAGTGCACATATAAGCATTTTTCCTCCCTTTATTTGGCTCATTAGCATCGGGACCTTTTAGGGTTTGGAACAGGTGCTTATATTATTATCAGCCAAATGTAATTTATATCCTCACTTCAGTATATTAATAATATTATTCAAATATATTTGCCTTCAAAATAAACAGACAAGGCGTTCAATCTAAAAAAAAAACCACATTGTAGTAAATATGAAAAATGATGTAATAAATAATTATGATAACTGATATGAAGAAATAATAATAGTAATATATTATGCAACTATGGTCATTTTTTCTTAACATGTCTCCGTTTCTTTGTAATTCACTGATTGACATGTCATACTCTCTGAGGAAAAAGCTCTTTATCTGCAACACATCATAGTATTATTATTATTATTATTATTATTATTATTATTATTATTATTTATATAGCACCATTAATTCCATGGTGCTGTACATGAGAAGGGGTTACGTACAGGGTTATAGATATCATTTACAGTAAACAAATTTACAATGACAGACTGGTACAGAAGGGAGAGGACCCTGTCCTCTTCCCCATTCTTCTGGATAATGGGGAAGAGGCAGAAGGTCGGGGCTGCAGCAGCTCTGATGGGGATGAGGCGGCAACTCTGGTGGTGGTGAGGGGGCAGCTCTGGTGGTGGTGACGCTTTGGTTCTGGTGGTGGTGATGCGGCAGCTCGGATGATGGTGAGGCGGCAGCTCGGGTGGTGATGAGGTGGCAGCTCTGGTGGTGGTGACGCGGTAGCTCTGGTTATGGTGATGCGGCAGCTCGGGTGATGGTGAGGCAGCAGCTCGGATGGTGATGAGGCGACATAGTACACATCTTACATTTTGTACCTTCCTACCGCAAGTATCTTCAGATTTTTTATTTTAAATTTTCTGTTCCTTCTTCCAAGAGCCGTATGATTTTTTTTTCTTTTTTTTACATTTCCAGCCCCATGAGAACTTTTTTGTAGTTTTGTTAGGCAAGTTGAAGTTGTAAATGCAGTAGTTTTATTTAAAATCAATTCTGGACATGAAACTTTCTGTTTAGAGCTGAACAAACCTGAAATGCAAAGTTTGGGGTTTGTACCAGACACCTAGTGTCCAGTGCTGAACTGCTGAACTCCAAACACGGACTTCTCCAGTGCGGGGAGGAGAGAGAGAGAGAGAGATTTTCTATCTTCAAAGTTCAGGTCCCCATTGATTTCTATGAGGTTTGGGTTCGGGTTCAAGTTCGGGTACCGTTCTGGTACCCAAACCAAACTTTGAACTAAAGTTCGGTCAAACCCGACTAATCCAACTTTCCATGGGTCTCTTCAAAAAGACGTTCTGTAGCACCTGAGACATTTTTATAATATATCAACTTCTATATAGCACTTCTATACAGGAATATTAGCCAATATATATTGTACAAAAGGGCTTTACTAGCAGCTGTAATAAATATATATATTACAGCCAAGAAATAAACTAAACTTTGCTGCAGGGACCAACAGTGATGAAATATTGCATATTAACGAGGTGGTGGCATGGGCTGCATGCAGCCTTCAATAATGTTCTTCTTACATTATTAATACATATTGTTTTGGTGTGCTTGTGTGCATGTAATCTATGTTATATCATATGTCTTTCTGAGTGACCAAATATCCTTTTTTTCTTTACTTTTGAGAATATGAGGAAGAAAATGAAAGTGGAAAATTGCTGAGTCTGGAAGATCATTAGAGAAACTCGAAGGGGAATGTGATCAGAAATAGAAAAAAAAGGAGCAAGATGAGTGTAGAAATGTTGGGAAATGTGGTATTTGGGTGTAATGATCTTGGAAAAGCGAAAAATAGGTTACACAATGTCCAGAGTAGAAATGTAATGTAATAAGTCATAGGAAGGGCTGGAAGGAAAAGGAACTGAAATGCCAGAAATTATGTGATGTTTCTCGTAGCCGGTTCAGGGGCAGAGAAGATATTAGTGGAGGTCAGGACTATGAATTTAGGCTTTGAAAGGTTGTACTTTTATAGGTATGAAGATGGGGTGAAGGTACAATGTGGATGCCATAGTGAGGCATGTCTTCCTATGTTCTGAAGGAAGGAAATGTTTGCCTGAATTGATTTTTGTCTCTTGGGAAACCATATCATCCATGTAAATGTCATTGACGTATGCACAGACACCGGATAGTGCCACAAGGAGTCACTACAAGTGCATATATCTGACCTATAGCTAATCTGTGGGACAGTATATAATGCCTCAATGAGATGTCATATTTGTCTTTGAATGGCATTCTCCTGCTATCAAAAATCTTTGCTAAAAAGATTAAATGAGAGTTCAAAATGGCGATCAACAATTCCTGAAGAATTGTACTAAAGTAATTAAGTGATAATAATAGTCTGGAAATATAGAATCTTTGACCGATACAACTTTACCGCCAACTAGCAGAGCTGTGCCACAGTCTTTGGTAAAGTGATGTAGAACTCTACGCAACCAACGCAATAGTACTTCTGCAGTTTATCAGTCTTACAAATGAATCAATATTATTGTATATAAAATGTGACACAGACTTAGTAAACTATTTTTTTGATTATTAGAATACAATAATCCGCAGCTTCCCAGAAATATTACAGTCTTACTGTTGGTACCCCAGGTGTCCTTTAAACACTTCCAAAACTCTCTGAGTATTATGGCCATTGTTAGTTTGGCTTGGATCTGTCAGTGTCAGGAGACAGGACTGGTTTCTAGTCAACCTAGCATTTTGATAGTGAATCTTCTCAAGCAAATACCCTGGCTGTGTCAGCCATCGCTGTGCCCCTCCAGGTTCAGCGCTCATCCAGCCACCTTCTTCTCTCATCATGAATGTGATCCCAAATCTTCTAGGTCTTTGCCAACTCTTTACTCCTACTCCAAAGCTGTAGACCGACTCCACACTCAGCATGACACCTAAAGAAGGAGCATAGAGGAGCACGTCAACAACAGAACTGTCCCCTCCTCTGGTCCTTCGGAACGCATCTTTAATGACCCCTCATCTCTTCTCTATTGAAGCAATATCTAGAGTGTAGAAACCTTAGATTGAAGAGCATGCCTCTACAATACAGAATCTGTACCAATAACTCATACCAGCACAAGACTGCAAAGGCCACTGTTTGGTGGTGGTTGTCATGTGCTCATATACATGTAATTGATGGCAGCCTACAACCATACAGTATATTTTTTGGGGATCGTCATGAATCTGTGTTCGACTAGTGGGGGTTCAAAAATGCCTGAATGGGGCAGCAATGCTGGGGTCCTTGGTTCACATCCTACCAAGGACAACATCTGCAAGGACTTTGTATGCTTGTGGGTTTCCTCCAGTTCTCTGGTTTCTTTCTTCACTCAAAATACATCCTGATAGGTAATTATATATTGTGAGTAGTGTTGAGCATTCCGATACTGCAAATATCGGGTATCGGCCGATATTTGCTGTATCGGAATTCCGATACCGAGTTCCGATATTTTTGCGATATCGGGAATCGGAAGTGTGCGGTGCGTATGGTTCCCAGGGTCTGGAGGAGAGGAGACTCATTGAAAACCAGTTTTGAAACCTTGAAACCTTTTTTCTAATTATGTACAGAAAGTATTATAATTTCTTGTGTCTTGTCTCTGCAAGCTATTTTTTTGAGTTTTTTAATTTATCACAGACAGTAGATGATTTAGAGCCCGCCTTTGCAATGTCTACTAGTGATGAGCGAGTATATTCATTGCTCGGGTTTTCCAGAGCACGCTCGGGTGATCTCCGAATATTTATGACTGCTCGGAGATTGAGTTTCCTTGCCACAGCTGGATGATTTGAGCCTACTAGAAAGGCTGAGTACATGTGGGGATTCCCTAGCAACCTGGCAACCACCACATGTACTCAGGCTGGCTAGCAGCCGTAAATCATCCAGCTGTGGCAAGGAAACTAAATCTCAGAGCAGTCATAAATACTCGGAGACCACACGAGCGTGCTCGGAAAAATCCGAGCAACGAGTATACTCGCTCATCGCTAATGTCTACCACTGTTAAAAAAAAGTTCACTGCCATACAAAAATGCCTTTTGTCTAACTTTCTCTATATCCATGCATAGAATAACTTTTCAAGGTTTTTCTTCATTTTATCAGTGCAAAACTGGGGAACATTGAAATGATTTTCAGATTTGAACAAATTGAAAGCTGTATTTTCAGTGACCAGAATGATATGGAACAAAGCACGTCCTTTGGGTCAAATTAATTTAGGAAACCACATTTCACCATCTAGCCAGCAATAAAATGCACCACTACATTCTGTATATTAAATATATTGGTATTTTACATGAAGATTGAAGAGATGATCTTATGCTCCTCAAAGAAATGGAATCATTGGAACAGACTTGTATCAGTTATGACAAAGGAAAATCGAATATAGCATAGAATAAAGCTGCGAATGTGAAGGCTCATTTGTCGAATGGTTAACATTAATTTGTCTGCTATATATGCCTCATTGCCCTAATGTAACTTACACTAGTGGATTATAAGGATGTATGAGTATATTTATCACCAGTTAACTAAGCCTCAAGGTTTGTAAAGGTAGAAATAATTGATGAATATGTTATAGTTCATCTGATCCCTTCTTTTTCCTTGTCTTTCATCCATAAGGGAGTCTTGTAATACTTCTGCCATAATCATCTCTCATAGTCTTACAGGGGATGTTTTAGATTCAAAATTGAACCATGAGGCTCGTATAACAAGAAAGAACAAATACTCACCTACCCGTACACTCCTCTGCATTTCTACTTGAATCCTCCTGCTATCTTTTCTCTTCCCTTTCTGGCACAGTTGTCACAAAACAGCTGCAGCTAATTAGGAGCCACTGATCGTCTGCAGCTTTGACGCTCCATCCATTTTAAAATTGAACAATAAATGGGAACTGTACTTTCACCAAACTTTGAATACATTAATAGTGCAGGCAAATGTAAGAAACTTTGTAACATATCTTGTCAAAGATATCGGCTTCTTTCTCCATTTATGAGCCATTTCTCTACCTCCCCTTGCCTCTTGAACTTACCATCCATTCTCAAAAAAAAAAAAAAATGGATCAACGCCTTCCTGCTTATTAGAAGACAGACTACCAGCTCATTATCATATTTCCACTGTTCGGTATCGCTGTATAATTTCTCCTTATACTACTGCGTCTCTCTGTGTGCTCAGAAATGAAGAGCAGAAATCCCTCTCTGCGTGCTGTGCTGTGTATCGGACAACTCATAAGAGCTAGTCTTCTTCTTCCAACAGCTCACAGTCAAATGAAAATTAAAGGAAATCGTCATCAGGTTTTCTCTATGAAAGCCAATGCCACCATGTTCTTCAGTCTTTTAAGAAATTCCTTACAAGTCCGCTCTATCCCCCAGGCCGTTCCTGCATTTTAGCGTGCACTGAGTGATCCATTGGGCATTTCTGGATTATTTTCTGTGTCTCCTCTATGCCTTGTAATGCCGCCCCTCCATTTGTAATTGATGTACACAAAAGGTGGAGAGTATGCACATGTTGGCAGTGAGGATGAAGTTGAAGATTTTATTCACATCATTCTTAGGCTGAGGGACAGTGTTATAAGTAGTGTTGAGCGATACTTTCCGATATCGGAAAGTATCGGTATCGGAAAGTATCGGCTGATACCGTCAAAATATCGGATCCAATCCGATACCGATACCCGATCCCAATGCAAGTCAATGGGACGAAAATATCGGAATTAAAATAAACCCTTTATACACTTGTAGGTTCATTCTACATGAAGGAAAACAACTAAGAATAATGTAGGATGTATTGGGGGACGTGGCGGAGACATTAAAGGCACAGAGGTTTAGCCCAATGTAATAGAATAGCAGGATTTTTTTTTTTTTGGATGACGTTCGGCGTTAGAAAGAATTTGACTATGTTAATTTTTTTTTTTTTTTATGCCACATATTGATGTTTCACTACTTCAACGCCCTTCACCTTCTTTTTTTCTTCTCCCACGCTTTCTTCTTCATTATCCTCATCATCAGCTTCTTTGACATCAACTTCTTCACCTTATTCATCTTCTTCTTCATCTTCTACCTATTATTTTTTGGGTTACATTGTTCATATTCTTTTTATTTTACTATTATCTTCATCATATTCTACTTCTTCATCATATTCTTATTTGTGACAGGCATTCCTGTAGTTGTTATCTATAAAAGTTTGAAGATTACACCTTCCGTTCTGCCTGTCACAAAACAGTTACATTTGTCCGCGTTCAGTTTGGCCTGCAGCATCAGGCTTTATCCAGGGGCACCACGAGGAGGAACGGACTCACCCCCATACACTGCTTAGTCTTCTTCTGCTTATAATTTAGATAATATTTTTTGCTCTGATATTTAGTGTTATGCTTAATGTTCTTCTGCTCTTTGTTCTGCAGCCTCTTGTTCTTCTGCTTCTCGGTCTTCCAGGTCGTCGTCGTCTCCAGGGTCGTCGTCTCCAGGGTCGTCGTCTCCCGGGTCGTCGTCATCGGGGTGGTCTTCAGGGTCGTCGTCTCCGGGGTCGTCGTCATCACGGTGGTCTTCAGGGTCATCGTCTCCAGGGTCGTCGTCATCACGGTGGTTGTCATCTCTGGTGTCGTCGTCATCTTAGGGGTGTTCTTCCGGGTCATCGTGTTTAGTCTCTTGAACTTGGAAATGTAGCAGAAGGTACAAGAAGGCTGAGAAAATGCCGAGAACCAGCTGATGGAACTGGAACTCGGATGGCTACCCAAAGGTCCAAGAGCCAATGGAACTACCGAGGACCAGCTGACGTTACTGGAACCCGGTTACTAAGCAGGAGGTACCCGTGCCTGAAAGCACTACCAAGGACCACCTGACGTTGGTGGAACTCGGATACCCAGAGGGAGGCACCTAAGCCAAAGGCTCTGCCCGGAACCAGCTGACGGTACTGGAACCAGGATGGGGAGCAGAAGGTACAAGAGCAAAAGACAGTGCCGAGAACCAGCTGACGGTGCTGGAACCCGGATGGGTAGCCGAAGGTCCAAGAGCCAATGGAACTACCGAGGACCAGCTGACGTTACTGGAACCCGGTTACTAAGCAGGAGGTACCCGTGCCTGAAAGCACTACCAAGGACCACCTGACGTTGGTGGAACTCGGATACCCAGAGGGAGGCACCTAAGCCAAAGGCTCTGCCCGGAACCAGCTGACGGTACTGGAACCAGGATGGGGAGCAGAAGGTACAAGAGCAAGTGTCTGCGTGGCTTTTGCAGGACACGATGCCGGCTGCACAGCAGGGGAACAGCTGGCGGTGCTGAACCCCACTGACACATTGGCGAGGTGTTTTTCTCTGTGCAGCTAGCAGTACCGGGCCCCAACTGGCGGTGTTGGAGCCCGGGGTCAGCAGGAGGAGGAGAGGGAGCAGAGTGTAGGCCGAAGCCTGCACTGGCGGCAGCTTTGGGTCTGTTGTGCCTGCGTGGCTGTTGCAGGACACGTTGCCGGCTGCACAGCAGGGGAACAGCTGGCGGTGCTGAACCCCACTGACACATTGGCGAGGTGTTTTTCTCTGTGCAGCTAGCAGTACCGGGCCCCAACTGGCGGTGTTGGAGCCCGGGCTCTGCAGGGGGAGCAGAGTGTAGGCCGAAGCCTAATCGAACCAATTTCAAAGGTAACCTTTAACCCCCCCTCAGGGGTTACAAAGTAGAAGAGCCACAGCTTATGCAGCAGTAGTGGTGCACAAGTCAAAGGTTGCTCTTTTAATTTGGCTCCTTGCACACGCTGAATGGAACACGTATAACATTTAGCCCTTTATACAGTCAAACTGTGTTGGAGGCGCGAGTTCCCTTTGTAATGAGACGCAGCACAGATGTCAAGAATCCCACCTTGGTGCTGGGTGCAGCCTCCTGAGCGTTGTTATTTGCTGTACAGGAGTCTGCGCTGTCGTGTTATCCCCTGGCCTAGCGCTGTTAGCGCTGCCCATCTTCTGACCTCATTTAATGTTGGCTGGTGCGGTTCGCGATGCCCATGAATCACAGCCCCGCAGTGTATTGACATAGTTAAAACACTGCGGGGCTGGGATTCATGGCCTGGCGCAGTACATATGTTCGCCTCTCGCTTGGGTTCTTACACCTGCTTCAGACTATGTGGCGTCAGCTGATCCCTTATCGCATGCCACGGCCATGAAGCCGCACAGTCTGAAGAAGGCGGAAGGAGATGAGGGACAGGCGAACTGATGCACTGCTCATGCCCATCAAACACACCCTCGCAGTCCCAAGAAATAAGACACCGAGGGGCGTTGTGTGGGTCAGGGCGGCCGCAGAGGCGCAGGCAGCCAAACAATGATGCCAGAAGACGGGCAGCGCTACCAAGGGGGTTGCAGCGTGTCATTACAAAGGAAAGTCACACCACCGGGACGGTTAAATGGTCACACAGAGGACACATTTTAGACGTGTTTTCCGTTCCACATGTGCGAGGAGAATACGTTTATGAGCCACCTTGCACACATGCAGCATTACCGCTGTACAAGGTGGCCTTAAAAACGTACAAACGCCTGGGGGAGGGGGGACAGGTTCCCTTCAATTTCAGTTCTGGTGTCTGCGTGGCTTTTGCAGGACACGATGCCGGCTGCACAGCAGGGGAACAGCTGGCGGTGCTGAACCCCACTGACACATTGGCGAGGTGTTTTTCTCTGTGCAGCTAGCAGTACCGGGCCCCAACTGGCAGTGTTGGAGCCCGGGGTCAGCAGGAGGAGGAGAGGGAGCAGAGTGTAGGCCGAAGCCTGCACTGGCGGCAGCTTTGGGTCTGTTGTGCCTGCGTGGCTGTTGCAGGACACGTTGCCGGCTGCACAGCAGGGGAACAGCTGGCGGTGCTGAACCCCACTGACACATTGGCAAGGTGTTTTTCTCTGTGCAGCTAGCAGTACCGGGCCCCAACTGGCGGTGTTGGAGCCCGGGGTCAGCAGGAGGAGGAGAGGGAGCAGAGTGTAGGCCGAAGCCTGCACTGGCGGCAGCTTTGGGTCTGTTGTGCCTGCGTGGCTGTTGCAGGACACGTTGCCGGCTGCACAGCAGGGGAACAGCTGGCGGTGCTGAACCCCACTGACACATTGGCGAGGTGTTTTTCTCTGTGCAGCTAGCAGTACCGGGCCCCAACTGGCGGTGTTGGAGCCCGGGCTCTGCAGGGGGAGCAGAGTGTAGGCCGAAGCCTAATCGAACCAATTTCAAAGGTAACCTTTAACCCCCCCTCAGGGGTTACAAAGTAGAAGAGCCACAGCTTATGCAGCAGTAGTGGTGCACAAGTCAAAGGTTGCTCTTTTAATTTGGCTCCTTGCACACGCTGAATGGAACACGTATAACATTTAGCCCTTTATACAGTCAAACTGTGTTGGAGGCGCGAGTTCCCTTTGTAATGAGACGCAGCACAGATGTCAAGAATCCCACCTTGGTGCTGGGTGCAGCCTCCTGAGCGTTGTTATTTGCTGTACAGGAGTCTGCGCTGTCGTGTTATCCCCTGGCCTAGCGATGTTAGCGCTGCCCATCTTCTGACCTCATTTAATGTTGGCTGGTGCGGTTCGCGATGCCCATGAATCACAGCCCCGCAGTGTATTGACATAGTTAAAACACTGCGGGGCTGGGATTCATGGCCTGGCGCAGTACATATGTTCGCCTCTCGCTTGGGTTCTTACACCTGCTTCAGACTATGTGGCGTCAGCTGATCCCTTATCGCATGCCACGGCCATGAAGCCGCACAGTCTGAAGAAGGCGGAAGGAGATGAGGGACAGGCGAACTGATGCACTGCTCATGCCCATCAAACACACCCTCGCAGTCCCAAGAAATAAGACACCGAGGGGCGTTGTGTGGGTCAGGGCGGCCGCAGAGGCGCAGGCAGCCAAACAATGATGCCAGAAGACGGGCAGCGCTACCAAGGGGGTTGCAGCATGTCATTACAAAGGAAAGTCACACCACCGGGACGGTTAAATGGTCACACAGAGGACACATTTTAGACGTGTTTTCCGTTCCACATGTGCGAGGAGAATACGTTTATGAGCCACCTTGCACACATGCAGCATTACCGCTGTACAAGGTGGCCTTAAAAACGTACAAACGCCTGGGGGAGGGGGGACAGGTTCCCTTCAATTTCAGTTCTGGTGTCTGCGTGGCTTTTGCAGGACACGATGCCGGCTGCACAGCAGGGGAACAGCTGGCGGTGCTGAACCCCACTGACACATTGGCGAGGTGTTTTTCTCTGTGCAGCTAGCAGTACCGGGCCCCAACTGGCGGTGTTGGAGCCCGGGGTCAGCAGGAGGAGGAGAGGGAGCAGAGTGTAGGCCGAAGCCTGCACTGGCGGCAGCTTTGGGTCTGTTGTGCCTGCGTGGCTGTTGCAGGACACGTTGCCGGCTGCACAGCAGGGGAACAGCTGGCGGTGCTGAACCCCACTGACACATTGGCGAGGTGTTTTTCTCTGTGCAGCTAGCAGTACCGGGCCCCAACTGGCGGTGTTGGAGCCCGGGCTCTGCAGGGGGAGCAGAGTGTAGGCCGAAGCCTAATCGAACCAATTTCAAAGGTAACCTTTAACCCCCCCTCAGGGGTTACAAAGTAGAAGAGCCACAGCTTATGCAGCAGTAGTGGTGCACAAGTCAAAGGTTGCTCTTTTAATTTGGCTCCTTGCACACGCTGAATGGAACACGTATAACATTTAGCCCTTTATACAGTCAAACTGTGTTGGAGGCGCGAGTTCCCTTTGTAATGAGACGCAGCACAGATGTCAAGAATCCCACCTTGGTGCTGGGTGCAGCCTCCTGAGCGTTGTTATTTGCTGTACAGGAGTCTGCGCTGTCGTGTTATCCCCTGGCCTAGCGCTGTTAGCGCTGCCCATCTTCTGACCTCATTTAATGTTGGCTGGTGCGGTTCGCGATGCCCATGAATCACAGCCCCGCAGTGTATTGACATAGTTAAAACACTGCGGGGCTGGGATTCATGGCCTGGCGCAGTACATATGTTCGCCTCTCGCTTGGGTTCTTACACCTGCTTCAGACTATGTGGCGTCAGCTGATCCCTTATCGCATGCCACGGCCATGAAGCCGCACAGTCTGAAGAAGGCGGAAGGAGATGAGGGACAGGCGAACTGATGCACTGCTCATGCCCATCAAACACACCCTCGCAGTCCCAAGAAATAAGACACCGAGGGGCGTTGTGTGGGTCAGGGCGGCCGCAGAGGCGCAGGCAGCCAAACAATGATGCCAGAAGACGGGCAGCGCTACCAAGGGGGTTGCAGCGTGTCATTACAAAGGAAAGTCACACCACCGGGACGGTTAAATGGTCACACAGAGGACACATTTTAGACGTGTTTTCCGTTCCACATGTGCGAGGAGAATACGTTTATGAGCCACCTTGCACACATGCAGCATTACCGCTGTACAAGGTGGCCTTAAAAACGTACAAACGCCTGGGGGAGGGGGGACAGGTTCCCTTCAATTTCAGTTCTGGTGTCTGCGTGGCTTTTGCAGGACACGATGCCGGCTGCACAGCAGGGGAACAGCTGGCGGTGCTGAACCCCACTGACACATTGGCGAGGTGTTTTTCTCTGTGCAGCTAGCAGTACCGGGCCCCAACTGGCAGTGTTGGAGCCCGGGGTCAGCAGGAGGAGGAGAGGGAGCAGAGTGTAGGCCGAAGCCTGCACTGGCGGCAGCTTTGGGTCTGTTGTGCCTGCGTGGCTGTTGCAGGACACGTTGCCGGCTGCACAGCAGGGGAACAGCTGGCGGTGCTGAACCCCACTGACACATTGGCAAGGTGTTTTTCTCTGTGCAGCTAGCAGTACCGGGCCCCAACTGGCGGTGTTGGAGCCCGGGCTCTGCAGGGGGAGCAGAGTGTAGGCCGAAGCCTAATCGAACCAATTTCAAAGGCAACCTTTAACCCCCCCTCAGGGGTTACAAAGTAGAAGAGCCACAGCTTATGCAGCAGTAGTGGTGCACAAGTCAAAGGTTGCTCTTTTAATTTGGCTCCTTGCACACGCTGAATGGAACACGTATAACATTTAGCCCTTTATACAGTCAAACTGTGTTGGAGGCGCGAGTTCCCTTTGTAATGAGACGCAGCACAGATGTCAAGAATCCCACCTTGGTGCTGGGTGCAGCCTCCTGAGCGTTGTTATTTGCTGTACAGGAGTCTGCGCTGTCGTGTTATCCCCTGGCCTAGCGCTGTTAGCGCTGCCCATCTTCTGACCTCATTTAATGTTGGCTGGTGCGGTTCGCGATGCCCATGAATCACAGCCCCGCAGTGTATTGACATAGTTAAAACACTGCGGGGCTGGGATTCATGGCCTGGCGCAGTACATATGTTCGCCTCTCGCTTGGGTTCTTACACCTGCTTCAGACTATGTGGCGTCAGCTGATCCCTTATCGCATGCCACGGCCATGAAGCCGCACAGTCTGAAGAAGGCGGAAGGAGATGAGGGACAGGCGAACTGATGCACTGCTCATGCCCATCAAACACACCCTCGCAGTCCCAAGAAATAAGACACCGAGGGGCGTTGTGTGGGTCAGGGCGGCCGCAGAGGCGCAGGCAGCCAAACAATGATGCCAGAAGACGGGCAGCGCTACCAAGGGGGTTGCAGCGTGTCATTACAAAGGAAAGTCACACCACCGGGACGGTTAAATGGTCACACAGAGGACACATTTTAGACGTGTTTTCCGTTCCACATGTGCGAGGAGAATACGTTTATAGGCCACCTTGCACACATGCAGCATTACCGCTGTACAAGGTGGCCTTAAAAACGTACAAACGCCTGGGGGAGGGGGGACAGGTTCCCTTCAATTTCAGTTCTGGTGTCTGCGTGGCTTTTGCAGGACACGATGCCGGCTGCACAGCAGGGGAACAGCTGGCGGTGCTGAACCCCACTGACACATTGGCGAGGTGTTTTTCTCTGTGCAGCTAGCAGTACCGGGCCCCAACTGGCGGTGTTGGAGCCCGGGGTCAGCAGGAGGAGGAGAGGGAGCAGAGTGTAGGCCGAAGCCTGCACTGGCGGCAGCTTTGGGTCTGTTGTGCCTGCGTGGCTGTTGCAGGACACGTTGCCGGCTGCACAGCAGGGGAACAGCTGGCGGTGCTGAACCCCACTGACACATTGGCGAGGTGTTTTTCTCTGTGCAGCTAGCAGTACCGGGCCCCAACTGGCGGTGTTGGAGCCCGGGCTCTGCAGGGGGAGCTGTTGTGAATTTGGATTTTGGGCTCCCCCGGTGGCCGCTTGTGGAATTGGACTTGTCATCCTCTTTCCTGTTTCACCTGGTTCCATCAGTAGTGGGTGTCGCTATTTAAGCTCATTTCTCTGGTGGTTTCTTGCCGGTCAACAATGTTATCTGATGCCTCTCAGTGCTTGTTCCTGCTTCTAGACTACTACTAGATAAGTTGGACTTTTGTCCATGTTTTGTTTTGCCTATTTGTTCCAGTTCACAGCTGAAGTTTTGTTACTGTGTCTGGAAAGCTCTCGTTGATCAGGGATTGCTACTCTGGCGTTATGAGTTAATGCCAGAGTTTAAGGTAATCTCTGGATGGTGTTCTGTTAGTGTTTTTCTGCTGACCATGAAAGTATACTATCTGTCTTCTGCTATCTAGTAAGCGGACCTCAAATTTGCTAAGACTATTTTCCTGCTGCGTTTGTTGTTTCATCTGAACTCACCGTCATTATATGTGGGGGGCTACTGTCTTCTTTGGAATATTTCTCTAGAGGTGAGCCAGGTCTTATATTTCCCTCTGCTAGCTATTTAGGTCTTAGGCCAGAGCTGGGCATCTAGCTATAAATAGGAAATGCTACCTGGCTATTTCTAGTTGCGCGGCAGGCTTAGTTCATGGTCAGTATAGTTCCATCTTCCGAGAGCTTGTCCCTCTATAGGCTTGCGTGATCTCTGCCTGCAGAGATCATGACAGTTTGACCGGCCAATAAAGTGTTAAAGACCCAGGTTGAGAAAGGAGAGTTATAAGAAGTCTGCTGGAATTTTTTTTTTTTTTTTTCCTCCAGTCTGCCTTGCTGCAGTCTTTTTTCTCTCTCTCCTCCTAATCTCTGTATGGCTCTGTGTGCACCTGACAATAATGGATCTCCAGAGTGTAACTGCGGGTTTGAATAATCTCATCACGAAAGTACAAAATTTACAAGATTTTGTGGTACATGCTCCGGTATCTGAGCCGAGAATTCCTTTGCCGGAGTTCTTCACAGGGAATAGAGCTAGCTTCCAGAATTTCCGAAATAATTGTAAGCTTTATTTGTCCCTGAAGTCTCGTTCAGCTGGAGACCCTGCTCAGCAGGTTAGGATTGTGATTTCCTTGCTCAGGGGTGACCCTCAAGATTGGGCCTTCTCATTGCCAGCAGGGGATCCTGCGTTACGCGATGTGGATGCGTTTTTTCTGGCCTTGGGCTTGCTTTATGAGGAACCTCATTTGGAACTTCAGGCAGAAAAAACTTTGATGGCACTATCTCAGGGGCAAGACGAAGCTGAAGTTTTCTGCCAAAAATTCCGTAAATGGTCTGTGCTTACTCAGTGGAATGAGTGCGCCTTGGCGGCAACTTTCAGAGAAGGTCTCTCTGATGCCGTTAAGGATGTTATGGTGGGGTTCCCTGTGCCTGCAGGTCTGAATGAGTCCATGACAATGGCTATTCAGATTGATAGGCGTCTGCGGGAGCGCAAACCGGTGCACCATCTGGCGGTGTCTATGGAAAAGACGCCAGAAAGTATGCAGTGTGATAGAATTCTGTCCAGGAGCGAGCGACAGAATTTTAGACGGAAGAATGGATTGTGTTTCTATTGTGGGGATTCTACTCATGTTATATCAGCATGCTCTAGGCGTGCAAAGAAGCTTGATAAGTCTGTTTCCATTGGCACCATTCAGTCTAAGTTTATTTTGTCTGTAACCCTGATTTGCTCTTTGTCATCCATTGCCACGGACGCCTATGTTGACTCTGGCGCCGCTCTGAGTCTTATGGATTGGTCCTTTGCCAATCGTTGTGGTTTTGATTTAGAGCCTTTGGAGACTCTTATTCCTCTGAAGGGGATTGACTCCACCCCATTGGCTAATAATAAACCACAATACTGGACACAAGTAACCATGCGTATCAATCCGGATCACCAGGAGATTATTCGTTTCCTGGTGCTGTATAATTTACATGACGATTTGGTACTGGGATTGCCATGGTTGCAGTCTCACAACCCAGTCTTGGACTGGAGAGCAATGTCTGTGTTGAGCTGGGGATGTAAGGGTATTCATGGGGACTTACCTTTGGTTTCTATTTCGTCGTCCATTCCCTCTGAAGTCCCTGAGTTCCTCTCTGATTATCAAGACGTCTTTGACGAACCCAAGCTTGGGTCGTTACCTCCGCACCGTGAGTGCGATTGTGCCATAGATTTGATACCGGGTTGTAAATATCCCAAGGGTCGTTTGTTTAATCTGTCTGTGCCGGAACATGCTGCTATGCGGGAATATATAAAGGAGTCTTTGGAAAAGGGACATATTCGTCCATCTTCTTCTCCCTTGGGAGCTGGGTTTTTCTTTGTCTCAAAAAAAGACGGCTCTTTGAGACCATGTATTGATTATCGGCTTCTGAATAAGATCACTGTTAAGTATCAATACCCATTGCCATTGCTTACTGATTTGTTTGCTCGTATAGAGGGTGCTAAGTGGTTCTCTAAAATTGATCTTCGTGGGGCGTATAATTTGGTGCGGATCAGGCAGGGGGATGAGTGGAAGACCGCATTTAATACGCCCGAGGGCCACTTTGAGTATTTGGTCATGCCTTTTGGTCTTTCTAATGCCCCTTCAGTTTTCCAGTCTTTTATGCATGATATTTTCCGCGATTTTCTGGATAAATTTATGATAATATATCTGGATGATATTCTGATTTTTTCTGATGACTGGGACTCTCATGTCCAGCAGGTCAGGAGAGTTTTTCAGGTTCTGCGGTCTAATTCTTTATGTGTGAAGGGGTCTAAGTGCGTTTTTGGGGTCCAGAAAATTTCCTTTTTGGGGTATATTTTTTCTCCCTCTTCCATTGAGATGGATCCCGTCAAGGTGCAAGCTATTTGTGACTGGACTCAGCCCTCCTCTCTTAAGGGTCTTCAGAGATTTTTGGGCTTTGCCAACTTTTACCGCCGATTTATTGCTGGTTTTTCGGATGTCGTTAAACCACTGACTGATTTGACCAGACAAGGCGCTGATGTTGCTAATTGGTCCCCTCATGCTGTAGAGGCCTTTCAGGAGCTTAAGCGCCGTTTTGCCTCTGCCCCTGTGTTGCGTCAGCCTGATGTGAATCTGCCTTTTCAGGTTGAGGTTGACGCTTCGGAGATCGGAGCTGGGGCAGTGTTGTCGCAGAAAGGTTCCGACTGCTCCGTCATTAGACCTTGTGCCTTCTTTTCTCGCAAATTTTCGCCCGCAGAGCGGAATTATGATGTTGGGAATCGGGAGCTTTTGGCCATGAAGTGGGCGTTTGAGGAGTGGCGCCATTGGCTCGAGGGGGCTAGGCATCAGGTGGTGGTATTGACTGACCACAAAAATTTGATTTATCTTGAGACTGCCAGACGCCTGAATCCTAGACAGGCGCGCTGGTCTTTATTTTTTTCTCGCTTTAATTTTGTGGTGTCATACCTACCGGGTTCTAAGAATGTTAAGGCAGATGCCCTTTCTAGGAGTTTTGACCCGGACTCTCCTGGTAATTCTGAACCCACAGGTATCCTTAGGGAGGGAGTAATTTTGTCGGCCGTTTCTCCTGATCTGCGGCGGTCCTTGCAAGAGTTTCAGGCGGATAGACCGGATCGTTGTCCGCCTGATAGACTGTTTGTTCCGGATGATTGGACCAGCAGAGTCATCTCTGAGGTACATTCTTCTGCATTGGCAGGTCATCCCGGAATTTTTGGTACCAGGGATTTGGTGGCAAGATCCTTCTGGTGGCCTTCCCTGTCACGAGATGTGCGAGTCTTTGTGCAGTCATGTGACGTTTGTGCTCGGGCCAAGTCTTGTAGTTCTCGGGCTAGCGGACTGCTGTTGCCCTTGCCTATTCCTAAGAGGCCTTGGACACACATCTCGATGGATTTTATTTCAGATCTGCCTGTTTCCCAGAAGATGTCTGTCATCTGGGTGGTCTGTGACCGTTTCTCTAAAATGGTCCATTTGGTTCCTCTGCCCAAGTTGCCTTCTTCTTCTGAGTTGGTTCCTCTGTTTTTTCAGAATGTTGTCCGATTGCACGGTATTCCTGAGAATATTGTTTCTGACAGAGGTACCCAATTTGTGTCTAGATTTTGGCGGGCATTCTGTGCTAGGATGGGCATAGATTTGTCTTTTTCATCTGCTTTTCACCCTCAGACTAATGGCCAGACCGAGCGGACTAATCAGACCCTGGAGACATATCTGAGGTGTTTTGTCTCTGCTGACCAGGATGATTGGGTTGCTTTTTTGCCATTGGCAGAGTTCGCCCTCAATAATCGGGCCAGCTCTTCCACCTTGGTGTCCCCGTTTTTCTGTAATTCGGGGTTTCACCCTCGATTTTCCTCCGGTCAGGTGGAATCCTCGGATTGTCCTGGAGTGGATGCGGTGGTGGACAGATTGCATCACATCTGGGGGCAGGTTATGGACAATTTGAAGTTGTCCCAGGAGAAGACTCAGCGTTTTGCCAACCGTCATCGTCGTGTTGGTTCTCGGCTTTGTGTTGGAGATTTGGTGTGGTTGTCTTCTCGTTTTGTCCCTATGAGGGTCTCTTCTCCTAAGTTTAAACCTCGGTTCATCGGCCCTTATAGAATATTGGAGATTCTTAATCCTGTTTCTTTCCGTTTGGACCTCCCTGCGTCCTTTTCCATTCATAACGTTTTTCATCGGTCGTTATTGCGCAGGTATGAGGTACCTGTGGTACCTTCAGTTGAGCCTCCTGCTCCGGTGTTGGTTGAGGGTGAGTTGGAGTACGTTGTGGAGAAAATTTTGGACTCTCGTGTTTCCAGACGGAGACTCCAGTATCTGGTCAACTGGAAGGGTTACGGCCAGGAGGATAATTCTTGGGTCAATGCATCTGATGTTCATGCTTCTGATCTTGTTCGTGCCTTCCATAGGGCTCATCCTGGTCGCCCTGGTGGATCTGGTGAGGGTTCGGTGCCCCCTCCTTGAGGGGGGGGTACTGTTGTGAATTTGGATTTTGGGCTCCCCCGGTGGCCGCTTGTGGAATTGGACTTGTCATCCTCTTTCCTGTTTCACCTGGTTCCATCAGTAGTGGGTGTCGCTATTTAAGCTCATTTCTCTGGTGGTTTCTTGCCGGTCAACAATGTTATCTGATGCCTCTCAGTGCTTGTTCCTGCTTCTAGACTACTACTAGATAAGTTGGACTTTTGTCCATGTTTTGTTTTGCCTATTTGTTCCAGTTCACAGCTGAAGTTTTGTTACTGTGTCTGGAAAGCTCTCGTTGATCAGGGATTGCTACTCTGGCGTTATGAGTTAATGCCAGAGTTTAAGGTAATCTCTGGATGGTGTTCTGTTAGTGTTTTTCTGCTGACCATGAAAGTATACTATCTGTCTTCTGCTATCTAGTAAGCGGACCTCAAATTTGCTAAGACTATTTTCCTGCTGCGTTTGTTGTTTCATCTGAACTCACCGTCATTATATGTGGGGGGCTACTGTCTTCTTTGGAATATTTCTCTAGAGGTGAGCCAGGTCTTATATTTCCCTCTGCTAGCTATTTAGGTCTTAGGCCAGAGCTGGGCATCTAGCTATAAATAGGAAATGCTACCTGGCTATTTCTAGTTGCGCGGCAGGCTTAGTTCATGGTCAGTATAGTTCCATCTTCCGAGAGCTTGTCCCTCTATAGGCTTGCGTGATCTCTGCCTGCAGAGATCATGACAGGGAGCAGAGTGTAGGCCGAAGCCTAATCGAACCAATTTCAAAGGTAACCTTTAACCCCCCCTCAGGGGTTACAAAGTAGAAGAGCCACAGCTTATGCAGCAGTAGTGGTGCACAAGTCAAAGGTTGCTCTTTTAATTTGGCTCCTTGCACACGCTGAATGGAACACGTATAACATTTAGCCCTTTATACAGTCAAACTGTGTTGGAGGCGCGAGTTCCCTTTGTAATGAGACGCAGCACAGATGTCAAGAATCCCACCTTGGTGCTGGGTGCAGCCTCCTGAGCGTTGTTATTTGCTGTACAGGAGTCTGCGCTGTCGTGTTATCCCCTGGCCTAGCGCTGTTAGCGCTGCCCATCTTCTGACCTCATTTAATGTTGGCTGGTGCGGTTCGCGATGCCCATGAATCACAGCCCCGCAGTGTATTGACATAGTTAAAACACTGCGGGGCTGGGATTCATGGCCTGGCGCAGTACATATGTTCGCCTCTCGCTTGGGTTCTTACACCTGCTTCAGACTATGTGGCGTCAGCTGATCCCTTATCGCATGCCACGGCCATGAAGCCGCACAGTCTGAAGAAGGCGGAAGGAGATGAGGGACAGGCGAACTGATGCACTGCTCATGCCCATCAAACACACCCTCGCAGTCCCAAGAAATAAGACACCGAGGGGCGTTGTGTGGGTCAGGGCGGCCGCAGAGGCGCAGGCAGCCAAACAATGATGCCAGAAGACGGGCAGCGCTACCAAGGGGGTTGCAGCGTGTCATTACAAAGGAAAGTCACACCACCGGGACGGTTAAATGGTCACACAGAGGACACATTTTAGACGTGTTTTCCGTTCCACATGTGCGAGGAGAATACGTTTATGAGCCACCTTGCACACATGCAGCATTACCGCTGTACAAGGTGGCCTTAAAAACGTACAAACGCCTGGGGGAGGGGGGACAGGTTCCCTTCAATTTCAGTTCTGGTGTCTGCGTGGCTTTTGCAGGACACGATGCCGGCTGCACAGCAGGGGAACAGCTGGCGGTGCTGAACCCCACTGACACATTGGCGAGGTGTTTTTCTCTGTGCAGCTAGCAGTACTGGGCCCCAACTGGCGGTGTTGGAGCCCGGGGTCAGCAGGAGGAGGAGAGGGAGCAGAGTGTAGGCCGAAGCCTGCACTGGCGGCAGCTTTGGGTCTGTTGTGCCTGCGTGGCTGTTGCAGGACACGTTGCCGGCTGCACAGCAGGGGAACAGCTGGGGGTGCTGAACCCCACTGACACATTGGCGAGGTGTTTTTCTCTGTGCAGCTAGCAGTACCGGGCCCCAACTGGCGGTGTTGGAGCCCGGGCTCTGCAGGGGGAGCAGAGTGTAGGCCGAAGCCTAATCGAACCAATTTCAAAGGTAACCTTTAACCCCCCCTCAGGGGTTACAAAGTAGAAGAGCCACAGCTTATGCAGCAGTAGTGGTGCACAAGTCAAAGGTTGCTCTTTTAATTTGGCTCCTTGCACACGCTGAATGGAACACGTATAACATTTAGCCCTTTATACAGTCAAACTGTGTTGGAGGCGCGAGTTCCCTTTGTAATGAGACGCAGCACAGATGTCAAGAATCCCACCTTGGTGCTGGGTGCAGCCTCCTGAGCGTTGTTATTTGCTGTACAGGAGTCTGCGCTGTCGTGTTATCCCCTGGCCTAGCGCTGTTAGCGCTGCCCATCTTCTGACCTCATTTAATGTTGGCTGGTGCGGTTCGCGATGCCCATGAATCACAGCCCCGCAGTGTATTGACATAGTTAAAACACTGCGGGGCTGGGATTCATGGCCTGGCGCAGTACATATGTTCGCCTCTCGCTTGGGTTCTTACACCTGCTTCAGACTATGTGGCGTCAGCTGATCCCTTATCGCATGCCACGGCCATGAAGCCGCACAGTCTGAAGAAGGCGGAAGGAGATGAGGGACAGGCGAACTGATGCACTGCTCATGCCCATCAAACACACCCTCGCAGTCCCAAGAAATAAGACACCGAGGGGCGTTGTGTGGGTCAGGGCGGCCGCAGAGGCGCAGGCAGCCAAACAATGATGCCAGAAGACGGGCAGCGCTACCAAGGGGGTTGCAGCGTGTCATTACAAAGGAAAGTCACACCACCGGGACGGTTAAATGGTCACACAGAGGACACATTTTAGACGTGTTTTCCGTTCCACATGTGCGAGGAGAATACGTTTATGAGCCACCTTGCACACATGCAGCATTACCGCTGTACAAGGTGGCCTTAAAAACGTACAAACGCCTGGGGGAGGGGGGACAGGTTCCCTTCAATTTCAGTTCTGGTGTCTGCGTGGCTTTTGCAGGACACGATGCCGGCTGCACAGCAGGGGAACAGCTGGCGGTGCTGAACCCCACTGACACATTGGCGAGGTGTTTTTCTCTGTGCAGCTAGCAGTACCGGGCCCCAACTGGCGGTGTTGGAGCCCGGGGTCAGCAGGAGGAGGAGAGGGAGCAGAGTGTAGGCCGAAGCCTGCACTGGCGGCAGCTTTGGGTCTGTTGTGCCTGCGTGGCTGTTGCAGGACACGTTGCCGGCTGCACAGCAGGGGAACAGCTGGCGGTGCTGAACCCCACTGACACATTGGCGAGGTGTTTTTCTCTGTGCAGCTAGCAGTACCGGGCCCCAACTGGCGGTGTTGGAGCCCGGGCTCTGCAGGGGGAGCAGAGTGTAGGCCAAAGCCTAATCGAACCAATTTCAAAGGTAACCTTTAACCCCCCCTCAGGGGTTACAAAGTAGAAGAGCCACAGCTTATGCAGCAGTAGTGGTGCACAAGTCAAAGGTTGCTCTTTTAATTTGGCTCCTTGCACACGCTGAATGGAACACGTATAACATTTAGCCCTTTATACAGTCAAACTGTGTTGGAGGCGCGAGTTCCCTTTGTAATGAGACGCAGCACAGATGTCAAGAATCCCACCTTGGTGCTGGGTGCAGCCTCCTGAGCGTTGTTATTTGCTGTACAGGAGTCTGCGCTGTCGTGTTATCCCCTGGCCTAGCGCTGTTAGCGCTGCCCATCTTCTGACCTCATTTAATGTTGGCTGGTGCGGTTCGCGATGCCCATGAATCACAGCCCCGCAGTGTATTGACATAGTTAAAACACTGCGGGGCTGGGATTCATGGCCTGGCGCAGTACATATGTTCGCCTCTCGCTTGGGTTCTTACACCTGCTTCAGACTATGTGGCGTCAGCTGATCCCTTATCGCATGCCACGGCCATGAAGCCGCACAGTCTGAAGAAGGCGGAAGGAGATGAGGGACAGGCGAACTGATGCACTGCTCATGCCCATCAAACACACCCTCGCAGTCCCAAGAAATAAGACACCGAGGGGCGTTGTGTGGGTCAGGGCGGCCGCAGAGGCGCAGGCAGCCAAACAATGATGCCAGAAGACGGGCAGCGCTACCAAGGGGGTTGCAGCGTGTCATTACAAAGGAAAGTCACACCACCGGGACGGTTAAATGGTCACACAGAGGACACATTTTAGACGTGTTTTCCGTTCCACATGTGCGAGGAGAATACGTTTATGAGCCACCTTGCACACATGCAGCATTACCGCTGTACAAGGTGGCCTTAAAAACGTACAAATGCCTGGGGGAGGGGGGACAGGTTCCCTTCAATTTCAGTTCTGGTGTCTGCGTGGCTTTTGCAGGACACGATGCCGGCTGCACAGCAGGGGAACAGCTGGCGGTGCTGAACCCCACTGACACATTGGCGAGGTGTTTTTCTCTGTGCAGCTAGCACATCTGGGCCCCAACTGGCGGTGTTAGAGCCCAGGGTCAGCAGGAGGAGCAGGGGGAGCGGAGTGTAGGCCGAAGCCTGCACTGGAGCAAGTTGAAAGGAAACCTTTAACCCCCCCCCCAGGCGTTTGTAGCTGGAAGAGCCATCGTGTACAGCACTAATGCTGGAAAAGGTAAACTTAGCTCTTTTAATTATGGTCCTTGCAGATGCTGAACCTAACACTTATGAAATGTGTCCCCTCACAGCGTTCAACCGTCCGGTAGGTGGAACTTTCCTTTGTCATGTGACGCAGCACAGACGTCATTTTTACCCCCTTGTCGCCGTGCGCCGCCTCCTCAGCGTTGTTTGAATCTGTCCCGGAGCCTGCGCTGTTAGGTTACCCCTTGGCCATGCACACATTTTGCGCTGCCCGTCTTCTGACATCATTTGCTGTCAGGCTGGCTGCGCCTGTGCGGGTGCGCTGTCCGAGATTCAGCCTCGCGGTGTCGTCTAATGTAATCCCACCGCGGGCCTGGGATCCGTGTCCATGCGCAGTGCATATCCTCGCCTCTCACTCCCCTCCCTACGGCTTCTTAAGACTGTGCGGTGTCACGGCCGTGGCATGCTATTAGGGATCAGCTGACACCGAACAGTCTTTAGAAGCCGTAGGGAGGGGAGTGAGAGGCGAGGATATGCACTGCGCATGGACACGGATCCCAGGCCCGCGGTGGGATTACATTAGACGACACCGCGAGGCTGAATCTCGGACAGCGCACCCGCACAGGCGCAGCCAGCCTGACAGCAAATGATGTCAGAAGACGGGCAGCGCAAAATGTGTGCATGGCCAAGGGGTAACCTAACAGCGCAGGCTCCGGGACAGATTCAAACAACGCTGAGGAGGCGGCGCACGGCGACAAGGGGGTAAAAATGACGGCTGTGCTGCGTCACATGACAAAGGAAAGTTCCACCTACCGGACGGTTGAACGCTGTGAGGGGACACATTTCATAAGTGTTAGGTTCAGCATCTGCAAGGAGCACCACGAAAAGAGGCACTTTTTCCCTTTGCATCATTACTGCTGCACAAGGTGGCTCCTTCAGTAACAAACGCCTGGGGGGGGGGGGACAGGTTCCCTTAAATTTAACTTGTTGTGCCTGCGTGGCGGTCGCAGTACACGTTGCCGTATACACAGCAGGGGAACAGCTGGCGGTGCTGAACCCCACTAACACATTGGCGAGGTGTTTGGCTCTGTGCGTACAGCACTTCTGGACGGCAACTGGCGGTGTTGGAGCCCAGGGACAGGTGGAGGAGGAGGAGGTTGGAGGAGGTAGGAGGGATTGCCACACACACAGCAGGGGAACAGCTGACGTTACTGAACCCCAATAACAGAGGAGGGACTGTTGACTGTGCGTACAGCACTTCTGGATGGCAACTGGCGGTGTTGAAGCCCAGGGGCAGGTGGAGGAGGAGGAGGTTGGAGGAGGTAGGAGGGATTGCCACACACACAGCAGGGGAACAGCTGACGTTACTGAACCCCAATAACAGAGGAGGGACTGTTGACTGTGCGTACAGCACTTCTGGACGGCAACTGGCGGTGTTGGAGCCCAGGGACAGGTGGAGGAGGAGGAGGTTGGAGGAGGTAGGAGGGATTGCCACACACACAGCAGGGGAACAGCTGACGTTACTGAACCCCAATAACAGAGGAGGGACTGTTGACTGTGCGTACAGCACTTCTGGACGGCAACTGGCGGTGTTGAAGCCCAGGGGCAGGTGGAGGAGGAGGAGGTTGGAGGAGGTAGGAGGGATTGCCACACACACAGCAGGGGAACAGCTGACGTTACTGAACCCCAATAACAGAGGAGGGACTGTTGACTGTGCGTACAGCACTTCTGGACGGCAACTGGCGGTGTTGGAGCCCAGGGACAGGTGGAGGAGGAGGAGGTTGGAGGAGGTAGGAGGGATTGCCACACACACAGCAGGGGAACAGCTGACGTTACTGAACCCCAATAACAGAGGAGGGACTGTTGACTGTGCGTACAGCACTTCTGGACGGCAACTGGCGGTGTTGAAGCCCAGGGGCAGGTGGAGGAGGAGGAGGTTGGAGGAGGTAGGAGGGATTGCCACACACACAGCAGGGGAACAGCTGACGTTACTGAACCCCAATAACAGAGGAGGGACTGTTGACTGTGCGTACAGCACTTCTGGACGGCAACTGGCGGTGTTGGAGCCCAGGGACAGGTGGAGGAGGAGGAGGTTGGAGGAGGTAGGAGGGATTGCCACACACACAGCAGGGGAACAGCTGACGTTACTGAACCCCAATAACAGAGGAGGGACTGTTGACTGTGCGTACAGCACTTCTGGACGGCAACTGGCGGTGTTGGAGCCCAGGGACAGGTGGAGGAGGAGGAGGTTGGAGGAGGTAGGAGGGATTGCCACACACACAGCAGGGGGACAGCTGACGTTACTGAACCCCAATAACAGAGGAGGGACTGTTGACTGTGCGTACAGCACTTCTGGACGGCAACTGGCGGTGTTGAAGCCCAGGGGCAGGTGGAGGAGGAGGAGGTTGGAGGAGGTAGGAGGGATTGCCACACACACAGCAGGGGAACAGCTGACGTTACTGAACCCCAATAACAGAGGAGGGACTGTTGACTGTGCGTACAGCACTTCTGGACGGCAACTGGCGGTGTTGGAGCCCAGGGGCAGGTGGAGGAGGAGGAGGTTGGAGGAGGTAGGAGGGATTGCCACACACACAGCAGGGGAACAGCTGACGTTACTGAACCCCAATAACAGAGGAGGGACTGTTGACTGTGCGTACAGCACTTCTGGACGGCAACTGGCGGTGTTGAAGCCCAGGGGCAGGTGGAGGAGGAGGAGGTTGGAGGAGGTAGGAGGGATTGCCACACACACAGCAGGGGAACAGCTGACGTTACTGAACCCCAATAACAGAGGAGGGACTGTTGACTGTGCGTACAGCACTTCTGGACGGCAACTGGCGGTGTTGGAGCCCAGGGACAGGTGGAGGAGGAGGAGGTTGGAGGAGGTAGGAGGGATTGCCACACACACAGCAGGGGAACAGCTGACGTTACTGAACCCCAATAACAGAGGAGGGACTGTTGACTGTGCGTACAGCACTTCTGGACGGCAACTGGCGGTGTTGGAGCCCAGGGGCAGGTGGAGGAGGAGGAGGTTGGAGGAGGTAGGAGGGATTGCCACACACACAGCAGGGGAACAGCTGACGTTACTGAACCCCAATAACAGAGGAGGGACTGTTGACTGTGCGTACAGCACTTCTGGACGGCAACTGGCGGTGTTGAAGCCCAGGGGCAGGTGGAGGAGGAGGAGGTTGGAGGAGGTAGGAGGGATTGCTACACACACAGCAGGGGAACAGCTGACGTTACTGAACCCCAATAACAGAGGAGGGACTGTTGACTGTGCGTACAGCACTTCTGGACGGCAACTGGCGGTGTTGAAGCCCAGGGGCAGGTGGAGGAGGAGGAGGTTGGAGGAGGTAGGAGGGATTGCCACACACACAGCAGGGGAACAGCTGACGTTACTGAACCCCAATAACAGAGGAGGGACTGTTGACTGTGCGTACAGCACTTCTGGACGGCAACTGGCGGTGTTGGAGCCCAGGGACAGGTGGAAAAGCAGAGGAACACAATGTAGGCCGAAGCCTGAGAAAGTCGAAAGGGAACCTTTAACCCCCCCCCCAAGGCGTTTGTAGCTGAAAGAGCCAGCTTGTGCAGCACAAAAGATGCAAAAGGAAAAGGTGGCTCTTTTCATCATGCTCCTTGCAAACACAGAACTAAACACTTATAAAATGTGTCCCCTGCAACCGTAAAACCGTCCCGGAGGTGGGACTTTCCTTCGTAATGTGACGCAGCACAGCCGTCATTCCTACCCCCCCGGCGCCGCGCACCGGCTCCTCAGCGTTGTTTTATTCCGTCCCGGAGCCTGCGCTGTTATGTTATCCCGTGGCCAGGCACACTTAGCGCTGCCCGTCTTCTGGCATCATTTGGTGTCAGGATGGCTGCGCCTGTGCGGCCGCGCTGGCAGAGAGCCCGCCTCGCAGTGTCTTCTGATTTAATCCCACTGGGGGCCTGGGATCCATGGACATGCGCAGTGCATATCCTCGCCTCTCACTCCCCTCCCTACGGCTTCTTAAGACTGTGCGGTGTCACGGCCGTGGCATGCTATTAGGGACCAGCTGACACCGAACAGTCTGAAGAAGCCATAGGGAAATGTCATGATCTCTGCAGGCAGAGATCATAGCAAGCCTATAGAGGGACAAGCTCTCGGAAGATGGAACTATACTGACCATGAACTAAGCCTGCCGCGCAACTAGAAATAGCCAGGTAGCATTTCCTATTTATCGCTAGATGCCCAGCTCTGGCCTAAGACCTAAATAGCTAGCAGAGGGAAATATAAGACCTGGCTCACCTCTAGAGAAATATTCCAAAGAAGACAGTAGCCCCCCACATATAATGACGGTGAGTTCAGATGAAACAACAAACGCAGCAGGAAAATAGTCTTAGCAAATTTGAGGTCCGCTTACTAGATAGCAGAAGACAGATAGTATACTTTCATGGTCAGCAGAAAAACACTAACAAAACACCATCCAGAGATTACCTTAAACTCTGGCATTAACTCATAACGCCAGAGTAGCAATCCCTGATCAACGAGAGCTTTCCAGACACAGTAACAAAACTTCAGCTGTGAACTGGAACAAATAGGCAAAACAAAACATGGACAAAAGTCCAACTTATCTAGTAGTTGTCTAGAAGCAGGAACAAGCACTGAGAGGCATCAGATAACATTGTTGACCGGCAAGAAACCACCAGAGAAATGAGCTTAAATAGCGACACCCACTACTGATGGAACCAGGTGAAACAGGAAAGAGGATGACAAGTCCAATTCCACAAGCGGCCACCGGGGGAGCCCAGAATCCAAATTCACAACAGTACCCCCCCCTCAAGGAGGGGGCACCGAACCCTCACCAGATCCACCAGGGCGACCAGGATGAGCCCTATGGAAGGCACGAACAAGATCAGAAGCATGAACATCAGATGCATTGACCCAAGAATTATCCTCCTGGCCGTAACCCTTCCAGTTGACCAGATACTGGAGTTTCCGTCTGGAAACACGAGAGTCCAAAATTTTCTCCACAACGTACTCCAACTCACCCTCAACCAACACCGGAGCAGGAGGCTCAACTGAAGGTACAACAGGTACCTCATACCTGCGCAATAACGACCGATGAAAAACGTTATGAATGGAAAAGGACGCAGGGAGGTCCAAACGGAAAGAAACAGGATTAAGAATCTCCAATATTCTATAAGGGCCGATGAACCGAGGTTTAAACTTAGGAGAAGAGACCCTCATAGGGACAAAACGAGAAGACAACCACACCAAATCTCCAACACAAAGCCGAGAACCAACACGACGACGACGGTTGGCAAAACGCTGAGTCTTCTCCTGGGACAACTTCAAACTGTCCATAACCTGCCCCCAGATGTGATGCAATCTCTCCACCACCGCATCCACTCCAGGACAATCCGAGGATTCCACCTGACCGGAGGAAAATCGAGGGTGAAACCCCGAATTACAGAAAAACGGGGACACCAAGGTGGAAGAACTGGCCCGATTATTGAGGGCGAACTCTGCCAATGGCAAAAAAGCAACCCAATCATCCTGGTCAGCAGAGACAAAACACCTCAGATATGTCTCAAGGGTCTGATTAGTCCGCTCGGTCTGGCCATTAGTCTGAGGGTGAAAAGCAGATGAAAAAGACAAATCTATGCCCATCCTAGCACAGAATGCCCGCCAAAATCTAGACACAAATTGGGTACCTCTGTCAGAAACAATATTCTCAGGAATACCGTGCAATCGGACAACATTCTGAAAAAACAGAGGAACCAACTCAGAAGAAGAAGGCAACTTGGGCAGAGGAACCAAATGGACCATTTTAGAGAAACGGTCACAGACCACCCAGATGACAGACATCTTCTGGGAAACAGGCAGATCTGAAATAAAATCCATCGAGATGTGTGTCCAAGGCCTCTTAGGAATAGGCAAGGGCAACAGCAGTCCGCTAGCCCGAGAACTACAAGACTTGGCCCGAGCACAAACGTCACATGACTGCACAAAGACTCGCACATCTCGTGACAGGGAAGGCCACCAGAAGGATCTTGCCACCAAATCCCTGGTACCAAAAATTCCGGGATGACCTGCCAATGCAGAAGAATGTACCTCAGAGATGACTCTGCTGGTCCAATCATCCGGAACAAACAGTCTATCAGGCGGACAACGATCCGGTCTATCCGCCTGAAACTCTTGCAAGGACCGCCGCAGATCAGGAGAAACGGCCGACAAAATTACTCCCTCCCTAAGGATACCTGTGGGTTCAGAATTACCAGGAGAGTCCGGGTCAAAACTCCTAGAAAGGGCATCTGCCTTAACATTCTTAGAACCCGGTAGGTATGACACCACAAAATTAAAGCGAGAAAAAAATAAAGACCAGCGCGCCTGTCTAGGATTCAGGCGTCTGGCAGTCTCAAGATAAATCAAATTTTTGTGGTCAGTCAATACCACCACCTGATGCCTAGCCCCCTCGAGCCAATGGCGCCACTCCTCAAACGCCCACTTCATGGCCAAAAGCTCCCGATTCCCAACATCATAATTCCGCTCTGCGGGCGAAAATTTGCGAGAAAAGAAGGCACAAGGCCTAATGACGGAGCAGTCGGAACCTTTCTGCGACAACACTGCCCCAGCTCCGATCTCCGAAGCGTCAACCTCAACCTGAAAAGGCAGATTCACATCAGGCTGACGCAACACAGGGGCAGAGGCAAAACGGCGCTTAAGCTCCTGAAAGGCCTCTACAGCATGAGGGGACCAATTAGCAACATCAGCGCCTTGTCTGGTCAAATCAGTCAGTGGTTTAACGACATCCGAAAAACCAGCAATAAATCGGCGGTAAAAGTTGGCAAAGCCCAAAAATCTCTGAAGACCCTTAAGAGAGGAGGGCTGAGTCCAGTCACAAATAGCTTGCACCTTGACGGGATCCATCTCAATGGAAGAGGGAGAAAAAATATACCCCAAAAAGGAAATTTTCTGGACCCCAAAAACGCACTTAGACCCCTTCACACATAAAGAATTAGACCGCAGAACCTGAAAAACTCTCCTGACCTGCTGGACATGAGAGTCCCAGTCATCAGAAAAAATCAGAATATCATCCAGATATATTATCATAAATTTATCCAGAAAATCGCGGAAAATATCATGCATAAAAGACTGGAAAACTGAAGGGGCATTAGAAAGACCAAAAGGCATGACCAAATACTCAAAGTGGCCCTCGGGCGTATTAAATGCGGTCTTCCACTCATCCCCCTGCCTGATCCGCACCAAATTATACGCCCCACGAAGATCAATTTTAGAGAACCACTTAGCACCCTCTATACGAGCAAACAAATCAGTAAGCAATGGCAATGGGTATTGATACTTAACAGTGATCTTATTCAGAAGCCGATAATCAATACATGGTCTCAAAGAGCCGTCTTTTTTTGAAACAAAGAAAAACCCAGCTCCCAAGGGAGAAGAAGATGGACGAATATGTCCCTTTTCCAAAGACTCCTTTATATATTCCCGCATAGCAGCATGTTCCGGCACAGACAAATTAAACAAACGACCCTTTGGATATTTACAACCCGGTATCAAATCTATGGCACAATCGCACTCACGGTGCGGAGGTAACGACCCAAGCTTGGGTTCGTCAAAGACGTCTTGATAATCAGAGAGGAACTCAGGGACTTCAGAGGGAATGGACGACGAAATAGAAACCAAAGGTACGTCCCCATGAATACCCTTACATCCCCAGCTCAACACAGACATTGCTCTCCAGTCCAAGACTGGGTTGTGAGACTGCAACCATGGCAATCCCAGTACCAAATCGTCATGTAAATTATACAGCACCAGGAAACGAATAATCTCCTGGTGATCCGGATTGATACGCATGGTTACTTGTGTCCAGTATTGTGGTTTATTATTAGCCAATGGGGTGGAGTCAATCCCCTTCAGAGGAATAAGAGTCTCCAAAGGCTCTAAATCAAAACCACAACGATTGGCAAAGGACCAATCCATAAGACTCAGAGCGGCGCCAGAGTCAACATAGGCGTCCGTGGCAATGGATGACAAAGAGCAAATCAGGGTTACAGACAAAATAAACTTAGACTGAATGGTGCCAATGGAAACAGACTTATCAAGCTTCTTTGTACGCCTAGAGCATGCTGATATAACATGAGTAGAATCCCCACAATAGAAACACAATCCATTCTTCCGTCTAAAATTCTGTCGCTCGCTCCTGGACAGAATTCTATCACACTGCATACTTTCTGGCGTCTTTTCCATAGACACCGCCAGATGGTGCACCGGTTTGCGCTCCCGCAGACGCCTATCAATCTGAATAGCCATTGTCATGGACTCATTCAGACCTGCAGGCAAAGGGAACCCCACCATAACATCCTTAACGGCATCAGAGAGACCTTCTCTGAAAGTTGCCGCCAAGGCGCACTCATTCCACTGAGTAAGCACAGACCATTTACGGAATTTTTGGCAGAAAACTTCAGCTTCGTCTAGCCCCTGAGATAGTGCCATCAAAGTTTTTTCTGCCTGAAGTTCCAAATGAGGTTCCTCATAAAGCAAGCCCAAGGCCAGAAAAAACGCATCCACATCGCGTAACGCAGGATCCCCTGCTGGCAATGAGAAGGCCCAATCTTGAGGGTCACCCCTGAGCAAGGAAATCACAATCCTAACCTGCTGAGCAGGGTCTCCAGCTGAACGAGACTTCAGGGACAAATAAAGCTTACAATTATTTCGGAAATTCTGGAAGCTAGCTCTATTCCCTGTGAAGAACTCCGGCAAAGGAATTCTCGGCTCAGATACCGGAGCATGTACCACAAAATCTTGTAAATTTTGTACTTTCGTGATGAGATTATTCAAACCCGCAGTTACACTCTGGAGATCCATTATTGTCAGGTGCACACAGAGCATACAGAGATTAGGAGGAGAGAGAGAAAAAAGACTGCAGCAAGGCAGACTGGAGGAAAAAAAAAAAAAAAAAAAAAAAAAAAAAAAAATTCCAGCAGACTTCTTATAACTCTCCTTTCTCAACCTGGGTCTTTAACACTTTATAGGCCGGTCAAACTGTCATGATCTCTGCAGGCAGAGATCATAGCAAGCCTATAGAGGGACAAGCTCTCGGAAGATGGAACTATACTGACCATGAACTAAGCCTGCCGCGCAACTAGAAATAGCCAGGTAGCATTTCCTATTTATCGCTAGATGCCCAGCTCTGGCCTAAGACCTAAATAGCTAGCAGAGGGAAATATAAGACCTGGCTCACCTCTAGAGAAATATTCCAAAGAAGACAGTAGCCCCCCACATATAATGACGGTGAGTTCAGATGAAACAACAAACGCAGCAGGAAAATAGTCTTAGCAAATTTGAGGTCCGCTTACTAGATAGCAGAAGACAGATAGTATACTTTCATGGTCAGCAGAAAAACACTAACAAAACACCATCCAGAGATTACCTTAAACTCTGGCATTAACTCATAACGCCAGAGTAGCAATCCCTGATCAACGAGAGCTTTCCAGACACAGTAACAAAACTTCAGCTGTGAACTGGAACAAATAGGCAAAACAAAACATGGACAAAAGTCCAACTTATCTAGTAGTTGTCTAGAAGCAGGAACAAGCACTGAGAGGCATCAGATAACATTGTTGACCGGCAAGAAACCACCAGAGAAATGAGCTTAAATAGCGACACCCACTACTGATGGAACCAGGTGAAACAGGAAAGAGGATGACAAGTCCAATTCCACAAGCGGCCACCGGGGGAGCCCAGAATCCAAATTCACAACAGGGAAATGAGTGAGAGGTGGAGGTTCAGATATGCACTGCGCATGTCCATGGATCCCAGGCCCCCAGTGGGATTAAATCAGAAGACACTGCGAGGCGGGCTCTCTGCCAGCACGGCCGCACAGGCGCAGCCATCCTGACACCAAATGATGCCAGAAGACGGGCAGCGCTAAGTGTGCCTGGCCACGGGATAACATAACAGCGCAGGCTCCGGGACGGAATAAAACAACGCTGAGGAGCCGGTGCGCGGCGCCGTGGGGGTAGGAATGACGGCTGTGCTGCGTCACATTACGAAGGAAAGTCCCACCTCCGGGACGGTTTTACGGTATCAGTGGACACATTTTATAAGTGTTAAGTTCTGCGTGTGCAAGGAGCTAAACAAAAATAGCTACCTTTTCCTTGTGCAGCATTACTGCTGCACAAGGTGGCTCTTTCAGTAACAAACGCCTTGGGGGGGGGGGGGACAGATTCCCTTACATTTCAGTTGTTGTGTCAGCGTGGCGGTCGCATGACACATTGCCGGCTACACAGCTGGGGATCAGCTGACGTTACTGAAACCCAATAACACTGGGTCGTATGTTTTGACTGTGCAGACGGCACTTCTGAGCCTCAACTGGCGGTGTTGGAGCACAGGAATTTAAGTTCAGGTGGTAGAAAGATGAACACAACAGGAGACCTGGATAACGTATACAGTGACCTAATTATTTAATCAGGAGGAGGAGTGGCAAATTCCTGCGAGATCCAGGCCTTGTTCATTTTCAGGAAAGTAAGCCGGTCAACGTTATCGGAGGATAGTCGCATGCGACGGTCAGTTAGTACACCACCTGCAGCACTAAAGACACGTTCCGATAATACACTGGCCGCAGGGCAAGACAGCACCTCCAATGCATACTGGCTTAGCTCTGGCCATGTATCCAGCTTTGAGACCCAAAACTTGAAAGGGGAAGAGCCGTCTGGGAGTACAGCAAGAGGGCAAGACATGTAGTCTGTCACCATCTGACGGAACCGTTGCCTCCTGCTGACTGGAGCCGTCTGTGATGGTGTAGACTTTTGTGGGGGGCACAGAAAACTGTGCCACAGTTGGGCCATACTGGTCTTGCCTTGGGCAGAGGCACTGCTTCTGCTCCCTCTTTGTGCAGAGCCTCCTCCACTGCCTGGACGCACTGAGCTGCTTTGTAATGCACTAGCAGCACTTCTCTCAGTTGGAATGGAGAAGATGATGGAATTGACCAGTGTGTCTTGGTACTCCCGCATTTTTCGCTCCCGGTTCAACGGTGTGATGAGGCTTTCTACGTTGTCCCGGTAGCGAGGATCGAGGAGGGTGAACACCCAATAATCAGACATGTTGAGAATGTGGGCGATGCGGCGGTCGTTTCTCAGGCACTGCAGCATGTAATCCACCATGTGCTGCAGACTGCCAACTGCCCAAGAAACGCTGTCCCCTGCTGGAGGCGTGATCTCTGCCTGCTCGTCATCACCCCACCCTCGCTGTACACACTGAGTACTGGACAATTCGGTAACTCCCTCCTCTGGACGGACGTCTTCCTCCTCCATTGACTCCTCCTCATCCTCCTCACAAACTGTCCCCTGCCTACGCGTTTGTGAGGAACCACGTGGCGCTGACTGTCCAGAAGATGATGGAAATGGTGAATCCTCATCCTCCACCTCTTCCACAACATCATCCCTTAGCGCTTGCAGTGATTTTTCAAGCAGGCAGATAAGGGGGACAGTCATGCTGACTAGTGCATCATCTGCACTCGCCATCCGCGTGGAATAATCAAAGGGACGCAAAACCTGGCAGATGTCATTCATAGTGGCCCACTCTGTGGTTGTGAAGTCTGTACGGCGCTGACTGCGACTTTTTTGCGCCTGAAGCAGCTGGTACTCCATTACAGCTTGCTGCTGCTCACACAACCGCTCCAACATATGTAACGTGGAATTCCACCTGGTAGGTAGGTCACATATGATGCGATGTTCCGGCAGGCGGTGTCGGCGCTGCAGAGCCGCAATGCGCGCTTTTGCCGTGCTGGAACGCCGCAAGTGAGCACACTCTAGGCGGACCTTGTGCAGCAGTGCATCAAGATCCGGATAGTCCCTCAAAAAGCTCTGCACGACCAAATTGAGCACATGTGCCAGACATGGGATGTGAGTGAGGTTGCCGAGGCCCAGAGCTGCCACCAGATTTCGGCCATTATCACACACTACCATGCCTGGCTGGAGATTCGCTGGCACAAACCACACATCGCTCTCCTGCTTGATGGCATTCCAGAGCTCCTGCGCTGTGTGGCTACGATTCCCCAAAAAAATTAATTTCAACACGGCCTGTTGACGTTTGGCCACGGCTGTGCTCATGTCGGTCGTAACAGGTACACGTTCATCACGGGTCCATGTGGAGGTGGACTGTGACGGCTCCTGCAGCGATGATTCTGAGGAACTGGTGTAAGAGGAGGAGTCAATGCGTACAGAATGGATTCCTGCAATCCTTGGAGTGGGCAGGACACGTCCTGCGCCACTCGCACGGTCTGTACCTGGCTCAACGACATTAACCCAATGGGCAGTGAGGGAAAGGTATCGCCCCTGTCCATGTTGACTGGTCCACGCATCGGTGGTGAGGTGGACCTTGCTACTGACGGCGTTCAGAAGCGCGTGTTTTATGTGTCCCTCCACATGCTTGTGCAGGGCAGGGACGGCTTGCCTGCTGAAGTAAAAGCGGCTGGGCACATTGTACTGTGGGACTGCCAATGACATCAAGTCACGGAAGCTGTCAGTCTCCACCAGCCTGAATGACAGCATTTCCAGTGACAGCAGTTTGGCAATGCCTGCAGTCAGAGCCTGTGCTCGTGGGTGGTTTGACGAGAAAGGCCGCCTTTTCTCCCATGCCTGTACTACCGATGGCTGTAGACTGGGCTGGGAGTGTGTGGATGACTGGGAAAGTGGTGCTGCGGGTGGAATTACAGCGGGTCTCTGGACAACAGGGCCAGAGGTTCTTCCACGGCGATCCTGGGAGGAAGCCGAACCAGCTGCGTGTGAGCTAGAGGAAGAGGCAACACGAGCTGAAGAGGTGGTAGCTGCCGCTGTTGGTTGGCCTACCTCTTCAGTGTGTTTTTCTAACTCCGCCGGGTGCCTGTTGCGCACATGTTTCCACATGTTGGAGGTATTGAGGTTGCTGACATTTTTCCCTCTTTTGACTTTTTGATGACACACGTTGCATCTGACATAGCAAATGTCATCTGCAACTGTGTCAAAAAAGGACCAGGCACTGCAAGTCTTGGGAGCGCCCTTTTTGGCTTTTGGAAGAGACATGCTCCTAACGGGTGCCAAAGCGGAGGCTGCAGGATCCGCAGTCTTCCCCCTCCCTCTCCCTCTTTGGGCCATACGGGGAATCTCTTCCTCAGAGCTGCTCCCACCGCCTTCCTGTCCCTCACGCCAAGATGGGTCGAGGACCTCATCATCTACACTACCCTCTGCCCCAAACTGCTCCTCCTGGGTAGTCTCAGCAGCAGAGCACGCACCAGTAAGTGGCACCTGAGTGTCATCATCAGCTGATGCGGCCTGCGATGTGGTGACCGGAGCCACTGGCCCACCCGCCTCTTCAGAGGAAGACAGAAAAAGCTGTTGGGCATCACTGCACCCTGCCTCTTCTTCCATTTCTCCAATGCTGCTTGGCTGGCCCCCTGTTTCCAAGCCAAGAGATTCAGAGAACAGAAGTAGAGACGGCTCCTGTCCTGGGCTCTCTGTCTGCCTGGGCAATTTGGCAGGTGGTGAAGAGACAGATGGCTGCTCTCCAGTGCTCTGTGTCTGAGAGGATGTGGCACTAATGGAAGTTGATGCATTAGCTGCCATCCATCCGACAACAGCTTCAATTTGGTCTTGACGCAGCAGCGGTGTACGGCGCTCTGACACAAAGCTGCGCATGAACGACTGTTGCCTGGTGAAAGTGGGTGCTGATGAGTCACCGGTGCCCGCAGCAGGCACAGAATCCCCACGTCCCCTCCCTGCTCCGCGCCCACGCCCACGCCCACGTGCCTTACTCACTGCCTTCTTCATCTTGGTTGACTGATAAAGATAAGCAGAAAAGTACTAACGGATTTGTGTGCTTATTCCTGAGCAACTCCTCCTAACAGGTATAAGAAACACTAATTTTCTAAAGTGTGGACTAGACTTTAATATGAGCTATTGTGGCCTACAGAAATGTAAAGTGGTGTAACTGGTGTGTTTGGTGAACTTTATTATTTATTTCTTTTTTGGGGGCTGAACTGACAACAGATAGAGCTGCAATCACACAGAGACCGTGCAGACAGACGTAAACGGCGCTGCAAGGCCCAAAAACCCTCCTCTACTTTATCCTATGTAGTGTTTTTCCACAAATTAGCTGGAGACGGGTGGAAAGACACTAATAGGATTTTTTTAAATTAATTAGCAGCAGACTACACTACTTGAAAAAAAATTAAAATTGATTTGGCGGTATGACGCAGTGAACAACCCTGAGCTGGAGACAACCAGGCTACGGCTGCTCACAGACTACAGGGCGAGCTGCAGTCACACGGAGACCGTGCAGACAGCCGTAAACGGCGCTGCAAGGCCCAAAAACCCTCCTCTACTTTATCCTATGTAGTGTTTTTCCACAAATTAGCTGGAGACGGGTGGAAAGACACTAATAGGATTTTTTTAAATTAATTAGCAGCAGACTACACTACTTGAAAAAAAATTAAAATTGATTTGGCGGTATGACGCAGTGAACAACCCTGAGCTGGAGACAACCAGGCTACGGCTGCTCACAGACTACAGGGCGAGCTGCAGTCACACGGAGACCGTGCAGACAGCCGTAAACGGCGCTGCAAGGCCCAAAAACCCTCCTCTACTTTATCCTATGTAGTGTTTTTCCACAAATTAGCTGGAGACGGGTGGAAAGACACTAATAGGATTTTTTTGAATAAATTAGCAGCAGACTACACTACTTGAAAAAAAAAAAAAAAAAAAAAAAAGAACAGTATGAGGCAATGAACCACCCTCCCTGAACTGAATACAACCAGCTATGGATGGCCTATGTGGCTGCACTCAGACTAGAGAGTGGGCTGCACTCACACACACACACACACACAGACCTTGCAGATCGCTGTGAAAACAGCGCTACAAGGCAAAAGCAAGGTGAATAGTAGGTGAACACAGCGGTTGCTAAATTAGCCTTTGGAAAGCACAAAGAAGCAAATCGCTATCTCTAAACTGTCCCTCAGTCAGCAAACAGCGTCCTGTCACTAACTGAATTCACAGCAGAGTGATCGCAAAATGGCGCCAGCGACTTTTAAACTGCATCATGACATCATTTCAGCAGCCAATCACAGCCTTGCCAGTAGTTTCATGCCCTCCATGCTAAACAGGATGTGCCCACACTTGGAATCATTCTCATTGGCTGAATTTCGGAATTTTGAATCTGGGAACTTCCGATTCCGGTATCCGATACGCGGCAAGTATCGGAATCCCGGTATCGGAATTCCAATACCGCAAGTATCGGCCGATACCCGATACTTGCGGTATCGGAATGCTCAATACTAGTTATAAGGCAAAGAGGGGTTACTGATCACAGTCCAGAAATGCCCACCTTACCACTGGAGTGGTGCTAATAATTTAAGTTCCTTGAACCTAGTCTTATACATACCAGCTGCTTTCTTCAGCTCTTCTGGTCCCATGGCACCATCTTGAAACCACAACTTCTAACTGATCTGAACTCACAGGTAAAGGTCACAAGCTCTCAAGGTAAATTTATGAGGACCTCTTTATGGCTCTCATAGACTTACATTAAGTTGTGACTTCTATCTGGCCCAGCAAACAGTAGAGTAACCCAACAGGTCACAAACTGCTGGAGACCGACCGAAGCATTGCCAATAACAGCTGAAGATGGCGGCTGCTAAGTATAAGATTAAGGACAGGAAGCGTAGATTAGTAGCACCACTTCAGCCCTGGAATAAAAAAAAAATGATGTAATGCTGCTTTAAGAAATAAAGAGCTGCCTGAGATATTTAGTGGGCTTGTTAGAAAAGCATTAGAAGGCTGAAAAATGGGGTGACAATGGCTTTTATGGGGAAATCCTGATGGCAAAGTTCCCTTTAACCCCTTCCCGACATTTGACGTACTATCCCGTCGAGGTGGGGTGGGCCCGTATGACCGCCGACGGGATAGTACGTCATCATCGATCAGCGGCGCTCACGGGGGGAGCGCGGCCGATCGCGGCCGGGTGTCAGCTGCATATCGCAGCTGACATCCGGCACTATGTGCCAGGAGCGGTCACGGACCGCCCCCGGCACATTAACCCCCGGCACACCGCGATCAAACATGATCGCAGTGTACCGGCGGTATAGGGAAGCATCGCGCAGGGAGGGGGCTCCCTGCGGGCTTCCCTGAGACCCCCGGAGCAACGCGATGTGATCGCGTTGCTCTGAGGGTCTCCTACCTCCCTCCTCGCCGCAGGTCCCGGATCCAAGATGGCCGCGGCATCCGGGTCCTGCAGGGAGGGAGGTGGCTTACCGAGTGTCTGCTCAGAGCAGACACTTGGAAAGCCTGCAGCCCTGCACAGCAGATCGTCGATCTGGCAGAGTGCTGTGCACACTGCCAGATCAATGATCTGTGATGTCCCCCCCTGGGACAAAGTAAAAAAGTAAAAAAAAAATTTTTCCACATGTGTAAAAAAAAATAAAAAAAAAATTCCTAAATAAATAATAATAAAAAAAATATATTATTCCCATAAATACATTTCTTTATCTAAATAAAAAAAACAAAACAATAAAAGTACACATATTTAGTATCGCCGCGTCCGTAACGACCCAACCTATAAAACTGCCCCACTAGTTAACCCCTTCAGTAAACACCGTAAGAAAAAAAAAAAAAAAACGAGGCAAAAAACAACGCTTTATTACCATACCGCCGAACAAAAAGTGGAATAACACACGATCAAAAAGACTGATATAAATATCCATGGTACCGCTGAAAACGTCATCTTGTCCCGCAAAAAAAAAGCCACCATACAGCATCATCAGCAAAAAAATAAAAAAGTTATAGTCCTGAGAATAAAGCGATACCAAAATAATTATTTTTTCTATATTTTAGTTTTTATCGTATAAAAGCGCCAAAACATAAAAAAATTATATAAATGAGATATCGCTGTAATCGTACTGACCCGACGAATAAAACTGCTTTATCAATTTTACCAAACGCGGAACGGTATAAACGCCTCTCCCAAAAGAAATTCATGAATAGCAGGTTTTTGGTCATTCTGCCTCACAAAAATCGGAATAAAAAGCGATCAAAAATGGTCACGTGTCCGAAAATGTTACCAATAAAAACGTCAACTCGTCCCGCAAAAAACAAGACCTCACATGACTCTGTGGAGCAAAATGTGGAAAAATTATAGGTCTCAAAATGTGGAGACGCAAAAACTTTTTTGCTATAAAAAGCGTCGCTGGTTTCACACTTGCGTTTTTGTCTGCAGCGTTTTTTGCACAAAAAACCGCATGCGTTTTTTCCCTATATTTGACATTGAAAACGCATGCGGTTTTTTTGTACGCGTTTGGTCGCGTTTTCAAACGCATGCGGTTTTTTTCTGCATGCGTTCATTTTCAGAAATACAACCTGCAGTATTTTCTTGCGTTTTTAAGCACATGCGTTTGTTTGCGTTAAAAACGCATGCATTTTTATCGAAAAAAAACAGAAAACACACTGAAAAGCCACCCACCACCATCAAGGTGATAAAGGGATCCAAACCCTAACCCTAACTCTACCCCTAACCTCACCCCTAACCGTTTAATGAACATTTTCTGACAGTCATAGTGCCACGTATTTCAGTGCCACGTATTTCAGTGCCACGTATTTCAGTGCCACGTATTTCAGTGCCACGTATTTCTGTGCCACGTATTTCAGTGCCACGTGTTTCAGTGCCACGTATTTCAGTGCCACGTATCACGTATTTCAGTGCCACATATTTTAGTACCACGTATTTCAGTGCCACGTATTTCAGTGCCACGTATTTCAGTGCCACGTATTTCAGTGCCACGTATTTCAGTGCCACGTATTTCAGTGCCACGTGTTTCAGTGCCACGTGTTTCAGTGCCACGTATTTAAGTGCCACGTATCACATATTTCAGTGCCACGTATTTCAGTGCCACGTATTTCAGTGCCACGTATTTCAGTGCCACGTATTTCAGTGCCACGTATTTCAGTGCCACGTATCACATATTTCAGTGCCACGTATTTAAGTGCCACGTATTTCAGTGCCACATATTTCAGTGCCACGTATCACGTATTTCAGTGCCACGTGTTTCAGTGCCACGTATTTCAGTGCCACGTATTTCAGTGCCACATATTTCAGTGCCACGTATTTCAGTGCCACGTATTTTAGGGCCACGTATTTCAGTGCCACGTGTTTCAGTGCCACGTGTTTCAGTGCCACGTGTTTCAGTGCCACGTGTTTCAGTGCCACGTATTTCAGTGCCACGTATTTCAGTGCCACGTATTTCAGTGCCACGTATTTCAGTGCCACGTATTTCAGTGCCACGTATCACGTATTTCAGTGCCACGTGTTTCAGTGCCACGTATTTAAGTGCCACGTATCACGTATTTCAGTGCCACGTATTTCAGTGCCACGTATTTCAGTGCCACGTATTTCAGTGCCACGTATTTCAGTGCCACGTATTTCAGTGCCACGTATTTTAGTGACACGTATTTTAGTGACACGTATTTCAGTCACGTTTAGGGTTAGGGTGAGGGGTAGGGTTAGGGTTAGGGCTAGGGTTGGAGGTAAAGTTAGGGTTAGGGTTTGGATTACATTTACGTTTGGATTAGGGTTGGGATTAGAATTATGGGTGTGTCAGGGCTAGGGGTGTGGTTAGGGTTACCGTTGGGATTAGGGTTAGGGGTGTGTTTGGGTTAGGGTTTCAGGTAGAATTGGGGAGTTTCCACTGTCCAGGCACATCAGGGGCTCTCCAAGCGCGACATGGCGTCCAATCTCAATTCCAGCCAATTCTGCGTTGAAAAAGTAAAACAGTGCTCCTTCCCTTCCGAGCTCTCCCGTGCGCCCAAAAAGGGGTTTACCCCAACATATGTGTTATCAGCGTACTCGGGACAAATTGAACAACAACTTCTGGGGTCCAAGTTCTCTTGTTATCCTTAGGAAAATAAAAATTTGGGGGGCTAAAAATCATTTTTGTGGGAAAAAAAAGATGTTTTATTTTCACGGCTCTGCGTTATAAACTGTAGTGAAACACTTGGGGGTTCAAAGTTCTCACAACACATCTAGATAAGTTCCTTGGGAGGTCTAGTTTCCAATATGGGGTCACTTGTGGGGGGTTTGTACTGTTTGGGTACATCAGGGGCTCTGCAAATGCAACGTGACGCCTGCAGACCAATCCATTTAAGGCTGCATTCCAAATGGCGCTCCTTCCCTTCCGAGCTCTGTCATGCACCCAAACAGTGGTTCCCCCCCACATATGGGGTATCAGCGTACTCAGGACAAATTGGACAACAACTTTTGGGGTCTAATTTATCCTGTTACCCTTGTAAAAATACAAAACTGGGGGCTAAAAAATCATTTTTGTGAAAAAAAAAAGAATTTTTATTTTCACGGCTTTGCGCTATAAACTTTAGTGAAACACTTGGGGGTTCAAAGTTCTCAAAACACATCTAGATAAGTTCCTTGGGAGGTCTAGTTTCCAATATGGGGTCACTTGTGGGGGGTTTGTACTGTTTGGGTACATCAGGGGCTCTGCAAATGCAACGTGACGGCTGCTGACCAATCCATTTAAGTCTGCATTCCAAATGGCGCTCCTTCCCTTCCGAGCTCTGTCATGCGCCCAAACAGTGGTTCCCCCCCACATATGGGGTATCAGCGTACTCAGGACAAATTGGAAAACAAATTTTGGGGTCCAATTTATTCTGTTACCCTTGTAAAAATACAAAGCTGGGTGCTAAAAAAATCATTTTTGAGAAAAAAAATAAAAATTATTTTCACGGCTCTGCGTTATAATCTGTAGTGAAACACTTGGGGGTTCAAAGCTCTCAAAACACATCTAGATAAGATCCTTAGGGGGTCTACTTTCCAAAATGGTGTCACTTGTAGGGAGTTTCAATGTTTAGGCACATCAGGGGCTCTCCAAACGCAACATGGCGTCCCATCTCAATTCCAGTCAATTTTGCATTGAAAAGTCAAATGGCGCTCCTTCCCTTCCAAGCTCTGCCATGCGCCCAAACAATGGTTTACACCCACATATGGGGTATCAGCGTACTCAGGACAAATTGGCCAACATTTTTTGGGGTCCAATTTCTTCTCTTACCCTTGGGAAAATAAAAAATTGGGGGCGAAAAGATCATTTTTGTGAAAAAATATGATTTTTTATTTTTACGGCTCTGCATTATAAACTTCTGTGAAGCACTTGGTGGGTCAAAGTGCTCACCACACATCTAGATAAGTTCCTTAGGGGGTCTACTTTCCAAAATGGTGTCACTTGTAGGGAGTTTCAATGTTTAGGCACATCAGGGGCTCTCCAAACGCAACATGGCGTCCCATCTCAATTCCAGTCAATTTTGCATTGAAAAGTCAAATGGCGCTCCTTCCCTTCCAAGCTCTGCCATGCGCCCAAACAATGGTTTACACCCACATATGGGGTATCATCGTACTCAGGACAAATTGCACAACATTTTTTGGGGTCCAATTTCTTCTCTTACCCTTGGGAAAATAAAAAATTGGGGGCGAAAAGATCATTTTTGTGAAAAAATATGATTTTTTATTTTTACGGCTCTGCATTATAAACTTCTGTGAAGCACTTGGTGGGTCAAAGTGCTCACCACACATCTAGATAAGTTCCTTAGGGGGTCTACTTTCCAAAATGGTGTCACTTGTAGGGAGTTTCAATGTTTAGGCACATCAGGGGCTCTCCAAACGCAACATGGCGTCCCATCTCAATTCCAGTCAATTTTGCATTGAAAAGTCAAATGGCGCTCCTTCCCTTCCAAGCTCTGCCATGCGCCCAAACAATGGTTTACACCCACATATGGGGTATCATCGTACTCAGGACAAATTGGCCAACATTTTTTGGGGTCCAATTTCTTCTCTTACCCTTGGGAAAATAAAAAATTGGGGGCGAAAAGATCATTTTTGTGAAAAAATATGATTTTTTATTTTTACGGCTCTGCATTATAAACTTCTGTGAAGCACTTGGTGGGTCAAAGTGCTCACCACACATCTAGATAAGTTCCTTAGGGGGTCTACTTTCCAAAATGGTGTCACTTGTAGGGAGTTTCAATGTTTAGGCACATCAGGGGCTCTCCAAACGCAACATGGCGTCCCATCTCAATTCCAGTCAATTTTGCATTGAAAAGTCAAATGGCGCTCCTTCCCTTCCAAGCTCTGCCATGCGCCCAAACAATGGTTTACACCCACATATGGGGTATCATCGTACTCAGGACAAATTGCACAACATTTTTTGGGGTCCAATTTCTTCTCTTACCCTTGGGAAAATAAAAAATTGGGGGCGAAAAGATCATTTTTGTGAAACAATATGATTTTTTATTTTTACGGCTCTGCATTATAAACTTCTGTGAAGCACTTGGTGGGTCAAAGTGCTCACCACACATCAAGATAAGTTCCTTAGGGGGTCTACTTTCCAAAATGGTGTCACTTGTAGGGGGTTTCAGTGTTTAGGCACATCAGGGGCTCTCCAAACGCAACATGGCGTCCCATCTCAATTCCAGTCAATTTTGCATTGAAAAGTCAAATGGCGCTCCTTTCCTTCCGAGCTCTGCCATACGCCCAAACAGTGGTTTACCCCCACATATGGGGTATCAGCGTACTCAGGACAAATTGTACAACAACTTTGGGGGTCCATTTTCTCCTGTTACCCTTGGTAAAATAAAACAAATTGGAGCTGAAATAAATTTTGTGTGAAAAAAAGTTAAATGTTCATTTTTATTTAAACATTCCAAAAATTCCTGTGAAACACCTGAAGGGTTAATAAACTTCTTGAATGTGGTTTTGAGCACCTTGAGGGGTGCAGTTTTTAGAATGGTGTCACACTTGGGTATTTTCTATCATATAGACCCCTCAAAATGACTTCAAATGAGATGTGGTCCCTAAAAAAAAATGGTGTTGTAAAAATGAGAAATTGCTGGTCAACTTTTAACCCTTATAACTCCGTCACAAAAAAAAATTTTGGTTCCAAAATTGTACTGATGTAAAGTAGACATGTGGGAAATGTTACTTATTAAGTATTTTGCGTGACATATGTCTGTGATTTAAGGGCATAAAAATTCAAAGTTGGAAAATTGCAAAATTTTCAAAATTTTCGCCAAATTTCCATTTTTTTCACAAATAAACGCAAGTTATATCGAATAAATTTTACCACTAACATGAAGTACAATATGTCACGAGAAAACAATGTCAGAATCGCCAAGATCCGTCAAAGCGTTCCAGAGTTATAGCCTCATAAAGGGACAGTGGTCAGAATTGTAAAAATTGGCCCGGTCATTAACGTGCAAACCACCCTTGGGGGTGAAGGGGTTAAGAGATAGAGCCGGCATAATGGAAAACTGGCCAAAATTAAGCAGATAAGATATAAAATGGTCTGAAATAATGTTGTTAATCATGTACAGATTATTCTAAGAAGTTACTAAAAGGGAATCTGCAGCAGATTTTTAGTACTTCATCTGAGAGCAGCATGATGTAGGCAATGAGACCCTGATTACAATGATGTATTATTTAGTTTACTGTGTGCAGCTATTCTGATACAGAGTTTTTAGATTTAGCAATGCAGCAGAGCTGAGAAAGCTATCCCTGCCCACACCAGGCTCTGTATGTACATTGTCTATTGACAGTGAGCTGCTTATCACAGGAGGGGCGGAGTCGGACTAGCAGTCATGTGCACATCAGACCTTGAAATGATAATCTTCTAGTGATAAAACCTTCAGTGTAAGTAAACAACAGCACACAGCTTGATAAGTGACCCATCGATGAATTATGTGTTTTAACCCCTTCATGACCCAGCCTATTTTGGCCTTAATGACCTTGCCGTTTTTTGCAATTCTGACCAGTGTCCCTTTATGAGGTAATAACTCAGGAACGCTTCAACGGATCCTAGCGATTCTGAGATTGTTTTTTCGTGACATATTGGGCTTCATGTTAGTGGTAAATTTAGGTCGATAATTTCTGAGTTTATTTGTGAAAAAAACGGAAATTTGGCAAAAATTTTGAAAATTTCGCAATTTTCACATTTTGAATTTTTATTCTGTTAAACCAGAGAGTTATGTGACACAAGATAGTTAATAAATAACGTTTCCCACATGTCTACTTTACATCAGCACAATTTTGGAAACAAATTTTTTTTTGGCTAGGAAGTTATAAGGGTTAAAATTTGACCAGTGATTTCTCATTTTTACAACAAAATTTACAAAACCATTTTTTTTAGGGACCACCTCACATTTGAAGTAATTTTGAGGGTTTTATATGGCTGAAAATACCCAAAAGTGACACCATTCTAAAAACTGCACCCCTCAAGGTGCTCAAAACCACATTCAAGAAGTTTATTAACCCTTCAGGTGTTTCACAGCAGCAGAAGCAACAAATAGGGGAAAAATTAACATTTAACTTTTTAGTCACAAAAATGATCTTTTAGCAACAATTTTTTTATTTTCCCAAGGGTAAAAGGAGAAACTGGACCACGGACGTTGTTGTCCAATTTGTCCTGAGTACGCTGATACCTCATATGTGGGGGTAAACCACTGTTTGGGCGCACGGCAGGGCTCGGAAGGGAAGAAGCGCCATTTGACTTTTTCAATGAAAAATTGGCTCCAATCTTTAGCGGACACCATGTCGCGTTTGGAGAGCCCCCGTGTGCCTAAACATTGGAGCTCCCCCACAAGTGACCCCATTTTGGAAACTAGACCCCCCAAGGAACTTATCTAGAAGCATAGTGAGCACTTTAAACCCCCAGGTGCTTCACAAATTGATCCGTAAAAATGAAAAAGTACTTTTTTTTCACAAAAAAATTATTTTAGCCTCAATTTTTTCATTTTCGCATGGGCAACAGGATAAAATGGATCCTAAAATTTGTTGGGCAATTTCTCCTGAGTACACCGATACCTCACATGTGGGGGTAAACCACTGTTTGGGCACATGGTAAGGCTCGGAAGGGAAGGAGCGCCATTTGACTTTTTGAATGAAAAATTATCTCCATCGTTAGCGGACACCATGTCGTGTTTGGAAAGCCCCTGTGTGCCTAAACATTGGAGCTCCTCCACAAGTGACCCCATTTTGGAAACTAGACCCCCCAAGGAACTCATCTAGAGGCATAGTGAGCACTTTATACCCCCAGGTGCTTCACAAATTGATCCGCAAAAATGAAAAAGTACTTTTTTTTCACACAAAATTTCTTTTAGCCTCAATTCTTTCATTTTCACATGGGCAACAGGATAAAATGGATCCTAAAATTTGTTGGGCAATTTCTCCTGAGTATGCCGATACCTCATATGTTGGGGTAAACCACTGTTTGGGTGCACGGCAAGGCTCGGAAGGGGAGGCGTGCCATTTGACTTTTTGAATGGAAAATTAGCTCCAATTGTTAGCGGACACCATGTCGCATTTGGAGAGCCCCTGTGTGCCTAAACATTGGAGCTCCCCTACAAGTGACCCCATTTTGGAAACTAGACCCCCCAAGGAACTTATCTAGATGCATAGTGAGCACTTATAACCCCCAGGTGCTTCACAGAAGTTTATAACGCAGAGCCGTGAAAATAAAAAAATAATTTTTCTTTCCTCAAAAATGATTTTTAGCCCAGAATTTTTTATTTTCCCAAGGGTAATAGGAGAAATTGGACCCCAAATGTTGTTGTCCAGTTTGTCCTGAGTACGATGATATCCCATATGTGGGGGTAAACCACTGTTTGGGCGCACGGCAGGGCTCGGAAAGGAAGGCACGCCATTTGGCTTTTTGAATGGAAAATTAGCTCCAATCATTAGCGGACACCATGTCGCGTTTGGAGAGCCCCTGTGTGCCTAAACATTGGAGCTCCCGCACAAGTGACCCCATTTTGGAAACTAGACCTCCCAAGGAACTAATCTAGATGTGTGGTGAGCACTTTGAACCCCAAAGTGCTTCACAGAAGTTTATAACGCAGAGCCATGAAAATAAAAAATAATTTTTCTTTTCTCAAAAATGATTTTTTAGCCCACAATTTTTTATTTTCCCAAGGGTAATAGGAGAAATTGGACCCCAAAAGTTGTTGTCCAGTTTCTCCTGAGTACGCTGATACCCCATATGTGGGGGTAAACCACTGTTTTGGCACACGTCGGGGTTCGGAAGGGAAGTAGTGACGTTTTGAAATGCAGACTTTGATGGAATGCTCTGCGGGCATCAGGTTGCGTTTGCAGAGCCCCTGATGTGCCTAAACAGTAGGAACTCCCCACAAGTGACTCCATTTTGGAAACTAGACCCCCAAGGGAACTTATCTAGATGTGTGGTGAGCACTTTGAACCCCCAAGTGCTAAACAAAAGTTTATAACGCAGAGCCGTGAAAATAATAAATGTGTTTCCTTTCCTCAAAAATATTTTTTTATCCCAGAATTTTTTATTTTTGCAAGAGTAACAGGAGAAATTGGACCCCAAAAGTTGTTGTCCAGTTTCTCCTGAGTACGCTGATACCCCATATGTGGGGGTAAACCACTGTTTGGGCACATGCCGGGGCTCGGAAGGGAAGTAGTGACGTTTTGGAATGCAGACTTTGATGGAATGGTCTGCGGGCATCATGTTACGTTTGCAGAGCCCCTGATATGCCTAAACAGTATAAACCCCCCACAAGTGACCCCATTTTGGAAGCTAGACCCCCCCAAGGAACTTATCTAGATATGTGGTGAGCACGTTCAACCCCCAAGTGCTTCACAGAAGTTTACAACGCAGAGCCGTGAAAATAAAAAATCATTTTTCTTTCCTCAAAAAATATGTTTTAGCAAGCAATTTTTTATTTTCACAAGGGTAGCAGGAGAAATTGGACCCCAATATTTGTTGCCCAGTTTGTTGTGAGTACGCTGATACCCCATATGTGGGGGTAAACCACTGTTTGGGCACACGTCAGGGCTCGGAAGGGAAGTAGTGACATTTGAAATGCAGACTTTGATGGAATGGTCTGCGGGCGTCACATTGCATTTGCAGAGCCCCTGATGTGCCTAAACAGTAGAAACACCCCACAAGTGACCCCATTTTGGAAACTAGACCCCCGAAGGAACTTATCTAGATGTGTGGTGAGCACTTTCAACCCCCAAGTGCTTCACAGAAGTTTATAACGCAGAGCCGTGAAAATAAAAAATAATTGTTCTTTCCTCAAAATTATGTTTTAGCAAGTAATTTTTTATTTTTGCAAGGTTAACAGGAGAAATTGGACCCCAACAGTTGTTGCCCAGTTTGTCCTGAGTACGCTGGTACCCCAAATGTGGGGGTAAACCACTGTTTGGGCGCACGTCGGGGCTTGGAAGGGCGGGAGCACCATTTGACTTTTTGAACGCAAGATTGGCTGGAATCAATGGTGGCGCCATGTTGCGTTTGGAGACCCCTGATGTGCCTAAACAGTGGAAACCCCTCAATTCTAACTTCAACACTAACCCCAACACACCCCTAATCCTAATCCCAACTGTAGCCATAACCCTAATCACAACCCTAACCCCAACACACCCCTATCCACAACCCTAACCGCAACACACCCGTAACCCTAATTCCAACCCTAATCCTAACCCTAATCCCAACCGTAACCCTAATCCCAACCCTAACCACAACTGTAACCCCAACACACCCCTAACCCTATCCGTAACCCTAACCACAAGCCTAATCTTAACCCTATTTCAAACCCTAGCCCTAATTCCAACCCTAACTCTAATTCCAACCCTAACCCTAAGGCTATGTGCCCACGTTGCGGATTCGTGTGAGATTTTTCCGCACGATTTTTGAAAAATCTGCAGGTAAAAGGCACTGCGTTTTACCTGCGGATTTACAGCAGATTTCCAGTGTTTTTTTGTGCGGATTTCACCTGCGGATTCCTATTGAGGAACAGGTGTAAAACGCTGCGGAATCCGCACAAAGAATTGACATGCTGCGGAAAATACAACGCAGCGTTTCTGCACGGAATTTTCCGCACCATGGGCACAGCGGATTTGGTTTTCCTTAGGTGTACATGGTACTGTAAACTTGATGGAAAACTGCTTCGAATTCGCAGCGGCCAATCCGCTGCGGATCCGCGGCCAATCCGCTGCGGATCCGCTGCCAATCCGCGGCCGATCCGCTGCGGATCCGCGGCCGATCCGCTGCGGATCCGCTGCGGATCCGCGGGTATCCGCTGCGGATCCGCTGAGGATCCGCTGCCGATCCGCGGGTATCCGCTGCGGATCCGCTGCCGATCCGCGGGTATCCGCTGCGGATCCGCTGCCGATCCGCGGGTATCCGCTGCGGATCCGCTGCCGATCCGCGGGTATCCGCTGCGGATCCGCTGCCGATCCGCGGGTATCCGCGGCCGATCCGCTGCGGATCCGCGGCTGATCCGCTGCGGATGCGCGGCTGATCCGCTGCGGATGCGCGGCCGATCCGCTGCGGATGCGCGGCCGATCCGCTGCCGATCCGCTGCGGATCCGCGGCCGATCCGCTCTGTGTGCACATGCCATAACCCTAACCCTACCCCTAACCCTAACCCTACCCCTAACCGTACCCCTAACCCTAGTTCTAACCCTAGTTCTAACCCTAGTTCTAACCCTAGTTCTAACCCTAACCCTAGTGGAAAAAAAAAAAAAAAAAATTTTTCTTTATTTTATTATTGTCCCTATGGGGGTGATAAAGGGGGGGGGTGTTATTTATTATTTTTTTATTTTGATCGCTGTGATAGAACCTACCACAGCGATCAAAATGTACTTGTAATGAATCTGCCGGCCGGCGGGCGTACTGAGCATGCGCCCGCCATTTTGGAAGATGGCGGCGCCCAGGGAGAAGACGGACCGACTTCGGGAGGCTCGGTAAGTATGAGGGGGTGGTGGGGGGGTGGATCGGAGCACAGGGGGGGGGATCGGAGGACCGGGGGAGCGGACAGGAGCACGGGGGAGCGGACAGGAGCACGGGGGAGCGGACAGGGGAACGGAGGGGGCACCGGACAAAAACGGAGGACTGGGGAGGAGATCGGGGGCGGTGGGGGGGGGCCAGTACATGATTTCCAGCCATGGCAGATGCTATTGCAGCATCGGCCATGGCTGGATTGCAATATTTCACCATTTTCATAGGTGAAATATTGCAAATTGCTCTGATTGGCTGTTGCACTTTCAACAGCCAATCAGAGCGATCGTAGCCACGTGGGGGCAAAGCCACCCCCCCTAGGCTGAAGTACAACTCCCCCTCTCCCTGCAGATCGGGTAAAATAGGAATTAACCCCTTCACCCGATCTGCAGGGATGCGATCATTCCATGACGCCGCATAGGCGTCATGGGTCGGGAAGGCACGGGTTTTCATGACGCCTACGTGGCGTCATGGGTCGGGAAGGGGTTAAACACAACATCATGCTGTCCTCAGATTACATAGCAAAAACCTGCTCACAGATGCCCTTTAAGGGTAGAGTTATTCATTAATGACTTCATAATTTTTTCAGGTAAACAGCCACACAAGCCATCCAACAAGGATTGTAAATGGCCATGTAGCTATGTAGGAAAACCCGCTGAGTACCTGCACAATCAGATCTTAGCAGCATGCAGCCGCCAACTCATGATTTAGTGTTCGCTCATCCTAAGGGCGCTATCTGCTTACAGGATATGCAAACTTTGCCGAGCGTATAGCTTAGTGAAGAAAAGTCAATACAAAACTCACAAAAATTAATACATATGCGTGGCCGAGAGACAAGGATTGTTATATCTCTCCCAATATTTCTGTCCGAAACAATAGGACAGTCTAGGAAACTCCCCAATAAATACAAAACAACAGAACGGAGTATACAAGTCCCAATACGCATTTTATTTAAAAATTGTATAATTTTATTTATATTATCAAAATATATAATTCAAACTGAGTAATCAAATATAAATACAATACATATAAATAACAGGATTAGTGGAGGAGGAAACACTATAATAGTGGCGGAGCGGATGACAACACCTATCACATCATATCACAAGGACTGCTATTGTGGGAGCCATAGTATGAAAACAGTCTGTGGCAATAGCCCTAATCATCATAGCTATATTGCTCAAAAAGAAAAAAAAAAAAAAAAAAAAAAAAAGTTGCAACAGTGCAGGTTATATCACTAGCTAAAGTGCCATAGTGCCTACAGGACTCATCACCTCATATCATATAAAGCAGCTTACCCATTAGGTCTGAGATGTCTCACCACGCTCCACACACCATCCCCTTGACGCACGTTTCGCGGTCGCTTTCTCAAAAAGGGGTTTGACCCCTTTTGACCCCAAAACCCCTTTTTGAGAAAGCGACCGCGAAACGTGCGTCAAGGGGGTGGTGTGTGGAGCGTGGTGAGACATCTCAGACCTAATGGGTAAGCTGCTTTATATGATATGAGGTGATGAGTCCTGTAGGCACTATGGCACTTTAGCTAGTGATATAACCTGCACTGTTGCAACTTTTTTTTTTTTTTTTTTTTTTTTTTCTTTTTGAGCAATATAGCTATGATGATTAGGGCTATTGCCACAGACTGTTTTCATACTATGGCTCCCACAATAGCAGTCCTTGTGATATGATGTGATAGGTGTTGTCATCCGCTCCGCCACTATTATAGTGTTTCCTCCTCCACTAATCCTGTTATTTATATGTATTGTATTTATATTTGATTACTCAGTTTGAATTATATATTTTGATAATATAAATAAAATTATACAATTTTTAAATAAAATGCGTATTGGGACTTGTATACTCCGTTCTGTTGTTTTGTAGTGAAGAAAAGTGCTGAAAATAACAAGTACCTGGGCTATGAAAAAGGAAGGCAGCAATAGTGGAAGGAAACTTCAAGGTCGCACAACTGTAGCTTAGTGCATCACTTATACAATCTAAAGTGCCGTAGATAATAAGCCAGAAGCCATTTATGACATTCCTTCATTCTTCTTCACTCTTCCAATAGAGGGTCCAGGTATTGATGTTACTTCTGAATGTCTTTATCTAGTGCTAGGAAAATACATTCATTTCCTGCACTTAAGGCCCCGTCTCACTAAGCGATTTACCAACGATCACGACCAGCGATACGACCTGGCCGTGATCGTTGGTAAGTCGCTGTGTGGTCGCTGGGGAGCTGTCACACAGACCGCTCTCCCCAGCGACCAACGATCAGGGGAACGACTTCGGCATCGTTGAAACTGTCATCAACGATGCCGAAGTCCCCCTGCAGCACCCGGTAACCAGGGTAAACATCGGGTTACTAAGCGCAGGGCCGCGCTTAGTAACCCGATGTTTACCCTGGTTACCAAAAAAAACAAACACTACATACTCGCCTTTCGGTGTCCAGGTCCCTTGCCGTCTGCTTCCTGCTCTGACTGAGCCGCCGTACACTGAGAGCGCAGCGGTGACGTCACTGCTGTGCTCTCACTTCTCACTGTACGGCCGGGAGTCAGTGAGAGCAGGAAGCAGACGGCAAGGGACCTGACGGACATCAGAAGGCGAGTATGTACTGTTTGTTTTTTTTTTACATTTACGCTGGTAACCAGGGTAAACATCGGGTTACTAAGCGCGGCCCTGCGCTTAGTAACCCGATGTTTACCCTGGTTACCAGTGAAGACATCGCTGGATCGGTGTCACACACACCGATTCAGCAATGTCAGCGGGGCCTCAACGACCAAAAAAAGGTCCAGGCCATTCCGACACGACCAGCGATCTCGCAGCAGGGGCCTGATCGCTGGTACGTGTCACACATAGCGAGATCGCTATGGAGGTCGCTGTTGCGTCACAAAACTTGTGACTCAGCAGCGATCTCGCTAGCGATCTCGCTATGTGAGACGGGGCCTTTAGTCTGTAAAAAGATTTCTTTGCGTCGAATCTGTATTTTCTTCATTTAATTAAATGTCGGCACCGCATGTACCATTAACATCCATTCATCCATCTGACTAGCCGCTGAGGCATTACAGTGCATTCATTAGCGAGCCAGGATAATCACTGGTTTAACATGCATTTTGTTGCCCTGTTCTAGTATTTTTTTTGTCCAAATGACATGTAAAAATAAAAACCATTGCAGATTTTTCTCTTAATTTTCTCTTAGTTTCTGGGATTAATTTATTGTACTGTATACTAATGACCAGTAGTGGAGTGACAGATCATATTAGAAAGATTGAATCAATCGGAAGTTGTTTTTCCATGATTGTTCACACTTTGCAGTGGTAGTGCACTTAACCCCACTGCAGGAAAATTGGCAAAAGATAGCCCTATGGGGTATACCCCTATTTAAGGTATACAGAAGGCACATGGTATGGTGAGGCATGAAAAGATGGTGAAACACTGCATAGCATCAATGTCTAGAAAAATAATGCTATACAGTACCTATATAAATTGTGTCGTACAATATCCACAAAAGTAGTGATATACAGTGCCTCTATCGGTGAACAGCAACCTATGGTTCCATAGCTGTTGCAAAACTACAACTTTCAGCATGCCCTGACAATCTGCCACCGGTAGAGGATACTGGGAATTTCAGTAATGCAATAGTTGGAGAACCACAAGTTCCACACTCCTATACATGAGCCATGCTTTACAGTGCCCATTTCAGCATATGCACCATACAGCGCACAATGAAAAGCCACGTAGCCCCCAGTCATGCACCTTTCGGGACTCCTGTGACTTGCCTATGCATTTGCTTGTTCAGGAACAAAAAAAGAATGAGGTATAGAAAAAAAAGGAAAGTTTTAAAAAGCTACATCATAGAAGCGATGAAGTGTTAAGAACCCCATAGCTACTCCTGATGACAATTTTGTTAATGTAAATTGTTAATCCCATGCATCACTTAAAGTGTTTGGCCAGTATTTTTTATTGATAGCCTATCCTTAGGATAGGCCATCAAAATCTGATTGGTTGGGTGGGGGTCTGATACTCAGCACCTCCGTCAATCAGCTGATAACAGTGGTGGCTAGAAGTTCTCGAATGTTGCTGGAACACTGCAGCTCTGTCAAAACTATGGTGGCTACAAACTGGTACTGCTGATTCCCCCTATTCTTCAGGACCTGTCTGCAGTCACTATAGAAATGATTGATTTACTGTGTTCTAGCAGTATCCAAAAACATCCTGCTGCCAGTGCTAGTAACAGCTGCTTATCAGGGGTATCAGATGTCACAACTCCACCAATCAGATGTTAATGTAGGGGCCAAACACTTTAAATACACCCAAAGGGCAGGAGACAGCACTCTTATATACATATAAAAGAATAGTAAATCTAGAAATAAAATAAACTAAACACACCATATCTCTAAAACAGGCTTGTAGAAATCTTATCAGGTATATCCCTTCTAGTTTTCACCCTCAAATAGGTAAGAGCAGCCTCGTACTGGCCACAGGGGAGTAGGTAAATTTCCCGGTGGGCCGCTGTGGAGTGGCACCGCATCACTCTATATTAGTGGTAATTGGCACAATACACTTATTTCACTGTTATGTACTGGTAATTTAGGAGTGACATGAGACTAGCTCTGGGCAGGTGGTAACTATACAGACCGCAGTTTCTGATCTTAACACAACACTAGCAGTAGCCGTGGAATGTTCCTGTCACTCCCTGGACATCTCGTCACAGCCGGAGAACTAGCTACCCCTAAAGGTAGAAAACGGAAAGCTATCTTGCCTCAGAGAAAATCCCCAAAGGATAGGACAGCCCCCCACAAATATTGGCTGTGAGAGGAGAAGGAAATTACATACGTAGTATGAAACAAGATTAAGCAAAGGAGGCCAATTCTAGCTAGATAGACAGTAAGGAAAGAAACACTGTGGGGTCAGTAATAAAAACTAGAAAAAGTCCACCGCAGATATATGCAAAAATCTCCACACCTGACTAAAGGTGTGGAGGGCAAAATCTGCAGCCCAGAGCTTCCAGCTTAGCCAAATAGATCCATATTGATAAGCTGGACAAATGAACAAAACATAAATGTGCTGAACAATAAGTCCACAACAAGTGGACTGCAAAAGGACAAGCAAGGACTTATCTTTGCTGAACGGGTCAGAGTGTCAGGGAAATCCAAGAGCCATGCCTCCAGGCAGGAACAATTGACAACTGGCATTGATTGAGGGATAAAGGAGACTAAAATAGCCGAGCAGAAAGAAGATCAGTGGAAGCAGCTGCTAATGCTAAATCAAAGAAGCAGCTATACCACTCAAAACCACAGGAGGGAGCCCAAGAGCAGAATTCACAAAAGTGCTACTTACAACCACCGGAGGGAGCCCAAGAGCGGAATTCACAACATTTCACTATGTACAGACAAGGGCAGCATCTCACCATTCATTTAACAAACTACCAAATATTGTAGACGCCTATTGGAGGATGTACTATTTGCAGCGAGCTACCAGAATCAATGTTTTTGGTGGGCCCTTGTCATCCCACTCCGACACTGGGTAAAGAGGCAGGATTTGCTTAAAGCAAAGCAATGAGGGTAGTCCTTCTTCTGCAGCCGGTTGGCTTTCATCAAAGGGCAAGTCTAATCTTACATTTGTGAGATGGAGAGGAGGAAAAAAAGATTAGCTCTATGCATGTATATTATTAAAACAGTTGTCCTTTCAGGACAATTTTTTTTCTTATAAATGCCTATATTACTGGCTAAAAATAATTTTTGTAATTACGTTCCATTAAACATTTTGCCCTTTTTACTTCTACACCATCTGTGATGCACCATGTATTCCTGGCTGCAGAATACATTAACTGGGAATCTCTTAGTGAGCTCATTCAGAGGGTCTGTTTGGAGAGTTTGCAACTCCTTTATCTTTGTTTTTTGAGCTCCTCTCTGCTGATTTATGACCACAGACAATGTCAAAGTTAAATGTGCAGGGAAACAAAGAGACTGTAAAAGCCAAACGGTGCAACATTTTCAATGGAACCAAATTTCAAGAATGCAGCCATTTTATGGACAGAAGTGCTTGTCAGTTTGACCAACTCCATTAAGTTAAAAAAATGCCTCAAGAGGTGGACAACTCCGTTTAGGAAGAAATTAAGTTGAAACTTCAAGAAAAATAATTTAAATTAGGCTAGTCATAACCTTTTTATTTTCACAGATGCCCATTGAGTTTGTTCCTCATGGGTTGGATTTGACTTGCTCAAGGCATCCAGGGAGTCGGAAAAGGTTGCATTAAGCGTGCCTTATTGTCAGCACCTGCTTCAGTTGTTGTGAAGGACAGTGATGGTGAAGGTATGGCAGGATTCTTTACTGGCACTTCTTACAGAACATGGTCAAGATATATAAGGGTTAATTTGCTGATATGTTTTAAACTTTCTACATTTATGGTGCCCACACGAATGAGCAAGCATGTTCAAGTGACAACTATACATCTCGGAATTCCTATACCAATGGTCGCTTAGCATAATCAGTCGGCAAAGAGCAGAAAGCCGTTAACTGCTCTGGTGGCGGCTTATGTCTTTAAGTGACCAAAAAGATCTGTGGTTTAAATTTAAAGGGGTATTCTCAAGTTTGGAAGTTATCCCTTATCCATTGGATAGGATATAACTTCTTAATTGCTTGGTGCTCCGACTGTTGGTACCCTCACTGATCCCCAGAACCAGGGCTCTGAAGAACAGTGGTCAACCATGCGCATTGCTACTCATTTCCTTATTTATTGTTTCCTGGAGAAAGCCGAATGAAGTGCTAGCCTAGACTTTGACACTCCCAGAAGAATAAATGGATTGAGATGCACATGGTCGAGCAATGCTCCATTCACACTGGAATCTTCAAAGCCCTGGTTCTCGAGATCAGAGGGCGATTCTAGTGGTCGGACCCCCAGTGATCGGGACATTACCCCTGTTGAATAGGTAGGCGATAACAACTTGAGAAAACCCTCTTAAATGGCCTGATCCTTCTCTTCCCCAACTTCATCATTCAGAAAGGATCCCATACACATTAGATGGTCTACTGAAATATGTGGGTTCGTCCAACTTTAATCCAATATTTATCGAGGTTTTTTAAAATATCTCAGCTTCTCATACAGATTTATCTAACATTTTTGAACTGTAAAATTACCTTCTTAATGGTTTTTCTTTTTTGTCTTTCAAATACAAATATTGCACGTGTACTAATTTTACTGTCAGTGCAATCATTGCTTATCCTTTAGGACAATCATACATAACAAATACTCTTTAACCACACAAATGTTACATTAAGTACTTTACCAGCTTACCTTCTAATTGATTCGATGGTATTGATCTAAGTAACTGATGATGGAAGTTGCATGTTTGCTTGGCAGGAATATGCTGCAAAGGCTTAGTGACACAATGCGTTTATATGGAGACACCATAGAAAAGCAGGTGACCAGCCGTCTAGCCTCGAGCAGCACCAGACTTTTAACTATTGAAAAAGAAGAGAACAAAATTGGTTGGTGCCAGAGGCAGCGTCAATGCCCACATGACAGCCGGTCACCATTAAAAGGTATTGGAATTTCAGAGGTCATATCTGTGGTATGAGATCTTCCTGCTACACAATAAAGATATTTATGTCTCCGAAGAGGAATTATTGGATTACAATGATTCTGTTCCTTATTGCTCTTGATTTTTAAGTTTTATGGACGTTTTCAGTAACTGCATTAAATAACGATATGAGTCATTTTTAATGGTCGAATGTGTTGGAGAAAGTTTTGACTTTTCACTTTTCCTCTTTAACTGAATGATTGATGGTAAGTAAGAGGCAAGATCCTACATGATGACTGCTATATCATAACATTCTGACAATTGACAACATTTTCATTTAAAAACTGATAGAAATGCAGTAGCATCTATATATTAACCCTTTCTGAACCAATTTTTCATATTTTGTGGTCTCATTTTCCTCCTCTCCCATCTGTGCTAGCGTCCGTCCCCTCTATTTCTGCTTCTGTTGTCAGGTGACACAAGGCAACTATACAGTAGCCCTGCTTTACTAAAAGGACTTGTTGATGCTCCCGTCTTGGAAGCTTGGGGGTTAAAAGCTGACTAGTTAGTATTTATGGGGGGGACTGCTCGCTATTTGAAGTGGTTGTCCACTTCTTTAACAAGGCATTCTGAATAATTATGCTTCAATCCAGTAAAAAAATTACTCTTATACTCACCTTCGGTGCCATAGTTGTTCCAGTTTTGTTGGCTTTGGCTCTGTTGGGCTCATGTGAAATTTTGTCTCGCTATCCATGCTGCCAATCAGCGCTGGCCCTTAGGACCAATCTAGACGTCCGGAGGAAATGAGAGTTGCTGCTGATTTCTCACCTCTTCTGAATGTTAATTACATCCGTAGAAGAGGATAATGACATAACAAAGTCACACAAGCCCCAAGAAAGCCAAGGCCGACACCATTGGAAGGGAGTCATCACCGGAGATGAGTACAAGTGTTATTATTTTACTGGGGTGAAACATAGGGATTAAGAAGAGGTTGTCACAGTAGAGGGCAACCCCTTTAAACTCCTAAGGGTCAGTTTCCTTTGCAAGTTATAGTGAGTACTACTTCTGTTTGACTGTAGCTTGTTTATAGCTTGCCCTTGTGCAGCCTGTGTTATTCCTGTGGCACTCACCCCGAAGATGCTGTGATTAATGTCCTTTATTTGCTAGGACCAGCATTTAGATATACATGGAGAGGCGGCAGGGAATGAGGAGAGGAGGGTGCGGGGAGACAAGTGAGGACAACGGCCGTTTCGCGCAAATGCGCTTCCACGGGTCCAAGTGCCACCTCTCCATGTATGTCTAAATGCTGGTCGTAGCAAATAAAGGACATTAATCACAGCATCTTCGGGGTGAGTGCCATATCTGTCATATTGGTTTCTATAAGTGAAGTCTCTGTTTTACTATTGAACATTATTAGTGCACCACCCTTGATTGCTTAGTCTGGAAGTGTCTCAAGTCTGCTTGCTTTCGCTTAGTGGATAGCCTGTGAAGATTGACTAACCTGGTGCCGCCCAGTTTCTGAATCTCGTTTTGGTTCATTTGTTATTCCTGTTCTGCCCCATTTCCCAACCATTGTTCTGGCTTTCGATCTTTTACCTTATATGTCCTCCTGGTTCTGACTTCACAACCTGTCCCTTACTGCCAGCCTGAACCTCCAGTCAGCATCTACTCTGAGGACCCACCCCAGGGTCCCTGTGTAATTCCACATCCCCATACAAGGGTTAAAGGGTTAAGGCCAGGGCTTGTGTGAGACCTGATAGTAGCTCTTTTTAATGCTGCCAGGTGACCACTGACAGACCTCCAGTAACACAATTTTTTTTCTATCAATTTGCTTATTTTTTTAGGGCAAAATTTAGTTTTGAATAATATAATTGTGAAAAAAGGGGAAAGTAGTGTGAAATGGTGGAAAAAAACAATTCTGACATTTTTTTGGGGGGGTAAGTTTTTATGTCATTCATTGATTGTGCAGTAAAAATTACCCGGAAACATGGTTGTTTGGGTCATTATGATTTTGGTGATAAACTTGTACAGTTTTTTCTTTATATTTAAGTGGTTGAAAAGTTTTGGTCTATATTGTCAATTTCTGAGATCTGCAACTCTTTTATTATTTTCAATCAATGGCATCACATGGGGGCTACTTTTTTTCTAAGCTGATCCATATATTGATACCATATTAAGATACAAACTGTTACGGGGTTACCGTGTCAGAGAGGAGCCAGAAGACAGCAGCGTTTGATTAATCCTACTCCTGCGCTGAATGGAGGCATTTCACCTTCTTATTAAATGTGTAAATTTCTTTGGGCAGTGCAGGGGTTAATCTGCTCTGTTCAGTGCTTCTGGAGCTAAGGCTCTTAGCTGAACACTGTTAGTCACTCCCATCGCCTATATTATCTGGCTCCTGACTTACACACATTGTCAGAGCTAGCTTTTGCTGCATGGCTTGGAGGAGGTTGTTAGTGGGTATTGGAGTAGGTGGTTGATGGATTTACCTGTGACAGTTGCTTGGTTTTGCGTGTGTGATAATTCCCTTTCTTCTGCTACTTTGGTTTAACCCCATCCTCCACTCCAACGGTGCATACCTTTGTTATATGTGTGTGTATATTTGTATGTTTGGTATTTTCTGTTGCCCCTGTTTGTACTACCTTGTTAAATCTGGTTTACTATTACTCCCCTCTTCCATGGGTGGGGGAAAGGTAAAGACGGAGGGTGATTCAGGAATTAAGGCAAGGTATGTGGCCCCAGCGTCTTCCCCTTCCGAATTATCCCAGGGAATAGGGCAAGCTAGGGCTCCCCCTGGCATGAGGGACAGGGAAGGAACCCTGTTCCCAGGACACCCAAAAACAGAGTCATGACACAAACAATGTGTTTATCGCAATTTTGTGGTAAGTGTGGCTACTAAAAAAATGGCAATTTGTTTCACGTTTTGTTTCTATTTTGATCATTTCCTATAGGAGTTACTTAACTTTAATTTTTATAGATCAGATGTTAATATGATTATTTTTTCATTATTTTTATATTGAACTGAGTTAAAGAGGTTCATCCATATTTTTTTAATAGTCTTTATTTTTAGTTTTTCTTTTGTCTCCTTAGATAACTTAAACCTGATCTAGGCTGCCCTGTAAGTCATGGGGCACCAAAACGGTAACATGATGCAATCACTCCACTTAAATGTGACTTTCAGATATTGACAGTGGCATTTAAGTGGTGAAAGGGGTGGTCTGAAGCCAAATTCATTTTCATCCTAAATCTCTACCTATATATTGACATAATCTAAACTATTTTCAAATATACTTGCATTAAAAATTCCCTAATGCTCCCTAGCTACACTATCTAACTTATTTTCCCTTTTTTTATCTACTTCCTTTTTGATGATGCCTAATTTGAGAATCCCATTGCATGTTGGGATGCTAAAATGAAGCTTCATCACGGACATGCAGAGACCACTGATGTCACTTGCAGGGACTCTGCTGGTCTTTGCACATTGGGTATTGCAAACAGTGTGCTCTGTTGCTGGCTCGTAAAGCCGACAACAGAGCTTCATGTTATTGTCCACATCGCACAGTGCACAGAGTATGAGCGTCACTGATGATACTTCTTTTCAGGGATGGGGCAGAGGCAGAGTTTTTGAAGTGAAACATCAAAAAGGAAGTAGGGAAAAAAATAGAAATGCAGTTAGATAATGAAATGAGTGAAGGGTAGTAGATTTTAGATTATGGCGCTAAATAGATAGGGATTTAGGAGGAAAATTATTTTGGCCTTCGGACCAGCTGTTTATGGAGCGAGCTCAGCCACTAAGCTTGCAGCATAAATCCCAACATGAAGTATGATGTACAGTACAACAGGAAGGGACTAAAGGGATTGTACAGGGTTTATATTTTTATTAGGAAAAAAAGCCTCACCGATGCAGGCAATGATCTACAAGGGATGAAGCGCATGACAAATTCTGGCTCCAGTTTCAGGTAAGTAGACATGAAGAGTAAAAAGTCCAGCTACTGCAAAAAACAACATTTTTTTTCAGAAAAACAAGTGAAAAAAATATTATTAAAAACATAATTTATTTGAGTGCTCTAAAAACAAGAAAAAACATAGCATTAGACCTACGCATTTTGAATGCTACCACGCTCTTAATCACTGCCTTTTTATATTTTGATGGCTTATCTTCAGAATAGGTCATCAATATCAGATCGGTGTGGAGCCAACACCAACACCAATCAGCTGTTTGCAGCTCCTGCTGAGGCCAGAGGTTCAAACTGTATTTAATCAGCTCCACTATGTAGAAGGATAATCTTTAGTGGACCAGTAGCTATAGGAAATAGAACAATTGTAATTCTATTTTGCCTAGATCAAGAGTGTCTTCTTAAGGAGATTTTTTGGAGCGGTTTAACCATGTGTTGTTGTTTTACTTGAACACACAATTATAATGTTGCTATGCCAAACCCATATACAACCTAGGGACATTTTAATAACATGTCAATTAAAAAGATTTTGGGACCACAATCTTGATGGACTGTCCTTTGTATAGATCATCAATATTAGGCAGCTGGGAGTCTGACCCTAAGCATCTCCAACATTCACCTACGTGAATGAACTATGGCCCTTGTATGAGTGCTGCAGTCTCTTCAGTCTGTCTTCATGCACACTATTTAGATAAAGCATCACTCCATCCTTTTCTTTTTATTACAACACTGGAGTGGTGCTACTAATCTAAGTTTCCTGCCTCTAATATTATAGTTACGTCTTTAGCTATATACATACCCCATATGTGGGAGAAAACTACTGTTTGGGTGCACAGCAGGGCTTGGAAAGGAAGGAGTGACAGTTCAGAACACAGACTTTGATGTAATGGTGTTGCATTTGGAAAGCCCCTGATGTGCCTAAACAGTGGAAACCCCACCCACAAGTGACCCCATTTTGGAAACTAGACCCCTCAAGGAAGTTATCTAAGTGTGTGGTGAGCACCTTCAACCCCCAAGTGCTTCACATAAATTTAAAACATTGAGCTATGAAAATAAAAAAATCAGATTTTTTTCCACAAAGATATTTAGTCCCATTTTTTAATTTTCACAAATGTAACAGGAAAAATGTACCACAAAACTGTTGTGCAATTTCTCCTGAGTACGCAGATATCCCATATGTGGGAGATAACTACAATATGGGGGCACAGCAGGGCTTGGAAAGGAAGGAGTTACCATTTGGAAAACAGATTTTGAATAGCCTGCATGCTTCATGTCACGTTTGGAGAGCCCTTGATTTGCCTAAAGAGTGGAAACCTCCATAAATGACCCCATTTTGGAAACTAGCCCCCTCAAGGAATTTTTTTAGACTTGAGGTGAGCACCTTTACAATTTTACAACATTGAACTGTGAAAATGAAAATAGATTTTTTTTTTTTACAAAAATGTTGCTTTGGTCCCAAATTTTGTCATTTTCATTTTTACAAGGATATCAGGAGAAAATAGAACCCAAAATTTGTTGTGCAATTTCTTCTGGGTCCTTGAGAAAGGCGATAGCCGAAACGTGCGTCGGGGGATACAGGGGTGAAGTGCCAATCCACGCCGTGACTTGTTTCCACATTACCTGGTATGTATAGTATTATATACTTAGTATGAAATATGCTTGTCAGCTAATCTTATGGACCTGTGTGTCCAATGCAGGCTTCTTTGAATCCTATGCACAGTCACTTTAATTTTCTGCTATACTAGCCTTGGCTATAATGTGGGTATATATATACTACAGGCACATACCCCCTGTTTCTGTAGGTGCGTGCTGAGTACAGCACGGGGACCACTTCCCTCTGCTCATTTTAAACCTGTAATAAATTGTTAATAAAGTTTGTTTACATATTTATCTGGACTTTATGCTGCTTCTTTTTCCTTTGGTTTTTTATGTGAGTAGTGTAGAGTGCACCAAGTTGAAATACATGAGTAGTGTAGTGTGCATAAGGTTGGCTTACGTGAGTAGTATAGCGTGCATCTTGTTGGCATGCGTGAGTTGTTTAGAATGCATCAGGTTTAGTGTTGAGCATTCCGATACTGCAAATATCAGGTATCGGACGATATTCGCTGTATCGGAATTCCGATACCGAGTTCCGATATTTTTGTGATATCGCAAATCGGAATCGGAAGTTCCCAGTGTATGGTTCCCAGGGTCTGGAGGAGAGGAGACTCTCCTTCAGGCCCTGGGATCCATATTCATGTAAAAAATAAAGAATAAAAATAAAAAATATGGATATACTCACCCACCGACGGCCCCTGGCTCTCAGCGGTGCAACCGGCAGCCTCCGTTCCTAAAAATGCAGTGAGTGTAGGACCTGCGATGACGTCGCGGTCTTGTGATTGGTCACGTGACCGCTCATGTGACCGCTCACGTGACCGTGACATCATCAAAGGTCCTTCACTCACTGCATTCTTAGGAACGGAGGCTGCCGGTTACACCGCTAAGGTCCAGGGTCCGCCGGAGGGGTGAGTATATTCATATTTTTTATTTTTATTCTTTAATTTTTACATGAATATGGATCCCAGGGCCTGAAGGAGAGTTTCCTCTCCTTCAGACCCTGGGAACCATCCAGGATACCTTCCGATATTTTTGTCCCATTGACTTGTATTGGTATCGAGTATCGGTATCAGCGATATCTGATATTTTTTGGATATCGGCCGATCCAATCCGATACCGATACTTTCAAATATCGGACGGTATCGCTCAACACTAATCAGGTTGGCATACCTGAGTTGTGCAGTGTACATCAGGTTTGCATAAGTGAGTTGTATAGTGTATGTAAGGTTGGCACATGTTTGTTGTGTAAGTCAGAAATTGAGTTAGTAGTCCATGGATGTATGGTACAGTTTGAAGCATTCTTTTTTATACAGGCCACATTTGTTGGGGCAAGTGTCACATTGCCAAATGGTATCCTTACTTATCCCCTTTCTGTAATGAACTCAGCACCTTTCTTGCGACCTTCCTTTCTTTGAGGTTTGATGGACCTCACCTAGGTAATGTTGACCTCATATGATATAAGCATCTTCAGTTCCAGAAGTACTGGAGCCTGCTCCTTCCTGACTGCCACGTATTAGGGACTTGATCACTACCTCCTGGAACTAAAGGTACAACGTACCTGTCTGCCCAGCACATTGTGATAGCATGAAATCATTGTACATTGCGATCTGTACAATGTACACTGCCAACTTCTTGTAACACACCTTGGCTTTTCTTATGCCACTGTAAAGCTAGAATACGTGATCAAATAGATCAACTCCTCTCTTGTTCTTGTTGTATCCCAGTACACAGTATGGCCTGTGGACCTGTGTTGTGGTACCTTGTACAGTGGTTTGGGTGCTGCCATCAGCATGTATGATGGTCAAGAAAAGGACATCCCTCTTGTCCGTGTACTTGACCGCTAGCATGTTGTCACTACATTGGGCTCTGCTTTCACCCTTTCTGAGCAGTTGCTTAATTAGCGCCTAAGGCTACTTTCACACTAGTCTGTCGGTACGGGCTGTCGCAAACCATTGGCCCGACGTACCGACGGACAGTGTGCTAATTAATCACAACGTGGGCAGCAGATGCAGTCTTACGACGCATCCGCTGCCCAGTGTGATGAGCGGGGAGGAGGGGGAGGAGAAAATGGCAGACTCGACGCACAAAAAAATGTTACATGGAACTTTTTTGTGCCAACGGTCCGCCAAAACACGACGCATCTGTCGCATGTGTGGCCATACGTCGCAATGCGTCGCTAATGTAAGTCTATGGGGAAAAAACGCATCCTGCAGACAACTTTGCAGGATGCGTTTTTTCTCCTAAACGACGCATTGCGACATATTCCAAACGACGCCAGTGTGAAAGTAGCCTTAGGGAGGCCTTTCTGATTTTTGCGGACAGTAACGCAGGCTGCGATAGCTTGCATAGAGAGGGACTTGAAGAATGGGATGCTGGCATAAAAGTTATTTAAGTAGAGGTGATAACCTTGATCCAGTAGTGGGTGCATCAAATCCCACATTATTTTCAAATGTGAACTCCTGCCAGGCCAAATATATTACCAGCACAAAATGTTTTTATGCAGAAATGTGGACTTGTTTCAGGACCACACTGTTAGCACAAATAATTAATATTTTTAAATGTGGACTACTGCCATAACAAAAATATTACCAGCACAAAATATTTTTCTGCAAAAATGTGGCTTGATTTCTAGAGCATGGTATTAGAACAAATCAATTTAGATTCTCAAATGTTGCCTCCTATGCAGAGCAAAAATACGAGCACAAAATTATGATATACTGAAATGTGGCCTTGTTTCAGGACCATGCTATTAATGCAAATAATTTGTATTTTTAAATGTGGACTCCTGCCTGGCCAAATATATTATCAACACAAAATATTTGCTGCTTTCTGGAGCTCACTATTAAGACAAACAATTTAGATTCACAAATGTGGACTCCTGGACAGAGCAAAAATATGAGCACAAAATTATTAGTGAAATGTGTCCTGCTTTCTGAAGCATGCTATTATTACTGAGGGTATGTGCACACGTCAGGATTTCTTGCAGAAATTACCTGAAGAAAACCGGAAATTTTCTGCAAGAAATCCATGTTTCTTTTTGCGTTTTTTTTCCCTTTTTTTCCGCTTTTTTTTTAGCATTTTGCAAGCATAATTAGCTTGCAGAATGCTAAAGTTTTCCAAGCGATCTGTAACATCGCTTGGAAAACTGATTGACAGGTTGGTCACACTTGTCAAACATAGTGTTTGACAAGTGTGACCAACTTTTTACTATAGATGCTGCCTATGCAGCATCAATAGTAAAAGATAGAATGTTAAAAATAATTTAAAAAATGGTTATACTCATCTTCTGCAGACAGCAGATCTCCTCAGCGGCTTCCGTTCCTATAGATGGTGTGTGTGCAGGACCTTCGATGACGTCGCGGTCACATGACCGCGACGTCATCGCGGTCATGTGACCGCGACGTCATCGCAGGTCCTTCACACACACCAGCTATAGGAACGGAAGCGGTAGCGTGCACCGCTGAGAGGCGGGAAGACTGCGGGGGCCATCGAAGGTGAGTATATGACTATTTTTTATTTTAATTCTTTTTTTTTACCAATTATACGGTGCCCAGTCTGTGGAGGAGAGTCTCCTCTCCTCCACCCTGGGTACCAACCGCACATGATCTGCTTACTTCCCGCATGGTGTGCATAGCCCCATGCGGAAAGTAAGCAGATCAATGCATTCCTAGGTGTGCGGAATCCCCGCAATTCCGCAAATGTAATGAACTTGTTGCTTTTTTTTCTGCAATGCGATTTTTTCGCGGAAAAAAATGCAACATTTGAACAAGATATGTGGAATACACTGAAAATAATGGGAGGCATATGTAAGCATTTTTTTCACATTTTTATCACGTTTTTATAGCGAAAAAACGCGAAAAAAACTTGAAAAATACTGAACGTGTGCACATGGCCTAACAATTTAGATTCTCAAATGTGGACTACTGACTCAAGCACCAAATTAGCAGCACAAAAGAGATATATGCTGAAATGTACCCTGGTGTCTCTGGACCACACAATTAGCAAAAACGATTGAAGATCGATTTCACAGCTACACAGGATCCTATGTATCTGAACTAGTTGACTGACAATTAACTGCCTACCTAACTATCTGACTATCCAGTAGCAGCATCAGGGGTGGCCTCACTGCGCTGTTACATTGAAAAAAAGCACCAAAACAACATGTCCGCTCTTCATATGGAAAGGGACATGTGACTTTGGTAGCCACCAATGATACAAGCCCTTGTGCCTGGACATTGTGGATAGTTTCTGTGCCCTGATTGGCTGCCGGAATCTCCACATATTAAGTTAAGGAAAAAAAAAACACTCCGCCGCTCCTCTAACCTCTCACCAAACCCCTCCACTAGTCAAAAACTTCCCCACCGCTCATCATACAGCAGCACTATCCTAGCCAAAGTCCTAAAAAAAGCATTATTAGAAAAGTGATCATGTAACGAACTTTGGCGGAATTTTGCAGATTTTTCGGAAAAATGCTCAGGTATCCGAACACGAATCTGACTGTGCTACATTTGTGTCAAATTTGAGATTGGCGAATGTTTTCCAAACACATTCACTCATCTCTTGTCTTCAGTACCTAGTAACAGCAAAACACGTCTGCAGATTTCCTAGCTACACTACTTCTTGGCAATCGTGATCTTTCTACAAAGTCTTTCCTAGATGCACAAAGTCTCTGCTTCTGGTTCCCTGTTTAGTCATCTTTTCTCATTCATCCTATTGCTTCTTAGTTTGTTTTCTTATTCTAGCTTTGAACAATGTAGAACTATCCTTCACCTTATAGCTTCATATGTATCCCTGAGAATAAATTATGCTCAATTCATCAAAATTCTAAATCATTATGACTTTTTTGTGTTTGTTCCATTGGAAATAAATACCCAATATTTTGCACCTCCACCCTCTGCATTTTATGATTCCACTAACCACAATATTTGAGTTTTTTTATTTTGTTGTGTGTTCTGTTTCCTCTTGTTTCAAGCTGTTCCAAGTCAAAAGAATTTGTGCTATGATACCCGACCTCATGCAGTTTCGTTCTGCTATGAGCTTTGGTTTTACACTGTTATCCCATGGATAGTAATTATTTTATAGTGGTTGTAATTAAGGAAGAATTAGGCTTTGTAAACAAAACCTGCCTACCCCCGTTAATAGTAAAGGATACTAAATTTGCCTGTGACATTCGCTATATTTGGACAAGCTTTGGCCAGCTTCCAGTTTTCACAATAAGAACTTTATTGCATAATTATGCCTTGGAGGTTCTTATATTACAAGGTAGATTTTTTTTGTCAAGAAACATATTGCTTGGCTCTGGGCCAGCTACAATAAAATACATGACTGCTATAAATGTTTCACACCAAATCTCTCCAAGTAACATCTTGTTGAGCAACACAAATGTAGCATGCATTATTTATCTTATACTCTATAGCAGACTGAGTCCTAATTTTTTTTTATCTCAACCAAAAATCTTACTAAAATGCTCATAAAAAGCTTGGATAATATTGTGATTGTCACTGAATTTTTATTGCAAGCCTTCACTCAACCTTACAGATACTGTGATATTCCAGGAGGTTTCAAGCATGAGGAGCACTAAGTTTCATGTACTGTACAAAATTTCTGGACCCATAATTATAATGTTTCCTTACTTCAAGCAGATTATTTCTGTTGTAAGTTTTGTATTTACTTTGACGTGTAATTTGTAGTATTCATGTTTGCATATGTTTCAGGTGCCATCAAAATGCAAATTCATTTGCAACCCCTGCACTCTCTATGTTAACACTCCTGAATTAGTTGGATATGTAATTGATGTCTTTTTTGTCTGAACTTGCCAACATACAAGCAGTAATGATCCCCAATCTGAAGAGATGAGCGAAACAGGCAAAACTCGAATTTGCTTGTTTTTCATGAATTTTCCGTTTCACAGAAATGTTACTCCGCTAAATTAATCTCCCTTATTATGCTCCAAACCCCAAAGCATAATAAATGCAATATGTAAAAAGTAAAAAAAAAATATTTTACTATAGAGACAGATGAATAAGAGGGACCAGAATCTGAAAATAGAGTGGGGAACAGGGGAGAGTTAGATTAGTTATGTGCAGTGATCGGCCTGTCTAAAGAGATGTGTTGTTAAAGCATGCTTAAAAATGTGGGGGGTAGGTATAAATCAGATCTTCTGGGGTAGCGCATTCCAGAAAAGTATCACAGCATTAGAAAAGTCTTGATCTTGAAGATAGAAATGGTCGATTCGGATTATGGAGGATGTTAGTCTTAGATCAGTTGCAGAATGGAGAGCAAGGATACTGTGGTAGATAGAGTTGATGGAGGACATGTTAGGTGGTGCAGATCCAAATTTATTTAGACCAACTAAAATCTGCCAGCCAATTTGAGAGAACATAAATTTTGGTGAAATTTGCTCATCTGTAGTAACAATTGTTTCCCCTGTATTCAATTTTATCTATGTATTAGGGAAAAAGATAGAATCATAAGATGCAATATATGGGCACATGTGGCTTGCAAAATCTGCTGTTTTCAGTGTCTGAGGAAACCGATTTACCTACATGCTACTATCCAATGAACAGTCTAGCAGCATTTACTGCCATATTTAATTATGTATAAATGTCAAATTCTGTAAAATTCTGAATTTACCTTATTCGAAAGTGCCCATGAAAATTCTTGCTTAAAAGTAGCATGAGTGAGATATAGTGAGATATATAGAAATTGTCTATCACACTTTATAAGGTCTCTACCTTCTATTTTCCATCCCAAATTGGAAAAAAGTTGAACATTTTTGTCCTTTTCTTACTCGGAAATTAAGATAAATTCTACAAACATTTTATATCCAGAAAATTTCCATTGGGATATTTTTATCATGCTTTGATTATAAAAGTTTGGGTAATAATAACCCACTGGAAATGTATGGTACACTTCTAAATAATATTCTTTTGGCTTCATGGTTAACTAAACATGAGGTTTTAGCTATAATTTTATTGTAACTTTAACATTTTCAGGATCATTTTTGTCTCCTTTTGATATTTATTATTTTTTTAGTTTAGTTGGATAAAGAAATGTGTATAGACGTTTTATTTTCAAAAGTTATCATTACAGTGGAAAATGTTTTTCTAGTCAACCATTCTCAACCTTGGGGAATATAAAGATAACTATCCATTACCTTCATGTAAATTTAATGGCTCAAATAATTTATTTAAAGAGCACAAACATGTCCTGCAGTGAGCATAGAAAACTATTGGACAAGATTTTTTTTTTTACATGCAGTTTGGACAAGAAAAACCAGCATCTTATCAGATGACCTTACAATGAAAAATGAAGCTACAGACAGCAATGGAGATACTTACATTTATAGCATTGAGTCAGCCTTGGTCAGAATTTAGAAACAAAATAAATCTGGAGCTGTTGGTGTTTAAAGAAATAAATATTGAGCAAATTTTAAATATTTTAACTATACATGAGTATAGGGTTATTTATGGCTCGGTTCAAATGCAAAATACAAAAGTTTTATTACGTATTTGTGTTGTATGGATCCATACTACTAAATGATATTTTCTAGAACACATTGTATATATAAACAATATAAAGGGCTGCATTCTGTGTCTCACCAAGATTCCTTATGGCAGCATTGGGAGTGCCAAGAGGTTCTTAATATGGAATTGTAGGTAATTTTTGATGATCCTTGCACAGAAAATTAAAAAATAAAGATATGCAGAAGTAGAGGAGAAGAGATTTCAGTTAGGCACAATGAGACATATATAAATCGATGCAACTGGTGACTTGGCTAAGTGTCATATATAATAGCCTCCTGCTACTTTTTTCAGATGCCTATGATTTTTTTAAGGGCCAAAAAAGATGGCATGGCTTGCAAGTCAATTATTATGCAATTTGCAAAGTGGCACAGCGCCAAACCTGTTCTATATTTTTCAATCAGTGTGCACCAGCTCTAAGTTTTCCAAGAAACAACTGAGTATCAAATTATTTAATTCAGCATTAAAGGTGATATCCAGGGCTTTTAAAAAAAGTGCCTAAGCACTAATAGGCAGGTAGTTACTACCTACCTGCCTGTTGTGCCTGACATCATTCTCCGCTGGCACAGAGCGGTCACAGACTTCTGCTGATGTCACATCAACAGAGCAGCAGTTTCTTTTCCTGTTGACATGGCGAGACTACTGATGTCATGCTGATTGACAGCCAGCTCTCTGCTGCCTAATTAGGGAAAGCCAGATGTCAGTCAGCGTGACACGAGTTGTCCCAACCTGTCAACAGGAAGGGAAACTGCTGCTTTGTTGACAGGCAGCAGCTAAATTTCTGGCAGAAGCGATCAATGATCGATACCGGGTACAACAGACAGGTAGTTGCCTCTGTTAGCAACTATATGTCTTTTTTTATAATAAATATATATTTACGCTATACAGACAATTTTAACCCCTTCACCCCAGGAGCTTTTTCCGTTTTTTCATTTTCGGTTTTTGCTCCCCTCCTTCCCAGAGCCATAACTTTTTTATTTTTCCATCAATATGGCCATGTGAGGGCTTATTTTTTGCGGGACGAGATTTACTTTTGAACAACACCATTGGTTTTACCATGCCGTGTAAAAGAAAAAGGTAAAAAAATTCCAAGTGTGATGAAATTGCAAAAAAAAGTGCAATCTCACACTTGTTTTTTGTTTGGCTTTTTTGCTAGGTTCACCAAATGCTAAAACTAACCTGCCATTATGATTCTACAGGTCATTATGAGTTCATAGACACCTAACATGTCTAGGTTATTTTTTATCTAAGTGGTGAAAAAAAATTCCAAAGTTTGCTGAAAAAAAAAAAATTGCGCGATTTTCTGATACCCATAGCGTTTCCAATTTTCGTGATCTGGGGTCGGGTGATGGCTTATTTTTTGCGTGCCAAGGTGGCATTTTTATTGATACCATTTTGGTGCAGATACACAGATACATTTTTTTGATCGCCCGTTATTACATTTTAATGCAATGTCGCGTTTTGATTTTTTTTCTCGCTACGCCATTTAGCAATCAGGTTAATCCTTTGTTTTTATTGATAGATTGGTCGATTCTGAACACGGCGATACCAAATATGTGTAGGTTTGAATTTTTTTTTAATTGTTTTATTTTGATTGGGGCGAAAGGTGGGTGATTTGAACTTTTATATTTTTTTTATTTTTTTATATTTTTAAACACTTTTTTTTTATTTTGGCATGCTTCAATAGCCTCCATAGGAGGCTAGAAGCATGCACTACACGATCGCCTCTGCTACATAGAGGTGAAGTACAGATCACCTCTATGTAGCAGAAATGGTGGTGTACTTTGAACGCCGACCACAGGGTGGCGCTCAAAGCAATCAGTCATCAACAACCATAGAGGTCTCAAGGAGACCTCTGGTTGTTATGGCAATGCACCGCTGACCCCCGATCATGTGACTGGGGTCAGAAGTGCGAGCACTTCCGGCCGCGCGGCCGGGAGCGCTAGTTAAATGCCGCTGTCAGCGCTTGACGGCAGCATTTAACTAGCTAATGGGCGCGGGCAGATCACGATTCCGCTTGCGCTCATTGCGTGCACATGTCAGCTGTACAATACAGCTGACATGTCGCGGCTTTGAGGTGGGTTCACAGCCAGAGCCCACCTCAAAGCGGGGGATCTGCCAGCTGACGTACTATTCTGTCAGCTGGCAGAAAGGGGTTAAAGTAATCAAGTAACTGTTTGACATAGTGAATATTAGCAGATAGCCGACACGATAACAATGTTGGCAATTCTGGAACAAAAGAGGTTCTCCAGGACAAGGATACCAATAACCTTTGCTTAGAATATATTAATTTTGTGGGAATCCAAGGATACATTTACACAGACTGACCAACTGCAAAATACGACCACCATTCGGTAAACTTTTACCAGTTGACAATTGTTTGACTGCCTATTTACACGGCAGATCAAAGCATATGATGCACACAGAGGTCACTCAGTGTGTGTGGACTACCATAGTTCTTGACAGTGCAAGTTTCATTTATGCACCACCAAGAACCATGATCTTGTACTCTGTGCAAAAGGATCATTCATCTGGTGATCGTCAGCCTGTTTACACGGCAAGATAATCGTGAAATGAGATTTTTTAACATATTCTCATTCATGATTTTCTTAAAGTGTAAATGCCCCTTTACTCTTGCACCGATCAGATGATTGAAATTGGATCCAACTCGGGCATGCAGTGATTTTTTTCCACAGACCGGCTTAGTCCAAGGAAAATATCGGAGATGTGTATGGCCCCATAGAATTACATTGGTCCGAGTGCAATCCAATGTTTTGTCGAATTGCACTCAGACCAAGAATAGGGTTATGTGCACAAGCCCTAGTGATAGGCTATCAATTTTTATTTAATTGATATCCATCATAACTTATTTTAATAGTTTTTTATGGTGAACCTCATCAATTAGATGTGGAGATTCAGTTCCAGAGATAGTAAGCAGAGAATAAGTTAATTTATAGCCTTAGATGAGGAACTCTACTACAAAAGACAAACCTGATCTAGTGTAATGTAATTCCTCAATTCTATGAAGCACTTGTGCTGATATAACTAAACCATTTTTCCTAGTTCCTACAGAAATGCTCCTGGGTTTAGCAATCAGAGAACTGTATCTAGAATTACATTGATTTTGTCTCCGGTGTAATAATTCTCTAATATCCTCTGATCCTTCCTGTCATTTGTAGCATTGTGTTGTTGTTATTATTATGTTACACAGTTTAATAGTACATAGCACTGACGCCTAGCTGACACCCTGCAGAGGGTACGTGGCAGTCACATGTGGCTGAGGGAACCTCAAATGGAAGGCAAATTCATATGGTGCATAAGGCCACGTCCACACATTCAGTATTTGGTGAGTTTTTGTAAACCAAAACCAGAAGAGGAACAATCATAGGAAAAGTATAATAGAAACACGTCACCACTTCTGGATTTTTCATCCACTCCTGGTAAAAAAAACCTCTCCAAATACTCAAGTTTTGCATGTGGACTCAGCATTTCCCAAGATAATGGCGAGTGTGTCTACTCCTGGTATTGCCCCTGGCTTAAAATGATGGAGTCATGGGGGCATTTTTGGCACCCTCTGGTATAGAGTCCCTTACCAAGTCAAAATGCGAATGTCAAAGTTTTACAGCCACAATCTGTTATCGTTTTGGTGAAAAGTTGACAAAGAAGCCCAAGTACCCCAAAAACAGTGGACAGTTAGCAATAGATATTCTCATTGTAATTAAATACTAAACCTAGAAATTAAGGATAAAAGTAAATAAGTCTTAATGTTATTCTGATAATTAATTAGTGTGAGGAATTTACTGCATGTTACTAAAACAAATAGTGTTTAAAAAACATAGGTGTTAATCGACGGTATCTAGAGTGGTGAAAATCAATTTCCAGGACCAGGTCCATCGGACAAGTCATTAATCTGTTGCTACTCTTTGGGAATCCTAAGTAGCAACGCTTCTTTTGGTTAGTAGGCCATGATGCACATGTGACACCATTCCATAATCAAAGGAAGAGCCGCGGATCTTGAGAGGTAGAAGGTGGTTCTCATGGTTCCCATCCAGAAGCCACAGATTACTAATGTGGCTGAAAAGACTGTGTTATGCAAAACTATTCACACCAACTCTACCTGCTTCCATTTTTGTTTGGGCAACTGCTGCTTAACATATTAAGTTTTCTTTTAAAGGTCTTGTCCAATTGCAACAAGTTATCATCCCAGTATAGGTAATAGGTAATATAACTAACTATAATATACTAGATGGTGGCCCGATTCTAACGCATCGGGTATTCTAGAATATGTATGTAGTTTATTTATGAAGTTTTCAGAATAATGCAATTTATACAAAGGATTCGGCCGAGAGCGACCAATTAGCAAAGCGTGGTTCAAATTCCGCCCCAATTTGCGGGCGGACTGCAACTGTCACTGATTGTTTGCGGCCGGGCATGACCAATCAGTGAAGCCAGGGCCGGCTCCAGGTTTTTTTGGGCCCCCTCTTTAACACATACTACGATTCATGATGCACAGATACAGCAGAGAAATATAGCACAGCCAAGTAGTGTATAACACAGCCCACGTAGTATATAGCACAGCCACATAGTATATAACACAGCCCACGTAGTATATAACAAAGCCATGTAGTATATAGCACAGCCACGTAGTATATTGCCCAGCCACGTAGTATATAGCACAGCTCACGTAGTAAATAGCACAGCCACGTAGTATATTGCCCAGCCACATAGTATATTGCCCAGCCACGTAGTATATAGCACAGACATGTAGTATATATCACAGGCCACACAGTGTATAGCACAGACACGTAGTATATTGCCCAGCCATGTAGTATGCAGCACAGACACGTAGTATATAGCACAGACACGTAGTATATAGCAGACATGTAGTATATAGCACAGACACGTAGTATATTGCCCAGCCACGTAGTATATTGCCCAGCCATGTAGTATATAGCATAGACACATAGTATATAGCACAGACACATAGTATATTGCCCAGCCACATAATATATTGCACAGCCATGTAGTATATTCCACAGCCATGTAGTATATAGCACAGAGACATAGTATATAACACTGCCCATGCAGTATATAAACCAGGCCACATAGTATAGAGCACAGCAATGTAGTATATTGCGCAGCCACGTAATATTTACCACAGCCACATAGTATATAGCACAGCTCACATAGTATGTAGCACAGAGATGTAGTATATAACACAGCCCACACAGTATCTAACACAGCCCATGTAGTATATAGGAATGTGGGCACCATATCCCTGTTAAAAAAGAATTAAAATAAAAAAATAGTTATATAGTCACCTTCTGTCGGCCCGGGATCCAGCCCAGGCATTTACCGATGCTCCTCCCGATGCTCCGGTCCCAAGAGTGCATTGCGGTCTCGCGAGATGATGACGTAGCGGTCTCACAAGACCGCACGTCATCATCTCGCGAGACCGCAATGCATGGACCGGACCGTCGCGAGGAGCGGGAAAGGCCTGGGCTTGATTCTGGGGGCCGACAGAAGGTGAGTATATTATGATTTTTTATTTTTTTTATTTTTTTTAACATTAGATCTGTTTACTATTGATGCTGCATAGGCAGCATCAATAGTAAAAAGTTGGTCACACAGGGTTAATAGCAGCGTTAACAGAGTGCGTAACACCGGGGCATAACGCGGTCCATTAATGCTGCCATTAACCCTTTGTGAGCGTTGACTGGAGGGGAGTATGGAGTGGGCACTGACGGCAGGGGAGTAGGGAGCGGCCATTTCGCGGCTGCACTGTGCCCGTCGCTGATTGGTCGTGGCCGTTTGACTACAACCAATCAGCAACTTGGGATTTCCATGACAGACAGACAGATGGAAGTGAACCCTAGACAATTATATAGTAGACAGGATACACAATAACCTATCCATAAACTTTTAGAAGCCAAAATATTTTATGAAAGTTTATGAAATGAGATAAACAACCCTGTTCCAAGGGCCATAATATCAAATTGAATAAATCTCAAACATTGCAATAAAGGTAAGGGGGTATTACCATCTGAGTAGGCTCCACTTCACAGATCGAACCCATTCTCATGCATAGGTCATATGAGTTGCCAAAACCTCTGATTGCATCTCTAATGCCATAATACTGCAGTGAAGGGAGCCGCACATATGCAGTGACAATTTTCCACCTCACTTACCCTTTCCTATAGTGCCACAGGAGACCATTATTCTGCTGACATATATACAGTAGATATGTTCCAAAGATGGCCACACACTTCACCGTGAGATCTTACCTGTCAATGCTTTACTCCCGTGGAACTATTTTACTCTCTGACATAGAAAATAAGCATCCAATCGTGTCTTTACCAAAAAAAGGTTAAGGGCCACACAAAAAAATATCAGACTACATCTTATGCACCACTGTACTTAAAAAAACATGTTTGTTGCCCAATGCATCCAATGAGGGCACATATTTATTGATTTTTGATTGATGTTGTCAGTTTCATAATTCTGCCTTATGGAAAATTGTAAGACAATAGCAATTGTAAGACAACTATCTGAAGATCTGCATAAACATTAGATAGTTGGCCCAGGAGTTCAGTTACATTAATGTGCATGGAGCCTTAAGAATAAAAGATAACTTGTCAAGAAAAAATGCAAGAAGACAGATTGTGAGATTTGTGCAGAAAACAGCAAAGCTCCATATATCTTGCATGTTAATATTTATGCCCATGATGTTGGGTACATGAAATAATTGTACAATAACATGCATGTCCTCTAAAATAGCATAATTAACACCAAAATATAAATTGGACTATAGATGCTTGTATGACCCGTCTTAACCAAGTCGTAAATCTACTCTATACCTGTATATATATATATATATATGTTGCCTACCCTATCACAGATAGGGTTCCCCAGTGTATTGTTCCTTGACAAAAATGTCAAGTCAAGGTCAAGAGAAACAGATAGATAGATCAGATGTTGCCACACCAGCCTCTTCATCCGACACGTAGGTTCCATACTTAAATGAATGCTGGGATGATGTTCTAAAAACTAGGGTCAAGGGTGGTCACTAATTTATAGCTAAGCGGTTTAAGAATAGCGTGTCTCCTGGAGTATTCATTAAAATTACTAATAGGATTGCTAACAAGGTAGATTGCCATGTTCTATGATTTGGTATAGTATATTTTGTAGGTTGATGGATATTGAATTATCTCGTCAAATCACTAGACAAAATAATTCCAAGTTATTTCCGAAAAATTTAAGAAATTGCCAAACTGTAGCACAGTTGATGTAGGTACCAATATCGGGCATATCATTTTAGCATAAGGTTTTCTTCAGCTCATGATATGCTATAAAATGGCCCTGTACTTTACTGTTTAAAAGGCATGGGGATGTTATAGTGTGGAGTTGGTTATTTGAGACCCACCCTAGAAGCAAAACACAGAAATGCTAAACATCTTCAGCTCCCATTACGGTTTACCAGGTACATCAACATATTATATCAGTGGCCATATCATTTGGACTGCTGCAGCTTCCCCAGGAAATGTAGATGCATTTATGTATAACCACTAATTAGTCTATTGAGCCATACTGTATAAATTAGGTTTTTATCGAGGTATATATAAGTTTTTTTCTGTTATGTGTTATCTTGACGTGCTTTATCAGGTTCCGTATTCTGGAAATGTTCTCCTATAGATACATTGTTCCTAGTAGAGAAAATCCCAGTAGTAGAGTGATGTATGCAAAATCTCCAACAGAGCCCCCAACTCTAATGGATCTTTATTTGTAGTGGTTTAGTTACATGGGTTAAAAAGACCTTTTGGTCCCTTAAGGCTCCTGTGACTACAAACCTTGCACCCTCTATAAATACACGACTGCCTATGGCTTAGTTTAACATGTTCTACCACGTCCATAATCCTTTATTTACAAAGAACTCTAGATAGAGTAGGTTCTATAATTCCTTGAAAAATTGAATTTAACTTCATCTTGGGGCATGGGATGGTTAGAGCTAATAATTGTAGGGAAGATGCGAAAAGGTTGACTTGAAGTCCAACACAAATAATTTACCCGAGCTAAATAGACTGGTATTATATAAGGCTACATTCCCATGATGAGCTTTTGGCGCGTTTTTGATGTTGCAGAATTTCTGCACCTATTATTTAAATTAGATTACTGTACTTGCATTTTTTATTGCTTTTTTGTGTACGGTCTTATAGCATGCATTTTTATCGCATTTTTGACCCTGGTTTTTGTCTCTTGTTGTGTCATGTTTTTAATAAAGCTGCTTTGTTTTTTGACTTTGATCAAACTTTATTAACATACTTAAGTGCAGCTTACATGCATTTTTGAAGCATTTCTGCCGTGATGCATTTTTACTTGCGGAATTTCTACACCTAATGTAATTCCACATAGAAAATTCAACGTACCCTCAGGAGAAATTGACATGCGAAACGTACGCCGCAGGTCAGTTTATGCTGCATTAAAAAGAATCACAGTAGGCATGAGATTGCTATAAATGCCATCCACTTTGCTGGAACTGTAAGATGCTGCACTTTTGGAGAGGCAAAAATATACAGCGTCAATAACGTGATGAAAGGTCATTGTCGGAAAGTAGCCTTATTGTCCACTGCGCTATGGCGTCAACACTGTAGCCAATGCCGGACGCTAGGAGCAGCTGCGTAAACTTGCCGGTACATCTGGGGAAAGTGAAATTATCTGAAAGGGAACCACCTCTTTAAAGCTAATGTAACATTTTTTTTAGTTTTTATAAGACCTCATATTATGGCTCTGTAGATCTACCAGCAATACCATGCCTACAGACGTCTAACGGGTCATACTGAAACTCTGTATGCCTACAATTTCATATGAATATACATATGTATTGTTTCTAATGGATGCCCATTTTATAAGCACTTTATGGTGGCAAATGAAGTACTGCTATATAGTAAACCATCAGAGATTCCGATTGACACTATACTGGTTTACCATGTATTAAATCTCTACTTTTCTATGTATCTCCAATAATATTATTTGAAAAGCTCAACAGCATCTGAAATCTATCTGAATAAACAGACTCCCAAGGACGTACAAAGTTCAGATCTATAATGAATTTAAAGTTATATATGTAGAATAGTTTGTGCAACTTTTCCTGTAATGATCATTGAATTTGTATTTGACATTGAAGCAGAAACAAAGAAACGCTAAAGCCAATATATCAATTTATGTTGTTACAGTGTAGAAATTTAGAGTACCAGTCTGCCAGTCAGTCATTATCTGCCAGGAAATGCCCTCACTGTCAGCCTCTATTTTAACTATAATTTTCTGTAAAAAGAAAATGATATTTTCTGTGGTAATATCGCATTGATCCATTGCCTGAAATAGTTATACGACGTGGAGCAAAAATGATCTGAAGCTGAATTTGGTTTGAATAAAATTGCCATTGTAATATCAATGTGGCTTGACAGGTAACTCTGTTGAATAATCCAATATTATTATAAAGCACTGGACTTTTATCTTCTGCTCGTCATTTCATAAAGCTTATTATGAACTTAGTAATTCGGAAATAAATAAACATGACTTTTTCCTATCATATATGTATTTGGATCACATCATTAAATAAACAGAATAGCTATAGGGATTATTATGGACATTTTACAAAACTATACCAGTTCACTAGCAATATTAAAGTGGATTTGTCCAAGCCCTTTCCACTTCCTGCCGCCTTCAACTCAAAAATATTTCACAGATTCGTACATTCCTAAACCAAGAATCTGCAAAAACCCTAGTCCATGCCCTCATCATCTCCCACCTCGACTACTGTAACCTCCTGCTCTGTGGTCTCCCCTCGAACACTCTCGCACCCCTCCAATCTATTCTAAACTCAGCTGCCCGACTAATCCACCTGTCCCCCCGCTATTCCCCAGCTTCTCCCCTCTGTCAATCCCTTCACCGGCTCCCCATTACCCAGAGACTCCAGTACAAAAGCCTAACCATGACATACAAAGCCATTCACAACCTGTCTCCTCCATACATCTGTGACCTCGTCTCCCGGTACTTACCTGCACGCAACCTCCGATCCTCACAAGATTTCCTTCTCTACTCCCCTCTTATCTCCTCTTCTTACAATCGCATACAAGATTTCTCTCGCGTATCACCCCTACTCTGGAACTCTCTATCACAACATATCAGACTCTCACCTACCATCGAAACCTTCAAAAAGAACCTGAAGACCCACCTCTTCCAACAAGCCTACAACCTGCAGTAATCACCGATCGACCAAACCACTGCACAACCAGCTCTATCCTCACCTACTGTATTCTCACCCATCCCTTGTAGATTGTGAGCCTCGCAGGCAGGGTCCTCTCTCCTCTTGTACCAGTTGTGACTTGTATTGTTCAAGATTATTGTACCTGCTTTTATTATGTATACCCCTCCTCACATGTAAAGCGCCATGGAATAAATGGCGCTATAATAATAATAAATAATAATAATAATTTGTCACTAGATTTCATAGTGGAAATGATTACGGTACATTGAATTTTTTTTTAGACCTAGTGAGGCCAGTGTGCTTACTTTAAAAATCTATGTCAAAATATCTGTATCCTTGTGATAAGCAAATCTGCCATGATTAAAATTCGTCAGTTGTCTCAAATTTAACAGGGAAATTTTATTTCCTTCAAAGTTCTTAGAGAACTATAAACTGAATTTTTCAAATGTATATTATTATGCTTTGAGGTCTCATCAGATCCCACAAATAATTGTATCTATAAATATATGTGCATACTCACCTTGACCTCACTTTTCCTGCCCCGCAGCCCTACTCCGGTCATCTTCTGCATGGTCACCGTCATCCATCATTTTTGGCATGGTCCAGAGCAAAGCATTGTTGGTGTCACAGTGTAGTAAATGCAGGAGATGCAAGAGTATCTGGGTTCTGGAAGATGACAGTAATGCTCAAATATGCCAGAGATAGTTCATTAAAGACTGAGACAGTTACCGGATGAAAGAAAATGATGGGACCAGAGCATGACTAAATGCAGGACAGGTGAAGGCCATATTATTATTATTTTTTTTTAATCTTTATAACTCCTTCCTGGTTCTTTTACATTTAGCTAAATGGTGACCAAACAGGCAGTACTTTGATCTATGTAGGCAAGATAACACACAAATAAATAGAATTCTGGTGAATCTGTGTTTTTTTTGTGAACTACAATGTAAATAACTCTCTGCTTCAATGTGATTCGCTCATCTCTACGGCATAATACTTTCTGGCTGCTTACAATAAGTCTCATCCCATTAAGCCTGATTGATAGATCCTCAGAATAAATCCAACATACTGCTGCTGAGATCTCGTGCTGTTCTGTACAAGCTGCAAATGTTCGATAGGGTGGGCGGGTGAAGACTGTGTATACTTGGTGTCATGGAATACCGCAACAGAGAAGGGTAAGATATTCACAGTGTCTGGTGACACATACACCTGCAGTAGTTAGAACAGCTTCACCATCCTATTATCAGTTCTGGCTTTCTTTGCTTAAACTGATTAAACTCCTTACTTAGACTCCTGCCTTGGGTTGTATCAGCTGTTCTGAGTTTGTTACTCCCAACAGGTATAAGAACCCTCCTCCTTGCTTCTTGCCTTGCCAGTGATAGTTACCACTACCTGGTTTGGAGTTGAAGGAGAGATTTCAGTGTTTGGAGTGAGCAGTTGGAGAGTTTTTCAGGACACTGCTGCTTGGAGTTGGTTCGCATGTTTTTCCTTATCCTTTTTCATTTGGTTTCTTCCATCCTATTCCTCTCCTGTTTCCCACTCTGTTATTTGTGAGTGTATTTGTATTATTATAGGTTTTTTGTTATCCCTGTCTGTTTACCTCTGTCTGGTTAGTGTTTGCTTATACACTTAAGCCCACACCTCCCTGGGTGGGGGAGGAAACAGCTAAAGTAAGGTAGGAGCATAGCGAGGTATGAAACCCTGGCATCTCCACTATATGGGGTAATCCGGGGAACAGGGATAGCTTAATGAGCCCCTATTTCGAGGGACCGGGTAGATGCCCAGTCTTTTTGTTATAATCTGTTTAGTTTGTGACTATCCACCATTTTCTTGTGGAGTTCTGGCTGCTGGTTTTTTTCCTCTGGTGCTGGGTTTGTCTTGGGTCAGGTGTTTGTTTCACTCTTTATTAACCAGCACCTGCCTCCCAGTCCTTGCAGGACAACAGTGTTAATCTGCTTGAGCTCTAGCTTGGTGCTTTGCTTTGTCTTCTGTGTGTGTTATTTTTGCAGTGCTGGTACCTCTGGTTCTGCTAGCCTTAGTTTCTGTTTTCTATTGGTTTCTGCAGCCTTCTCTTTGCTTTCTACTAGGAGGTGACACGTTTTTTGTACCCAGTCCTTAGTTCTTTTAGGGAACCCCTTCCCCTTATCTATAGGTCTTCGCTTGAGATTAACCTAGGATCGTTGGTGGGTCTATTCGCAAGGAATGGGTCGCCCACTCCATCGTAGGATTTCAGCCTAGTCATAGTGCAGGCTCAGTTTCCCCCTTCCACCTTAGTCCTGTGTTGCAGATCCGTAACACCTTTGTCACTACATGATACTTATTATCAGGAGCACTTGCACTCTACAGCAGGACTTAGAAAATACTCATTTTAATATCAGAATTACTAACGAAAACTTTCAATGTTTACTTCCAGAGATAAACAATCCTTTCAGGTCATATCATGGACTTACATGTTCTCAGCTCATTAAAAGATGCATCTCTAATTACTGTACTGGTGCACATACTCTATTTGACCTGACATTGATTTTTTTGAATGCCTGAAATTATTTTTGTTCACTTAGCATCCCTTGACCTATTCTCCAACTCTTCAAGTCAGAAGTTCCTGCAAATGTCAGAAACTCCTCTAAAAGGGGGCATTGTGCAGAAACTAATATCGTGGAGGACGCCATCTCACCAGTAGAAATTGTTTCATTGGTAGGCTGGGCTAATATCTGACTTTCCACTTATGCATCACACTACCTCATGATTTTCCAGTGATAATGCCTCCTAGTACTTGTGCTGCTTATTATACAGTGGGTATTATTGTATACTTACCTATCTATATTCTATTTCCTTTATCTTATGGGATTCACTTTTACCTACCCTTGATCTGACAATTGTTTACATTACCATTTTATACTCCTGTTGTTTGTGTCCTTTCTCTTCGGCAAATAATTTTTAACTCCTTTTACTCCTGATAAAGTATATTTTGATATTATCTTGAGCAGTATTACTTCTAACTTTTGATCTTTGAAGGATATTTGTTATTTCCACTAGCGTGGAGCTGCTTTGTACTTTTTCTTTATATTATAAGCACCTTAATTTGTAATTTTCATATATTATACAATACTTATATTATTTTCTAATAAATGTCTAACAATACCAGTCACGTAACCACAGGAATAGAATCACTGACCTAAAGCTTTATAGAAAGGCAGAAATGCCAATGGTAAAAGTGGAAGTAAAGGGGTATCAATTGTCTCCTTCACAGATGTCCCATTTGTCTATGATTGTAATTGTTTCTAAACAGATTCTTGATGGCCCTTTGATAGTCCTAGATAAACATCATCTCCAAGTTTATAAGCAGACATGTCCTGGCAAGCTAAAAGTATCCTTAAAACAGTCCATAAGTTGACAGGCCTCTTGAATATTCTCAACCATATGTATTCTTGGGAAAAAAAATTGAACTGCCAAATGGTATGATAGTCTTTTCCTGGTAATACAGTTAATTTTTCTGGGAATTCAACTGGGTTTGGACCTAGGCCTGAGATTTAAGAGTGTTCCTTAGAAAATGGACAACATTGGACACTTAGAGTTGAATAGGTCATGGGAATGCAAGAAAGTTCTTAGGATAACACCCAACTAAATGGCTATGTATGCCAATATTGAGACTGTTGGTCAAACCTCTAGACGCTACCTGAAATTGATTTTTTAAGTCATTAACTTGGATGAGCTTGTTGATAGTTTTTAGTTCTCACAAGATATATCTGAGTTAGTTCAGCTGGTACCGTCTCACAGATTTGATAACATCCTGGTTGTACCTGCGAATGTCCCATTTGTATTGGTAGCAACTGTCCCACTTTGTCCCAACTCAGCTTACTCCTGCAGCAACTATCCATGGCGCGGGAGCGCAGGACATCTGCCTGACCCAGATATTCCTTGCAACCAAAACAATCTCTAGACTCCATAGTGAACCTTTTCCTACTTGTCTTCAGTGACTATATGCTATGAGGGTCGAAACGTTATGTTTTTGTCGCTTCACCATTATTTTCATCCTGCATCAATTCCACATCTACTAATTGTGATACTGCTGCATCTAAAATTGTATAATAAACTTATCATAAGCATCCACTAAGAGTGTGCGTTGATTGAACATTACTCTACTATAGGGATTGCCATCCAACTTCACCAGCACCTCAGAACTCTCCAGACAAGAGTGCACGCCATTCTACCTACCAGCTTACTCCGAAGACAAAGGAGGAAAGAAAAGGGATACGTACTAGTCTGTCAAGCCATGTTCAGAAACATTCATAGTCATGCAGACACAGTCACACACAAAGGAGTGCCTGAAAGGGGTTGTCCACTACTTTCAATTAACCCCCCAATGTATCCCCCCGGAGCCCCTGATGAATTGTGTAATTACCTTCCGTTGCCATTTTCGCCTGTGAGCGGCGCTATTCCGGCGGTTGAGTCCGGGTCACATGACCCCCAGGCTGCAGCCGCTGCTTATTTCCGCCAACGTCACGTCAATTTCCAGACTCTGGAAATTGACGTGACGTCAGTAGCAGGCGTGACCCGGCCTCACAGTCAGCAGTCACTCATCAAGAGTGACTGGGCTGTAGGTTGGGCTGCTGGCTGCAGGCCTGTGCTGGGGGCGGGAAGGGCTAGGCAGGGATGTGCGGGCTGGGCTAGGCAGGGATTTTATGTGCGGGCGCCAGTGCTGTGCGGTCCAGCGCTGTGCGGGCCAGCGCTGTGAGGGCTGGCGCTGTGCGGGCCAGCACCGGTGCTGTGCGGGCCGGCGCTCTGTGGGCCGGTGCTCTGCGGTTCGGCGCCGATGCTCTGCGGTATGTGCTGGGGGGGTGGTCTTTGGGGTGTGTGTGTGTCTCTGTGTGCAGGCATCGTCCGATGGGACTACAAGTCCCATCGGGCTCTGCCTGCTACAGTGACAGTGAGTGACACATTAGCCAATGATGGGACAGTAGTAGTCCCATCATCTGGCTAATGTGTTGAATGTAAAAAAAATAAAAAATAAATACACATATACAGTACATACATACATACATACATACAACACACCATGTGACAATATGCACCATGCGATATGCGAAAACATGCAACATACAACATGCACCATGCGACGACATCCAACATGCACCATGCGACGACATGTACCATGCAAAGACATGCACCATGCGACGACATGCACCATGCGACGGCATGCACAATGCGACAGCATGCACCATGCGACGACATGCACCATGCACCATGTGACAACATGCACCATGCAACGACATGCACCATGCGACGACATGCACCATGCGACTGCATGCACCATGCGACAGCATGCACCATGCAACGACATGCACCATGCAACGACATGCACCATGCAATGACATGTGACATGCACCATGCGGGAGACATGCACCATGCGTCGACATGCGCCATGCGTCGACATGCACCATGCGTCGACATGCGACATGCACCATGCGACGACATGCACCATGCGATGACATGCACCATGCGACGACATGCGACATGTACCATGCGACAACATGCAACATGCACCATGCAACGACATGCGACATGCGGCAGACATGCACCATGCGGCGACATGCACCATGCGGCGACATACGACATGCGACATGCACCATGCGGGAGACATGAACCATGTGTCGACATGCGCCATGCGTCAACATGCACCATGCGATGACATGCACCATGTGTCGACATGCGACATGCACCATGCGACGACATGCACCATGCGACGACATGCACCATGTGACGACATGCGACATACGCCATGCAACGACATGCACCATGCGACGACATGCACCATGCGACGACATGCAACATGTACCATGCGACAACATGCAACATGCACCATGCAACGACATGTACCATGCAACGACATGCGACTTGCACCATGCGGGAGACATGCACCATGCGTCGACATGCGCCATGCGTCGACATGCACCATGCGACGACATGCACCATGCGTCGACATGCGACATGCACCATGCGACCACATGCACCATGCGACGACATGCCCCATGCGACGACATGCGACATGTACCATGTGACAACATGCAACATGCACCATGCAACGACATGCGACATGCGGCAGACATGCACCATGCGGCGACATGCACCATGCAACGACATGCACCATGCAACGACATGCACCATGCAACGACATGCGACATGCACCATGCGGGAGACATGAACCATGCGTCGACATGCGCCATGCGTCAACATGCACCATGCGATGACATGCACCATGTGTCGACATGCGACATGCACCATGCGACAACATGCACCATGCGACGACATGCACCATGTGACGACATGCGACATACGCCATGCGACGACATGCACCATGCGACGACATGCACCATGCGACGACATGCGACATGTACCATGCGACAACATGCAACATGCACCATGCAACGACATGCGACATGCACCATGCGGCAGACATGCACCATGCGGCGACATGCACCATGCGACGACATGCACCATGCGACGACATGCACCATGCGACGACATGCGCCATGCGTCGACATGCACCATGCGGCAACATGCATCATGCGGCGGCATGCGACATGCACCATGCGGCAGACATGCACCATGCGGCGACATGCACCATGCAACGACATGCACCATGCAACGACATGCACCATGCAACGACATGCGACATGCACCATGCAGGAGACATGCACCATGCGTCGACATGTGCCATGCGTCGACATGCACCGTGCGACGACATGCACCATGCGTCGACATGCGACTTGCACCATGCGTCGACATGCACCGTGCGACGACATGCACCATGCGTCGACATGCGACTTGCACCATGCGACGACTTGCACCATGCGATGACATGCACCATGCGACGACATGCGACATGCGCCATGCGACGACATGCACCATGCGACGACATGCGACATGTACCATGCGACAACATGCAACATGCACCATGCAACGACATGCGACATGCACCATGTGGCAGACATGCACCATGCTGCGACATGCACCATGCGACGACATGCACCATGCGACGACATGCACCATGCGGCGACATGCGACATGCACCATGCGACGACATGCACCATGCGATGACATGCACCATGCGATGACATGCAACATGCGACATGAAACATGCCACATACAGTACGTACATACATACAACATACAACAGACATACAGTACATGTAACATACAGTATATACTCACCATCACTTGTCACTTTGTCACGACATGCACCATGCGACGACATGCACCATGCGACAACATGCGACATGTACCATGCAACAACATGCAACATGCACCATGCAACGACATGCAACATGCGGCAGACATGCACCATGCAACGACATGCACCATGCAACGACATGCGACATGCACCATGCGGGAGACATGCGCCATGCGTCGACATGCGCCATGCGTCAACATGCACCATGCGACGACATGCACCATGTGTCGACATGCGACATGCACCATGCGACGACATGCACCATGCGACGACATGCACCATGTGACGACATGCGACATGCGCCATGCGACGACATGCACCATGTGACGGCATGCACCATGCGACGACATGCACCATGCAACGACATGCGACATGTACCATGCGACAACATGCAACATGCACCATGCAACGACATGCGACATGCACCATGCGGCAGACATGCACCATGCGGCGACATGCACCATGTGACGACATGCACCATGCGACGACATGCACCATGCGACAACATGCACCATGCGGCGACATGCGACATGCACCATGCGGCAGACATGCACCATGCGGCGACATGCACCATGCAACGACATGCACCATGCAACGACATGCACCATGCAACGACATGCGACATGCACCATGCGGGAGACATGCACCATGCGTCGACATGTGCCATGCGTCGACATGCACCGTGCGACGACATGCACCATGCGTCGACATGCGACTTGCACCATGCGACGACATGCACCATGCGATGACATGCACCATGTGATGACATGCGCCATGCGACAACATGCAACATGCACCATGCAACGACATGCGACATGCACCATGTGGCAGACATGCACCATGCGGCGACATGCACCATGCGACGACATGCACCATGCGACGACATGCGCCATGCGTCGACATGCACTATGCAACAACATGCACCATGCGGCGACATGCGACATGCACCATGCGACGACATGCACCATGCGATGACATGCAACATGCGACATGAAACATGCCACAGACAGTACGTACATACATACAACATACAACAGACATACAGTACATGTAACATACAGTATATACTCACCATCACTTGTCACTTTGTTCCCCAAAGCCATTGTCATCTGTAAAAAATATTAAAATAATAAACAACCAATATACTCCCTGATCCGCAGAAATCCAATTAAAACGAGTGTCCCTCGACGATCTCCCGTGGAGAGCAGGAGCATCTGCTGATGCGACTGCTCTCCAAAGGCTCCAGGAACACAATGAGGGGAGGAAGGTATCCTTCCACAATGTATTCTCCACAATGTATTCCTACGCCCCTGTGAGAAAATAGTCCCTAGTCTCACTTTATGCCATTGCTGTTGAGAAATTTTCACAGGCAGCAATTGCCATAAAGTGAGATTTGTCCTAAGGTAACCTCTCAGTGATGCACTGCAGGAGCCATTGTCTCCTGTCAGTGTGTCACTGAGGGTCCTATAGAGCAGTGACATCACCCGATGTCACTGTTCTATAGGGAGATCGTCATGGGACACTCGTTATTAATTGGACTACGGCGGACAGGTAGTATACGGTTTATTATTTTACGTTTTTTGCAGGCTCTGAAATATGGTAAGTATGGTTAAATGAAGAATATTAAAATACTTTTTTCCTAATGTGTGTGTGTTTTATTAACCCTTTATTAATATTGGATTAGTAATGCATAGGCGTCTTATTGACGCCTCTCCATTATTAACCCGGCTTAATGTCACCTTACAATAGCAAGGTGACATTAACCCCTTATTACCCCATATCCCACCGCTACACGGGAGTGGGAAGAGAGGGGCTAAGTGCCGGAATTGGCGCATCTTACAGATGCGCCATTTCCGGGGCGGCTGCGGACTGGTATTTGTAGCCGTGGGGGGACCAATATCCATGGCCCCTTTCTAGGCTATGAATATCAGCCGGCAGCTGTCTGCGTAGCCTTTCTGGCTATAAAATATAGGGGGACCCCACGTCATTTTTTTGTGGGGGTCCCCCTATTTTAATAGCCAGTAAAGGCTACGCAGACAGCTGCGGGCTGATATTCATAGCAGGCTACAAATATTGGCCCCCGGCCGTCGGCTTTCCCCCTCTGGTGCAGAAAATTGCGCGGGAGCCCACGCCATTTTTTTTTAAATTACATAAACATATTGTTTATTAACCCCTTTGAGGTGGGCTTCGCGGTGAGCCCACTTCAAAGCCGCAACATGTCAGCCGTTTTCAATACAAAAATAAAAAATGTACTTGATCGCTAAACGGCATAGCGAGAAAAAAAAGTCAAAAGCCAAAATTATGTTTTTTTGGTCGCCGCGACATTGCATTAAAATGCAATAATGGGCGATCAAAAGAATGTGTCTGCACAAAAGTGCTATCATTAAAAACGTCAGCTCGGCACGCAAAAAATAAGCCCTCACGTGACACGATATCTCAGAAAATATAGACACTACAGGTATCAGAAAATGGCGCAATTATTTTATCTCTTTTTAGCAAAGTTTTGAAATTTTTTTTACCACTTACATAAAAAATAACCTAGACATGTTTGGTGTCTATGAACTCGTAATGACCTGGAGAATCATAATGGCAGGTCAGTTTTATGCTGTATGCACACGTTGCAGATTTGGGTGCAGAATTGTCTGCACAAAATCTGCATCTCCTTGCAGAAAACGCAGCTGCGTTTTGGATGCATTTTTTTCACGTTTTTTTAATGTTTTTGCGTAGTTTTGATGCGGCTTTTTTGTGTGGTTTTGATGCTATTCTTGGTGTGGTTTTTGGTGTGGTTTTTGTGCGGTTTTGATTCAGTTTTTGCTGCAGTATTTGGTGCATTTTTTGCGTGGTTTTGATTCAGGTTTTTGATGCTTTTTTATGCAGTTTTTGGTGAAGATTTGATGCAGTATTTGGTGCGGTTTTGATGCAGTTTTTGGTGCGATTATGATGCAGTTTTTGGTGCTTTTGATGCATTTTTAAATTTTTTTGGTGCGGTTTTTGTGTGTTTTTTGTGCGTTTTTGTATGCGTTTTTGAAAGCTAAAGATGTATTATTGAACATTATTGAGTGATGTCATTTCTGTCCAACCTCCTCTTTTACATTTGTCCAACCCACACTCAATTACACACAGATAGATAGACATATAGATGATAGATGAAATGGATAGACAGAGCTACATATAGATAGATCTATAGATGCATACATCTATCTATTCCTATATCTATCTATAGATATATGTGGATAGATATATCTATTGATAGATGTATGGATAGTGTAGGGTGCGTGTCCACTGTCAGGATTACATCCGAATTAGCTGCAGATTGGATGCTGCGTACTTGTAGTCCCTTTGGATGATCCCCGCACACACCCGAACAGTCCCACACATACCCGAACAGTCCCCCACAGCGTCACACACACCCGAACAGTCCCGCACACACCCGAACAGTCCCGCACAGCGCCACACACATCCAAACAGTTCCCCACAAACATCCGAACAGCCCGCAGACCCCGCACACACCTGAACAGTCCCGCACAGTGCCGCACACATCCGAACAGCACGCAGACCCAGCACACACATACACGCACACCGTCACTGCCCACATTCCGCCCACCAGGGCCGGACTGGCCATCGGGCACTTCTGGCAAATGCCAGAAGGGCCAGTGCCAGTCGTGGGCCGCTCGATCCGCCTCCCCCTGCCGCAGCCGACTCACCCCCCTGCCGTCGTGTTCAACTATACCGGCATCTATGACGCCGGTACAGTTGAATGCAATGATGGACGAGAGAGCGTCTACAGACGCTCCCTCTCCCATCATTCCCCGCTCTGCCTCTGACACTGCGGGTGCGCGATGACGTCATATCATTGCGCACCTGCTGTGTCCCAGGCAGACTGCAGCTGCCGAGACAGGAGCAGGAAGCAATGCGGGCAAGAGGAAAGGTGAGGAGTGTTTTTTTTTTTTTACTGGACCGTGGGGACATTCTCGGGGGGGAGGAGGAGAGATGCGGGCTGTGCTGTATATACTACTGTGCGGGCTGTGCTGTATATACTACTGTGCGGGCTGTGCTGTATATACTACTGTGTGGGCTGTGCTGTATATACTACTGTGTGGGCTGTGCTGTATATACTACTATGCGGGCTGTGCTATATACTATGTGGGCTTTGCTATATACTATGGGGAGTATATTATCTTCTATGGGGAGGCCATGTTATGTACTATGTGGCTGTGGTATATACTATTGTGGGGGTATATTATATTCTATGGGGGAGGTTGGGTTATATACCATGGGGGAGGTTGAGTTATATACTATGTGGGGCTGCATTATATTCTATGGGGGGCTACATTATATATTATGGGGAGGTGGGCTGTATTATATTCTATGGGGTTACATTATTCTCTGTGGGGTGGCTGCATTATACTCTGTGGAGTGGCTGCATTATACTGTGGGGTGGCTGCATTATACTGTGAGGTGGTTACATTATACTGTGGGGTGGCTGCATTATACTCTGTGGTTGCCGCATTATATTCTGTAGGGTGGTGGCTACATTATACTATATGTGGGCTGCATTATACTGTATCGAGGACTATGGTGAATACGTTATACTATATGAAGGACTATGGGGTGCATTATACTATGGGATGTGAATTGTACTACATGGATGACTATGGCGGTGCATTATACTATATGGAGCACTATGAGGAGTGTATTATGCTATATGGAGGACTATGAGGAGTGTATTATACTATGTGGAGGACTGAGCAGTGTATTTTAATATATGGAGGACTATAGGGAGTGTATTATACTATATGGAGGACTGTGGAGCACATTATAATATACTAGACTGTGGCCCGATTCTAATGCATCGGGTATTCTAGAATATGCATGTCCCCGTAGTATATGGACAATGATGATTCCAGAATTCGCGGCAGACTGTGCCCGTTGCTGATTGGTCGAGGCAACCTTTATGACATCATCGTCGCCATGGCAACCATTATGACATCTACGTCGATACTGTGCCCGTCGCTGATTGGTCGAGGCGAATTCGCAGCAGACTGTGCCCGTCGCTGATTGGTCGAGGCAACCTTTATGACATCATCGTCGCCATGCTGTGCCCGTCTCTGATTGGTCGAGGCCTGGTGGCCTCGACCAATCAGAGACGCGGGATTTCCAGGACAGACAGACAGACAGAAAGACAGACAGACAGACAGACAGACGGAAAAACCCTTAGACAATTATATATATAGATTGAGGACTATGGGGTGTATTTTACTAAACAAGTAAAATGCTGCATATTCAGATTGTTTTTGCCGGAACAAAAATCCTTGTTCTCAGCAGCACATCGCCGCTGTAAACTGTAGATGTGCTGCTGATAACATGATACTGTATGGGGATCGGTTAGTGATCTGTTAGTGATCGTTCTGTCCCATCATTCTTTCTCAGACGGTGGAAAGAGGCCAGGAAAAAAGCGTTGAACAACTTCAGTATTGTCGATCAAACTCATTTAGCGTCCTGAGTAGTGTTGAGCATTCCGATACCGCAAGTATCGGGTATCGGCCGATATTTGCTGTATCGGAATTCCGATACCGAGATCCGATATTTTTGTGGTATCGGGTATCGGTATCGAAACAACATTAATGTGTAAAATAAAGAATTAAAATAAAAAATATTGCTATACTCACCTCTCCGACGCAGCCTGCACCTTACCGAGGGAACCGGCAGCGTTGTTTGCTTAAAATTCGCGTGTTTCCTTCCTTACGTGAAGTCCCGGCTTGTGATTGGTCGCGTGCCACCCATGTGGCCGCGACGCGACCAATCACAAGCCGGAACGTAATTTTAAAATCCTGAAGGACCTAAAATTACGTCACGGCTTGCTGTGATTGGTCGCGTCGCGGCCACATGGGCGACGCGACCAATCACAAGCCGTGACGTCACGGGAGGCAGGACAAGCGCGCATTTTAAAATGCGCGCTTGTCCTGCCTCCCGTGACGTCACGGCTTGTGATTGGTCGCGTCGCCCATGTGACCGCGACGCGACCAATCACAAGCCGGAACGTAATTTTAAAATCCTGAAGGACCTAAAATTACGTCACGGCTTGCTGTGATTGGTCGCGTCGCGGCCACATGGGCGACGCGACCAATCACAAGCCGTGACGTCACGGGAGGCAGGACAAGCGCGCATTTTAAAATGCGCGCGTGTCCAGCCTCCCGTGACGTCACGGCTTGTGATTGGTCGCGTCGCCCATGTGACCGCGACGCGACCAATCACAATGCCGGAACGTAATTTTAAAATCCTGAAGGACCTGAAATTACGTCACGGCTTGCTGTTATTGGTCGCGTCACAGCCACATGGGCGGCACGCGACCAATCACAAGCCGGGACTTCACGTAAGGAAGTAAACGCGCGAATTTTAAGCAAACAACGCTGCCGGTTCCCTCGGAGAGGTGAGTATAGCAATATTTGTTATTTTAATTCTTTCTTTTACACATTAATATGGATCCCAGGGCCTGAAGGAGAGTTTCCTCTCCTTCAGACCCTGGGAACCATCAGGGATACCGTCCGATACTTGAGTCCCATTGACTTGTATTGGTATCGGGTATCGGTATCGGATTGGATCCGATACTTTGCCGGTATCGGCCGATACTTTCCGATACCGATACTTTCAAGTATCGGACGGTATCTCTCAACACTAGTCCTGAGATCAGCGCATGTAAATACAACCGAAATGCTTTTGTGTGATGTGCAATATGTTAGCATTTGGGGCCCCATTTTAAACTTTGCCTAGGCGTAGGGCCCCACTTTGCCTAAAACCGTCCCTGCCTACAAGTGTACAAAGATATTATACAGTCACCATGTGACAAGTGGGCCTGTGTAACTTCAAATGCCAGGGCTGAATTTTAGTCCCAGTCCGGCCCTGCCGCCCACACACTTCCCTCCTCCCGAACTGCAGCGTTTCTCGGACCCACATCCGCATCTAAACTGCAGATCTTTTTTACATCTGCGGTTTTGCTGCGGATGTTCCCGACTCCATAAAAGTCTATGGGTGCAGAAATGCTGCAGTTCGGCACAAAAGAAGTGACATGCTGCAGAGAAAAAAAAGCTGCGTTTCGGTGCGGCCTTTTCCGCAGCATGTGCACAACAAGTCTGCGGCTCCCATAGACTTACATTGGTTGTTGTGCTCTACACTGCGGATTTGATGCAATTCTGTGCAGCAAAAAACCCTGCGGATCTGCAATCAAATCCACAACGTGTGCACAGCCTTAGCATTTAGTGAACCTAGCAAAAAAGCCAAGCAAAAAACAAGTGTCGGATTGCACTTTTTTTGCAATTTCATTGCACTTTGCCTTTTTTTGCACATTTTCTGTTACACGACATGCTAAAACCAATGGTGTCGTTCAAAAGTAGAACTTGTCCCGCAAAAAATAAGCCCTCACATGGCCGTATTGATGGAAAAATTATGGCTCTGCAAAGAAGGGGAGCGATAAACGAAAACAAAAAAGCTCCAGGGGTGAAGGAGTTTAGAAACATGGATATGGAAATATCTATGGAAATAGACATAGATATATAGATATATCTGTATCTATCTATCTATTTATCTATCTATCTATCTGTCTGTCTGTCTATCTATCTATCTATCTATCTATCTATCTATCTGTCTGTCTATCTATCCCATATCTATCTGTGTATCTATCTATCTATCTATCTATCTATCTATCTATCTATCCATCTGTCTATCTCATATCTATCTGTGTGTAATGGAGTGTGGGTTGGACAAATGTAAAAGAGGAGGTTGGACAGAAATGACATCACAAATCTTTTTGAAGCTAGAGGAGGGAGAGGAGGGAGGGGTTTGGGTGTGTTTTGGAGTGGGTGTGGTAGGTTCGTGCTTAGTAGCAGTGCAATGCATCATGGAACTTGTAGCATTAGAGCACAATAACTCAGGAGAAAGGAAGTTGTCGATTAACCCTATGAGAGCTGGATCCAGGACTGAAAATGTGCTGCTACAGCATAATAAAAGGTAATATTGCTAAAATAAAGACAGTGGATGTTTTCAGTGGCACATAATAGCAAGATTTATGGAAAAAAAAAAAAAGTTTATTGTAGTGGACAACTTCTTTAACTTAGGAGGAATGTTAGGGATTCTGTTACTAAACTTTCAGTGCCTCTTTTCCAAAACCATCCATTTTGGAACTCTCTAAAAGCAAAAGACCATGATGATGATGGTCTGGTGATCACTGAAACGGGAAGGTCTGTATGTATTAAAACTCAGACAAACTCTCAGTGCCCATAACAAGAACCTTTCGCTGTTTGGTATAGGACTGACATTCTAAGTGGCGAAAAAGTATTACGGTATATGTCAACGTAAACAAAATTGTCGGAAGCTGCCTTTCTACAGCTTTACTACTGATAATGATTGTGCAGCTCAAGCTAGTAGAGGGTTTTTAGAGCAATGTTTCATATAAAAAGTTTGCAAAATATCTCTCATCCAGAAGGAAGAAAATGGTCTCCTTGCTGCCATCAGGTAGTCCAACTTAAAGTCTTATTTTAGAAAGCTCCATGAGATGTAAGTTCTATACCTGAATGGTTAATAACATTGCTTGACTCCTGGAAACAGTTACATTGATGTGGTGTGCCAATGAAATCTAGAATATAAAAAGTCACAAGGCGATGTATTTGACCTCTTACCCAAGCAATGTACATTATCAAATAGCTATAGACATATCAAACTTAGTCAAATAGATCATTTTGCATTCAATTGTAGCAGCTTCTCGTCAGGTCAAGATACACACAAAATGTTAAAAACTGGGTCCCAGTCCACCCTTTCACAATAATATACTGCTGAAGGGTAGATCACACTAATCATATTCAAACCGATAAAAGGTGCTTTAGATCGCCAACCTTTCCTAAGCACTGCGTACAGTAAATGATCAATCAGACCCATGCTGTATACATACATTTTAAGAAACTTCCGAGCAAGACTGAGAATAAAACAAACAGACATGTTGCACAAAAAATATCAAAGAATCTAAAGGTAAAAGCAAGCGAGAAAGCACAAACCAGCAATGACAGCTTTACTTTTTTTTATTTATTGCTCCCAGCAGGGGCCATATACCATAGCTCTTGTGCCACTATCAGCACCCTGGTGCTTCTTACTTCCACATATAAGACAAAAAGGACAGTGGATAGGAAAGTAACCTCCATAGACTAGGTACCTGATTCCTATCTGAAGTAGCAGCTGATTCCAGCTGTGCCGATATATTTTTTTTTCTCAGAATTTCTGATGTTTGCTGCTCGCTGATGATTACTTCCAGATCTTAGTTCTACCCCAGTGAAGATTTGCTTAGCGCTACAAAGTGTTTAGCTGGAGCTGTTAAAATTGCAATTGCACCAAGAAATCTCTTGCTTCAAGTCAAGTGAAAGAAAATGAGGAATTGTTTTTTTTCTTGCTTTTTTTGGGATGCAAAATATATATATACCCAATGTCTGTTTAAAGACAGAATCCTTGTTGATCGATGTATTGAGAAAAATATTGGATTTATTAAAAGTGTTGTTGGTGGTAAATTAAAATTGCAAACAGTACATGTATATACAGTACAAGCCAAGACATCACTAGAAAATATAACTACATACATTGTTTCTGTTTTTATATAGACAGCAAACCTTTAAATAAGTTCAAATTTTGTCAATAGAAATGAGCTCATTGTTTGAGATTCAAATTCTCCGGCTTTGCCAAATTTTCTCATAAAATTTGATTTGCGGGAAATTTTTTTGCGTGTATCGCAATCAATATTGGAAAGGAAGAGAGAGAGATAGTAGAGATGACACTTATATGGTTGTATTACAGGGACGCAATGGGGTTTCAACCAGTCGTTCCCAAAATGAACTTTAGGACAGAAATTATTTAAAGTATATTTTAAAGTGGTTTTCCAACAGAAACAATATATCCCCACGCTAGGTGTAAAAAGTAAGTGATATATCTTAGCATAGAGTTTTAGCTGCTTGATTGCCCCTATACTCTAGTAATCTCTCCTGTCCAGGTCTCGACGAGTGCTTGGCTTATTTTTTATTATAAGAAACATGAGGTGATTATTTAGTTTATGGTAATATTAATGATTAAGAGTCAGAGTTGTATTTGCCTTCTTTCAGTCCTAACTAGAAATCCAATGGTGGAGCATGCACGGCCAATGGAAACAGTGAAAGATAGAGCCCAGCTCACCCGCATGCACTGTTTGAAGATCCGGAGTAAAGGAAGCAGCTGTGCCTTTGACGTGAATAGTTGCTAAGAAAGAAAAATCCAGCTCCACTAAAGTCCAAAAACTCTTCTTTATTCGTGTGAATACAAATATGGTAATATGTATGACTAAGGTTCACCATTGTATTTGCCTTCTTGCAGTAATAACTGGAAATCCAATGGTGGAGCATGCATGGTCACTGTATAACAGTAATAGGGGCACGTGATATACAACACTGATAGAGTGGAGAGATTTGTCCATGTTTTCTTCTCATTGAAGGTTCTGAGGCTGGGCAGATGTTGCAAACAGTTGATCTTGGTGAGATGTTCATTGATCTACGCATTTAGGGAGTTATGGTGGCGCTAATTGAGAATGGATATGGAAGTAGCAGTGAGTGTGTGTTATGCACCTGTTCTGGATCTATGTTTTGCTTCTGTAAACCTGGTCCACTAAACTCTGTGGTGCTCCACACCAGGCTTTGCAGATGGACTGGTGTGCTCCCATGTGATCATTTACTTGGGCCTGTATAAGACTCACAAAGACACACACTTAGTCCTCAGTATTAAGACTTCAGTGTTGCTAGACTCTTGCTTCCTCTATACACCTTGACCTGCTCAGTCAATTTCAGTAGTCTCCTGGATGTCTCCCGCTTACCTGCCTGCCTTGGACATCTCCCACCTGCTTGCTTGTGATCTCACACCTGCCTGCGGTTACCTGGATGTCTCCTATCTGACAGTGGTTTCCAACATCCTGTCTGCCTGCCTGCTGTTTCCTGGACAGTTCCTACCTGCTTGCCTGCAGTTTCCGGCAATCCCACCTTTCTACCTGCTGTCTCCCATTTCTCAGCAGTCAGTGTTACGCGTTCTGTACGTAGCTGCTGCACCGATGTCCATGGCCCGTGTTCCCCTCCTGGACTTTGGGCTTAGAAGATCCACCTCACCTAGTGAGTCTAACAGAGTGTAGTACACACACTTCTGTACAGGACTGGAACTGAACACTTCCTGTTTGGTTCTCCGAGTGGGTTAGGATAAGTGAAGAGCTGGTTTGCAGGGATGCAATGGTGCACTGTCTGCCAAGTAAAGAAGTCTCTTACCAATTGTGATTCCTTAATTAGAAAATTCTTAGAACGCACAAACCGGTTTTAATCTCCAGACCGGAGCCTTCATCCAATACTTACCTGACAAAGGTTCCTGTCCAGAGGTGAAAACCGCATTATGTGTTTTAAGGATCTTCTAATAAAGGAATCACACTTACAATTGGTAAGAGACTCCTTTTACTCGGCGGACAGCACACCATTGCACCCATCAGATGAGTTCTTTACTTGTCTATTCATTTATGGTCAGCTTAAACCAATCAACTGTCATATACTTTCCATATCCTCCCTTTTCTATTGGTTCTACATTAGCAGGAAAAGGGGCATAAAAGTGGAGTAACACAAGACCATAAGGTGAGATCACACAGAGTTTTTTTTTTTGTAGTGTGTAGCCATGGAGATGCATAGTTCTGCACTGGAGTATGAAGTTTAACTTTTACTAATCAAATATGTGGTGATCTTGGAAGATGAGTATCTGGGGATGCTCTAGAGATGAGTAAAATTTTCTTTTCTAATTTGTTTATTCAATTGGAATAAAAGAAGAAATACAAACACTATTTACCTTTAAAAATTAAAAAAATTGGCCGGATCAGGACCGGATCACCATTCCAGCATTTTATTTTTTCAGTGCTGGAGTGGTGCTACCAATGTGAGGTCCCTGCCCCTAGAATTATACTTACGGGCCAGCATCTTCACTTTTTATTGGTTCTGCCATGGTCCCATGGCACCATCTTGTGATCGTAACTTCTGTTTGGTCAGAAGTCAGAAGTAATAGACTTACATTAACTTACAATGAAAGGTATCCCTTGGGCTCCTTCCAGCAAACACTGGAACGATCCAGCAGGTCACAACCTCTAGGGAACGAGATGGCATTCATTTTGACACAATTTACTTCTGTCTTATTAGCAAAAAAAAAACCCTCAGCATGCGATAGTCTTAAATTTGTGACATATGGGAAATACAGTGCCCATAATTGAGGGCTATAGACACCAACATGTGACTCGGAGGAGTTTGCACAAACATGTTTTTTACTTCTGTGCATGAAAAATCTCAAATCTTTTTATTTATGAAACATTATTTTTAGAATAACTCACAAATAACTTTCCAGCTAACCTATAATTCAGAATTATAGTCCAATAAAGACTTAATGAATACAGAACGGTGCAATTATAAGAACATAATAAATAGATCCTTACTCTGGCATCTGTGAGATTAATCTCATGATCGGCAATACCTCTAGTTTATTAATGCTGCATTTTAAAAGCTCCTCTGCTGGCTGGATATGTTTGGAGTACGGTCCATTAAATGTTATTACTGCCCCCCCAAAAAAACAAAAAAAAAAAACACTTTTTGCTAAATCAATACAATTACTTTAAATCCGTAATATAAGCCTGGAAAGATATTACTGTCATAGAGAATGACTATATGATTTAATAAAAACAGTTTCAACACATCCAGATCTCTAAAGTGATTAATAGCATTATGATAGCATTATCATGTTTGTGTTCATTGAAGGCTGCGGAGTTTTAAGCTCTCGTCTCTCAATTATTTCCTTCTTATTTACTTGAAAGCACGGTGGCAATTTCATACGAGCGGCAGGAAAACAGCTTTCTCAGCGAAACAATGCACAGTAGGGAAACACTTTAAATTAAATTGAAATTGTAGTCTCTTCCATTCAGACCCGAAATTTAATGAAAGGGTTTTAATAATATAATATTTGCAAATGTGAGGTTTGTCAGCATCTTTGAGAGGACTGCAATAAGCCGTAATGATACATATGTACCTATCTTCTCTACATAATGTATTGATGCCTAGAAGGTGCGTAAATTACTCCTTGGACATTAGTTATGAAGGATACAATGTGAAGAGTCCAAATCAATGAGTCTCTGCGCTTCTTCTGCCTGAATGCACAGCCTGAAACAAATCAATGTGCATACCTATAAAGAACATATAATAAGACAAACGTGGAAAAAAAACAGTGATTAAAACTATAACGAGGTATAAGGATCTTAAACCCTTAAGCCCCGAGGGTGGTTTGCACGTTAATGACCGGGCCAATTTTTACAATTCTGACCACTGTCCCTTTATGAGGTTATAACTCTGGAACGCTTCAATGGATCTTGGCGATTCTGACTTTGTTTTCTCGTGAGATATTGTACTTCATGTTAGTCATAAAATTTATTTGATATAACTTGTGTTTATTTGTGAAAAAAATGAACATTTTGAAAATTTCACAATTTTCCAACTTTGAATTTTTATGCCCTTAAATCACAGAGATACGTCATGCAAAATACTTAATAAGTAACATTTCCCACATGTCTACTTTACATCAGCACAATTTTGGAACCAAAATTTTTTTTCGTTAGGGAGTTATAAGGGTTAAAAGTTGACCAGCAATTTCTCATTTTTACAACACCATTTTTTTTTAGGGACCACATCTCATTTGAAGTCATTTTGAGGGGTCTATATGATAGAAAATACCCAAGTGTGACACCATTCTATAAACTGCACCCGTCAAGGTGCTCAAAACCACATTCAAGAAGTTTATTAACCCTTCAGGTGTTTCACAGGAATTTTTGGAATATTTAAATAAAAATGAACATTTAACTTTTTTTCACACAAAATTTAATTCAGCTCCAATTTGTTTTATTTTACCAAGGGTAACAGGAGAAAATGGACCCCAAAAGTTGTTGTAAAATTTGTCCTGAGTACGCTAATACCCCATATGTGGGGGTAAACCACTGTTTGGGCACATGACAGAGCTCGGAAGGGAAGGAGCGCCATTTGACTTTTCAATGCAAAATTGACTGGAATTGAGATGGGATGCCATGTTGCGTTTGGAGAGCCCCTGATGTGCCTAAACATTGAAACCCCCCACAAGTGACACCATTTTGGAAAGTAGACCCCCTAAGGAACTTATCTAGATGTGTGGTGAGCACTTTGACCCAACAAGTGCTTCACAGAAGTTTATAATGCAGAGCCGTAAAAATATAAAATCATATTTTTTCACAAAAATGATCTTTTCGCCTCCAATTTTTTATTTTCCCAAGGGTAAGAGAAGAAATTAGACCACAAAAGTTGTTGTGCAATTTGTCCTGAGTACAACGATACCCCATATGTGGGGGTAAACCACTGTTTGGGCGCATAGCAGAGCTCGGAATGGAAGGAGCGCCATTTGACTTTTCAATGCAAAATTGACTGGAATTGAGATGGGACACCATGTCGCGTTTGGAGAACCCCTGATGTGCCTAAACATTAAAACCCCCCACAAGTGACACCATTTTGGAAGGTAGACCCCCTAAGGAACTTATCTTGATGTGTTTTGAGAGCTTTGAACCCCCAAGTGTTTCACTACAGTTTATAACGCAGAGCCGTGAAATTAAAAAATCTTTTTTTTTTCAGAAAAATGATTTTTTAGCCCCCAGTTTTGTATTTTTTCAAGGGTAACAGGATAAATTGGACCCCAAAAGTTGATGTCCAATTTGTCCTGAGTATGATGATACCCCATATGTGGGGAGGAACCACTGTTTGGGCACATGGCAGAGCTCGTAAGGGAAGGAGCGCCATTTGGAATGCAGACTTAGATGGATTGGTCTGCAGGCGTCACGTTGCATTTGCAGAGCCCCTGATGTACCCAAACAGTACAACCCCCCCACAAGTGACCCCATATTGGAAACTAGACCTCCCAAGGAACGTATCTAGATGTGTTTTGAGAGCTTTGAACCCCCAAGTGTTTCACTACAGTTTATAACGCAGAGCCATGAAAATAAAAAATCTTTTTTTCCAGAAAAATGATATTTTAGCCCCCATTTTTGTATTTTCACAAGGGTAACAGGATAAAATGGACCCCAAAAGTTGTTGTACAATTTGTCCTGAGTACGCTGATACCCCATATGTGGGGGGGAACCACTGTTTGGGCGCACGGCAGAGCTCGGAAAGAGCGCCATTTGGAATACAGACTTAGATGGATTGGTCTGCAGGCGTCACGTTGCATTTGCAGAGCCCCTGATGTACCCAAACAGTACAAACCCCCCACAAGTGACCCCATATTGGAAACTAGATCTCCCAAGGAACTTATCTAGATGTGTTGTAGGACCTTTGAACCCCCAAGTGTTTCACTACAGTTTACAACGCAGAGCCGTGAAAATAAAAAAATCTTATTTTTCCCTCAAAAATGATTTTTAGCCCACCAAATTTTTATTTTCCCAAGGATAAAAAGAGAACTTGGACCCCAAAAGTTGTTGTCCAATTTGTCCCGAGTACGCTGATACCCCATATGTTGGGGTAAACCCCTGTTTGGGCGCACGGGAGAGCTCGGAAGGGAAGGAGCAGTGTTTTACTTTTTCAACGCAGAATTGGCTGGAATTGAGATCGGACACGATGTCGCGTTTGGAGAGCCCCTGATGTGCCTAAACAGTGGAAACCCCCCAATTATAACTGAAACCCTAATCCAACAACAACCCTATCCCTAATCCCAACGGTAACCCTAACCACACCTCTAACCCAGACACACCCCTAACCCTGACACACCCCTAATTCTAATCCCAACCCTAATCCCAACCGTAAATGTAATCCAAACCCTAACCCTAACTTTAGCCCCAACCCTAACCCTAACTTTAGCCCCAACCCCAACCCTAACCCTAACTTTAGGGCCAACCCTAACCCTAACTTTAGCCCCAACCCTAGCCCTAACTTTAGCCCAAACCCTAACCCTAACTTTATCTCCAACCCTAGCCCCAACCCTAACCCTAGCCCCAACCCTAACCATAGCCCTAACCCTAACCCTAGCCCTAACCCTAACCCTAGCCCTAACCCTAGCCCCAACCCTAACCCTAGCCCTAACCCTAGCCCCAACCCTAACCCTAGCCCTAACCCTAACCCTAACCCTAGCCCTAATGGGAAAATGGAAATAAATACATTTTTTTAATTTTATTATTTTTCCCTAACTAAGGGGGTGATGAAGGGGGGTTTGATTTACTTTTATAGCGTTTTTTTGTATCGGATTTTTATGATTGGCAGCTGTCACACACTAAAAGACGCTTTTTTATAGCAAAAAAGTTTTTGCGTCTCCACATTTTGAGACCTATAATTTTTCCATATTTTGGTCCATAGAGTCATGTGAGGTCTTGTTTTTTGCGGGACGAGTTGACGCTTTTATTGGTAACATTTTCGGACACGTGACAGTTTTTGATCACTTTTTATTCCGATTTTTGTGAGGCAGAATGACCAAAAAACAGCTATTCATGAATTTCTTTTGGGGGAGGCGTTTATACCATTCCACGTTTGGTAAAATTGATAAAGCAGTTTTATTCGTCGGGTCAGTACGATTACAGCGATATCTCATTTATATCTTTTTTTATGTTTTGATGCTTTTATACGATAAAAGCTATTTTATAGAAAAAATAATTATTTTGGCATCGCTTTATTCTGAGGACTATAACTTTTTTATTTTTTTGCTTATGATGCTTTGTGGCAGCTCGTTTTTTTGCGGGACAAGATGACGTTTTCACCGGTACCATGTTTATTTATATCCGTCTTTTTGATTGCGTGTTATTCTACTTTTTGTTTGGCTGTATGATAATAAAGCGTTGTTTTTTGGCTCGTTTTTTTTTTTTCTTACGGTGTTCACTGAAGGGGTTAACTAGTGGGACAGTTTTATAGGTTGGATCGTTACGGACGATACTAAATACTAAATATGTGTACTCTTATTGTTTTTGTTTGGTTTTTTTAGATAAAGAAATGTATTTATGGGAATAATATTTTTTTTCCTTTATTTAAGATTTTTTTTTTTTTTTTACACATGGGGAAATTTTTTTTTTACTTTTTTACTTTGTCCCAGGGGGGGACATCACAGATCGCTGATTTGACAGTGTGCACAGCACTCTGTCAAATCGGCGATCATACTTTCATCGGAGCAGGCTGCTCTCTGCTCTGCAGCCTGCTCCGGACCCGGAAGTACTCCCTGCAGGACCCGGATGCAGCCCCGCGGCCATTTTGGATCCGGGCCCTGCAGGGAGAAGACGCTCGGTACAAGGTGAGTACATTCCCTTGTACCGATCGTCTCAGGGAAGCCCGCAGGGAGCCCTCTCCCTGCGCGACCCTTCCCTGTACCGCCGGCACACCGCGATCATGTTTGATCGCGGTGTGCCGGGGGTTAATGTGCCGGGGGCGGTCCGTGACTGCTCCTGGCACATAGTGCTGGATGTCAGCTGCGATAGGCAGCTGACACCCGGCCGTGATCGGCCGCGCTCCCCCCGTGAGCGCGGCCGATCGCTATGACGTACTATCCCGTCGGTGGGAATTAAGGCCCACCCCACCTCGACGGGATAGTACGTCATATGGGATTAAGGGGTTAAGAAATATAAACTGTAGTTGTTTTTTTTTGTAGGGAGCAGTATGTAAGAAAATGGAAAAAAAACTGAAATTGTGACAATTTAATTAAAATGAAACAAAAGCAGGAAAATAAAAAAGCAAAAAAAATTCAGCCAGAAAACAGTATTCACATGAGATATATGATAACTAGCATACATAAAGTAGATGTCACGCTGTAGTACTGAGGGTTAATGGAGAGTAACACAAACTCCACTAGATGGCAACAGAGTGGAGAGTGAGATGAATATCCTGATACGAAGCAGACCCACGGTAATACAGTGAGGCTACCACTAGGTGGCAGCAGAGTAGTCAGAGAGCCGAGTCAATACCAGAAGATAAAGGGAAAACCAAGGAGCAGAGTCAGACACAAGCAAAAGGTCAGTACTGGTCAGTAACAGAGATACCAGAAGAGAGAGACAGAATCAGGTCAGAGCCTAGCTAAAGTCAATAGCGGGGAATCCAAACACATTGGGGATAAAGGAGCAGGGATGGGTAGGCGGAAGGTCAAAAGACATGGGTCAGGTCAGATAAACGTAGCAGGACAGATCAGGAACTCACCAGAGCCAGCTAGGACACAGAAGGCAAGCAATATAACTGGCACTGCACACAGGTTGCAGCACCAAGATATAGCAGACCGGACACGGGAACGAGGCAGGGAAAGTTAACCCCTGACATGATCAGACTGAAAAAGGAAAGACAAAACCAAAACCTGGCCTGGATCATGACAGTAGATAGATACATAGTAAATATTTTATATAGCGTACATATATTAAGTGTAGTCACTCCTGGTCACCTAAATGGCAATAAGAGTGTGGCTATACATAGAAATAATAGCTAATTTATAATAGCATTTCACCGTATAGCCTTCATCGGGGGCCTTCGTTGGGACTATTCCAGCAGGAGGAGATGACCTCAGGTCTGTGCACTTATACATTTTATATAATATCCTGTAAAAATACCTTTTGTTGTGCATCTTGACATCTTACTAGTTATATATTGTTATATCAGTCCTTTATCTATTTATATTATGAACTTCATTATGAATTTCACCATAAATGTGTTCATATCATATGACTCTTAGCTTGCGCATCCCGTTTCCTCTTGCTGTTTTGTGTTGCCCCCTGTGTGTACCCATTGTACATTTTTTAACCTTTCATGATAATTGTGAAGTAATAAAGATTTATGTATTTTCTCAAACAATCTTGCTGTTATACCCATCTTGTAAAACGGGAAAACAAGCCTGACTCTTTCTGTGGGCTCTCTGTCCGATTTTTTTCTTGGACTGAGTCTGTCCGAGAAAAAAAATTGCAGGATGTACTATTGGGAGCAAATAGACTAACGATTTGGAGCAGAGACGTTAAAGACTCAAGTAGGGGATGAAGCCCAAGGTTACAGAGTAAAAGCTGCCAGTCAGAGGATGGATAAATGGATGACATAGAATATAATGAAAGAAATGCTTGGTGGATAAAGAAGGAAAACAAATTCAGGACAAGAGATACAGTGTTAAGCCAGTGTCCCAATTGCAACTGCAATGCAAGAAACTCCAGCGAATTTCCCGCCTCAACACCCGGCACGGCCGCCGGCGGTTCGGACTGGAGCATACAGCTGCATAGAAACACATGCAGCCGCACACTCCGGTCCCGAGTGCCGGCGGCAGTGCCGGGTATTGAGGCGAGAGATTCGTGCTAGTTTCTCGCATTGCAGTTGCAAGTGGGACAACGGCCTTAGCTATACTACTGATTCAGCTACCTTCCGCCATTTGCTTTGTGCATGTCAATGCTAATCTTGTACAGCACTGGGACGTTCTACATGCATCCTAAGAAAATAAAAATATTGAGCCAACTAAAAATTCTAAAGCATTAACCTATTGAAAGGCTAGGCAAAACAGTAAACTCTTGTCCAGAAAAACACTTGACAAAGGTTTCTTTAAGGGGGTTTGCTACGCTATACATCCTTTTAAATCTGAGTATAACCTTCAACTTTGCTTGGTCTGGTAACCTGACAGCAATTATTCAATTACGCTACAGCAATACCACAGAATAAATAATGCAATACACATGCCAGGTCCACCAAAGCAAGAGACATTGTCTGCTGCCACTCTTTGCTGTCGCTACAATAAGAGCAGGTTTGGACTGGCACATAGGAGGACAGGTAAATGCTTGGGTGAATATGGACACCCCTCTCAGCAAAGCCTACATATGGGTTGGCCGGAACCAAGTGTGATTAGATGTAATTAAAAACCAGATGGTGAAGGGAGGAGTGCTCAGTCAGTAAGCTAACATAGAAATGACAGAAAAACGACTGGCACATCCAAACTAGTGTGAATAGGTGCATACCAGGAGCAGCTATCTCCATATATAATATACACCTCTTTGCTGAGAGAGGTGTCCATATTCACCCAAGCATACAGACATTAGCCTTCGGTAAGTGTTCACATTTGGACAGGGAGGTCAGGTACCCATCAGTTTAATGAGACCACCTTGACGATGGTTGATGGGCTCACACTATTTGGCCAAATTCTGTGCTAAGCATCTCAAAAATTTTTTTCCTAATGTTCAAAAAGCCATTTTGCTATTCATATGTCATGTATTTCATATTTGACATGTTTTGGCACGATAGAGTGCAACCTTTTTTTGTATATTATATATGGAGGTAGCTGCTCCTGGTATGCACCTATTCACACTAGCTTGGATGTGCCAGTCGTTTTTCTGTCATTTCTGTGTTAGCTTACTGACTGAGCACTCCTCCCTTCACCATCTGGTTTTTAATTACATCTAATCACACTTGGTTCCGGCCAACCCATATGTAGGCTTTGCTGAGAGAGGTGTTCTGTTATGATCCCAATGGCAGAGGATCTCTGATATTCCGGCAAGATAGCAAAAATATAAATACTGCTCTAGGGAGGTGGAAACTGGGCTAACCGCATACCTGATCCTGACACAAACAACTAAAAGTAGCCGGTGAACGTGCCTACGTTGGTTCTAGACGTCTCGAGCCAGCCGGAGAACTGACTACCCCTAGAGGAAAAAAATAAGACCTCGCTTGCCTCCAGAGAAATTGAACCCCAAAGATATAGAAAGCCCCCAACAAATAATAACGGTGAGGCAAGGGGAAAACACAAACGTAGAGATGAACTAGATTCAGCAAAGTGAGGCCCAATAGTCTAGATAGCAGAAAATAGATAGTGGACTATGCGGTTAGCAGAAAACCCTACAAAACATCCATGCTGAACATTCAAGAACCCCCACACCGACTGACGGTGTGGAGGGAGAATATCAGCCCCCTAGAGCTTCCAGCGAGTCAAAAATCAAATGTAAAGCAAGCTGGACAAAAACACTGAATAATGCAAACGATCCAAATTGTACAAAACAGACTTAGCTTTTCTTGCATGAGGCAGACTGAAAGGAATCCGGAGGAGACCAAATAGGTCTGGATACAATGATGCCAGGCAAGAGACTGAGTCCAGAGGAGACTCAAATAGGAAACACCCGCTGCTTAACGACACAGCTGGAGCTCAGGCCTGCAACAAGACATACCTAACACAATACCGTTAGCGACCACCAGAGGGAGCCCAGAAACACAGTTCACAACAGTACCCCCCCTTGAGGAGGGGTCACCGAACCCTCACCAAGACCCCCAGGGCGATCAGGATGAGCAGCGTGAAAGGCATGAACCAAATCAGCCGCATGAACATCAGAGGCGACAACCCAGGAATTATCCTCCTGACCATAGCCTTTCCACTTAACTAAATACTGGAGTTTCTGTCTAGAGATACGAGAATCCAGAATCTTCTCCACCACGTACTCCAACTCGCCCTCAACCAAAACCGGGGCAGGAGGCTCAACGGCAGGAACCATAGGCACCACGTACCGCCGCAACAAGGACCTATGGAACACATTATGAATAGCAAAAGACGCTGGAAGGTCCAAGCGAAAAGACACCGGGTTAAGGATTTCCAAAATCTTATAAGGACCGATAAAGCGAGGCTTGAACTTAGGAGAGGAGACTTTCAAAGGAACATGCCGAGAAGACAACCAAACCAAATCCCCAACACGAAGTCGGGGACCCACACCGCGGCGGCGGTTGGCAAACCGCTGGGCCTTGTCTTGTGACAATTTCAAATTGTCCACCACATGGTTCCAAATCCGCTGCAACCTATCCACCACAGAATCAACCCCAGGACAGTCAGAAGGTTCAACCTGACCCGAGGAGAAACGAGGATGTAAACGTCTCTAACGTCTGATTAGTTCGCTCGGTCTGGCCATTAGTCTGAGGATGAAAAGCCGACAAAAAAAACAAATCAATACCCATCTTAGCACAAAAGGATCGCCAGAATCTGGACACAAACTGGGATCCTCTGTCAGATACAATATTCTCAGGGATGCCATGCAAACGAACCACATTCTGAAAGAACAAAGGAACCAAATCAGAGGAGGAAGGCAACTTAGGCAAGGGCACCAAATGGACCATTTTAGAAAAATGATCGCACACCACCCAGATGACAGACATCTTCCGAGACACCGGAAGATCCGAAATGAAATCCATGGAAATGTGCGTCCAAGGCCTCTTTGGGATAGGCAAGGGCAAAAGCAACCCGCTGGCACGAGAACAGCAAGGCTTAGCCCGAGCACAAATCCCACAGGACTGCACAAAAGAACGCACATCCCGCGACAAGGAAGGCCACCAAAAGGACCTGGCCACCAAATCTCTGGTACCGAAAATCCCAGGATGTCCCGCCAACACCGAAGAATGAACCTCAGAAATAACTCTGTTGGTCCATCCATCAGGGACAAACAATCTCTCTGGTGGACAACGATCAGGCCTATCAGCCTGAAATTTTTGCAGCCCTCGTCGCAAATCTGGGGAAATGGCAGACAAAATTACTCCCTCTCTGAGAATACCAGCCGGCTCAGAGACTCCCGGAGAATCAGGCACAAAAATCCTAGAAAGTGCATCAGCCTTCACGTTCTTCGAACCAGGCAGGTACGAGACCACAAAGTCAAAACGGGAGAAAAACAACGACCAACGGGCCTGTCTAGGATTCAGGCGCTTGGCAGACTCGAGGTAAATCAGATTTTTATGATCAGTCAAGACCACCACACGATGTCTAGCTCCCTCGAGCCAATGTCGCCACTCCTCAAATTCCCACTTCATGGCCAACAACTCCCGATTACCAACATCGTAGTTCCGCTCAGCAGGCGAAAATTTCCTTGAAAAGAAGGCGCATGGCTTCATCACGGAGCCATCAGAACTTTTTTGCGACAAAACATCCCCTGCACCAATTTCAGAAGCATCAACTTCAACCTGGAAGGGAAGAGAGACATCCGGCTGGCACAAGACTGGCGCTGAAGTAAACTCGCGCTTCAGCTCCCAAAAGGCCTCCACGGCCGCAGGAGACCAATTCGCAACATCAGAACCCTTCTTGGTCATATCCGTCAAAGGTTTAACCACGCTGGAAAAATTAGCGATAAAACGACGGTAAAAATTAGCAAAGCCCAAGAACTTCTGCAGGCTCTTAACAGACGTGGGCTGAGTCCAGTCATGAATGGCACGGACCTTAACTGGGTCCATCTCCACAGTAGAAGGGGAAAAAATAAAACCCAAAAAAGAAACCTTCTGTACCCCAAAGATACATTTTGAGCCCTTCACAAATAGAGCATTCTCCCGCAAAACCTGAAACACCATCCTGACCTGGTTCACATGGGACTCCCAATCATCAGAAAAAACCAAAATATCATCCAGATAAATAATCATAAATTTATCCAGATATTTCCGGAAGATGTCATGCATGAAGGACTGAAACACAGAAGGAGCATTAGATAATCCGAAAGGCATCACCAGGTACTCAAAATGACCCTCAGGCGTATTAAATGCCATTTTCCATTCATCTCCCTGCTTTATGCGCACAAGGTTATACGCACCACGAAGATCTATCTTGGTGAACCAACTGGATCCCTTAATCCGAGCAAACAAATCAGACAACAATGGCAAAGGATACTGAAATTTAACAGTGATCTTATTCAGAAGACGATAATCAATACAAGGTCTCAGAGACCCGTCTTTCTTGCCCACAAAAAAGAATCCTGCACCAAGAGGGGACGAGGATGGGCGAATATGTCCCTTCTCCAAAGACTCCTTTATATAACTCCGCATCGCGGCATGCTCTGGCACAGATAAATTAAAGAGTCGTCCCTTAGGAAACTTACTACCAGGAATCAAATCTATAGCACAATCACAGTCCCTATGAGGAGGAAGGGCACTGGACCTGGCCTCATTAAATACATCCTGAAAGTCTGACAAAAACTCAGGGATCTCAGAAGGAGTAGAAGAAGCAATAGACACCAATGGAGAATCGCCATGAATCCCCTGACACCCCCAACTAGACACAGTCATAGCTTTCCAATCTAAAACTGGATTATGGGCCTGTAACCATGGAAGACCCAAAACGACAACATCATGCATTTTATGCAGTACCAAAAAACGAATCACCTCCTGATGTACAGGAGTCATGCACATGGTCACCTGCGTCCAATACCGAGGTTTATTCTCTGCCAATGGCGTAGAATCAATTCCTCTAAGAGGAATAGGATTTTCCAAAGGCTCCAGGACAAAACCGCAGCGCTTGGCAAACGTCAAATCCATCAGACTTAAAGCAGCACCAGAATCCACAAAAGCCATAACTGAGTAAGAAGATAATGAACAAATTAGTCACAGACAAAATAAACTTAGGCTGAAAAGTACCAATGGCGACAGGATTAACTTTTTTCTTTAAACGTTTAGAGCATGCTGAGATAACATGTGTTGAATCACCACAATAGAAACACAACCCATTTTGACGTCTATGATTTTGTCGCTCGGCTCTGGTCAGAATTCTGTTACATTGCATAGAATCAGGTGACCGTTCAGACAGCACCGCCAAAGGATTAACAGATTTGCGCTCCCGCAAACATCGATCAATTTGAATGGCTAGAGCCATTGAATCATTTAGACCTGTAGGGATAGGAAACCCCACCATCACATCTTTAATGGCTTCAGAAAGACCATTTCTGAAATTTGCGGCCAGTGCACACTCATTCCATTGAGTAAGCACGGACCATTTCCGAAATTTTTGGCAATATATCTCAGCTTCGTCCTGACCCTGAGAGATAACCAGCAACATTTTTTCAGCCTGATTTTCAAGATTAGGCTCCTCATAAAGCAAACCAAGTGCCAGAAAAAACGCATCAACATTCACCAATGCAGGATCTCCTGGCGCCAGAGAGAAGGCCCAATCCTGAGGGTCGCCGCGCAAGAAGGAAATAACAATCTTAACTTGCTGAGCGGAATCACCAGAGGAACGAGGTTTCAGAGACAGAAACAATTTACAATTATTCCTAAAATTCAGGAATTTAGATCTATCTCCAAAAAACGGCTCAGGAATAGGTATTTTTGGTTCAGACATAGGGCTATGGATAACAAAATCCTGAATGCTTTGCACCCTAGCAGCAAGCTGATCCACACTAGAAGTCAAAGTCTGGACATTCATATCTGCAGCAGAGTTTAAGCCACTCAGAGAAAAAAGGGGATGGAAGAAGCTAGGCAAACTGCAGAAAAAAAAACAAAAAAACTCAGAACTTCTTTTTAATCCCGCTTCTGCGATGCATTAAACATTTTCTTTTGGCCTGGCATTCTGTTATGATCCCAATGGCAGAGGATCTCTGATATTCCGGCAAGATAGCAAAAAGATAAATACTGCTCTAGGGAGGTGGAAACTGGGCTAACCGCATACCTGATCCTGACACAAACAACTAAAAGTAGCCGGTGAACGTGCCTACGTTGGTTCTAGACGTCTCGAGCCAGCCGGAGAACTGACTACCCCTAGAGGGAAAAAATAAGACCTCGCTTGCCTCCAGAGAAATTGAACCCCAAAGATATAGAAAGCCCCCAACAAATAATAACGGTGAGGCAAGGGGAAAACACAAACGTAGAGATGAACTAGATTCAGCAAAGTGAGGCCCAATGGTCTAGATAGCAGAAAATAGATAGTGGACTATGCAGTTAGCAGAAAACCCTACAAAACATCCACGCTGAACATTCAAGAACCCCCACACCGACTGACGGTGTGGAGGGAGAATATCAGCCCCCTAGAGCTTCCAGCGAGTCAAAAATCAAATGTAAAGCAAGCTGGACAAAAACACTGAATAATGCAAACGATCCAAATTGTACAAAACAGACTTAGCTTTTCTTGCATGAGGCAGACTGAAAGGAATCCGGAGGAGACCAAATAGGTCTGGATACAACGATGCCAGGCAAGAGACTGAGTCCAGAGGAGACTCAAATAGGAAACACCCGCTGCTTAACGACACAGCTGGAGCTCAGGCCTGCAACAAGACATACCTAACACAATACCGTTAGCGACCACCAGAGGGAGCCCAGAAACACAGTTCACAACAGTGTTCATATTCACCCAAGCATACAGACATTAGCCTTCGGTAAGTGTTCACATTTGGACAGGGAGGTCAGGTACCCATCAGTTTAATGAGACCACCTTGACGATGGTTGATAGGCTCACACTATTTGGCCAAATTCTGTGCTAAGCGTCTCCAAATTTTTTCCTAATGTTCAAAAAGCCATTTTGCTATTCATATTTCATGTATTTCATATTTGACGTGTTTTGGCACGATAGAGTGCAACTTTTTTTGTATATTGATTTGTTGCAAAATTGATTCGCTTGTTCTTGCCATCCATGATATCGATAACATACTTTTCAAGCACCACATTTCGAAGGCGTAAATTCTTCTTCTGCCTTGTTTCTTTATCGTCCGGGTTTTGCATCCTTATGTTACCACAGAAAAGACCAAACTATGCACAAGCCACATCTTCGTTGCCAGTGAAATGTTCCTCGATTGGAAGACCTTGACTTCATTATTTATTTCAATCAGATGAGTAACCAATTGTATGTAAAACAATTCTGTCAAGCACAATTTATAAACAAATCCTCCCAAAAATTTTTTGTGCAAAAAAAGACAATAAATATCAATCAAAATAATTATTTATTTAATAGAATAATATTAAAATATATATACGATAATTATAACAGCTGATAGAAGCACAATTATAAATAATTCTATAGGTATGGGACCATACAAAAAATTACAATAGTACGACACTCCAGGTATTGCAATAAAAAAATATATATATAAAAACCTGACACAAAGGACTCCTAACTGTCACACAGAATTATTGCGGCCACACAATGCATAAATAACTAATGCTAGATAAGGACACCATATATGACCTAGAATACATCCAAAAAAAACTTTTTAGTAAACGTGCAAATCACAAATAAAGTGCAATAATATGTGCATAGCAGCAAATTAAATTTACACAGAATTGTGGTGTGATCACAAAAAAGTGCTAAAAGTGCAGTAATAAACTAAGTTTGTGCAAAAGAACTAGTCATATACTCCAAGACTTTACATGTATCCTATCAGGGCTAACAAGCCCATACAAAGTGCTGCAGTGCCAAAGGCTATATGTAATCTGTGTACAACACAGCAAGGAACCAATAAAGTGTCTTAGTGCTTAAATGGACAAACATGGACCAAATGGCAAAACCTGGCAAAGTGCATATATAAAATAATGTCTTGTGCCCCCGGAAGAAGGCTTAAACGCCGAAACGTACGTAGGGATTCAGGAGCAATTAGGTATGAGGAAACTTTGATTATTTCTTATTTTATATATGCACTTTGCCAGGTTTTGCCATTTGGTCCATTTTTGTCCATTTAAGCACTAAGACACTTTATTGGTTCCTTGCTGTGTTGTACACAGATTACATATAGCCTTTGGCACTGCAGCACTTTGTATGGGCTTGTTAGCCCTGATAGGATACATGTAAAGTCTTGGAGTATATGACTAGTTCTTTTGCACAAACTTAGTTTATTACTGCACTTTTAGCACTTTTTTGTGATCACACCACAATTCTGTGTAAATTTAATTTGCTGCTATGCACATATTATTGCACTTTATTTGTGATTTGCACGTTTACTAAAAAGTTTTTTTTGGATGTATTCTAGGTCATATATGGTGTCCTTATCTAGCATTAGTTATTTATGCATTGTGTGGCCGCAATAATTCTGTGTGACAGTTAGGAGTCCTTTGTGTCAGGTTTTTATATATATATATTTTTTTATTGCAATACCTGGAGTGTCGTACTATTGTAATTTTTTGTATGGTCCCATACCTATAGAATTATTTATAATTGTGCTTCTATCAGCTGTTATAATTATCGTATATATATTTTAATATTATTCTATTAAATAAATAATTATTTTGATTGATATTTATTGTCTTTTTTTGCACAAAAAATTCATTATTTATTTGCCCATAGCTATTCTCCAATTGCCTTCCAGTGTCAATGCTGCAACTTGAGTTATCATAGATCAAAGTAGGATGAAGTCCTCTACCACTTCCAGTTTGTGGCCATCAGTCTGAAATGAGCCCCAGTCATACCAAGCAGGAGTCAATATCTTTGTCTTCTTTATGTTGAGTTCCACTTTCGAGCTTTGCATCTTGACACTCCGTCCTTCATTCCAACTGTGCTTGCTGCTATCAATGTTGTATTTAAAATGAATGTGTATTTAAGATTGTTGATGATTCGTTCGGTAATTTTGATTCCTTCATCTTTTTCGGCAAGTCCAGCCTTCTTGAAAATAACTTCTGCTTATACATTGAAGATAAATGGTGACAGTATGCAACATTGTCTGATGCCTCGCACTACTTTGAACCACCTAGTGTCTCCATATTCCAGACTGTTGCTTCTTGGTTAATGTAGATATTCCTAATGAGTTTGATAAAATGGTTGGCACAAGCATATCTTTCATGGTATTCTACTGTTTCTGATGATCAACACTCCGGCTTTGCTGTAGTCGATGAAGCAAAAATATTGTATTCTTTGGCTTTTTTCATTATCCATCTAATGTTAGCAATCACATCTCGTTCCTCTGTCTTTTCTGAATCCTGCTTGTTCCTAGAGAAGTTCTTTGTCAAATTAAGACTGTTACCATCTTTTTAGGATCTTCAGTAGTATTAGCTGGCATAAGGTGTGAGCGCAATAGTCTGATTGTTTCCATAGGAATAAGCAATGATCTTGTCCGGTCCTTGGGCCATTTACCAGATGTCTATATCTGTTGACACAGACATGTGATGGCATCAACTGCTGCTTCAGAAGACTTTGTTATCTCTATTGAAATTTTGTCCAGGAACTTTGTTGTTTGACAGAAGCTTTATCACAGGAACTACTTGATCTTTCAAGATGTTCAATTCCATCATTTACAGACTCAGTTTCTTCCTATATCACTGAGTCATCCTTCTAGAGGTGCTCAATGTACTCTTTCTTTCCATCTTTACTTGATCTGTCCTGGCTCAGTTAGTTTGTTCCTCTTGGTTTCTTTCAACATGCCCACTTTTGGTTGAAACTTTCGTAGTATTTCTTTGATGTTTAGGTATGCCTTCCTGGTCTTGACCCTCAAATGTTCTGTTTCTATTTGCATACATTTTTGATAATAAAGTTTTTGTCTGCTCTAATGGCTCTCTTTAGTTTTTTACTGATGTTGACTGCATCCTGCTTGTTACCTTTTGCTTTTGCCTTTCGTTTTTGTTTGATGATCTTTATGGTCTCTTCTGTTAACCATGGCCGTGAGGGTCTCTTGTGCTTCTTGTTTATTGTCTTACTGGTAGTGATGAGCGAATATACTCGTTACTCGAGATTTCCCAATCACGCTCGGGTGTCCTCCGAGTATTTTTTAGTGCTCAGAGATTTAGTTTTCTTTGCTGCAGCTGAATGATTTACATCTGTTAGCCAGCATAAGTACATGTGGGGGTTGCCTGGTAGCTAGGGAATCCTCACATGTACTTATGCTGGCTAACAGATGTAAATCATTCAGCTGCACCAATAAAAACTAAAAACTCCGAGCACTAAAAAATACTCGGAGGACACCCAAGCATGCTCGAGAAATCTCGATTAATGAGTATATTCGCTCATCACTACTTACTGGCTTCTTTAGTAACATTAGTCTTTATATGTGTCCATAATTCATCAGGCTTTCTTTCATCCGTGTCCAGTGATGTAGATTCAGTAATAAAACATTTAAAAAAGACATAACTAACAAGTTAACAAAAACATAACTAAAAACTCTTGCAACTTTTTAGATTAAGCAGTAAAAATGGTACATGCTTTGTTAGTTTGATGAACTCTACCATGTGAATATCTCTCTAAAAGAGAATTGGGACTATTTTAGTATTTAAAAACCCTTATATTCTGACAATGACAGGCCTGTTTTGCAGATATTATTATATATTTAGAAGACTTTTTAAGGATTCATGCTTAGGAAGCCTAGCTTTCTTCTATATCCAGTATGAACTGCTGAACTGAGATCTAAATGTTTAAAGAAGTGTCACAAATGGCATCCTTACACAAAAGTGTGCAAGTATCACCCCACTAATATCAGAGGGAAAATTCATGCAGCAAAGTTTTCAACAAGTTTCTATCGGCTGCAAAAATCTATGAAAACTGTTACTTAACTATTTAATATTTAGGACAGATATACAGTAATATATAAAGTCTACAAAACACATAAAACGTCTTCTGAACTATTTTGCGTTATTCATTGGGTACCTGGCTACTGTATGCCATTCTTTTTAAACAAATGTTTCCAAATTAAAATTATATTTTGAAAGGACAGTGTTGTTTTTTGATTGCATTAGAAAAGAAATATACCTGTCGTAGTATATACGTACATGTCTTAACATTCCCAAAATGTGAATCTACTCGAAAGACAAAGTTGTCAGTATTACTCACTTTACCTATCCACCCACACTTCGATTCCAAACAGATATTGGCTGCAGCGGTAATGTAGCTTGTTGTCACATGATGAGTTGCATGAAAGTACAAAGACTTGTTGGAGATCATCAACCATTGGAGGCTAAGGGGCTAAGTAAGGAGAATTTTACTTGTTTTTTATCTTAGTTTATAATCTGTTACCAGATTTTTTCTTATTATGATTAAATGTCTCTTTACTTGTATGAAGCTAGAAGCTTTTGTTCACATCAGCTATACATCTTCAGAAATTGCGAACTAGAGGAAACTGCTTTTGGAATTGCTATTTTTTGGGGGGAGGTTTTGGAGGAATTTTTCTTTTCTCAAATTGGTTTGAAATGTTTCAGAAGATTTTTTCCCCCCTAAAGTTGTGATTGCAATCTTTTGATCTGACAATGCCTAGTTTGGAGCAGATTCCTCCAGGATTCATTTCAAATAATTGACCTGCATTATATTTTCCACTACTCATTTTTTCGAAACTTTTTTCAGGAATAAAAAATGCTCAAAAACTCTTCACTTGAACAGTAAACAAAGAGGATCTCCACTACAAATGAATAAGAAGTGTTTTGTATGTGTTATTTTTGCATTTTTGAAAAGGATTTTGGGACAAATCTGCTAAAAAAAAAACCTCAAAAACCTCTGTGTGAACATACTCTGAAAGACATTGAAAAGGCATCAGGTTGGGCCCATTGCAGCAGCATTCCTGTAACAGCGAGCGTGTAAACTTCAGCCCAATGCAAGAGGAGACACAGATAATTGGTTAGCAAAATAATAATTTACCGAACACATCAATGAAAACACCAAAGTATAAAAGATTGTCACCCAGTGCATTCTAGAATTGTTTCTGTGCCATAGAAGAGACATTTTTCTTTCTAATTTTTTGCTATTGTGAAACCTACAAGTTACAACAAATATGACTGGGGTAGAAATTCAAAAATTAGAAAACTGATCTAACGCCTCACCTGTTCTTATGCTTTTCAGTATCCTGCCGGCAGGGCCGGACTGGCCATCTGGCAATTCTGGCAAATGCCTGAAGGGCCTGTCTGGTTGTGGGCCGCCTTGTCTGTTTCGTTGTTAACAGAGTCTGTGTTCTCAAGACACCCATACTGTTAAGAGTAGAGTTGTGGCAGAGGTATCATTAGAAATATTGGTCTTGTAGTATATCTTGCTTTCCTACATGCAGGGTAATATTAGTAATATATCCCATCTGGTGCTTGGGGATTTCAAATGCCAGGGCTGAATTTCAGTCCCAGTCCATACCTGCCTGCTGGTGTCATCATACTGACGGCATGGTCTGGTCTGATTGGCATCTCTAGTCTTCATCCGGCGCCTTCTTTTTTTTCCGATCACCTTTCCTGCTTAATTTGGATGATGTCAGCGATAAAACTGCAGGAGAGATCAGCGCAAATAGGGCCTCATCTGGTGGACAATTAAAACATGTGTTCAGATTACACTAACCTGATGATCCTTTTAAAAAAGCGTGTAGATATCATAGAGATGTCAGCTGCAGCAGATCCACAGGTGTCATGATCTCAATGGCAAGAGAACATAGCATCAGTATATATAGGAACTAGCTCTTGGAAGATGGGAACTGAGCTGACCATGAACTAAACCTAACGCACAACTAGCAGTGGCCGGGTAGCATGCCTACGTTGATTCTAGATGCCCAGCACCAGCCGGAGGACTAAATAATGCTAGCAGAGGAAAATATTAGTCCTAGCTCACCTCTAGAGAAATACCCCGAAAGGAGACAGAGGCCCCCCACATGTATTGGCGGTGAATTAAGATGAAATAACAAACGTAGTATGAAAATAGGTTTAGCAAATTTGAGGTCCACTTACTACATAGCAGAAGACAGAAAGGACACTTTCATGGTCAGCTGAAAACCCTATCAAAACACCATCCAGAAATTACTTTAAAACTCTGGCATTAACTCATAACACCAGAGTGGCAATTCCTGTTCACAAGAGCTTTCCAGACACAGTAACGAAACTACAGCTGTGAACTGGAACAAAAATGCAAAAACAAACATGGACAAGAGTCCAACTTATCTAGTAGTTGTCTAGGAGCAGGAACAAGCACAGAGAGGCTTCTGATAATATTGTTGACCGGCAAGCAACTAACAGAGCAGCAAGGTTATATAGCGACTCCCACATCTTGATGGGAACAGGTGAACAGAGAAGATGAAGACACCAGTTCAATTCCACCAGTAGCCACCGGGGGAGCCCAGAATCCAAATTCACAACAGTACCCCCCCCTCAAGGAGGGGGCACCGAACCCTCACCAGAACCACCAGGGCGATCAGGATGGGCCCTATGAAAGACACGAACCAAATCAGAGGCATGAACATCAGATGCATTCACCCAAGAATTATCCTCCTGGCCGTATCCCTTCCACTTGACCAGATACTGGAGTCTCCGTCTGGAAACACGAGAGTCTAAGATTTTCTCCACAACGTACTCCAACTCACCCTCAACCAACACCGGAGCAGGAGGCTCAACGGAAGGCACAACCGGTACCTCATACCTGCGCAATAATGACCGATGAAAAACGTTATGAATAGAAAAGGATGCAGGGAGGTCCAAACGGAAGGAAACAGGGTTAAGAATCTCCAATATCTTATACGGGCCGATGAACCGAGGCTTAAACTTAGGAGAAGAGACCCTCATAGGGACAAAACGAGAAGACAACCACACCAAATCCCCAACACAAAGCCGAGGACCAACACGACGGTGGCGGTTGGCAAAAAGCTGAGTCTTCTCCTGGGACAACCTCAAATTGTCCACCACCTGCCCCCAGATCTGATGCAATCTCTCCACCACAGCATCCACTCCAGGACAATCCGAAGATTCCACCTGACCAGAGGAAAATCGAGGATGAAACCCCGAATTACAGAAAAACGGGGACACCAAAGTGGCAGAGCTGGCCCGATTATTGAGAGCGAACTCTGCCAATGGCAAAAAAGCAACCCAATCATCCTGGTCAGCAGACACAAAACACCTCAGATATGTCTCCAGGGTCTGATTAGTCCGCTCGGTCTGGCCATTCGTCTGAGGATGGAAAGCGGACGAAAAAGATAAATCTATGCCCATCCTAGCACAGAATGCCCGCCAAAATCTAGACACGAATTGGGTCCCTCTGTCAGAAATGATATTCTCAGGAATACCATGCAAACGAACAACATTTTGAAAAAACAGAGGAACCAACTCGGAAGAAGAAGGCAACTTGGGCAGAGGAACCAAATGGACCATCTTAGAGAAACGGTCACACACCACCCAGATGACAGACATCTTCTGAGAAACAGGCAGATATGAAATAAAATCCATCGAGATGTGCGTCCAAGGCCTCTTAGGAATAGGCAAGGGCAACAATAATCCACTAGCCCGAGAACAACAAGGCTTGGCCCGAGCACAAACGTCACAAGACTGCACAAAGCCTCGCACATCTCGTGACAGGGAAGGCCACCAGAAGGACCTTGCCACCAAATCCCTGGTACCAAAAATGCCAGGATGACCTGCCAACGCAGAAGAATGAACCTCAGAGATGACTCTACTGGTCCAATCATCAGGAACAAACAGTTTATCAGGTGGGCAACGATCCGGTCTATCCGCCTGAAACTCCTGCAAGGCCCGCCGCAGGTCTGGAGAAACGGCTGACAATACCACTCCATCCTTAAGGATACCTGTGAGCTCAGAGTTACCAGGCGAGTCAGGCTCAAAACTCCTAGAAAGGGCATCCGCCTTAACATTCTTAGAACCCGGTAGGTATGACACCACAAAATTAAACCGAGAGAAAAATAATGACCAGCGCGCCTGTCTAGGATTCAGGCGCCTGGCGGTCTCAAGATAGATTAAATTTTTGTGGTCAGTCAATACCACCACCTGATGTCTGGCCCCCTCAAGCCAATGGCGCCACTCCTCAAAAGCCCACTTCATGGCCAAAAGCTCCCGATTCCCAACATCATAATTCCGCTCAGCGGGCGAAAATTTACGGGAAAAGAAGGCACAAGGCCTCATCACGGAGCAGTCAGAACTTTTCTGCGACAACACTGCCCCAGCTCCGATCTCAGAAGCGTCGACCTCAACCTGAAAAGGTAGAGCAACATCAGGCTGACGCAACACAGGGGCAGAGGAAAAACGGCGCTTAAGCTCCCGAAAGGCCTCCACAGCGTCAGGGGACCAATCAGCAACATCAGCACCCTTCTTAGTCAAATCGGTCAATGGCTTAGCAATATCCGAAAAACCAGCAATAAATCGACGATAAAAGTTAGCAAAGCCCAAAAATTTCTGAAGACTCTTAAGAGAAGAGGGCTGCGTCCAATCACAAATAGCTTGAACCTTGACAGGATCCATTTCAATGGAAGAGGGAGAAAAAATATATCCCAAAAAGGAAATCCTCTGTACCCCAAAAACACACTTAGAACCCTTCACACACAAAGAATTAGACCGCAAAACCTGGAAAACCCTCCTGACTTGCTGGACATGAGAGTCCCAGTCATCCGAAAAAATCAGAATATCATCCAGATACACAATCATAAATTTATCCAAATAATCACGAAAAATATCATGCATAAAGGACTGGAAAACTGACGGAGCATTTGAAAGACCAAAAGGCATCACTAAATACTCAAAGTGGCCCTCGGGCGTATTAAATGCGGTTTTCCACTCATCCCCCTGCCTGATTCGCACCAAATTATACGCCCCACGAAGGTCAATCTTAGAGAACCACTTGGCCCCCTTTATGCGAGCAAACAAATCAGTCAGCAACGGCAATGGGTATTGATATTTAACAGTGATTTTGTTCAAAAGCCGATAATCGATACATGGTCTCAAAGAGCCGTCTTTTTTTGACACAAAGAAAAAACCGGCTCCTAAGGGAGATGACGATGGACGAATATGTCCCTTTTCCAAGGACTCCTTTATATATTCTCGCATAGCAGCATGTTCAGGCACAGACAGATTAAACAAACGACCCTTTGGGTATTTACTACCCGGAATTAAATCTATGGCACAATCGCACTCTCGGTGCGGAGGTAACGAACCAAGCTTGGATTCTTCAAAGACGTCACGATAGTCAGACAGGAACTCAGGAATTTCAGAGGGAATAGATGATGAAATGGAAACCACAGGTACATCCCCATGAGCCCCCTTACATCCCCAGCTCAACACAGACATAGCTCTCCAGTCGAGGACTGGGTTGTGAGATTGCAGCCAAGGCAATCCTAGCACCAAATCATCATGTAGATTATACAGCACCAGAAAGCGAATAATCTCCTGGTGATCCGGATTAATACGCATAGTTACTTGTGTCCAGTATTGTGGTTTATTATTAGCCAATGGGGTGGAGTCAATCCCCTTCAGAGGAATAGGAGTCTCCAAAGGCTCTAAATCATACCCACAGCGTTTGGCAAAGGACCAATCCATAAGACTCAAAGCGGCGCCAGAGTCGACATAGGCGTCCGTGGTAATAGATGACAAAGAGCAAATCAGGGTCACAGATAGAATAAACTTAGACGGTAAGGTGCAAATGGAAACAGATTTATCAAGCTTTTTAGTGCGCTTAGAGCATGCTGATATAACATGAGTAGAATCACCACAATAGAAACACAACCCATTTTTCCGTCTAAAATTCTGCCGCTCGCTTCGGGACAGAATTCTATCACACTGCATACTCTCTTGCGACTTCTCAGTGGACACCGCCAGATGGTGCACTGGTTTGCGCTCCCGCAAACGCCTATCGATCTGAATAGCCATTGTCATGGACTCATTCAGACCCGCAGGCACAGGGAACCCCACCATAACATCCTTAATGGCATCAGAGAGACCCTCTCTGAAAGTCGCCGCCAGGGCGCACTCATTCCACTGAGTAAGCACAGACCATTTACGGAATCTTTGGCAGTAAATTTCCGCTTCATCTTGCCCCTGAGATAGGGACATCAAAGTTTTTTCTGCCTGAAGCTCCAAATGAGGTTCGTCATAAAGCAACCCCAAGGCCAGAAAAAACGCATCCACATTGAGCAACGCAGGATCCCCTGGTGTCAATGAAAAAGCCCAGTCTTGAGGGTCGCCCCGGAGCAAGGAAATCACAATCCTGACCTGCTGTGCAGGGTCTCCGGCAGAGCGAAATTTCAGGGACAAAAATAATTTGCAATTATTTCGAAAATTCTGAAACCCAGATCTATTCCCCGAGAAAAATTCCGGCAAAGGAATTCTCGGCTCAGATACAGGTGCATGACAAACAAAGTCTTGCAAATTTTGTACCTTCGTGGCGAGATTATTCAAACCTGCAGTTACACTCTGAAGATCCATTACAAACAGGTGGACACAGAGCCATTCAAAGATTAGAAGGAGGAAAAAAAAAAAAAAAAAAAAAAATCTCAGCAGACTTCTTATTTCTCTCCTTTCTCAGCCAAGGATTTTAACCCTTTAGTGGGCCGGTCAAACTGTCATGATCTCAATGGCAAGAGAACATAGCATCAGTATATATAGGAACTAGCTCTTGGAAGATGGGAACTGAGCTGACCATGAACTAAACCTAACGCACAACTAGCAGTGGCCGGGTAGCATGCCTACGTTGATTCTAGATGCCCAGCACCAGCCGGAGGACTAAATAATGCTAGCAGAGGAAAATATTAGTCCTAGCTCACCTCTAGAGAAATACCCCGAAAGGAGACAGAGGCCCCCCACATGTATTGGCGGTGAATTAAGATGAAATAACAAACGTAGTATGAAAATAGGTTTAGCAAATTTGAGGTCCACTTACTACATAGCAGAAGACAGAAAGGACACTTTCATGGTCAGCTGAAAACCCTATCAAAACACCATCCAGAAATTACTTTAAAACTCTGGCATTAACTCATAACACCAGAGTGGCAATTCCTGTTCACAAGAGCTTTCCAGACACAGTAACGAAACTACAGCTGTGAACTGGAACAAAAATGCAAAAACAAACATGGACAAGAGTCCAACTTATCTAGTAGTTGTCTAGGAGCAGGAACAAGCACAGAGAGGCTTCTGATAATATTGTTGACCGGCAAGCAACTAACAGAGCAGCAAGGTTATATAGCGACTCCCACATCTTGATGGGAACAGGTGAACAGAGAAGATGAAGACACCAGTTCAATTCCACCAGTAGCCACCGGGGGAGCCCAGAATCCAAATTCACAACACACAGGTCAACAAGTGACCAACTTAGAAATCATCAAAATGGAAAACTGTGGACAAAATCCGTGCTACTGAATAAGATGTAGGTCCAGACATATTCATATAAAGTGGTCGTTTTATTCTACGTGTTTCGGAGTCAAATGACTCCTTCCTCAGGAAATAACCACAAATATAGTAATATGGTATATTTGTGGTAATGTGACGCCCCAGGGTCCTGGTTGTCGCAGTGGCATTGCTTTCCTCACGGGGAGAGTGATGTCACGCTTGGAAGCGATGGACGATTAATTTTAACAGGTAATCAGCACATACAACAACATTCTGACTCCAGGCTAGAAAGGGGAGCTCTACACCTCACTTCAGGGGAGCTGCTCTCTCTGGTCGGGAGGAGGATTTAGTTGCTAAGCAGTTGCTAGGCAGTTGGGAAGAATTAGACAGTTGGTGCCAGACAGCAGACTGGAGAAGTCTGAGGCAGAAGGACGAGTGTGGGGCCGTACAGCCTGAACTGCTTTAGCTCCTAGATAGCGAGAGACAGAAGGAATAACAGCCTTTAGCTAACTTGCTGGAGAGCAAAGCACAGGACTGTGATAATACTTGAGGGAGAATAGCTGCGAGAGTGCTACCTTCCTGATTGAGCGCAGGTACCGATAACCGGAAGACCGAGGCTTTTGTGGGACTCTAAGACACATAGCAGAAACCAGCAGGACAGCTGGATTATACCTCACCTGTTCCCCCTAACAACCAGGAGACACAGTGACACATAGAGCCCGGGTCGAAATAGAGACCCTGTAAAAAGGCTCGAGTCACCTGTCATACGGATTTGTGTCCCACTTCACTAAAGTGCAGAGATAACTGAGAGGACCTTGCTAAGAAGCCATAGGCAGTAAGGGACTACAACAACAAGCGCTAGAAGGAAGGCGTTTAACTCCACCTGATAAAGCTGGACTCTGAACTCGCTTCCAAGCTGGCCGAACCCTGCCTGTACCTGTGATCTGGTGCACTGGACTGTGGCTGCCTGCTACCATCAGAAAACCAGGTAAAAAGACTGCACAACTGTGTCCTTTGTTCTTTACTGCACCACTCACCATCTTCCATTTATTCACCGGGAGCCCTGGGGACTTACTTCACCTGTGGGAAGTTATACCATCTGGCTGCCATAACATCACCCCAGAGGACCCCTTTAAGCAGCGTCGGTCACCACTGACCGAATACCACAGGTGGCATCACGAACTTTCTTTATTTCAAAAACCCCTTTAAAGACCGTCTCTTTAACATGGGCGCCCAGGGCCACGGACTGGGTCACCGCCACCGTGACATGTCCCTTTAAGTACTGGACCCGGTACCGAGTACCCCACTACCCTGACGGGTGACTCAGTAATCTCCTGAGAAAGGAGTCATTTGACTTCAAAACATGTAGAATAAAACCACCATTTTATATGAATACATCTGTACCTACATCTTATTCAGTAGCGCGGATTATGTCCACAGTTTTCCATTTAGATAATATGTATAATATGCCATTCGTCATCCACATAGTGCCCTCCATCACGCTCACATGCTGGGGCACTTCTCTATGCCCAACCAAGGGCAGAGCAATGTACAGTACTGTAGTGCGCATGCTCCAGCTTTACTTCCGGGTCATCATCTCTCTTTGGCCTTTCCTGACACATGCACATTACAGTACTTTGCTCTACCCTCAGCAGGGCAGATAGAAATACGCCTTTGCAGGAGTGCAATGGGAACACTGTGTGGATGATGTAGAATGCATCATATACATGAAGCAGGGAGCAAGGACGGCAATCGTAAGAAGAGAGGAGGCGCTGGATCAAGACCAGAGACGTCTAACGGACCAGACCATGCAGTCTATGAGTATGATACAAGGCCTTTTTTTGTGGATCTGTCAAAGGGAATTTTTACAGGATTACAGTATGCTGTAAAAGAGGTCATATTGGTGAAGTCATACTTAAAAGGGAAAATCTGGTGATTTGTTGCCTCATCATGAGTAGTGATGGGCGAACTGTTATGACCCCAATGGCGAGGGTCTCAGAGGAACAAGTAAGTCTGTGAAGTACAAAAATCCAGCTCATAGGGCAGTGGTAACTGGGTTGACCATATATCTACTCCTAACGCCAACACTAGAAGTAGCCGGGGAACATGCCTACGTTGGTCGCTAGATGTCTCGCGCCAGCCGGAGGACTAACTACCCCTAGAAGAGGAAAACAAAGACCTCTCTTGCCTCCAGATAATAGACCCCAAAAGTTGGATACAAGCCCCCCACAAATAATAACGGTGAGGTAAGAGGAAATGACAAACACAGAGATGAACTAGGTTTAGCAAAGAGAGGCCCACTTACTAATAGCAGAATGTAGTAAGATAACTTATATGGTCAACGAAAACCCTATCAAAATTCCACACTGGAAATTCAAGAACCCCCGAACCGTCTAACGGCCCGGGGGGAGAACTCCAGCCTCCCTAGAGCTTCCAGCCAGGTTAGGATACAGATTATGTACAAGCTGGACAAAAATGCAAACAAAAACAAATAGCAAAAAGCAAGAAAGCAGACTTAGCTTAGTCTAGCAGGAACCAGGATCAGTAGACAAGAGCACAACAGATTAGCTCTGATTACAACGTTGCCAGGCATTGAACTGAAGGTCCAGGGAGCTTATATAGCAACACCCCTGAACTAACGGCCCAGGTGAGCATACAAGGGATGACTGACATACCCAGAGTCAAATCACTAGTAACCACTAGAGGGAGCCAAAAAGCAAATTCACAACAGTACCCCCCCCTTAGTGAGGGGTCACCGAACCCTCACCAAGACCACCAGGGCGATCAGGATGAGCGGCGTGAAAGGCACGAACCAAATTGGCCGCATGCACATCAGAGGCGACCACCCAGGAATTATCCTCCTGACCATAGCCCTTCCACTTGACCAAGTACTGAAGCCTCCGCCTGGAGAGACGAGAATCTAAGATCTTCTCCACCACGTACTCCAACTCGCCCTCAACCAACACCGGAGCAGGAGGCTCCGCAGAAGGGACCACAGGCACAACGTACCGCCGCAACAAGGACCTATGAAATACGTTGTGAATGGCAAACGACACCGGAAGATCCAGGCGAAAGGATACAGGATTAAGGATTTCCAATATCTTGTAAGGACCAATGAAGCGAGGCTTAAATTTGGGAGAGGAGACCTTCATAGGAACAAATCGAGAAGACAGCCATACCAAATCCCCAACGCGAAGTCGGGGACCCACACCGCGGCGGCGGTTGGCAAAACGCTGAGCCTTCTCCTGTGACAACTTCAAGTTGTCCACCACATGATTCCAGATCTGCTGCAACCTATCCACCACGGAATCTACCCCAGGACAGTCAGAAGGCTCCACATGTCCCGAGGAAAAACGAGGATGGAAATAAGAGTTGCAGAAAAATGGCGAAACCAAGGTGGCGGAACTAGCCCGATTATTAAGGGAAAATTCAGCCAACGGCAAGAAGGTCACCCAATCATCCTGATCAGAAGAGACAAAACACCTCAAATAAGCCTCCAGAGTCTGATTAGTTCGCTCCGTTTGTCCGTTAGTCTGGGGATGAAAAGCGGACGAAAACGACAAATCAATGCCCATCCTACCACAAAAGGATCGCCAGAACCTGGAAACAAACTGGGATCCTCTGTCCGACACAATATTCTCAGGAATGCCGTGCAAACGAACCACGTTCTGGAAGAACACAGGAACCAGATCAGAAGAGGAGGGCAGCTTAGGCAAAGGAACCAAATGGACCATTTTGGAGAAACGATCACATATCACCCAGATGACAGACATGCCCTGAGACACCGGAAGATCAGAAATGAAATCCATAGAGATGTGTGTCCAAGGTCTCTTCGGGACAGGCAAGGGCAAGAGCAACCCGCTGGCACGAGAACAGCAAGGCTTAGCTCGAGCACAAGTTCCACAGGACTGCACAAATGACCGCACATCCCTTGACAAGGAAGGCCACCAAAAGGACCTGGCCACCAGATCTCTGGTGCCAAAAATTCCCGGGTGCCCTGCCAACACTGAGGAATGAACCTCGGAAATGACTCTGCTGGTCCATTTAGCAGGCACAAACAATCTGTCAGATGGACAAGAGTCAGGCCTACCAGCCTGAAATCTCTGCAACACACGCCGCAGATCAGGAGAAATAGCTGACAAGATAACTCCTTCCTTAAGAATACCCACAGGTTCAGCGACTCCAGGAGCATCAGGCACAAAGCTCCTAGACAGAGCATCGGCCTTCACATTCTTAGAACCTGGTAAATACGAGACCACAAAGTCAAAACGGGAGAAAAACAATGACCAGCGGGCCTGTCTAGGATTCAGGCGTTTAGCAGACTCGAGATACATCAGATTTTTGTGATCAGTCAAGACCACCACACGATGCTTAGCACCCTCGAGCCAATGACGCCACTCCTCAAATGCCCACTTCATGGCCAACAACTCCCGATTGCCCACATCATAATTTCGCTCTGCCGGCGAAAACTTCCTGGAGAAAAAGGCACAAGGTCTCATAGTAGAGCAACCAGGGCCTCTCTGCGACAAAACGGCCCCTGCCCCAATCTCCGAAGCATCCACCTCCACCTGAAAGGGAAGTGAGGTGTCAGGTTGGCACAAAACAGGCGCCGAAGTAAACCGGCGTTTCAACTCCTGGAAAGCCTCCACGGCAGCAGGAGCCCAGTTAGCTACATCAGAGCCTTTCTTGGTCATATCCGTCAATGGTTTAACAACGCTAGAAAAATTTGCGATAAAACGACGGTAGAAGTTAGCAAAACCCAAGAACTTCTGAAGACTCTTAACTGACGAGGGTTGAGTCCAATCATGAATAGCTCGGACCTTGACTGGGTCCATCTCCACAGCAGAAGGGGAAAAAATAAACCCCAAAAAGGGAACCCTCTGTACACCAAAGAGACACTTTGAGCCTTTAAGAAACAAAGAATTTTCACGCAAAATCTTAAAAACCATCCTGACCTGCTCCACATGCGAGTCCCAATCATCAGAAAAAACCAGAATATCATCCAGATAAACAATCAAAAATTTATCCAGATACTTCCGGAAAATGTCATGCATGAAGGACTGAAAAACTGAAGGTGCATTAGAGAGCCCAAATGGCATCACCAAGTACTCAAAATGACCTTCGGGCATATTGAATGCGGTTTTCCATTCATCGCCTTGCTTAATGCGCACAAGGTTGTACGCACCACGAAGGTCTATCTTGGTGAACCACTTGGCACCTTTAATCCGGGCAAACAAGTCTGACAACAGCGGCAAAGGATACTGAAATTTGACAGTGATCTTGTTTAAAAGCCGATAGTCAATACAAGGCCTCAAAGATCCGTCCTTTTTGGCCACAAAAAAGAATCCCGCACCAAGAGGGGAAGAAGAAGGACGGATATGCCCCTTCTCAAGAGACTCCTTGATATATGAACGCATCGCGGTATGTTCAGGTACCGACAAATTAAACAGTCTCCCCTTAGGAAACTTACTGCCAGGAATCAATTCTATTGCACAGTCATATTCCCTATGAGGAGGCAGTGCACTGGACTTAGACTCGCTAAAGACATCCTGATAATCCGACAAATACGCCGGAACTTCCGAAGGCGTAGAAGAAGCAATAGACAAGGGCAGGGAATCTCCATGAATTCCATGGCAGCCCCAACTTGACACCGACATTGCCTTCCAGTCCAAGACTGGATTATGGGTCTGTAACCATGGTAAACCCAAAACAACCAAATCATGCATCTTATGCAGAACAAGAAAACGTATCACCTCCCGATGTTCGGGAGTCATGCACATGGTAACCTGTGTCCAAAACTGCAGTTTATTTTTTGCCAAAGGCGTAGCATCAATACCCCTAAGAGGGATAGGATTTTCTAATGGCTCCAGAACAAAACCGCAGCGCTTGGCAAATGACAGATCCATCAGACTCAGGGCAGCACCTGAGTCTACAAACGCCATGACAGGATACGATGACAGTGAGCAAATCAAAGTTACAGATAGAATAAATTTAGGTTGCAAATTACCAATGGCGACAGGACTAACAACCCTAGTAAGACGTTTAGAGCATGCTGAGATAACATGTGTAGAATCACCACAGTAGTAACACAAGCCATTCTGGCGTCTATGAATTTTCCGCTCATTTCTAGTCAGGATTCTATCACATTGCATTAAATCAGGTGCCTGTTCAGACAACACCATGAGGGAATTTGCGGTTTTGCGCTCCCGCAACCGCCGGTCGATTTGAATTGCCAGGGCCATGGGATCATTCAGACCTGTGGGAATGGGAAAACCCACCATCACATTCTTAATGGCTTCAGAAAGACCATTTCTGAAATTTGCAGCCAATGCACACTCGTTCCACTGGGTCAGCACGGACCATTTCCGAAATTTTTGGCAATACACTTCAGCCTCGTCCTGGCCCTGAGACATAGCCAGCAAGGCTTTTTCTGCCTGAATCTCAAGATTGGGTTCCTCATAAAGCAAACCGAGCGCCAGAAAAAACGCATCAATATCAGCCAATGCCGGATCTCCTGGCGCCAGCGAGAAGGCCCAATCCTGAGGGTCGCACCGTAAAAAAGAAATAACAATTTTCACTTGCTGAGCGGAGTCTCCAGATGAACAGGGTCTCAGGGACAAAAACAATTTACAATTATTCCTGAAATTTCTAAATTTAAATCGGTCTCCGGAAAACAGTTCAGGAATCGGTATCTTAGGTTCTGACATAGGATTTCTGGTAACATAATCTTGTATGCCCTGCACACGAGCAGTAAGCTGGTCCACACCTGTAATCAAGGTCTGGACATTCATGTCTGCAGCAAACACAAGCCACTCAGAGGTAAAGGGGAAAAGAAAAAAAAAATGAGAAAAAGAAAAAAAAAACTCAGAATTTTCTTTCTTATAATCCCGCTTCTGCAATGCATTTAACATTTAATACTGGCCTGGCAAACTGTTATGACCCCAATGGCGAGGGTCTCAGAGGAACAAGTAAGTCTGCGAAGTACAAAAATCCAGCTCATAGGGCAGTGGTAACTGAGTTGACCATATATCTACTCCTAACGCCAACACTAGAAGTAGCCGGGGAACATGCCTACGTTGGTCGCTAGATGTCTCGCGCCAGCCGGAGGACTAACTACCCCTAGAAGAGGAAAACAAAGACCTCTCTTGCCTCCAGATAATAGACCCCAAAAGTTGGATACAAGCCCCCCACAAATAATAATGGTGAGGTAAGAGGAAATGACAAACACAGAGATGAACTAGGTTTAGCAAAGAGAGGCCCACTTACTAATAGCAGAATGTAGTAAGATAACTTATATGGTCAACGAAAACCCTATCAAAATTCCACACTGGAAATTCAAGAACCCCCGAACCGTCTAACGGCCCGGGGGGAGAACTCCAGCCTCCCTAGAGCTTCCAGCCAGGTTAGGATACAGATTATGTACAAGCTGGACAAAAATGCAAACAAAAACAAATAGCAAAAAGCAAGAAAGCAGACTTAGCTTAGTCTAGCAGGAACCAGGATCAGTAGACAAGAGCACAACAGATTAGCTCTGATTACAACGTTGCCAGGCATTGAACTGAAGGTCCAGGGAACTTATATAGCAACACCCCTGAACTAACGGCCCAGGTGAGCATACAAGGGATGACTGACATACCCAGAGTCAAATCACTAGTAACCACTAGAGGGAGCCAAAAAGCAAATTCACAACAGCGAACCCCCTGATGTTTGGGATCGGCGAGTTCACCTAAGTTTTTCTGTAAAGTTCGAGTTCAGGGCTGGAGATGAGGCGAACTTGCGTCCGAACCCCAAACTTGGACTTTACAGATATGGGATGTGGTTGGGGGGCTGTAAAAGAAAGCAAAAAATTAATAATAAATATTATAATTATACTTACCTTTACTTATTAAAGAGTCACCAGGGCGTACAGTTAGTCTTAAGGTATATGGATAGTGTTGAGCGATACCGTCCGATACTTGAAAGTATCGGTATCGGAAAGTATCGGCCGATACCGGCAAAGTATCGGATCCAATCCGATACCGATACCCGATACCAATACAAGTCAATGGGACTCAAGTATCGGACGGTATTCCTGATGGTTCTCAGGGTCTGAAGGAGAGGAAACTCTCCTTCAGGCCCTGGGATCCATATTAATGTGTAAAAGAAAGAATTAAAATAAAAAATATTGCTATACTCACCTCTCCGACGCAGCCTGAACCTCAGCGCGGGAAGCGGCAGCATTCTTTGTTTAAAATTCGCGCTTTTCTTTCCTTACGTGAAGTCCCGGCTTGTGATTGGTCGCGTGCCGCCCATGTGGCGGCGACGCAACCAATCACAGCAAGCCGTGACGTAATTTCAGGTCCTTAAGGATTTTAAAATTACGTCCCGGCTTTGTGATTGGTTGCGTCGCAGTCACATGGGCGACGCAACCAATCACAAGCCGTGACGTCACGGGAGGCTGGACACGCGCGCATTTTAAAATGCGCGCGTGTCCAGCCTCCCGGCTTGTGATTGGTTGACCGCGCCGCAACCAATCACAAGCCGGGACGTCACGGGAGGCTGGACACGCGCGCATTTTAAAATGCGCGCGTGTCCAGCCTCCCGTGACGTCACGGCTTGTGATTGGTTGCGTCGCCCATGTGACTGCGACGCAACCAATCACAAAGCCGGAGCGTAATTTTAAAATACTGAATGACCTGAAATTACGTCACGGCTTGCTGTGATTGGTTGCGTCGCCGCCACATGGGCGGCACGCGACCAATCACAAGCCGGGACTTCACGTAAGGAAAGAAAAGCGCGAATTTTAAACAAAGAACGCTGCCGCTTCCCTCGGTAAGGTGCAGGCTGCGTCGGAGAGGTGAGTATAGCAATATTTTTTATTTTAATTCTCTCTTTTACACATTTTTACATTAATGTTGTTTCGATACCGATACCCGATACCACAAAAGTATCGGATCTCGGTATCGGAATTCCGATACCCGCAAGTATCGGCCGATACCCGATACTTGCGGTATCGGAATGCTCAACACTATATATGGATCAACATGTTCATGCAGTAACGTCACCACCAGAAAAAGCCAAAGACTGCCGAGTGCAGTGAATACTGCCGGAAGGTAATGAGCGGCCCTGGAAGCAGATGCGGCCGGGAGACAGCGGAACAGGAGGACGCGTCGCTGGACAGGTAAGTATAATATTTATAATGTTTATTATTAATGTTATGTTTTCTTTTACAGCCGCCCTGGACCCGAACTGTAACACAGGTTTCCCATATGTCACGAACTTTACAGTTCGGGTTCGCCCATCCCTAATCATGAGACAACCCTTTTAATGTTTCCATACACTTTTATTAATTTTGAGCCTCTCAGCTTCCAAGTAAGCATCATTTTTCAATGGGTAGAGGAATGCAAGACACTACTAGAAGGGTCTTTTCGAAAACTTTTTTCGCGTTCGAACGTGTTGATCCATATACTGTACACATCAGATGATTGGGTGCTTTTGTGGAAATTGTTAGGTTTTGATGACATTTATTGACTGTATATAAGCACTTCAATACATACCTTAAGATTACCTGTACGCCCTGGTGACTCTCTTTAATAAGTAAAGGGTTAAGCAGAACATTTCTTGTCTGATGTGATGCTGAACAATAATAAAGGGAAAACACCATTGACAGACGGCCATGGCTAAATTGACTTCACATTGAGATATAAGATAAGGCCATTCGAAGAGAAAGCATGCCCCATGATCATAAGCCAACTCAACATAGTTCTTCCTAAATGTCCGGCAATGAGAAAATAAGAGTGAAGCATCGGAGGCAAATTGGAATCCAACGTTCCTTTGTGCTTGTTAAATGGTGGAATGATTATAATTGGAAAAAGTGATGTGCATTAGTTCTGAGTGAATGTACAAGAAATGACAAGTGTGAAACTTAATGATTATTTCACAACACCCACAACTGCCTCTCTGTCTTCTACTCAACAGCTTAGCGCCTGCACGGAGAAAATCACTTGCCTTCTGCTATTTATGGACATCCTATACAGGTCACATGGAACTAACCCTCAAGTGATAAGTATTAGTCTCGGAAGTTTGTGGCTTAAAGGGGTATATTGTAAATAGCCGAGAGGCTTTTTGTTCTGGCGCAAGCTATTGTACGATGGAGAAATTGAACATTTTCATCTGAATGAAACAAACAAAAAAAAAATTACGTTGTTTTGCCCTTTGTCGGAAAACTGTAGGAAGCATGGTAACAAAAGAAAAGTTCATTCAGTGCATTCTTGTTTGGAGGGCGGGGAGAAAATGTACACTTAACCTTTTCATTGCCAAAGTTGACATTTTCTTTCAAATGACCAGTTAGAGATCGTCATTTACATGGAAGAAATGTATTTTAAAGGAATCTGTTACCAGTATAAAGCAGGGGCAGACGCATTCATTCCAGTTATGTATCACTTTCCAATGTGCTGCAGTTTTGATAAAATCACAGTTTCCTCTGCTGCAGATCTACCAGTGCTCAGAATGCTGAGCTCTGTATAACTACGCCCCCACGCCACTGATTGGTAGCTTTCTGAGCACACTGTGCATAGGCAGAAAGCTGGCAATCTGTCGTGGGTGTGGTTCTACTATATGGTAGCAGTGTTTTAATTAAAACTACAGCAAGCAGCCCAGTAAGTGACACATCACTGAAATCAGGACTTTTGTCTCTACATTATGCTGCTCTCAGATTAGCTGGCAAAAACCTGCTGAAAGATTCCTGTTAAAGAGGCTGTCCACAAGTTGTATCCAGCAGCAGCCACTTAATGGTTTATGTAGCCGCACAGTTGCAGCTTCACACACTGTTTACATCTGGTTGACATCTGGGGGTTACAACAGCTGGTCAGTGGGGGATCTGGATGATCCGATAATGTTGACCTATACGAAAAAATAATTAATATTAAGTAGTGGAAACCCATTTAAATGGTTATTTATATGATGTAAAGTGAAGCAGACCACTAGGATCTTGTCATTTGTGGGATTTAAATGGTCCCAAGAATAAAGGGAACAAAGAAGGGGTTTAGTGCTGCATCCCTTTTTACAGCTCCAGGCCACCATTGTTCAGGGAACTGAAGTACATCTCCATTTAAGTCTGCTCCAAAAAGAGTGAAGTTTCCAGAAATTGGAACCCCAACAATCACAAAGTGATGCTATACCTTAGCAATCCATTAACTTGTGTGATGGAAATATCACTTTAATTCCTTCTCGCCCCTTGACATCCTATTACATGAAAGGAGCTATGCAGTTAGTGCACACATCTGACAAAAATATGCACAGTTGTTTTCTCTAGTAAGTGTTATATCTCACCAAAGTGCTGGATTCACAGCAACATTGTTCATTACTGTTGTATTATGACCTGTATGATGCAGCTGCGTTTTCTTATTCATTGGGGATTACCTCAATCCTGGGACTATGATGTCTTGCTTCTATGTCCACGAAGGGTGATCTTTAGGTGTTAACTTTCTTGTCAGCACTGTTATCAGTTTTCATCAAGGAGGAAGGTTTTTTTTTGGCAGAATTAACAATGAAAGTAAAATAAGGCTATTGAAATTATTCCAGAAGAAATTTGCATTTGTCTTGATGCTTTCTTGTGAATAAATGATTTAAATTCTATTCAGCATCTGAAGTCATAGAAGGAACAACCCGAGAACACTTTACACATACAGATATAGTGAGGGAGACAATATAGAGTATGAAAATGGAATCTAAAATATAAACACGAATTTTAAAAAGAAGCTATGCATATAACTATAAAACTCATATCTGAGATCTATCAATATTACATCTATTTGTCTCATATCTATCTATCTATCTATCTATCTATCTATCTATCTATCCATTATCTATCTATCTATCTATCTATCTATCTATCTATCTATCTATCTATCTATCTATCTATCCATTATCTATCTATTATCTATCTATCCATTATCTATCTATCTATTATCTATCTATCCATTATCTATCTATCTATCTATCTATCTATCTATCTATCCATTATCTATCTATCTATCTATCTATCTATCTATCTATCTTTCTATCTATCTATCTATCTATCTATCTATCTATCTATCTAATATACACTGCTCAAAAAATAAAGGGAACACTAAAATCCCACATCCTAGATATCACTGAATCAAATATTTCAGTTGCAAATCTTTATTCATTACATAGTGGAATGTGTTGAGAACAATAAAACATAAAAATTATCAATGTAAATCAAAATGAATATCCCATGGAGGTCTGGATTTGGAATGATACTCAAAATCCAAGTGAAAAAATCAAATTACAGGCTGATCCAACTTCTGTGGAAATGCCTCAAGACAAGGAAATGATGTTCAGTTGTGTGTTGCCTCCATGTGCCTTTATCACCTCCCTACAATGCCTGGGCATGCTTCTGATGAGGTGGCGGATGGTTTCCTGAGGGATCTCCTTCCTGACCTGGACTAAAGCATCCGCCAACTCCTGGACAGTCTGTGGTGCAATGGGATGCTGGTGGATGGTGCGAGACATGATGTCCCAGATGTGCTCAATCGGATTCAGGTCTGGGGAACGGGCGGGCCAGTCCATAGCATCAATGCCTTCATCTTGCAGGAACTGATGACACACTACAGCCACATGAGGTCTGGCATTGTCCTGCATTAGGAGGAACCCAGAGCCAACCGCACCAGCATATGGTCTCACAAGGGGTCTGAGGATCTCATCTCGGTACCTAATGGTAGTCAGGCTACCTCTGGCGAGCACATGGAGGGATGTGCGGCCCTCCAAAGAAATGCCACCCCACACCATTACTGACCCACTGCCAAACCGGTCATGCTGAAGGATGTTGCAGGCAGCAGATCACTCTCCACAGCATCTCCAGACTCTGTCACGTCTGTCACATGTGTTCAGTGTGAACCTGCTTTCATCTGTGAAGAGCACAGGGCACCAGTGGTGAATTTGCCAATCCTGGTGTTCTGTGGCAAATGCCAAGCGTCCTGCACAGTGTTGGGCTGTGAGCACAATCCCCATCTGTGGATGTTGGCCACTCAGACCATCCTCATGGAGTCGGTTTCTAACCATTTGTGCAGACACACGCACATTTGTGGCCTGCTGGAGGTCATTTTGCAGGGCTCTGGCAGTGCTCCTCCTGTTCCTCCTTGCACAAAGGCTGAGGTAGCAGTCTTGCTGCTGAGTTGTTGCCCTCCTATGGCCCCTCTACATCTCCTGGTGTACTGGCCTGTCTCCTGGTAGCGCCTCCAGCCTCTGGACACTACACTGACAGACACAGCAAACCTTCTTGCCACAGCTCGCATTGATGTGCCATCCTAGATGAGCTGCACTACCTGAGCCACTTGTGTGGGTTGTAGAGTCCGTCTCATGCTACCACGAGTGTGAAAGCACAACCAACATTCAAAAGTGACCAAAACATCAGCCAGAAAGCATTGGTACTGAGATGTGGTCTGTGGTCCCCACCTGCAGAACCACTCCTTTGAGGGTGTCTTGGTAATTGCCAATAATTTCCATTTGTTGTCTATTCCATTTGCACAACAGCATGTGAAATTGATTGTCAAACAGTGTTGCTTCCTAAGTGGACAGTTTGATTTCACAGAAGTTTGATTTACGTGGAGTTATATTCTGTTGTTTAAGTGTTCCCTTTATTTTTTTGAGCAGTGTATATCTATTATCTATCTATCTATCTATCTAATATCTATCTATCTATCCAATATCTATCTATCTATCTATCTATCTATCTATCTATCTAGAAGAAAGCACAGCATCACTATGTCTAAGTTTAGGCCATGTGAAAAGATAGAACAAGCATTAAAAACATATAATCTAGATTTTGCTGCTCAAAAAATGTTTTTAAAAAATATTTTTTTTTATGCTTACGGAAATGAATGAAAATGAAGGTCCTTAGAGCATAAATTGGCCAATTCATGTGAGCCCATCAACCATGTCAAGGTGACCTCCCTCTAATGGGTCCCTGCTCTACTGTACATGCCTTCTTTTGGACTATCAACCTACAAGTTTGGACACTCATGTCTACTCCTGAAAAAAAAAAATACATTTTTTTGAGTAGTAAAATCTAGATTATATGTTTTTAATGTTTTTTTTCTGTGTTTTCACATGGCCTAAACTCATACATAGTGCTGCTGTGCTTTCTTTTTTTCTATATAATGCCGTCTGGCAGCGTGCACATGTTCACACTTAGGAGGTGCTGGTCAGTCTTTTTGTATATTTAACTATTGGATGTTGGCTGCATCCAGCCTGCTTCTGCATTCCTCCAATTGACCTGCAGGTGGCCGTAATCAGCTCTACTTGCCCATAAATTGTAGGCTAAACCCAGGAGCAGACATGAGTGTCCAAAATTGTAGGTTGATAGTCCAAGAGAAGGCATGTACAGTAGAGCAGGGACCCATCAGAGGGAGGTCACCTTGCCGTGGTTGATGGGCATACATGAGTTGGCCAAATTATGCGCTAAGAACCTTCGTTTTCATTCATTTCTGTAAGTTAAAAAAACATTTTTTTTTTTTTTTTAATTTTGAGTAGTAAAACCTAGATGATATGTTTTTAATGTTTTTCTGTGTTTTCCTATGGCCTAAATTTATATATCATGCTGCTGTGCTTTCTTTTTTCTATATAATGCAGTTTGGCAGCTTGCACATGTTCACACTTAGGAGGTGCTGGTCAGTTTTTTTGTATATTTATTTATCTATTATCTATCTATCTATTATCTATCTAATTCCATATTTATCTATCTATTTATCTATCTAATATCTATATATTATCTATCTATCTATTATCTGTCTATCTATTATCTATCTATCTATTATCAATCTATCTATCTATCTATCTATCTAAAATATCATCTCCCACACTTTATTCCTGTCCTTCCATTTCTTCACCATAGGTCACAATGTTGCACAGAAAGAGAACTAAAAAGTAAAATCGAATGTCCTTTGCTCAATCAAAACTTGACAAAAAGCTTCTCAAATTTGCACAAAGATGTAATATACTTTCTAAATACTTTTCTTAAATTCCTTTTTTAAAGTTTTTAAATATTACAGGAAAAGTAAAAAATAAGTAAATACACACACATAAACTGACATATTCACTAATCTGTACTTTATCAAATAACAGGTTTAAATAACTTAGAAATTAATCCAAATTTTCCTTATATATTGAAACATAACAGCAACATCTTATAGCTATATGATCAGGGAATTAGAGGAAATGCTCGTTTAAAGGTCTAATGATTAAATTATTGATTAATTAGCCAAGCATTGATTAACAGTCACACTTTATCAACTACAAAGGTTCTAATTACCACACCATTATTGCATAGATTAACCTGTTCTGTCTTGTCATTTGTGATGAATAGGAACAATTTTTCTTAAGTAGGTTTTGGATTTTTGACCTGTAAAATTTTAATAGGGAAAGAACAGAGAAAGTCGTGTGCGGTTTGGAGTTGTAGTCACTGAGGGACCTACGGCTTCTGTCTGTACTTAACCAAAGGTACAGAAAGTTCAGGTGGGATGTGAACACTTAAGGATTCCAGACGAAGCCGCTCCATAATTAAAAAAAAAAAAAATGTTCTTTGGACAAAGTATTAGAATATTGTAATGTTTTGTTTTGGTTAATTACGTCCTCGTGAACTGAATTGAAATTATTATTATTTTTTACCATTAATAGCACGTTTATATTTGTTTCTTTTATTTTACCAGACAAGGCAATTACAGAATATTCCTTAGAGGAATCTTACGAAATGTTAATTTTTTTAATTGTCTGTGTATTATTATGCAAAGTGGACAAGTTTCAGGCATAAACCGCAAAACAAATTCAGGGTTAAAGGGGTTGTCCCATCTAAGGCAATTGTTGCATATCCTTAGGCGGTACTTGCTCAAAAATGTTATTAGCTCCTATACAAATGAATGGAGAAAACCTTGTATGTGCAGCAAGCGTTCCATTCTGGTTACTGAACAATGAGGTCCTGTAAAGGAGATACTTGACCATTACTTGATGATCTACTCATGTAATTCTTGGCAATGGTCTGTATACCATGTATGGAGACATGTTGTCCGGCTCAGTACACTGTTTATATCTGTCCGGTACTGGACAGCAAACAGCTGATAGATGGAGGTGTCCGTTGTGGTACACCCACCAATCTGATATTGATGACCTATCCTTTGGAAAAGTCAGTTGTGTTAACATAGTGGACTACCCCCTTTAAAGAATCATTGTCGATTCAATAGGTAAAGCTTAGATAATGAACTTTATACCATACTTTATTATTTCAAATGCCTCTGTTTTCACTTATTAGCCACTTCTCCTATCATCATCCATTATTGATTTACTGCTAAAAATCACTCATTGGAAAGAGATGAGACATATTTTCATCTGTTCAAGCTTCTGGCCATAGAAATATATGGAGGGGGAATCAAGAGGAAAAATAGAGCATTTACAGATAGGTAGAATGTCAGAGATGCTGCTGCTTCTAGTTCTGGATTCACAGCAACACTGTTCGTTACTGCCGTATGGTGTCCTCCATAGTATCTACAAGTATGAAAAGGAAAGGGTAGCAGGATTTCTGTGTGTTCCGTATGACAGACATAATGACAGCTAGTGTTTTCCAAATAGAGCTGCATTTAGAGGCAACTAAGAATTAAATGAAATTTACTTATGGAAGACTGGAGATAAATTCAGGATGAAAGACATAAATAGTATTCCTCATGTACACATAGAACATAATAAAATTATTAGTGACTTTGTAAACTGTCCATATTTAAATATTTATAAAATATTAGTTCATATGGGGTTTATAAAATAAGTTTTTAATCAGTACCCACCTTGGGTGTATAATCCACTTGTTTTGGATGCAGGATGATGTGAATGCAGCAGATCACAGTCCATGACAAGTACATTAAGGAAAGCCTACTCCCATTTGACTTGTTGAATTGCTGGAGGATGAGGGTAAAGCCCTTCTTGGTCGAAGGCTCATGTATTACAAGAACTACTTCTAGTTCAAACTTCCCTCCCTAACACCGGGAATGAAGAAAAACATTTGTTCTGTAATGCATAAGATCGATTTTGTCTATACCTTTTTCCATTGAACGGTATTAGGGAAGGAAGTTTAACCTAGAAGTAGTTTTTGTTATGCCCATCTCCGGCCCAGACAAGGAACAAGCTTTACCTCTCTACTACAATCTGCTACATCATGATGATCCTGTTTCATCCAAACTGAGTGGACTATACAGCCCATTACAAGGAATAAGTACAGCCAAGGTGGGTACTGTTTAGGCTGCTTTCACACATCAGGTTTTTTGTTTCAGGCGAATTCCGGCTCTTCCGCCAAAAAAACGGAATTGATAACCGGAGAAACCGGATCCGGCTTTTCCCCCGTTGAATATTATTGGTGCCGGATGGCCCAGCGTTCCTTCCGGTGTGATGCCGGATCCGGCGTTGAGTCGATTCCGGCATCTGGAAAAAACATCTACTGTAACGTTTTTTGTCTCCAGCGAAAAAGTCGGAAAGGCCGGATCCGGCCTTTCCGGCTTTTTGCAACAATGCATGTCTATGGACGCCGGAAAGCGCCGGATCCGGAAAAAGTCGGATCCGGTGGCCGTATCCGGCTTTTTACACTGAGCATGCTCAAAAACCTATGGTCAGCCCCCTGGACTATGTATAAAGCAGGGCCATGAGGCCTTCATCCATTTCCAGCCAAAAAGCAGAAGAGCCAACACCCTGCCACACCCTGCCAAGACGGAAGGAGCCAGAAACCTGCCAGAGAGCCTGAATCCTGCCAGAGAGCCGAGAGCCTGCCAGAGAGCCGAGAGCCTGCCACAGAGCCGAGAGCCTGCCACAGAGTCGAGAGCCTGCCAGAGAGCCTGCCACAGAGCCGAGAGCCTGCCACAGAGCCGAGAGCCTGCCAGAGAGCCTGCCAGAGAGCCGAGAGCCTGCCACAGAGCCGAGAGCCTGCCAGAGAGCATGCCAGAGAGCCGAGAGCCTGCCAGAGAGCCGAGAGCCTGCCACAGAGCCGAGAGCCTGCCAGAAAGCCTGCCAGAGAGCCGAGAGCCTGCCACAGAGCCAAGAGCCTGCCACAGAGCCTAGAGCCTGCCAGAGAGCCTGCCAGAGAGCTGAGAGCCTGCCACAGAGCCGAGAGCCTGCCAGAGAGCCTGCCAAAGAGCCGAGAGCCTGCCACAGAACCGAGAGCCTGCCAGAGAGCCTGCCAGAGAGCCGAGAGCCTGCCAGAGAGCCGAGAGCCTGCCACAGAGCCGAGAGCCTGCCAGAGAGCCTGCCAGAGAGATGAGAGCCTGCCAGAGAGCCGAGAGCCTGCCACAGAGCCGAGAGCCTGCCACAGAGCCTGCCAGAGAGCCGAGAGCCTGCCACAGAGCCAAGAGCCTGCCACAGAGCCGAGAGCCTGCCAGAGAGCCTGCCAGAGAGCCGAGAGCCTGCCACAGTGCCGAAAGCCTGCCAGAGAGCCTGCCAGAGAGCCTGCAACAGAGCCGAGAGCCTGCCAGAGAGCCGAGAGCCTGCCAGAGAGCCTACCAGAGAGCCGAGAGCCTGCCAGAGAGCCTGCCAGAGAGCCGAGAGCCTGCCACACAGCCGAGAGCCTGCCACAGAGCCGAGAGCCTGCCAGAGAACCTGCCAGAGAGCCGAGAGCCTGCCAGAGAGCCAAAAGCCTGCCACAGAGCCGAGAGCTTGCCACAGAGCCGAGAGCCTGCCAGAGAGCCTGCCAGAGAGCCGAGAGCATGCCACAGAGCCGAGAGCCTGCCAGAGAGCCTGCCAGAGAGCCGATAGCCTGCCACAGAGCCGAGAGCCTGCCACAGAGCCTGAAGCCTGCAGTCATGTCTTCAGGGAGCCCTCCTCCTCCTCCTCGTCAACGCACAGAGGTAAATATGAACATTAGTTCTCTTGCTCCATCGTTGTTGAGTGTGTGTGTGAGTGTGTGTGAGTGTGTGTGAGTGTGTGTGTGAGTGTGTGTGTGAGTGTGTGTGTGAGTGTGTGTGTGAGTGTGTGTGTGTGTGAGTGTGTGTGTGAGTGTGTGTGTGAGTGTGTGTGAGTGTGTGTGAGTGTATCTATAATGTATTTTTTTATCTTTCATAGTAGGAAGCTGATGAAGCTGACTCCCCAGTAGAAGAGGTGCTCCCCGAAGAAGAGGGAAGGGGTGGAGAAACACACGGAGAGGGCTCACATATGGTATGTATCTGTCATGTATTGCGGAAACACACCCTACACTACACACAAAACATAACACGAGATACTTACAACAAAACACATAGAAACTGATACTTTCAAACCTCACACAACACATACAAAACTTATTATAGATATCACATGGCACACAACACATAGAATGGCTACAAACAAGCACATAATTAGTGTTGAGCGATACCGTCCGATACTTGAAAGTATCGGTATCGGAAAGTATCGGCCAATACCGGCAAAGTATCGGATCTAATCCGATACCGATACCCGATACCAATACAAGTCAATGGGACTCAAGTATCGGACGGTATCCCTGATGGTTCCCAGGGTCTGAAGGAGAGGAAACTCTCCTTCAGGCCCTGGGATCCATATTAATGTGTAAAAGAAAGAATTAAAATAAAAAATATTGCTATACTCACCTCTTCGACGCAGCCTGGACCTTACCGAGGGAACCTGCAGCGTTCTTTGCTTAAAATGCGCGCGTTTACTGCCTTCCGTGACGTCACGGCTTGTGATTGGTCGTGTGCCGCCCATTTGGCCGCGACGTGACCAATCACAGCAAGCCGTGACGTAATTTTCAGGTCCTGAATGCTTAATTCTAGGCATTCAGGATTTGAAAATTACGTTACGGCTTGTGATTGGTCGCGTCGCGGTCACATGGGCGATGCGACCAATCACAAGCCGTGACGTCACGGGAGGCAGGAAACGCGCGCATTTTAAAATTACGTCACGGCTTGTGATTGGTTGCTTACCGCCCATGTGACTGCGACGCGACCAATCACAGCAAGCCGTGACGTAATTTTCAGGTCCTGAATGCAGAATTAGGCATTCAGGACCTGAAATTACGTCACGGCTTGCTGTGATTGGTCGCGTCGCGGTCACATGGGCGGCACGCAACCAATCACAAGCCGTGACGTAATTTTAAAATGTGCGCATTTCCTGCCTCCCGTGATGTCATGGCTTGTGATTGGTCGCGTCGCCCATGTGACCGCGACGCGACCAATCACAAGCCGTAACGTAATTTTCAAATCCTGAATGCCTAGAATTAGGCATTCAGGACCTGAAAATTACGTCACGGCTTGCTGTGATTGGTCGCGTCGCGGCCACATGGGCGGCACGCGACCAATCACAAGCCATGACGTCACGGAAGGCAGTAAACGCGCGCATTTTAAGCAAAGAACGCTGCCGGTTCCCTCGGTAAGGTCCAGGCTGCGTCGGAGAGGTGAGTATAGCAATATTTTTTATTTTAATTCTTTCTTTTACACATTAATGTTGTTTCGATACCGATACCCGATACCACGAAAGTATCGGATCTCGGTATCGGAATTCCGATACCCGCAAGTATCGGCCGATACCCGATACTTGCGGTATCGGAATGCTCAACACTACACATAATTTTTTAAATTTTTCTTCTAGAGTTCGGAATCTGGTGCCCAAGCAAGAGGTCCTTCCAGTGGCTCCCAGGGTCGTCGGCGTGAATCTTGTGGCGGCCGTCGCCGTGTAGGTTTTTTAAAAAAAATTTTGGGGGGAGGTTAGCAATGTTTCAAATTTTGTGTGAATTTTTTTTTTCCTCTTTTCCAACAGGTTTCACGGCGTGCTCCTGATTCTGACGGTGAGGAGGTCGGTGTTGATATTGACTTCCTCATCGATCTTGTATGAGACAGGGAGCCGCTGTGGAACGTGGCTGACCGCCGCCATGCTGATCTCTCAGTGACCCGTCGACTCTGGGAGCAAATCTGCCGCGAACTGATACCGAGGTGGGAGGACCTTGATGTTCGGGCCCAGATTCAAGAACGTAAGTATCCTCAGTTCAGTTTTGGTGTTGCATTCTAAAATGCTGTTTCTAACCAAGTTGTCTTTCTCCTTTTTTAACAGGTGAGCAGATTGTGAAAAGGTGGCGGTTGATCAGGGATTGCTTTAAGAAGGAGTTCAACAAAGAGATGTGGGCCCCGAGTGGATCTGGAGGACGCAGGAGCACGTACAAATATACAAGGGCCCTGTCGTTCCTCAGGTCAACGATGGTCACCCGAAGGTAAATATTACCCACCACATGCACTAATGTTTGACATGTCTAAACCTCTTTTGCTCTTTCAGCCAGGGCCATGCAATGACAGTATATTAATATTTTGTTTTTCTCTTTTTTTCCACAGTACCGTTGGGAGCACTCGGGAGCCTGCAGCACAGTTGAACCCTTCTCGGGTGATCCCTCAGGAGGCCGCCACCGAGGGACACTTTGACAGTGAGGAACCCTCTGCACCTTCCCACTCTGCACCTTCCCACTCTTCACCTTCCCACTCTGCACCTTCCCACTCTACTGATCCCTCATTCCGATCCACGAGCGCTGGAGCATCCTGGCCGGTTCCATTGCATGTAGCTGCTGGTGAGGACATAGCGTTTCCTGTACCCCACCCCTCTGCTGCAGCCACCTCTAGTACACCTGTAGCATCGGGGTGGTTTCGGCAGAGGGGTCAGGTACATAGTTATGCTCCCGAGTTCTTGCACCTGAACACATCGTTCCAGAACTGTCTGAAAGTTTTGTCCGAGCAAATGGCTGCAGGTTTCAATTTCATAAATAAAAGTATGCTCGAGATGCATACACTTCTGGTAACGATGCATTCAGAGGCAAGACAGTCACCGAACAACACTTTTTTTCAGTAGGTGCTTGAGCAAATGGAGATGCTATCTACTTCTCAGCAGATGAAAGTAATGGAATCCTGCCAGTCTACTCTAGCGCTCATTGCCTATAGAGCAGATAGTCTTTCCAACCATCCTCCAACTGCCCCCCCTTCTTCAACTGTCCATCACTACAGCCAGTACCATCCTCCTGACCCATACCGCCAAACTGACCGTGCCCCATCCCGCCCACCTCACCATCATCCACATCGTGCCCCGTCCCAACAGCCACAACACTTACAGCATTCCAGTGCCCCTTCCCACCAGCCACACTACCAGCCCCGTGCCCCTTCCCACCATCCACACTACCAGCCTCCCGCCCGTGCCCCTTCCCACCCATATGATGATCCCGACCCATACAACTTCCCATCTACTTCATCCTCGCCTCCTCTCCCTGTCCACTTCCAACAGCCTCTATCACCCTCTTCCCAAACATCTTCTCCACACATCACTCATTCTGCCTCCCAATCCTCACAAAACATTACCTACACCCCTCCATCCTACCAAATTCCTAACCCCAATCCCACTTTCTTGTCCACCCGCTCAATAGCTTTCTCCACTCCTTCACCCCTAACTATAGAACATTCCTCACCACCACCACATTGCTCTCTCCACACTCCCACTGTCGAAGTGTCCCTATCCGACAGTCCCTCCGACAGTATCTCCACCCCGACGTATGAAAACATTTAGTTACCTGTATGTTTTTTTGGTTGTTTAATAATGTTAATAAAACTTTTTGGTTGTAAACTATCTTGTATTTATTCATTAGGGACAAATAACACTTTTGTTAAACAAGGTTTATTGGTAACAGCTAAAGTACTTTGGGTACAACCCAAACAGATGCACATCTTGGTTAAAAATTAAAATCAAACAGGTACCCAACATTGCTAAAAGGAAAAGCCAAACAGGTACACAACACGGGTAAAAGGTAAAAACCAAACAGATACACAACATGGGTAAAAGGTAAAAACCAAAGTGGTACACAACATGGGTAAAGGTAAAAACAACAGGTACACAACATGGGTAGAGGTTACAGTTATTACTAGGTACATACAAAGTGTTTAAACTCTCTCATCCTGCCAGTGTATTCTTCCTTGGGGTGAAATAAAAAATTCTGCAAAGTGATCCCGTATTCTGGAAACTGTGGCAGAACTTCAGTATGTTTGGTTGCTATAATCCGTCAAGGTGGTTTCGGAAGAGTGGTCCTCAATGGAAAGCTGTTCCTTGGATATAACATAATTGTGTAGGACAACACACGCTTTCACCACCTCATCCACAGTGTCTTCTTCAAGTTAATGGATGTGAGTAGAACTCTCCATTTGGCGGTTAGGATCCCAAACGCACACTCCACCATTCTCCTTGCACGTGTGAGTCTGTAGTTGAAAATTCTTTTAGTATTGGTTAAACCACGGCTGGAGTAAGGTTTCAAAAGATGCTCGGAAAGCTGAAAAGCTTCATCCCCAACACATACAAATGGCATTGGTGGCTCAGAAGTTTGAGGCAGTGGTCTTGGGGGGGAAATTGAAAGGTTTGTCCATATAAATGCCGCCCCATAGAAGACAGTTTGAAAACTTGCGAATCATTAGAACGGCCATATGCCCCAATGTCCACCGCTACAAATTTGTAATCCGCATCAGCAATGGCCATCAGCACTATGGAAAAGTATTTCTTGTAGTTGAAATACTGAGATCCAGAACCAGCCGGTTTCACGATACGGATGTGTTTCCCGTCCACCGCACCCAAGCAATTGGGAAACTGGCACACTTCCAGGAATCTGTCAGCTACTTCCAACCATGTCTGCATTGTGGGATGTGGAATGTATTCTTCATGCAGAGAGTCCCACAGTGCACGGCAAGTGTGCCTCACTATTCCTGATATGGTTGAAATGCCCAGTCTGAACTGAAAATGTAGTGAAGACAGGGATTCACCAGTTGCTAGGAATCTGTGGACAAAAGCAAGATTGAAATTACTGTTAATTCGAAATATCAACGAAAGTGCCCTACAAGAGTTGATTCAAAAAGAATGCTTACCGAAGAGTGACCATCAGACGCTCAGCCGGGGTAATGGAGAATCGGCAATAGGTATCACTCCTTCTTATCAGATGTTCAACCCGCTCCACCAATATATCAAAGTTCTCCGCTTTCATCCGAACATAGCTGAAAAACTTGTCAGGGTCACCTCGAAGCTCCATATACAAAGTGGAAAAGACTCCCCGGGTCATTCTCTGTGCCGTGATGGGGTGGATCCACAAACGGCGGCGTCGCAGACGCATGACACGCTGTCTCTCTCGCTCCTTCTCAATAACAATTGCTTTCAATCGATTCACCTCCACGATGAAATCCACGTTGTTCTGAAGAATCTTCGCAATAATGCCGTCCATCTTGCTCTGTATTTTGCTCCTCTCCAACCTGTCACAGATGGGCTGTAGGAACACTATATATATAGTTTTAAGCCGGCCAATCACTGTTTTTAGCCTTTCAGGGGGCATTTTTAACAGCCGGATCCGTAAAAAAACGGAAAGAAAACCGGACGAACCGGATAGCAACCGGATGAGACGGATCCGTTTTTTTGCCAGATCCGGTGTCCGGATCCAGCGAAAAACCGGATCCGTCTCATCCGGTTGCCATCTGGTTTCCTGAAAAAAACCCGGATCCGGTGATGCAGCGCGACGCCGGAACCGGCATCCGGCAAAAAACCTGATGTGTGAAAGCAGCCTTAGAAACTTTTATATATTCCACATGCACCAATATTTTATAAATATTTATATTGGCTACCCACGTTGATGGACATATGCGTTTACTGTGCTGCAATTGTTATTTATGATAGAAGCGCCAGATGACCTTTTTATTATTATTATCAATTTTCCATACTTGAAACAAAATCCTAAAATATGTAGGTCTAAATAGCTCAGAAGGTGATTATATGTAATGATTGGGTCAATAATGAAGTGGAGAAAATTGAATAGAAAAATTGCCGACTAAAGGATATGTGCAACATTGAAAAACGTAATTATTTTTAGATGCGTTTGTTTACCTGAAGATGTTATATTTGCTCCATGTTGTTGGACAATTTTTTTATTGCTTCCTTTATTTCCAAGACTTGCTTTTTCTTCTTGGAGCTACAAGTTCAGGGTTCAGTGAGTGCTTTATGAATTTTAATTCTCCACCGTTTTCTCTGTCCTCTAGCCTGTGACTCACACTGGCATGGCTGTGCAAGTTATGGGTTCAGTCAGAAAGTAAAGTTCAGAAGTCTAAAGGGGAATGTTGTGTGTGAATCATCTTGAATTCTGAAGACAAGCCTATTGTTTGGACTTACCTGGTGAAGTGGATCCTCTAAGCCCAAGGTCTGGTTGGATACATGGGCCACAAGTGTTGGTACAGCAAGCAGGTGAGGCATGTGGGAAATAGATAGTAGAAGCACTGGATGCCACCGGCAGACAGAAGACTGGGAAGCAGGTAGTAGAGTTACTGGAGGCTGCATGCAGACAGGAGACTGGGAAGCAGGTAGAGTTACTGGAGGCCGCATGCAGACAGGCGACTGGGAAGCAGGTAGGTCAGTTACTGGAGGCTGCATAGAGACAGGAAACCGGGAAGCAAGTAGTAGAGTTACTGGTGGCCGCATGCAGACAGGAGACTGGGAAGCAGGTAGCAGAGGAACTGAAAGATGCTGGCAAACAGGACTCAGGAATACTAAAAGTCTTAATACCAAGGCACAGGTTTGTTTCTTGGGAGCCTTATATAGGTCCACTCAGATGATCACATAGGAGCATGCCAGGCCACCTACAAAGCAAGATGTGGAACAAAACAGAGTTTAGTGGACTTGGGTGAGAGGAGCAAAGCCCTGATCGGAGACAGGTGAGCAACACCTATAAAGTATTGGGCTGAAGGTTATGAAAAAGCAGGTAAGGGTCACAAGAACGTAAGTTGAGAAAGTGCATCTCAATGCACAAAGATCTGCGTAGGTGCTGCGCACCCAAAGAAATAGGAGATTTTTAGTCATGATTATTTTTAAATTTTATATAGGAACTGTTTGTTTAATTATTTTTTATTTCATTGCTTTTGTGTGCATCAAAATAATTAATACAACTGTACTTATATATGGCCACTGCATTGCTGGCTCTCCATCGTTACGCTCGGTCTTTGTTGACGTGATTGCAGCAGTGGTGTTATGTCAACATCATGTGATTGCTGCAGCCAATCGTGGGGCTCAGGGGTCTGGTGCTATATCCCCATCTGTATCACTGCTGCAGTGATAACAAGAATGGTGGCAGCAAAAGAGCAGAAATTCAAGGCTAAGTACAGCTGCATTTGTTATTTTATGCAAAGAAAATCAATGGGTTAAAAAAGTATTAAACAAGGCAAACCCCTTAACACTTTTTTTTTATTAAAAAAGTATGGTTGGAAAGGTGCACAACACATATTAATATTTAATAAAGAAAGAGAAGGGCTATGGGATAAACTGAACTGTAGCAGTCATTGTCAGGCAGCTGCTGTCAAGGCAACCAAGATCCTGAGATCCATGACTAGGGCACAAGATGTACAGACAATTTTTTTCAATATATTCTGTAAATCAATAGCCCATCCATAAATGGAATATTCTGTGCTGTTTTGACTGAAAATGTATAAAATAAAGAGGACTGCAAAAAGTTGGACAGGAGCTATAGGAAAACAGCTAAAATAATGAAGAGAACAATGGAAACTAGTAGAGATGATCGAATCTGCAAATTCAACATATAATGCATAAAAAATACCCTCACTAGAGATCAGCGGATCCTTTGAAATTCAATTTTAATAATAATAATAATAATCTTTATTTATATAGCTCCAACATATTCCGCAGCACTTTACAGTTTTACAATTTTTCTGACTTTGCCAAAATTTTCTCCTAAAATTTGATTTGCGGCGAATAAGTTTGTGCATATCTCAATATTGGAAATTTTGTAATTGCTCAGAAACTAAACATGGGGATAAGAGAGAGAAAAGGAAACAAACACTGACCATAGGAGTTTACACTCTACAGGAGAAATTGAGAGAGAAACTTGCTGACCATTTTTGAAGAAAAAGAAAGACTTACCCACTGACTCATGAGATGGAAAATGACTCTTCTGGACAAACTTTGCTCCACTCGGAGATTTCATAGGTGCAGGGCATTATGGGAAGGCCCACACAGCCACGCAAAGTGACACTCCCCACTTCCTGATCCTCCAACAATGTGGGCAATGGTGCTGGCCAAGTTTCTTTGTTTTTTCTTCAAACTGTGAATTGAATCTTAGAATGTTCAAATTCACTTAAAAATTTGACTTCTCACCTCGTACCTGTCCCTTTTGTCTTCACAGCTCATGGTCAACCCCTTGGCTCCTTTTCCTTTCCATTGGGAAACAAACTCAAATAATTTTGATGCAAGAAATAAAAATAACAAAGCTAAAATAATGTGGTTACATAAGTATGAACACCCTTTTATAATTGGTAGTGAGGCTGTGTTTAGAATTAGCCAATCACATTTAAACTGATTTTACATAGTCAATACATAACTCCCATCATGTGCAGCTATTTTATTAACCCCATGAAAAGTGTTTTACTAGGATTTTCCTGCCATTTTCTTAATTGCATTTTGCTGCAAAAGTCATGGTCCATGAACAGCTTACAACAAAGCAATAGAATCTTATTGTTGAAATGTATCAGTCAGAAGAATGGTACAAAAAGAATTCCAAGGTATTAGATATAGTATGGAACACTGTAATGACATCATCAAGGAGTGGCTCAAAATTGGCACTGCAGTGATATTGCTATTACTGGACATCCCTTAAAAATTGATGAAAAGACAAGAAAACAATTTGTCCGTGATACTTCCAAGAGGCCTACAGCTACATTAAAGGAGCTGAAGGAATTTCTGGAAAGTACTGGTTATTTACTGAATATGACAATAATCTCTGTATTTTTCATATGTCTGAGCCCTGGCCATATGGAATCCTTTTATTACAAATAAAAACATCAAAACCTGGCTATCTTTAGCCAAGTCAAACATGAAGGCTGACAAAAGCATATGTTAAAACATGTTATGGTCTGATGAGGCCAAAGATGAACTTTATGGTCATAATTAAAAAAAAAAAGTTTGGAGTAAAGCCAATAATGTGTATTACTAAAAGAACACCATACACATAGTTAAGCATGGCGGAATCAGCATTATGCTGTGGGGCTGGAACTGGGACTATATAGCATATGATTTATTATGCAGATTCTTGTCATGTAACGGCATTGTTACTGTTTTCCTCCTAAAAACCTAAATTTGTATTTTTATTATATTGTTAGTATTTTGTAAATCCACCTCTGGCTTTGAACATTGCCTAAATCCTTCTGTGTAAGCCCTCAATCAGATTCAAGCATGTCTCAACCAAAATCTGATCCCAGGTCTCTTCTACACATTCCCAAAGTAGCTGCATTCTGGTTGACTCACTTGGGCATATATACAGTTTTCTCTTCAACTCTGCCCATAATTGTTCGATTGGGTTCAAGTCTGGGGACTGGTGGGGCCAACCCAGCACCTTTACTTCATTGTCATTGAACCATTTCTTTGTCAATCTCAATGTATGTTTTGGGTCACTGTCCTGGTGGAGCACTATGTTGTTCTTTTCATACTCATAGTACTCAAGAGTAGCACCTTTTGGGGTTTGGCTCACCTCTTGGGCTCTGCACCTTATCTACTCATCTTTCCATGGGCAGGTGCTCAACACAGGTCCTTTTCTGCCCATATCTATTTTGAGGCCTGCTAGCACATAGCCAGATAAGAAATTACAGATAGGGACCGTGCTGAATGGGTGTACCTTGCCATGGTAGAATACTTTTATGCTTTTTCATAAAAACTGGTTATAAAATAACTAGCCGGTACATAAAGGTTTCTTAAATAAGTTTTAGATAAAATTTTTAGGTAGAAGAATGGAGGTCCTTGGTCCAACCCCTTTCCATCAGGTAAGGTAAACTGGTTACCATAAACAGGTATAAAATCAATAAAGAGAATTTTCTATATTGATGCATAAATTTGGCCGAAACCATAATTAGATTTTCACACAAGTCTTAAAAGTAGATAGAAAGGACCAAATTAAACAAATCAGTCACCTACACTCAGTTTTCCTCTATGTACCATTCTGTGATGGTATACTTTAGATCAGAATGTAATCTGGAAGTAGTTTGTAATATATATGCATTGTTTCTTTTTCCGACAAATTAATTGACTACCTGTTTAAAATAAATAGTTAAAAAATACATTTCTGAAATTCCCAAGCAAACCATGATAAGAATGGATAATAAGTGCCTTAACAATCTTGCATCACAAAGATAGCTGATTTCCAGTTGTAGTTACCATGCATAATGAACATTATTAAATGGCTGTAAGATTGCTCTATTTAAATGCATTAAGTGAAAACAGGAGTGGATATGAGAGCGAATTTAGTGCCGGTAAGACAAAACGGCAATTATGTGTCCAAGGAATGTGGATGCAAAAAAATTGCTAAAAAAAATAACCATACTCTGGAGATTTGGGCTAACACTAAAAGGAGGAATTTGTAAGACTGAGCTGCTTTAATTTGGAATCTGTAGAAATAATAATAATAATGTACTTAGTGAGTAGTACCAAATGTATGGTGTCAAAGTATTCTTTAAATGATTTGTTGGGATCATCAGCCCAGAGAAAAGTCAATTAGCCTACATCTGTGGGTTCATGGACATGGACTTCTCCTGGAAGTACGTGTTACTGTTAGGGTTTGGCACCCCAAACATCGGGTGTTTCCAACACGCGAGAAACACCAGCGGCTCTGATCGGCTATAAGATTATCACCACCTATCAGAGAGCTGCAGCTCCCACACTGTCAGATGACAGCATGAGCCAGCAGCTGTGACCAGTGGTGAAAAGTTTAAAGACAGTCACAGGTGTAGGCTGATGGGAGAATACTACTCCCATCAACCTATGCCTGCTGTGGCTGACAACAGCGAGAGACGGTGCCGCTAATAGAAATATTCATAAGCCGTTGCCTGAGCTATAAATAAATACATTTAAAAAATGACGTGGAGTATCTTCTATTTTTGATAACCAGCATGGCAAAACTGATAGCTTTAGGCTGCAATCCTCAGCTGTCAGCTTTAACATGGCTGGTTATCAAAAATAGAGAGGTCCTCACACAGTTTTTTTTAAATTATTTAAATAAATAATTTAAAAAAGATGAGTGGTGTGTTAGGTGTCGAGTTCCTGCCGCTGAACAGGGGGAATCTCGAACCATGTCCGCTTCGGTCTCCCATTCTTCTCCAGCCGCAGTGGAACCTGCTAAGCGGAGACGTCGATCCCAGCGCCTGGCTCGGACAGATACTGCACATTTGGTTACTGCTGCCCTTCCAGGTTCAGCCATTATAACCAGTACTGTTCAGTGGTGAGCAGGCGCTCCTGGGACTAAGTCCTGCTTTTCTCCTTCTGAGCATGCCCAAGGGAAGAACTCTCATTGGAGGTCGGGTGTCACACACTCCGGTCCTGTAGCAGCTCCTATTGGTCCACTAGGAAAGTCCTGGGAGCTACAACTATAAAAGGTTCACATGGCCGCACGGCCATGCGCTAGTATCATTTGTGTTTGGCTGTTGCCAGTGGATGCTCTACCGCTCAGTTTATATTTGGTGTGAGTCTGTTTAGCTTTGGGGCTGTACACTCAGGCAGGCAGCTAGCGTCAGTGGGGGCAATTAGCCTTGGCTTAGCATCTGGTTCCTTCATGTGTGCGATTAGCACAGAAGAGTTCCAGAGCAAGCACAACCCTAGTTAGGGTATTATTCTCTGTGTACAGCGCCACTCTGTGAGGCAACAGAGCTCGCTTTCATTTCACAAGGGGTGAAGTTTAACCCACATGTGAGCTCAGTGTCCATCCGCCATTACTTTGCAGCAGGTATCTCTGCATGGTGGACCCTAGGCTGCGATTGCACCTTGTATCAATCTCTCTATTACTTGGTGCATTCCGCTAGCCCTAACATGGGGTCCCCCTCATTTTTGACAACCGGCCAAACTAAAGCTGATAGCTGGAGGCTGGTATTCTCAAGCTGGTAAGGGGCCAATGATATTGCCACCCCAGGCTAAAAATAGTGGTCCGCAGCCACCCTAGAAAAGGCACATCTATTATATGTTCCAATTATGGCGCTATACCCGGCTCTTCCCACTTGCCCTGTGACTGTGGCAAGTGGGGTTAATATTTGTGGGGTTAATGTCACTTATGCATTGTCAGGTTACATCAAGTCCATGGCTTATTGATGAAGCATCGTCTATAAGACACCTATACATTACTAAACCCATAGTAAGATTGTAAATAAAGACACAGCTAGAATAAAGTCCTTTATTTGAAATAAATATATACCGTGTTCTACTTTTTAATGTAAAAATAAAAACAAAGTTATGCTCCCTGTATGCCCATTCCATTGAAGCCCTCATCCCCTGTAAAAAAAAAAAACCAGAAAATAATAAATAATAATACTCAGCTAATGCCTGTTCCATTCAAGCCATGGTCTCCTAGAGAAAAAACAAAAATGAAAAACAACTATATCCCTCACCTCTCCGACGTTCTTTACCATGTTGTAATCTATGTCTGTGATAAATGGTTTTCAACCTGAATGGCGACATGACGCAACTGTCCAGGCTGAAGACCATGGGAGAATGAGCTAATGCAAGTGCAGCATCAGTGAATAGCGATGACATCAACATGGTTACTGCAGGTCATTGAGGCTATGTTCCCAGCTCACTTCAGTGTGAGCCAGACCAATAAACTGTGGTGACCTCAGTGAGATCACTGCTAGCACTGTGAAAAAAAGTCTCATGGTCCAGCGCTGAGCTCAAAGACTTCACCACCAATATCCATGGCCCCTTACAAGTCTGAGAATACCAGCCCCCAGCTGTCTGCATTAGTTTAATTGGTTGTCAAAAATGGGGTTACCCAATGCCTTTTTTTTTTATTATTTATTTAAATAATTAAAATAAACGGCATGGGGAACCCTCTATTTTTGATAACCAGCAATGATAAAGCTGACAGCTGATGGCTGTAGCCTGCAGCTATCAGTTTTGCCATGCTGGTTTTCAAAAATAGAGGGGAACCTATGCCTTTTTTATATTTATTTAATTATAGTGCAGGAGCCTGCTCTTGCTGTTAATCAATGACAGCAGGCGTAGGGTGATGGGAGTACTAGTCCTATCAGCCAATGCCTGTGACCAGAGATAAACTTTTTACCTCTGGTCACAGCTGCTGGCACATGCTGTCATCTGACAGTGTGGGAATTGCAAATTTAAAAAAACTAACCGTCACATCCAAACATAGACTAAGTGTGAACAGGTGCTGAACCTAGAGTCACCAACTCGCATACAGTCAAATAAATAAGGCAGCACACTGCAGCGCTAAAACATGCAAACATGAAACATGAAAATTGAACTGCATTACTGCACTAGAAATATGAAAAAATGAGAGCGTCTAGTGCATAAAATGGCCAATTTATGTGTACCTGGTAGCCACATTAGGGCATCTCTCGTATACCAGGTCCTACACTTTCCTTTCCTCGCTGAGAATAAATGTCTTCATCTGAATGGGTACCAGTGAAACCTCTTCTTAGACTAAAATTCTCTCTCTCTGTGGATGGGTAATGGACCTGCTGCGATTAAAACACCTGTGGCTAAGAGGCGGAGTGCTCGATCAGAAGGCTACTGAATACAAATTTCAAAAAACTGACCATCACATCCAAACATAGACTAAGTGTGAACAGGTGCTGAACCTAGAGTCACCAACTCGCATACAGTCAAATAAATAATAAATTGAACTGCATTACTGCACTAGAAATATGACAAAATGAGAGCGTTTACCGCATAAAATAGCCAATTTATGTGTACCTGGTAGCCACATGAGGGCATCTCTAGTATACCAGGTCCTACACTTTGGGAATTGCAGCACTCTGACAGGAGGTAATGATCTTACAGCTGATCAGAGCCAGTGTTTGGCGCACTGTTGTGCAGATGGCAGCATGGAAAACAATGGATATTCGGACCCCCTATTCATCTGAATTGGGTCCGAGTTCAAGTACTGTCCTGGTGCCTGAATCAAACTTTCTTTAACTTTCTTTAACTGTTTAGTCAAACCTGACTGGATCCAAATATCCATGGATTCGCCCATCGCTATCCATGAATTAGGACACCCAGCTTTCTGACACTGGGCACTACATTGCGACCCAAAATCCTTTGATAATCTTTAGATTTCATGATGCCTTGCATACAGTCAAGGAACCCTGTGCCAGAGGCAGCAAAACAACCCCAAAACATCTTTGAACCTCCATCATATTTGACTGTAGGCACTTTTCTTTGTAGGTCTCATTCCGTTTTTCAGTAAACAGTAGAATGATATGTCTTACCAAAAAGCTCTAGCTTAGAAGTATAACTGATACTGCCTGCAGGATGCTGCGCAGAGAAATAGCAGACCTGAATACAGAACAAGGCAGATAAAAGTTAATCCCTGACATGACCAGAAAAGGAAAAGGAGAGACATGAAAAACCCGGTCTGGATCATGCCAGCAGGTTTTCTTTGCTGTGGTGCATACATCTGGTGTTTTTCTCTCCTTTTTTCTCACTCATCATGAAGATGTTAATTTTCCCCTGCTTTTAATATTCCAAATAAATGTGACACTTTAACTTACCTTAACCCCTTCCCAACCTGTGACACAGCGTGTGCGTCATGAAAGTCGGTGCCAATCCGACCTGTGACGCATATGCTGTGTCACAGAATGATCGCGTCCCTGCAGGCCGGGTGAAAGGGTTAACTCCAATTTCACCCGACCTGCAGAGACAGGGGGAGTGGTACTACAGCCCAGGGGGGTGGCTTCGCCCCCCCATGGCTACGATCGCTCTGATTGGCTGTTGAAAGCGAAACAGCCAATGAGAGCAATCTGTAATATTTCACCTATGAAAATTGGTGAAATATTACAATCCAGCCATGGCTGATGCTGCAATAGCATCTGCCATGGCTGGAGACCCTGATCTGGCCCCCCACCGACTGACGGCGGCGATCTGCAGCCGCCATCAGTGTTCCCTACCCCTCCATCCTGTCCTAAGCGCCTTCCTCTCCCCTCCGCCCCTCCCCCGTCTTCCCCTCTGCCCCTCCCCCATCTTCCCCTCCGCCCCCCCGCTGTCCGATTGCACCCCCCATACTTACATAGTCCCGGTGTCCCTCCCGGTGTCCTCCGTCTTCTCGCATGGGCGCCGCCATCTTGGAAAATGGCGGGCGCATGCGCAGTGCGCCCGCCGAATCTGCCGGCCGGCAGATTCGTTTCCTGTACATTTTGATCGCTGTGATAGAACCTATCACAGCGATCAAAATAAAAAAAATAGTAAATAAACCCCCCCTTTATCACCCCCATAGGTAGGGACAATAATAAAATACAGAAAATATATTTATTTTTGTTTTTCTGTTAGGGGTAGGGTTAAGGGTAGGGTTAGGGTTGCAGTTAGGGTTAGGGTTGCACTTAGGGTTAGGGTTGCACTTAGGGTTACACTTAGGGTTATGGTTGCACTTAGGGTTAGGGTTGCACTTAGGGATAGGGTTGCACTTAGGGTTGCACTTAGGGATAGGGTTGCACTTAGGGATAGGGTTGCACTTAGGGTTGCACTTAGGGTTAGGGTTGCACTTAGGGTTGCACTTAGGGTTAGGGTTGCACTTAGGGATAGGGTTGCACTTAGGGTTGCGCTTAGGCTAGGGTTGCACTTAGGGCTAGGGTTGCACTTAGGGTTGCACTTAGGGTTAGGGTTGCACTTAGGGTTAGGGTTGCACTTAGGGCTAGGGTTGCACTTAGGGCTAGGGTTGCACTTAGGGTTAGGGCTAGAATTAGGTTTAGGGTTAGAATTAGGGTTAGAATTAGGGTTAGGGTTAGAATTAGGGTTACAATTAGGGTCAGGGTTAGAATTAGGGCTAGGGTTGGAATTAGGGTTAGAATAAGGCTATGTGCACACGGTGCAGATTTGGCTGCGGATCCGCAGCGGATTGGTTGCTGCGGATTCGTAGCAGTTTTCCATCACATTTACAGTACCACGTAAACCTATGGAAAACCAAATCCGCTGTGCCCATGGTGCGGAAAATACAGCGCGGGAAGGCTGCGTTGTATTTTCCGCAGCATGTCAATTCTTTGTGCGAATTCTGCAGCATTTTACACCTGCTCGATAGTAGGAATACGCAGGTGAAATCCACACAAAAAACACTGGAAATCTGTGGTAAATCCACAGGTAAAGCGCAGTGCGTTTTACCTGCAGATTTTTAAAAAATGATGCGGAAAAATCCGCACACAAATCCGCAACGTCAGCACATAGCCTTAGGGTTAGGGTTGGAATTAGAGTTAGGGTTGGAATTAGGGTTAAGACTAGGGTTAGGGGTGTGTTGGGGTTAGGGTTGGGATTAGGGTTAGGGGTGTGTTGGGGTTAGTGTTGGAGTTAGAATTGAGGGGTTTCCACTGTTTAGGCACATCAGGGGGTCTCCAAACGCGACATGGCGCCACCATTGATTCCAGCCAATCTTGCGTTGAAAAAGTCAAATGGTGCTCTGTTGTGAGTTCCGTTCTTGGGCTCTATCCTGTGGTTGCAAATGGTATTTTTGGGAGTTCTGCTCTTGGGCTCTAGTAGCTAGTTCTTAGGCTGTGAAGAGGCATCTAGGCAGAGATAGGAACGCTCCACGGCTATTTCTAGTGTTGGTGTTAGGAGTAGGGATTGCGGTCAGTAAAGTTACCACTTCCTCAGAGCTAGTACATTATTTGTTTTACCCACTAGGTCATTTCAGTGCTGCTCCGTAATCACTAGGTCATATAGGTGATTACTATCTGTAGAGCTGCCACCTCCTCTGAGCTTGTCCATGATTGGTTTTACCCACCAGGTCATCTCAGTATCACTCCGTAACCACCAGGTCATAACAGTACAGCTGGCCCACAAAGTGTTAAATGCATCTCAAAAGAGGGAAGAGAAAGTTCTGAGTCATAGTTTTTTTTTCTTGTTGCTTGTTTCGTCTTTTTTTTCCCCTTGATTTTTGGATGGTGCAGGAGCTTGGTACTGATATGGAGGTTCAGGGTCTGTCTGCGCGTGTTGATCATCTCGCTGCAAGGGTACAGAGTATCCAAGACTATGTTGTTCAAACTCCTGTTTCTGAGCCTAGAATTCCTATCCCTGATTTGTTTTCTGGGGATAGATCTAGGTTTTTGAATTTTAAAAATAATTGCAGATTGTTTTTTGCTCTGAGACCCCGTTCCTCTGGTGACCCCATTCAGCAGGTAAAGATTGTTATTTCTCTGCTGCCTGGTGACCCGCAGGATTGGGCATTCTCCCTTGAGCCAGGGAATCCTGCATTGCTCAATGTAGATTCATTTTTTCAAGCACTTGGATTGCTTTATGACGAACCCAATTCTGTGGATCAGGCAGAAAAAATTTTGCTGGCTCTGTGTCAGGGTCAGGAAGCGGCAGAGATATATTGTCAGAAATTTAGAAAGTGGTCTGTGCTTACAAAATGGAATGAGGATGCCCTGGCGGCTATTTTCAGAAAGGGTCTTTCTGAAGCTCTTAAAGATGTTATGGTGGGGTTTCCCACGCCTGCTGGTTTAAACGAATCAATGTCTCTGGCCATTCAGATTGATCGGCGCCTACGTGAACGTAAGGTTGTGCACCATATGGCGGTGTCCTCTGGGCAGAGTTCTGAGCCTATGCAATGTGATAGAGTTTTGACGAGAGCAGAACGGCAGGAGTTCCGATGTCAGAATGGGCTGTGTTTTTACTGTGGTGACGCTACTCATGCTATCTCTGATTGCCCGAAGCGAACTATGAGGGTTGCTAGTTCGGTTACCATCAGTACTGTACAGCCTAAATTTCTCTTGTCTATTACCCTGATTTGCTCATTGTCGTCCTTTTCTGTAATGGCATTTGTGGATTCTGGCGCTGCCCTGAACTTAATGGACCTAGAATTTGCCAAGCGCTGTGGTTTTTCCTTGGAGCCTTTGCAGAGTCCTATTCCCTTGAGGGGGATTGATGCTACGCCATTGGCCAAGAATAAACCTCAGTACTGGACACAGTTAGCCATGAACATGGCTCCAGCACATCAGGAAAATATTTGTTTTTTGGTGTTGCATAATTTGCATGATGTGGTTGTGCTGGGGTTTCCATGGTTATTCACAGAGAAAGGTAATTTTGGGGTAAATCAAAGACTGTTCACAGAAAAAATCCCCAAAAATATTAAAATTTAACCTTTATTAAACCAATTAATTAAAAAAGACCAAAAACTGTGCACTTACAAAAACCATCACCAAAACACAATCAAACAACAGGAAAGGCCGGGACAGTGCCAAGCCCTACACTCACTGAATGCACCCTGCCTACTTGCGGAGGTTGGCACCCTATTATCCTACGCAATGGCGCCCCCGCTCCTCGTCGGCTCACCCTGCTACCCCTGCAAAACCCTGTCTGGAAGGCAGGATTGAAAAAAGATCATCCATACGGGTGCTCAGAAATGGATAAAAGCGCTACACAGATAGGGGATCGGCCCGGTGGTGCGGCTATCCACACCGCTCAAAATGATGAAAAACATATGAAAGCTAAGTAACCCTTTGATATTTGGTTGTACTCCTGACGAACCTCTTTAAAAAGAAGGAAGAGGGGAAACGCGTTGAGTGAAAAGGGATTCTTTTGAGTTAAAATGGTTTATTTTGACTGAGTAAAAAGTGATCTATCTGATGCAAATATATTGGTTGGCCGACCTGGACATTGTAAAAAGTTCATTATGACAATGTGTGGCTATATGAAGTACGAGTGTGTAGCACAATAATTTTCTTCTTATAAACATTGGGACAGCATCTTGAGAGGGGTTCCCAATATATTTAACCAACTAAGAGAATATATATGCATATGTTTCCATGAGGGTTTTTGGAAAAAACATTTTTTAAAATATAGCACTGTAGCACTTTCTCCTACTTTAAGCTGATTTAGCTATTAAGAGACTATTAGTTTCAGCCAGATATTCGTATAGGCTCACCCAGACATTGCCATCAATTTTATCCATTTCTGAACACCCGTATGGATGATCTTTTTTCAATCCTGCCTTCCAGACAGGGTTTTGCAGGGGTAGCAGGGTGAGCCGACGAGGAGCGGGGGCGCCATTGCGTAGGATAATAGGGTGCCAACCTCCGCAAGTAGGCAGGGTGCATTCAGTGAGTGTAGGGCTTGGCACTGTCCCGGCCTTTCCTGTTGTTTGATTGTGTTTTGGTGATGGTTTTTGTAAGTGCACAGTTTTTGGTCTTTTTTAATTAATTGGTTTAATAAAGGTTAAATTTTAATATTTTTGGGGATTTTTTCTGTGAACAGGTTTCCATGGTTACAGGTACATAATCCAGTACTGGATTGGAAATCTATGTCTGTGACTAGTTGGGGTTGTCAGGGGATACATAGTGACATTCCTCTGATGTCAATTTCCTCGTCCCCTTCTTCTGAAGTTCCTGAGTTTTTGTCGGATTACCAGGATATATTTGAGGAGCCTAAATCCAGTCCTCTGCCTCCTCATAGGGACTGTGATTGCGCTATTAATTTGATTCCTGGCTGTAAGTTCCCTAAGGGTCGACTTTTCAATCTGTCTGTGCCGCTATGCGGACTTATGTAAAGGAGTCCTTGGAGAAGGGGCATATTCGCCCGTCTTCGTCACCATTGGGAGCTGGATTCTTTTTTGTTGCCAAGAAGGATGGCTCCTTGAGGCCCTGTATAGATTATCGCCTTCTCAATAAGATCACGGTCAAATTCCAGTACCCTTTGCCTTTTCTCTCTGATTTGTTTGCTCGAATTAAAGGGGCTAGCTGGTTTACCAAGATTGACCTTCGAGGGGCGTATAATCTGGTCCGCATCAAACAGGGTGATGAATGGAAAACAGCATCTAATACGCCCGAAGGCCATTTTGAATATCTTGTGATGCCTTTCGGCTCTCTAATGCTCCATCTGTGTTTCAGTCCTTTATGCATGATATTTTTCGGGAGTATCTGGATAAATTTATGATTGTATATTTGGACGATATTTTGTTTTTTTCCGATGATTGGGAGTCTCATGTGAAGCAGGTCAGGATGGTATTTCAGATTCTTCGTGCTAATACACTGTTTGTGAAGGGGTCTAAGTGCCTTTTTGGAGTTCAGAAGGTTTCTTTTCTGGGGTTCATTTTTTCTCCCTCGGCTATTGAAATGGACCCTGTTAAGTTCCAGGCTATTTATGATTGGACGCAGCCCACATCTGTGAAGAGCCTTCAGAAGTTTTTGGGCTTTGCTAATTTTTATCGCCGCTTCATTGCTAATTTTTCTACTGTGGTTAAACCTCTGACCGATTTGACCAAGAAAGGTGCAGATGTGGTGAATTGGTCCTCTGCGGCTGTGGAGGCCTTTCAGGAGCTTAAGCGTCGTTTTACTTCTGCCCCTGTGTTGCGTCAGCCAGATGTCTATCTCCCTTTTCAGGTTGAGGTTGACGCTTCTGAGATTGGGGCAGGAGCTGTCCTGTCTCAGAGAAGTTCTGATGGCTCTGTGTTGAAACTGTGTGCTTTCTTCTCCAGAAAGTTTTCGCCTGCTGAGCGTAATTATGATGTCGGCAATCGGGAGTTGTTGGCTATGAAGTGGGCATTCGAGGAGTGGCGACATTGGCTTGAGGGAGCCAAGCATCGTGTTGTGGTCTTGACCGATCATAAGAATCTGATGTACCTTGAATCGGCCAAGCGGTTGAATCCTAGACAGGCTCGGTGGTCTTTGTTTTTCTCCCGTTTTGATTTTGTGGTCTCGTATCTTCCGGGATCTAAGAATGTGAAGGCTGATGCCCTGTCTAGGAGTTTTTTGCCTGATTCTCCTGGAGTCCGTGAGCCGGCTGGTATTCTCAAGGAGGGGGTGATTCTTTCTGCTATCTCCCCTGATTTACGGCGGGTGCTTCGGGAGTTTCAGGCTGATAGACCCGACCGCTGTCCTGTGGGGAAATTGTTTGTTCCTGATAGATGGACTAGTAAGGTGATTTCTGAGATTCATTGTTCAGTGTTGGCTGGTCATCCTGGGATCTTTGGTACCAGAGATTTGGTTGCCAGGTCCTTTTGGTGGCCTTCTTTGTCACGGGATGTGCGTTCCTTCGTGCAGTCCTGTGGGATTTGTGCCCGGGCTAAGCCCTGCTGTTCTCGTGCTAGTGGGTTGCTTTTGCCTTTGCCTATCCCTGAGAGGCCCTGGATGCATATTTCCATGGATTTTATTTCTGATCTTCCTGTTTCTCAGAAGATGTCTGTCATCTGGGTGGTTTGTGACCGGTTTTCTAAAATGGTCCATTTGGTACCTTTGCCTAAGTTGCCTTCCTCCTCTGATTTGGTTCCTTTGTTTTTCCAGCATGTGGTTCGTTTGCATGGTATTCCGGAGAATATTGTGTCTGACAGAGGTACCCAGTTTGTTTCTAGGTTTTGGCGGTCCTTTTGTGGTAGAATGGGCATTAATTTGTCTTTTTCTTCGGTGTTTCACCCTCAGACAAATGGACAGACGGAGCGAACCAATCAGACCTTGGAAACCTATTTGAGATGCTTTGTGTTGGCTGATCAGGATGATTGGGTTACCTTCTTGCCGTTGGCCGAGTTTGCCCTTAATAATCGGGCTAGTTCTGCTACCTTGGTTTCGCCTTTTTTTTCTAATTTTGGTTTTCATCCTCGCTTTTCTTCAGGGCAGGTTGAGCCTTCGGACTGTCCTGGGGTAGATTCTGTGGTGGACAGGTTGCAGCGGATTTGGACTCATGTGGTGGACAATTTGACATTGTCTCAGGAAAAGGCTCAACGTTTTGCTAACCGCCGTTGGTGCGTTGGTCCCCGGCTTCGGGTTGGGGATTTGGTCTGGTTGTCTTCTCATCATGTTCCTATGAAGATCTCTTCCCCTAAGTTCAAACCTCGTTTTATTGGTCCTTATAGGATTTCGGAAATTATCAATCCGGTGTCTTTTCGTTTGGCCCTTCCAGCTTCGTTTTCCATTCATAATGTGTTCCATAGATCTTTGTTGCGGAGATATGTGGTGCCCGTGGTTCCCTCCGTTGACCCTCCTGCTCCGGTGTTGGTTGGGGGGGAGCTGGAGTATGTGGTGGAGAAGATTTTGGATTCTCATCTTTCAAGGCGGAAACTTCAGTATCTGGTCAAGTGGAAGGGTTATGGCCAGGAGGATAACTCTTGGGTTTTTGCCTCCGATGTTCATGCTGCCGATTTGGTACGTTCTTTTCATTTGGCTCGTCCCGATCGGCCTGGGGGCTCTGGTGAGGGTTCGGTGACCCCTCCTTAAGGGGGGGTACTGTTGTGAGTTCCGTTCTTGGGCTCCATCCTGTGGTTGCAAATGATATTTTTGGGAGTTCTGCTCTTGGGCTCCCTCTGGTGGTTTCAAGTGGAACTTAGCAGCTGCTTTCACTAATCGGTTCCCTGGCTTTGTTATTTAACTGGGCTTTGGGCTGTAGTGGATGCCAGCTGTCAATGTTCCTTCCTGTGGATTCAGTCCTTTCCTGGAAGTTCTCTGTTGGCCAGTCCATTTCAGCTTAAGATAAGTTCTGATAGTTTTTGGGTGTTTCCCTGCCTATGACCTTTTGTTCAGTTTAATGTTGTGAATTTGGTTTTTGGGCTCCCCCGGTGGTCACTGGTGGTACTGGACTTGTGTGCTTCACTTTCTCTGTTCACCTGTTTCCATCAGGATATGGGTGTATCCTATTTAGCCTTGCTGCTCAGTTATTCTAGTGCCGGCCATCAATGTAACCAGAGCCTTTCTGTTGCATGTTCCTGCTTCTAGACTACTATCAGCTAAGTTGGACTCTTAGTCCTAAGTTTGTTTTGCATTTTTGTTCCAGTTCACAGTTATGTTATTTTTCTGTAGCTGGAAGCTCTTGTGGGCCGAAATTGCCACTCCGGTGTCATGAGTTGACACATGAGTCTTAAAGTAATTTCGGGATGGTATTTTAATAGGGTTTTCAGCTGACCGTGAAGTTCCCTATTGTATCTTCTTGCTATCTAGTAAGCGGACCTCGCTTTGCTGAACCTACCTTCATACTGCGTATGTCTTTTCCTCTGAACTCACCGTCAATATATGTGGGGGGCTTCTGTCTCCTTTTTGGGGGAATTTCCCTAGAGGTAAGCCAGGTCTGTCTTTTCCTCTATTAGGGTTAGTTAGTCCTCCGGTTGGCGCTAGGCGTCTAGGGATAAAACGTAGGTACGCCACCCGGCCACTGTTAGTTGTGTGGTAGGTTTAGCTCACGGTCAGCTCGAGATTCCATCACCCAAGAGCTGTTCTGTTATTTATGTTCTCTGACGTTCCCTTGCCATTGGGAACCATGACAGTATGGCCGGCCAAGGGTTAAAACCGTCGGCAGAAGAAAGGAGAGAAAAAGAAGTCTGCAGATTTATTTTTTTTTTTTTCTTCTGAGCTTGCTTTTTAGTTGACTCAGTTGCATTTCTGCTCTAATTGCAGCCTTTGTCTCTCTCTCTCCTTCTAATCCTTGAATGGCTTTGATCTCACCTGATTAAAATGGATCCTCAGAGTTTGGCTACAGGTTTGAATAATCTTGCTACGAAGGTTCAAAATTTACAGGATTTTGTTATTCATACTCCTATATCTGAACCTAGAATTCCTATACCAGAATTTTTCTCCGGGGATAGATCTCGTTTCCTGAATTTCAAAAATAATTGTAAATTATTTCTTTCCCTGAGATCTCGCTCCGCTGGAGATCCCGCACAGCAGGTTAAGATAGTAATTTCCTTGCTGCGGGGTGACCCTCAAAACTGGGCATTTGCATTGGCACTCGGGGATCCTGCGTTGCTCAATGTGGATGCGTTTTTTCTGGCTTTGGGGTTGCTTTATGAGGAACCTAATTTAGAGATTCAGGCTGAAAAAGCCTTGATGGCCCTATCTCAAGGGCAAGATGAAGCTGAAATATACTGCCAAAAATTTCGTAAATGGTCTGTGCTTACTCAGTGGAATGAGTGCGCCCTGGCGGCGAATTTCAGAGAGGGTCTCTCTGATGCCATTAAAGATGTTATGGTGGGGTTCCCTGCACCTACAGGTCTGAATGAGTCCATGACAATGGCTATTCAGATTGATCGGCGTTTGCGGGAGCGCAAACCTGTGCACCATTTGGCGGTGTCTTCTGAGAAGGCTCCAGAAAATATGCAATGTGATAGAATTCTGTCCAGAAGCGAACGGCAGAATTTTAGGCGAAAAAATGGGTTGTGCTTCTATTGTGGTGATTCAACTCATGTTATATCAGCATGCTCTAAACGTACAAAAAAGGTTGATAAGTCTATTTCAATTGGCACTTTACAGTCTAAGTTTATTCTGTCTGTGACCTTGATTTGTTCATTATCGTCAATTACCGCGGATGCCTATGTCGACTCTGGCGCCGCTTTGAGTCTAATGGATTGGTCCTTTGCCAGGCGCTGTGGGTTTGATCTAGAGCCTCTGGAAGTTCCTATACCTCTGAAGGGTATTGACTCTACACCATTGGCTAGTAATAAACCACAATACTGGACACAAGTGACTATGCGTATGAATCCAGACCATCAGGAGATGATTCGCTTCCTTGTGTTGTACAATCTACATGACGTTTTGGTGCTCGGATTACCATGGTTACAATCTCATAACCCAGTCCTTGACTGGAAAGCAATGTCTGTGTTAAGCTGGGGATGTCAGGGGGCTCATGGGGACGTATCTTTGGTTTCCATTTCGTCATCTATTCCCTCTGAGATTCCGGAATTTTTGTCTGATTATCGTGATGTTTTTGAGGAGCCTAAGCTTGGTTCACTACCTCCTCACAGAGATTGCGATTGTACCATAGATCTGATTCCGGGCAGTAAATTTCCAAAGGGTCGTTTATTTAATCTATCTGTACCTGAACATGCTGCTATGCGAGAATATATTAAGGAGTCCCTGGAAAAGGGACATATTCGTCCTTCTTCATCTCCCTTAGGAGCCGGTTTTTTCTTTGTATCTAAAAAAGATGGCTCTTTGAGGCCGTGTATTGATTATCGACTCTTGAATAAAATTACAGTCAAATATCAGTATCCTCTGCCACTGCTGACTGATTTGTTTGCTCGAATAAAAGGGGCTAAGTGGTTCTCTAAGATTGATCTCCGTGGGGCGTATAATTTGGTGCGAATTAAGCAGGGGGATGAGTGGAAAACCGCATTTAATACACCCGAGGGCCATTTTGAGTATTTAGTAATGCCTTTTGGTCTTTCAAATGCCCCTTCAGTCTTTCAGTCCTTTATGCATGACATTTTCCGTGAATATTTGGATAAATTTATGATCGTGTATCTGGATGATATTTTGATTTTTTCGGATGACTGGGATTCTCATGTCCAACAGGTCAGGAGGGTTTTTCAGGTTTTGCGGGCTAATTCCTTGTGTGTGAAGGGTTCTAAGTGTATTTTTGGGGTTCAAAAGATTTCTTTTTTGGGGAACATTTTTTCCCCCTCTTCCATTGAGATGGATCCAGTCAAGGTTCGGGCTATTTGTGATTGGACGCAACCTTCTTCTCTTAAGAGCCTTCAGAAATTTTTGGGATTTGCTAATTTTTATCGTCGATTTATAACTGGTTTTTCTGATGTTGCTAAACCTTTGACTGATTTGACCAAAAAGGGTGCTGATGTTGCTGATTGGTCCCCTGCTGCTGTGGAGGCCTTTCGGGAGCTTAAGCGCCGCTTTTCCTCCGCCCCTGTGTTGCGTCAGCCTGATGTTACTCTTCCTTTTCAGGTTGAGGTCGATGCTTCCGAGATCGGAGCTGGGGCGGTCTTGTCGCAGAAAAGTTCCGACTGCTCCGTGATGAGACCTTGTGCGTTCTTTTCTCGAAAATTTTCGCCCGCTGAGCGAAATTATGATATTGGTAATCGGGAGCTTTTGGCTATGAAGTGGGCTTTTGAGGAGTGGCGTCATTGGCTTGAGGGGGCTAGACATCAGGTGGTGGTATTGACCGATCACAAGAATTTGATTTATCTTGAGTCTGCCAGGCGCCTGAATCCTAGACAGGCGCGCTGGTCGTTGTTTTTCTCTCGGTTTAATTTTGTGGTCTCATACTTACCAGGTTCTAAAAATGTGAAGGTGGATGCCCTTTCTAGGAGTTTTGAGCCTGATTCCCCTGGTGATTCTGAACCTACAGGTATCCTTAAGGATGGGGTGATATTATCTGCTGTTTCCCCAGACCTGCGACGGGCTTTGCAGGAGTTTCAGGTGGATAGACCTGATCGTTGCCCGCCTGGTAGACTGTTTGTTCCTGATGATTGGACCAGTAGAGTCATCTCGAAGGTTCATTCTTCTGTGTTGGCAGGTCATCCCGGGATCTTTGGTACCAGGGATTTGGTGGCTAGGTCCTTCTGGTGGCCTTCCCTGTCTCGAGATGTACGAGTTTTTGTGCAGTCTTGTGATGTTTGTGCTCGGGCCAAACCTTGTTGTTCTCGGGCCAGCGGATTGTTGTTATCTTTGCCTATTCCGAAGAGGCCTTGGACTCACATCTCTATGGATTTTATTTCTGATCTTCCTGTTTCTCAGAAAATGTCTGTCATCTGGGTGGTGTGTGACCGTTTTTCAAAGATGGTTCATTTGGTGCCCTTGCCTAAGTTGCCTTCCTCATCCGAGTTGGTTCCTCTGTTTTTTCAAAATGTGGTTCGCTTGCATGGTATTCCAGAGAATATCATTTCTGACAGGGGGACCCAGTTCGTGTCTAGATTTTGGCGGGCGTTCTGTGCTAGGATGGGCATTGATTTGTCTTTTTCGTCTGCGTTCCATCCTCAGACTAATGGCCAGACTGAGCGAGCTAATCAGACCTTGGAGACTTATTTGAGGTGTTTTGTGTCTGCGGATCAGGATGACTGGGTTGCCTTTTTGCCGTTGGCGGAGTTTGCCCTCAATAATCGGGCTAGTTCTGCATCTTTGGTTTCTCCTTTCTGTTGCAATTCGGGGTTTCATCCTCGTTTTTCTTCCGGTCAGGTGGAGTCTTCGGATTGTCCTGGAGTGGATACTGTGGTGGATAGGTTGCATCGGATTTGGGGACAGGTGGTGGACAATTTGGAGTTGTCCCAGGAGAAGACTCGGCATTTTGCTAACCGCCGTCGTCGTGTTGGTCCTCGTCTTCGTGTTGGGGACTTGGTGTGGTTGTCTTCTCGTTTTGTCCCTATGAGGGTTTCTTCTCCTAAGTTTAAGCCTCGGTTCATCGGCCCGTATAAGATTTTGGAGATTCTTAACCCCGTGTCCTTTCGATTGGACCTCCCAGCATCTTTTTCTATCCATAATGTCTTCCATCGGTCATTATTGCGCAGGTATGAGGTACCGGTTGTGCCTTCCGTTGAGCCTCCCGCTCCGGTGTTGGTTGAGGGTGAATTGGAGTACGTTGTGGAGAAGATCTTGGACTCCCGTGTTTCCAGACGGAAACTTCAGTATCTGGTCAAGTGGAAGGGCTACGGTCAAGAGGATAATTCTTGGGTGACAGCCTCTGATGTTCATGCCTCTGATTTGGTCCGTGCCTTTCATAGGGCTCATCCTGATCGCCCTGGTGGTTCTTGTGAGGGTTCGGTGCCCCCTCCTTGAGGGGGGGTACTGTTGTGAATTTGGTTTTTGGGCTCCCCCGGTGGTCACTGGTGGTACTGGACTTGTGTGCTTCACTTTCTCTGTTCACCTGTTTCCATCAGGATATGGGTGTATCCTATTTAGCCTTGCTGCTCAGTTATTCTAGTGCCGGCCATCAATGTAACCAGAGCCTTTCTGTTGCATGTTCCTGCTTCTAGACTACTATCAGCTAAGTTGGACTCTTAGTCCTAAGTTTGTTTTGCATTTTTGTTCCAGTTCACAGTTATGTTATTTTTCTGTAGCTGGAAGCTCTTGTGGGCCGAAATTGCCACTCCGGTGTCATGAGTTGACACATGAGTCTTAAAGTAATTTCGGGATGGTATTTTAATAGGGTTTTCAGCTGACCGTGAAGTTCCCTATTGTATCTTCTTGCTATCTAGTAAGCGGACCTCGCTTTGCTGAACCTACCTTCATACTGCGTATGTCTTTTCCTCTGAACTCACCGTCAATATATGTGGGGGGCTTCTGTCTCCTTTTTGGGGGAATTTCCCTAGAGGTAAGCCAGGTCTGTCTTTTCCTCTATTAGGGTTAGTTAGTCCTCCGGCTGGCGCTAGGCGTCTAGGGATAAAACGTAGGTACGCCACCCGGCCACTGTTAGTTGTGTGGTAGGTTTAGCTCACGGTCAGCTCGAGATTCCATCACCCAAGAGCTGTTCTGTTATTTATGTTCTCTGACGTTCCCTTGCCATTGGGAACCATGACAGTTTAAGTTATGTCTCTTTTGTCCAGCTTGTCATCATGAAATATTCCGGCTAGTTGGAAGCTCTGGGGTTGCAGATTTGCCCCTCCACACCGTGAGTCGGTGTGGAGGTTATTTTTGTAAACTCTGCGTGGACATTTAGTTTTTATACTGACCGCACAGTAGCCTTTTCTTTCTCTGTCTATTTAGATAGTAGTGGCCTCCTTTGCTAAAATCTAGTTTCATTTCTGAGTTTGTCATTTCCCTCTTCACTCACCGTCAATATTTGTGGGGGGCTATCTTTCCTTTGGGGGTTTCTCTGAGGCGAGATAGTTTTCCGTTTCCATCTTCAGGGGTAGCTAGTTCTTAGGCTGTGAAGAGGCGTCTAGGCAGAGATAGGAACGCTCCACGGCTATTTCTAGTGTTGGTGTTAGGAGTAGGGATTGCGGTCAGTAAAGTTACCACTTCCTCAGAGCTAGTACATTATTTGTTTTACCCACTAGGTCATTTCAGTGCTGCTCCGTAATCACTAGGTCATATAGGTGATTACTGTCTGTAGAGATGCCACCTCCTCTGAGCTTGTCCATGATTGGTTTTACCCACCAGGTCATCTCAGTACCACTCCGTAACCACCAGGTCATAACAGTGCTCTCTCCCTTCGGAGCCCCGATGTATGCCCAAACAGTGGTTTACCACCACATATGTGGTACCAGCGTACTCAGGAGAAACTGGACAACAAATTTTGGGGTCCAATTTCTCCTGTAACCTTTGGAAAAAATAAAAAATTCTGGGGTAAAAAATCATTTTTGAGGAAAGAAAAATTATTTATTATTTTTACGGCTCTGCGTTATAAACTTCTGTGAAGCACTTGGGGGTTCAAAGTGCTCACCACACATCTAGATAAGTTCCTTTGGGGGTCTAGTTTCCAAAATGGGTCACTTGTGGGGGGTTTCTACTGTTTAGGCACATCAGGGGTTCTGCAAATGCAACGTGATGCCCGCAGAGCATTCCATCAAAGTCTGCATTTCAAAACGTCACTACTTCACTTCCGAGCCCTGGCATATGCCCAAAAGTGGTTTACCCCCACATATGGGGTATCAGCATACTCAGGAGAAACTGGACAACAACCTTTGGGGTCAAATTTCTCCTGTTACTGGAAAAATAAAAAAATTCTGGGCTAAAAAATTTTTTTTGAGGAAAGAAAACGTATTTATTATTTTCACGTCTCTGCATTATAAACTTCTGTGAAGCACTTGAGGGTTCAAAGTGCTCACCACACATCTAGATAAGTTCCTTTGGGGGTCTAGTTTCCAAAATGGGGTCACTTGTGGGTGGTTTCTACTGTTTAGGCACATCAGGGGCTCTGCAAACGCAACGTGACGCCCGCAGAGCATTCCATCAAAGTCTGCATTTCAAAACATCACTACTTCAGTTCCAAGCCCCGGCATGTGCCCAAACAGTGGATTACCCCCACATTTAGAGTATCATCGTACTCAGGAGAAACTGGACAACAACGTTTTGGGTCAAATTTGTCCTGTTACCCTTGGGAAAATAAAAAATTCTGGGCTAAAAAATAATTTTTGAGAAAAGAAAAAAAAAATTATTTTCATGGCTCTGCGTTATAAACTTCTGTGAAGCACTTTGGGGTTCAAAGTGCTCACCACACATCCATATTAGTTCGTTGGGAGGTCTAATTTCCAAAATTGGGTTACTTGTGGGGGAGCTCCAATGTTTAGGCACACAGGGGCTCTCCAAACACGACATGGTGTCCGCTAATGATTGGAGCTAATTTTCCATTCAAAAAGCCAAATGGCGTGCCTTCCCTTCCGAGCCTTGCCGTGCGCCCAAACAGTGGTTTACCCCGACATATGGGGTATAAGCATACTCAGGACAAACTGGACAACAACATTTGGGGTCCAATTTCTCCTTTTACCCTTGGAAAAAATAAAAAATTCTGGGCTAAAAAATCATTTTTGAGGGAAGAAAAATTATTTATTATTTTCACGGCTCTGCGTTATAAACTTCTGTGAAGCACCTGGGGGTTTAAAGTGCTTACTATGCATCTAGATAAGTTAATTGGGGGGTCCAGTTTCCAAAATGGGGTCACTGGTGGGGGAGCTCCAATGTTTAGGCACACAGGGGCTCTCCAAAAGCGACATGGTGTCCGCTAACGATTGGAGCTAATTTTCCATTCAAAAAGTCAAATGGCGCGCATTCCCTTCCGAGCCTTGCCGTGCGCCCAAACAGTAGTTTACCCCCACATATGAGGTATCGGCGTACTCAGGAGAAATTGCCCAAGAAATTTTAGGACCCATTTTATCCTGTTGCCTATGTGAAAATGAAAAAATTGAGGCTAAAATAAATTTTTTGTGAAAAAAAAGTATTTTTTCATTTTTACGGATGAATTTGTGAAGCACCTGAGGGTTTAAAGTGCTCACTATGCATCTAGATAAGTTCCTTGGGGGGGCTAGTTTCCAAAATGGGGTCAATTGTGGGGGAGCTCCAATGTTTAGGCACACAGGGGCTCTCCAAACGCGACATGGTGTCCGCTAACAATGGAGATAATTTTTCATTCAAAAAGTCAAATGGCGCTCCTTCCCTTCCAAGCCTTACCATGTGCCCAAACAGTGGTTTACCCCCACATATGAGGTATCGGCGTACTCAGGAGAAATTGCCCAACACATTTTAGGACCCATTTTATCCTGTTACCTATGTGAAAATGAAAAAATTGAGGCTAAAAGAATTTTTATGTGAAAAAAAGTACTTTTTCATTTTTACGGATCAATTTGTGAAGCACCTGCGGGTTTAAAGTGCTCACTATGCATCTAGATAAGTTCCTTGGGGCGTCTAGTTTCCAAAATGGGGTCACTTGTGGGGGTAGCTCCAATGTTTAGGCACACAGGGGCTCTCCAAACGCGACATGGTGTCCGCTAAAGATTGGAGCCAATTTTTCATTCAAAAAGTCAAATATTGCTCCTTCCCTTCTGAGCCCTGCCGTGTGCCCAAACAGTGGTTACCCCCACATATGAGGTATCAGCGTACTCAGGACAAATTGGACAACAACTTTCGTGGTCCAGTTTCTCTTTTTACCCTTGGGAAAATAAAAAAATTGTTGCTAAAAGATCATTTTTGTGACTAAAAAGTTAAATGTTCATTTTTTCCTTCCATGTTGCTTCTGCTGCTGTGAAACACCTGAAGGGTTAATAAACTTCTTGAATGTGGTTTTAAGCACCTTGAGGGGTGCAGTTTTTATAATGGTGTAACTTTTAGGTATTTTCAGCCATATAGAACCCTCAAACTGACTTCAAATGTGAGGTGGTCCCTAAAAAAAATGGTTTTGTAAATTTTGTTGCAAAATTGAGAAATCACTGGTCAAATTTTAACCCTTATAACTTCCTAGCAAAAAAAAATTTTGTTTCCAAAATTGTGCTGATGTAAAGTAGACATGTGGGAAATGTTATTTATTAACTATTTTGTGTCACATAACTCTCTGGTTTAACAGAATAAAAATTCAAAATGTGAAAATTGTGAAATTTTCAAAATTTTCGCCAAATTTCCATTTTTTTCACAAATAAACACAGAAATTATCGACCTAAATTTACCACTAACATGAAGCCCAATATGTCACGAAAAAACAATCTCAAAATCGCTGTTGAAGCGTTCCTGAGTTATTACCTCATAAAGGGACACTGGTCAGAGTTGCAAAAAATGGCCAGGTCATTAAGGTCAAAATAGGCTGGGTCATGAAGGGGTTAATTTTTTGTAGTTACTGGATCCACATCATCTTCTGTAGCTTTCATTACCCAGGAACTCGACTGGCGTCTGCTTACACTGCACCCATTATGGAAAATCTCCTATATCTGTGAGCTTATGTTATTGCTTTTTTTCTTTATTTATTTTTCAGGTGCGTATGTGTATTTTCTTACTGTGTAGTAGGGGAACACGATATCTTGATGAATGAGCTACTCTGCGGTAAATGAGAATCCTTTTGTTCTCCAAAATGACTCTTTGTTGTGTTTTTTTTTTGTTACTGTATGTTTTTATATTATATTTTTTAAATACTATATATATTCTTTTTAAAGTAAATGTATTGCAAAAAATGTAATGTATACAAATTTTATACCCGTGTACATATGAGTACATTTTTTTACTATTAAATTCTCCCAAATCTGCAAATTATTGCAGTGATTTTTTTCCTTCATTTACATGAGAAATAGAACACAAAGAAAATCTATGCATTAAAAATGAATTAACCGTATGATTATTAATTGTGCACTTTCCGATCCCTTTGTGCCTTTATTCCATGTTTCTTGAATCTCATTTGAATCCTTTTGGCTAAGTAATGTGTCAGGGGGGATACTATCAAGAATCTCAGAGTTACTTTAAAAAGCAGGACAACCCTGCCAGATTAGAATACCAATGAGAGAGGTGAAGAAGCCTTTACTATAGTTGGAGGGCAGCTCTCAGTCTGAAAAATACCTGAAAAAAATGGACCTCTGTGGACTAATTTTCAGAATCCCACTGTAAAGTGGGCTCATGTCAATCATCAGAACAGACAGCTTTATTCACAGATACAAACTAGTTATACATTCAAGAGCCGCCAGAAGATCTTCATTAAAAAAGACACCGGACATGAAAAGAGCTGAGTTGTTTTATTATAATACTTCAAAACCGGCGTTTTGTTTTATATGTTCTTAGAAATGTATTAGCTCTTTTCTGTAATTTATAAAAGTGCCTCGGAAGAAACAAATGGGAACGATGTTGTTTTTCTTTTTCCTAAATGCATTAAAATCTTTTGCTGTCTTCTAAATATATTTCTTTCTTTGAATAACAAGCAAGAAAAAAAGTTTCCAGAGGTAAAATAAAAATTCTTTTTAATCTTTTTTTTGTCATTTAGAAAAAAAAAATCGACTGAGATGACTTTGGAAAATGTCCACTGACTATATCATTAAAGGCTATATGAAAGCGATTGGAAAAATAAAGACTTCAAACGATGTGTGAAATTAGAAGTTGTTCGGTTTAAACCTTAGAATAGAGAGAAAGGCACAATCCACCAGTGTCGGTATATGACATAGATACATGTAATTACAGATTTGCACAAGGGGCTCAACTACTGACTTACATAACTTTCTCAGAGTTTGAAAAACAATATTTTCTTAATTGGGATTATAAGGTGCTGTAGAATGTTTCCCCATTCCAGTAATGATGATACAATCTATGGACAGTTGTTTCTTTGGTGAACCATTGACCAAGTAAAATTAAATAAACTTATACCCCTGTAACGTGGCACGGGACGTAGCCACGGGTGACGCACTTGTCTCCAGCTCCCTGGTTAGTTACATGAAAGTGGAGGTCCTGGCTGAGTGTGAGGACATGTGCTGTGAGGGTCTTGTGCCTGTGCAGGCTGCATATAGCCGATGTTGTGGGCTGGCCAGGACCAGTTGTTTCACAGTTCAGTGAGAGATATTTCCATTCCAAAATAAACTCTTTACTGATGGTAATTTGGGAAGGGTTATATACAAGGGATAGCAGGTACAAAGTCTTATGCATGTTTCCTTTTCAATGTGAAGCATTATTCCACACAGTATCCGTCCTCTGTTGTATACTACAGTTCTTTCAAGGCACAAGGTTTCTCCCTACTTCTCTACAACCCAGCTTTAATGCTGCAGTCCTGATTCACAGGTCTCTGTTAAATGCTCAGAGTTCTGCATCCTATTTCTTCCACTAATGGCACCCTGAATGTACTGCTTGGGACCCTTCACCAGTTTTCATTCTTACTGAAAGGCCACTTACCTTCTGTGTTACAAGCTGGAGGTCCTCTTCTAGGACACATCTCCGGAAGGCCACTCTGTCTTTTGTCATGTTTTCTATAGGATCTCAGTATCTCTTCTTCTTAGTCTCCTCTCACTCAGGGCCAACCTTTTTGCAGCTCTGCTAACTAAGTACTCCAAACCTTCTCTATCTAACTAACTATCAAATAGGAAACCAATCACGTTCTCTAACACAACCTCTTCCCACTGTGGGCTAGTCCAAACATTAATTCTATCTTACAGTCAGCTATCTACATATCTATACCCTAAACTACCTATATTACATTACTGTACAATATAATACCTTACATTATCAAGGTACATATAACACATCTGTATATACTGTATGTATATATATATATATATATACTAGATGGTGGCCCGATTCTAGCGCATCGGTTATTCTAGAATACGTATGTATGTATGTATATAGCAGCCACATAGTATATAGCACAGGCCACGTAGTATATAGGAGGCATGTAGTATATAGCAGACAAATAGTACGTGGCCTGTGCTATATACTATGTGGCTGCTATATACATACATACATATTCTAGAATACCCGATGCGTTAATACTGGCCATGCAGTACATAACACAGCCCATGTACTATATAACACAGCCCATGTAGTATATAGCAGACACGAAGTATATAACACAGGCAACATTGTATATAACACAGGCTATGCAGTATATAACACAGGGCACGTAGTATATAGCACAGCCCACGCACTATATAACACAGCCCACACAGTATATAACACTGCCCATGTAGAATATAGCACAGCCCCCACAGTATATCACACAGCCCATGTAGTATATACGTAACACTGCCCATGTAGTATATAGCACAGCCCTGCAGTGTATCACACAGCCCACGTTGTATATAACACTGCCCATGTAGTATATAGCACAGACCCCGCAATATATCACACAGCCCACGTAGTATATAACACTGCCCATGTAGTATATAGCACAGCCCCAACAGTATATCACACAATCCACGCAGTATATCACACTGCCCACATAATATATAGCACAGCCCCTGCAGTATATCACACAGCCCACGCAGTATATCACACTGCCCATGTAGTATATAGCACAGCCCCCGCAGTATATCACACAGCCCATGCAGTATATCACACAGCCCACGTAGTATTTAGCAGTGTGGGCATCATATCCCTATTAAAAAAAATAATTAAAATAAAAAATAGTGATATACTCACCCACCGGGATCCACCGAAGCACTGGCGATGCGCATGTGGCTGCCGCCATCTTCCGTTCCCAGGATGCATTGCGAAATTACCCAGAAGACTTAGCGGTCTCGCGAGACCGCTAAGTCTTCTGAGTAATTTCGCAATGCTTCTTTGGGAACGGAAGATGGCAGCAGCCGCGTGCGGCTCGGCGGACTACGGAGGGTGAGAATAGCAGGTTTTTTGTTTTTTTTATTTTTTTTAACATTACGTTTTTTACTATTGATGCTGCATAGGCAGCATCAATAGTAAAAAGTTGGGGACACAGGGTTATTAGCAGCGGTTTTACCCGCGGCATAACGCGGTCTGTTACCGCTGCCATTAACCCTGTGTGAGCGCTGACTGGAGGGGAGTATGGAGCGGGCGCCAGGCACTGACTGCGGGGAGTAAGGAGTGGCCATTTTGACGCCGGACTGTGCCCGTCGCTGATTGGTCGTGGCCGTTTTGCTGCGACCAATCAGAGACTTGGATTTCCATGACAGACAGAGGTCGCGACCAATGAATATCTGTGATAGACAGACAGACAGAAGTGACCCTTAGACAATTATATAGTAGATATATATATATATATATATAAATATATATATATTTATACATATATGCAAAAAGATGCATGGCATAAAACATACACAATTCTATTGGTGTTTTTAGGGATAGGAACGTGACAGCACGGTCCACCACCCTTACAAGCTATTAGTACGTTATGAGAGTATCATTGGTCAGCGCTGGTTGATTATAATTATTTTTCACTAATTTTCTTATTCTTAGATAACAGTCAAGATGGACTGATCAGTAAATGGAAATACTCTCTTAGCCCTATACACCATTGGTAATCTATTTGGTCAAATATGCCTAATTCTTGCCTTTATTATCCAGGAATTTCTGCATCATTTTGCTCACAGTGGGCTTGATTTTAGGACACATTTTTATACTACTTGCTCTCTAATGTTTTGAGATGATCAACTTAAAAAAGAAACAGTACAAAAAACATGACATTGTGGTACTCTGTTCTGAGATATTTATGATGCATATGTCTGCATGTGACTATCCAGTGGTTATGAAATCCAGCACCACTTTTTAAATGCTTTTAACACATCATACGAATGTTTTGAATTTGTTCCATGATAAATTGATTGGTGTTACTAAATTGGAGCAAAAGATCCCTACTCAAATATAGTAGTAATAGAATCCCTAATCTCAGATAATAGTGAGATTATCCCTACTCTAAAACAATATTAAGAGTATCCCTACTCAAAGATTACAGTAAGGCTATGATCACAAGTTGCGTTTTTGCTGCGTTTTATATGCAAATTTTAAGCTACCGTATATACCCGAGTATAAGCCGAGACCCCTAATTTTGCTACAAAAAACTGGGAAAACTTAATGACTCGAGTATAAGCCTAGGGTAGAAAATGCAGCAGCTACCGGTAAATTTCAAAAATAAAAATAGATACAAATAAAAGTAAAATTAATTGAGACATCAGTAGTTTACTCGTAAGTGTTTTTGAATATCCATATTGAATCAGGAGCCCCATATAATGCTCCGTACAGTTCATGATGGGCCCCATAAGATGCTCCATACAAAATACGCCCCATATAATGCTCCATACAGTTTATGATGGGTTCCATAAGATGCTCCATATTAAAATATGCCCCAAAAATGCTGCACAAATGTTGATTATAACCCCATAAGATGCTCCATAGACACCTTTGCCCCTATAATGCTCCACAAATGTTGATTATGGCCCCATAAGATGCCCCATACAGATATTTGCCCAATATAATGCTGCACATGGCCCCATAAGATGCTCCATACAGATATTTGCCCCATATAATGCTGCACATGGCCCCATATAGATATTTGCCCCATATAATGCTGCACATGGTCCCATAATATGCTCCATACAGATATTTGCCCCCAAATAATGCTGCACATGGCCCCATAAGATGCTCCATACAGACATTTGCCCTATATGCTGTTGCTGCGATTAAAAAAATAAAAAACTACATACTCACCTCTCAGGCCCCGACACTTGCTATATTCACCAGTCCGCGCTCCCCCACCAACCACCGCTGAGTCTTCCCCGTCCTCTGCACTGACGTTCAGGCAGAGGGCGGCGCACACTAATCACGCCCTCTGACCTGAGCGTCACTGCAGACGATGCAGAAAATGCAGCAGGGATCCAGGGACTGCTCCAGGAGCAGGTGAGTATTATTACACAGCTCTGCTCCCCCTCCCCTGCTGACCCCTGAGTATGACTCAAGTATAAGCCGAGAGGGTTACTTTCAGCCCAAAAAAGTGGGCTGAAAATCTCGGCGTATACTCGAGAATAAACGGTATGTTTTACAGTACCAGTAAAAGCTATGAGATTTCAGAAATCTCATGTACACACATTTGTTTTTTTCCTGACTAAGGCTATGAGCACACGCTGCGGATTAGAATGTGGAATTTTCTGTGTGGATTCTGAATCTCTTGGCATAAAACGCAGGTCAAAATCTGCACTTTTTTGGTGGCTTTTGTGCGTTTTTCCTGTGGATTTACTACGGATTCTGTGCAGATTTCTTGCGTTTTTACCCGTGCATTTCCTTTAATGGAATAGGTGCAGAAACACTGCAGAAGCGTACAAAGAATTGACATGGTCCTTTTTTCAGTCCTCCAAGAATTCCGTGTGGAATTTTCTGCACCATTTGCACAGCATTTTTTTCTCGTTGATTTACATTGTACTGTAAATCACTTGCGGTTCTGCAGAGTTTCTGCGCAGAAAAAAAACGCTGCGGATCTGCAGTAAATCCACAACGTGTGCACATAGCCATTTTCAGTACTAGGCAGTCAAGATATTGGATAACTGTAGGTGCAATGCATGTTGAGAAGGGAGGAAGAAGAAAATTTAGGGGAAAGAAACTTCATGCACCTATAGTGCTGATAGAATACTAATGTAGAAGAACCATCCACTAAACAGGAGTGAAGACAAGCTACAGACCAGGAAAATCAGGATCGACCCTAGATATGTTAGACTGGTTTGTTCATCTAATGGTTAAGGGCAACAAAACCATGATTTTCTACTGGTTTTGTGTGAAAGACAGATATGATTTCGAAGATTTGTTTGTCATGGGACAATTCTTTAAATATTATATTTAAGAAGTTTCCTGCACAACTAAGAATACAGTTTTGATTAAACTAAATACACTAATGTAATATAAGATACAATAAAATGTAATAAATGTGATCGGCAGATGAAGTCACTGGATGCGTTTCTACAAACATAATCTGCAAATCAATATAATGTACCATTTTATGAAATTCATTCCAGCTAAAAAGTTAAAATATGATTGACGTAAACCAGGCAATGTCAACTTCAAGGTTTGTATAATCAATACAGAATCCGTGCACTTTAAAACATTAATTTACATTATTATGGCAATTGTTGCTATTGGAATGATTAGTAGATAGGCAGTTGCTGTGTTTCATCTTTTCACCTTTATTAAGATGATGAATGAAAGCAGTCTGCTGATTTGCATAAGTCAAAGATCTTTTTAGGATACTTAAGAATTATTTTTGACACTTTATTGCCAATTTTTCAATGCTCACTTAGATTTTACAGCTTGATAAATCACCGGCAAAAATTGTCATAAAACTGATGGTCTTCGGCATAAATTAAAAAGTCGTATCTACAGTTAACCCATTGCAGATATCCACTTTGTAGGCAGAACTTAACGCTCCCAGGCCCCGTCAACCATCTACTGTCATTTATAATATTAATGTCCTCCTATATTGTAAAGAGAACATTGTGCCTGAATTAGGTTTCTGTTATTAGGGATTGGTTTTTGGTGGATGTTTTGGTAAAAAGTTTTTATATTACAACTTACGTGATTAGATGACTTTGTAATTTTAAAAATGCAACAACGTAAAAAAGCAGGTTCAAGAACACTATAATTAAAAAACACTGAAAATATCTAAGAATGACAGAAAAAAATAAATTAAAAATGCTGCTTGTTATCAGGGCCAAAGAAACTAACAAAAAGGTTTGCTTGATAGGTAGCCTGAGGCTAGGGTCACACGTCAAGAAAATCAGCCCGATTATCGTAATCACACTCTGATCAAACTGCAGTCAGAGTTTGATCATAGAATCCTAGAAGGTTAGAGTTGGAAGGGACCTCCGGCGTCATCTGGTCCAATCCCCTGATCAATGCAGGATTCAATAAATCATCCTAGACAGATGTCTGTCCAGCCTCTGTTTGAAGACTTCCATTAAATGAGAACTCACCACCTCTCGTGGCAGCCTGTTCCATTCATTGATCACACTCACTGCCAAAAAGTTTTTTTCTAATATCTAATCTGTATGTTCTCCCTTTCAGTTTCATTCCATTGCTTCTCGTATTTCCATGTGCAAATGAGAATAAGGATGATCCCTCTACACTGTGACAGACCTTCAGATATTGGTAGACAGCTATTAAGTCTCCTCTCAGTCTTCTCTTTTGTCTGTGTGACAGGGTCACTGGCACAATATATGAGGGGAAATATTTGTCACTGCGCATAATGGTGTCAGTGATGTAACACCAGAGTATTTTCCTCCAGCACACTACGTGTTGTGAGGGTTAAATTAAAGTTGCATACATGGGCTGGTTTTAGGTTGACATCTATAGAGTGGGTGGAAAGAAGTCCACCATATCTCCACCTGCAGAGTCGGCACAGCCGTGTGCAGACAGGACTTGTGTGATGACACAGTCATGAGATCAGTCACATGGTCTTGGTTTAAATGGCTGGACTTGAGCATCAGTCTGTGTGTTGTTTTGAGAGGAAAGACCCCAAACAGAGGCTCCAGGTGGAGCCGGAGACACATGTGGTCTGTGAGGGCGAATCCCTGAGACAATTGGACTTTGTTATATATTATCTTTTTGTTTTGCCATTAAGCCAGAAAGGGTCTGTTACTTTGCTGAGCCATGCTATGGTTTATGTTGTCCCACAATAAAGGTGTTTTACCACAAGAAGCATTCCTGTGTCTACCTTGGGAAGCAGCTAAGTGAGTCAACCCCTCACACAAACTAAACATTCCCAGATCCTCTAATCGTTCATCATAGGACATTGTTTTCAGACCGGTCACCATTCTGGTCGCTCTTCTCTGAACTCGCTCCAATTTTTAATGTCTTTTTTAAAATGTGGTGCCCAGCACAGGACACAATATTCCACATGAGGTCTGAGCAATGAGGAGTAGAGGGGGATAATTACTTCACGAGATCTAGACTCTATGCTTCTGTTAATGCAACCCAGAATTGTGTTTGCCTTTTTTCCTGCTGCATCACACTGTTGACTCATGTGCAGTCTGTGATCTATTAGTACAAATACAGCAAAAAAAAGGGCAGCAGTGTTTACCTGCACAGGTCTCAGAACTAATACCCTCTCAGGATGCAGCAAGGTCATCTTTACGACATGGGTTTGCTGCATCCTGAGAGTGCATTAGATCTGGGACCTGGGCAGGTAAGCATTCCTGCCCCTTGCTGTATTAATTCTTGAAATTTTGGAGTATTCTTACTCCTCTTTTTATGGCTTTGCTTTTACGTTTAGATTTATTAGTATACCCAAGTCTTTTTCACATGTGCTGTTGCTTAGTCCTAATTCCCTCCATTCTGTATTTGCTTTTTTCTTTTTTCTTGCCCAGATGTAGGACTTTGCATCAGAATGTGATCTGATTTTGTCGGAGGTGGAGAGAAAAATAAAACTTTCTACAACTTCTCAATATTGTCAGTCTGTCAAAATCGGGCCACATTTGGATTTCATCTGATTGCAGTCTGATTTTTTTCCACTGACCCATAGAGTTGAATAGGCGAGTGACATCTGATTCTCAGAGGCAAATAATGCATGCTGTGAGTAAAAATTGGACATGTGCACAACCCTTTAGAATAACGTGGGGAATTATGTTATTCATCAAAAGAGCGGATAGCACTCATCTGATTTTTACGGTCGTGTGCAGAAACTTTTAGTGTGTGTTCACATGTTCTGAAACTTCTGATGGAAATTGGCATGCAGCGCAGATTTTAAATCTTGAGACTTGTTTTGCTTTTCTCATTTAAGAATATTTTTTATTTTTTCAATTAATGAATTTCTGGAATCATACAAAAATGTTTGTGTTATTTGAGTTTTTAGTTTTGTCCTATGTTTTATTTTTAGCGAATTTTCATCTTTTAAGACCTTATTCAGACATTCATGATACATGTTCGCCTTCTTTCAGTGGTTTTCACTGATACATGATTATTAGGTGATTTTTAGAGGACCAAGTATCCACTAAAAAAAGAGATGTTTGCTTTGATCTGATGCATGGATCAAAATTACATATTCAAGTCTGTGGGTTTGCAATAAAATCCTTGTTGCATCCTAGTAATGTCCATATTTTAATGTCCAATGGATAGAAGAGTTTGGAAATTATGTATTTGTTTATTTTTTATTTTTTGCTTATGATTAAATTGGACACTTGGACCAAAAATGGATAAAAATTAGATAAAAATATTAATAAAAATTGATTCCTTTTTCTCATATATAAGAAAAAAATGGAAGTCAGAACAAAGGTTTAGGGTATGAGCAAATGATGTCCCTTTCAGTGGGTCTGCCCCAAAAACACTAACAAGATGCTCAAAAGAATGAACATATGCTTTTTTCTATGTAATGTCCAGGCTTTAAAGGAGACATCTGGAACTTAAAAAAAATGTCCCTAAGCACTAACAAGCATGTAGTTGCAACCTACTTGTCTATTGCGCTGACCCATTCTCTGCTAGAACAGAGCGGTCACAGACTTCCGCTGAAGTCACGTCAACAGAGTGGTGGATTCTTTTCCTGTTGACAGGGTGGGACTACTGGTGTGATGCTGATTGACAGCCGGCTCCCCGCTGCCTAATTGGGGGAAGCCAGCTGTCAATCAGTATGATGAAAGTAGTCTCGCCCTGTCAACGGGAAGAGAAACTGTTTTGTTGACAGGGAGCAGCTAAATCTCCAGCAAGAGCGGTCAATGAGCGGTGGGTACCACAGCCAGGTAGTTTGCCTCTGTTAGCAACTACATGCCTGTTAGTGTTTAGGCACACAAGTCCCAGATATACCCTTTATGAGTCTTTAAACTACTTCAGGTTTCCAAAGATGCCCAAGTGATTACAAAAAGTGACCTGACCATTCTTTAGGCGTGTTCCTCTTACAGTCATTGGGGAGGCTTAAAAAATATACTCCGGATTCCCAAGTATTTAGTCATTGTTTTTGCATGTAATGCTGTTAGCAATGCCTTCATTGTTGTACGGAGTTAAAACAAATATTTGGAAAATGTAAGTCTGAAAGGTACCCAAAAAGCATTGTTAAAATGCTCAAATAAATGTCAAAAAAGCTCTAAAAAAACCTGCTAAAAATTAAACATTTCAGGTTTACAAAATTCCAGCGAAAAAGAGTTTCCAGAGGCATCTTCAATTTGAAAACCGTATAATTTTTTCCGCCTGACAAAGAAATCATATGCACATACTTTTAGGAGGATTTTATTTTAGGTTAGCGTTATGTCAGTAAAAATGGAAATCAGAACAGTTTTTTTTTTCCCATTGACCTCAACAGTGAAATACAATTGCACATTAAATTTAAACAAAAAAAAAATCTCTGTTTAAATGAAATATGTAATGTTTGTTAAAATTTTGGGATGGGGCAATTCCAACAATAATAAAATCACGTAGATAGAAAAAGAAAATTATTTAATAAAAATGTTGTTTTTGGTTTGTTTTTTTTGTAATTTATGTTTAATAATTATCTTTATTTAGCATTTTAGTCTTTTTTTAGGACTACTTGTAAGTGCAATTTCCTGCAAAAAGATTCTACATAAATTTGAAACTCTTCATTATTTGTTTATCATCTTGTATCGTGATGAATTAATAAGCTGAGTATATAAGATATTTAAAATAAGACCCCCAGAGCATTTCCAGTAGATAAACGTTTTTAGATATAAAGAAGCCACTATAGACTTTCATGTTCCGTGCGTGTCTCCTTTGAGGATTGAATAATGAATAAGGGCTGTCATGTCTTTCCTGTCTTTGATCTAAACAATACTGTCCATCAAGGTGTCTTAGCTGAACATGTGATTAATAGAATTCTTATTGTAGTCATTCCTGATCCCTGTGTGACCAGAGTTAGTGAATATAATAGCTGATCGCAGATATTAATAGTGCGGGCGTTCTGTAGAATCTTTTCTTATCTAGAAATTGCTCAAATAAGGAAACAATAAGGAAGTTGATTTCATTTTCACAACTGTTTATGGTGACTAATTTTTCAGAAATCCATACATATAAAAATGTAGGTATTGATATTTTCTAGAATTATACTTAGACATTGTAATTATGAGGCTCTTATGTTGAGTTTTCTGAACAGTCTAGATAATATAATATATTCACATGCAGCCCTATAAAAACGATAGATAGCACATCATTAACATCCTATTGAGTTTTCTATCGTTCTATCGATCTATCATCTTATTTATCTATCTGATATATCTATCTAATTATGTATATGTTATAAGGAAGTGAATTGATTCGATGCAAATTGAACTCATGTAGAATTTTGGGAAATTCAGAGGATCCAAAGAGATCAAAGAATTTGGGATTTGCCTTGTGCAAATCACATAAAAGGTTCACCTCCATTGTTCAAATAATTGAAATGATCCAGCTCAACCTTTCCAAAATTAACCCAGTCAGTGGGGAAGCCTGGAAAAAATACCACTGCGTAGCATTTTAGGTAGCTTTGTCCAAGAAAGGTAAAGGATACAGCTTCCAGTATGTATAGAAAAAAAATCAAATTACTTTCCAAAATTAACCCAGTCAGTGGGCAAGCCAAAGCATTTTAGGTAGCTTTGTCCAAGAAAGGTAAAGGGTACAGCTTCCAGTACAGTATATATAGAAAAAAAATCTAATTTTATTTTGTCTATTAACAAAGTGAAAAAATATACATGATTTGCAAAAGGTTGAAGTGAATGTCCTCCATTAAATTAACGCATTTCGAACACTACTGCATTCTTTTTCCTGGCATACCAGGACTAAGAACACTGTGGCGTATGAAACGAGTTGGGTTTTATGGATAATATTCATTTCAACCTTTTTCAAAGTATGTATATTTTTTCACCTCCATTGTGCACATTACACAAGATTACATTCAACCAGAGAAGGCTCATATGAATGTGGGTGTGATTGGGTGGGCTTCACAGCTGGATTGTTGTATTGGGCCCTTCTCTCCATACAAAACACATGCACAGTCTACGGATGCATTCATGTGTATAAAGGGCAAGCGAGATAGTTGAAAATCATCAATCACAAGTGTATGGCCAGCCTTGATCATGTGCACATAAAGTTAATTTCTAATTTATTGTAGCATCACACTTTGTATAATTCCTGAGAAGCTTATTGTTGTATAAGGAGGTAAGCAAAGCTTTACTCTTGTTTCAGCTATGTTTTGACAGCAGTGGAGAAACAATAAGGTAAAGGGTAAAGTTTACTTACATTTTTCGTACTTGCTGGTTACATGTCTTAGCACTACAGCACGCGTTTCATCCTGCTTCATCAGAGAACATTGCAGATAGGTTTTGTCGTGGTCTTTTTTGGCATGATCAAAACCATGACCCCATGATCCACTGTTATTTTTGTGGGTAGTTTTTCCATACAGGACAGAAAACAAGAAAAGTGCCCAATATGCTCAAGAGAACAGTAACCCTGACAGTTAAGGTACCTTCACATTAAACGACGCTGCAGCGATAGCGATAACGATGCCGATCGCTGCAGCGTCGCTGTTTGGTCGCTGGAGAGCTGTCACACAGACCGCTCTCCAGCGACCAACGATGCCGAGGTCCCCGGGTAACCAGGGTAAACATCGGGTTGCTAAGCGCAGGGCCGCGCTTAGTAACCCGATGTTTACCCTGGTTACCAGCGTAAAATGTGAAAAAAACAAACAGTACATACTCACATTCGCGTCCCCCGGTGTCTGCTTCCCTGCACTGACTGAGCGCCGGCCCTATCAGCACAGCGGTGACGTCACCGCTGTGCTGTACTTTCACTTTCACTTTACGGCGCTCAGTCAGTGCAGGAAGCGGAGGGGGATGCGAAGGTGAGTATGTACTGTTTGTTTTTTTCACATTTTACACTGGTAACCAGGGTAAACATCGGGTTACTAAGCGCGGCCCTGCGCTTAGCAACCCGATGTTTACCCTGGTTACCAGTGTAAAACATCGCTGGCATCGTTGCTTTTGGTGTCAAACACGACGATAAACGCCGGTCTGACGACCAAATAAAGTTCTGAACTTTGTTCAACGACCAGCTATATCACAGCAGGATCCTGATCGCTGCTGCGTGTCAAACTAAACGATATCGCTAGCCAGGACACTGCAACGTCACGGATCGCTAGCGATATCGTTTAGTGTGAAGGTACCTTTAGTCGTATATTTATCGTAAAGTGCATGCTTTAGCTGGACATAGCAATCCAAGGGGATACTAATGGTGGTCAGCTTTACTTACCTACTAATCTCTAACCTATTAACCTATAAAGAGTGCCAACTAGAGATGAGCATATCTTTTAAAAGTTAAATTTGCCAGCTTTGCTGAATTTTCCCAAAAAATGTGATTTACGGCAAATAAATTTGCATGAATTTCAATACTGGAAAGCTTGTAATTACGCCGAATCTACAAGTGGGGAACAGGAAAGATAGTGAAAGAAAACCCCGCTGATCATAAAAGCTTACACTATACAGGACAGAGAGAGAGGATCCCACTGACCATAAGAGCTTACACTCTACAGGAGAGAGAGGACCCCATTGACCATAAGAGCTAACACTCTACAGGAGAGAGAGGACCCCATTGACCATTAAAAACTTACACTCTACAGGACAGAGAGAGAGAGGATCCCATTTCTCTTAAGAGCTTATTCTCTATATATGAGAAAAACGAGTGAGAGAGGACCCCACTGACCATAAGAGCTTGCCTTGTACTGGAAAGAGAGAGGACCTTGCTGACCATAAGAGGTTACACTCTACAGGAGAGAGAGACAGACTTAATCAGTGACTCTGGAGATGGAAAATGACTCTGGAGATGGAAAATGATGATGTTGTACAAACTGTGCTCCAGTAGGACACATTTATCTATGATGACCCTGGTACTGACCATTGTACAAGGAATGATAATCCTCTTTATGTCATAGCTGTATGGCATGATGGGAAAGCCTGTGAGGCTACACAAAACAACATGAACCCGCTATCTGAAGCTTCAGATGTGGGAAATGGTGTCAGACAATTTTTTTTTTCTTGCAAACCACAAAACTTAAATCTTAAGTTCTCATATTTCATGTGAATCTGCAAATTGCAGGAAATTCAACTCAACTCAAATTCAATCCTCCACAGATCGATCCATTCATCTCTAGTGCCAACACCAACAAATCTACATTAACACTTGCCTACCTACAGTTCTTCTGAATCTGTATACCACCTTGAGTGTCGAGACAAATGAGACTCCTAACATCAACCAATTCAATGTGCCACAATGACCTATCTAAACTTTACACTTAAATTGTGTATCACCGCTTTTGAATCCCTGCATGGCTTCCCATCCCCCATGATGCAGGGACATCGACGTACTCACCACCCAAAGTCATGCAGTCAGCTCCTTATCCCCTGCTTGCTGTGTGCAGTGAGCTCCTGGTCCTCTGCTTGATGTGCATGCTTCCTGGCTGCATACTTAAGGCACTTCCTAATTCTTAAAAAAAACAGTAAACCCATTCATAATGTGTCCCCAGGCTATTGCTGGGAGGCACTTGGTACTTAATGCACCTCCACCTGTTGGGAGGTGCCTGAGCATCATTCTCTTTCAGTGTGTGTGCAACTTCTGAGCAGTCAGGTCCTGTCCTGTTTCTGATCTAGCATGAACCTGTTTCCCATCTAGCATGAACCTGTTTCCCTGGGTCTGTATCCCCAAGCCTGTGCCATGAAATCTGTACGGTATCTGATCTTGCCTGTTTCTGTGTTCTTGGGTCTGTGTGCCCAGGACTGTACCCCGAACCTGTAACCTTGTACGTTCTTGTCTGTATTAGCACCTATCCCTGAACCTGTTTGTAACTAAAGTCTGCATCTTTCCCTATGTCTTATATGCTTGACTATGTAACTTTCCTTAAACCTGCTGTTAAAATGTGTACCTTTCCTAAGCCAGCTCAGTCTGAATCAGTCTCTATCTCAAATATGTTGTCGCTGTGCAACATTAGTGATTAGTGTGTACACTTGCTACTTTATTGTAAGTACCCTGTGTGATCATTGGCTGTCTGCCCTGTGTGTACCTGTTCTTTTATTGATCTTGTTTAAACTTGGTCCTGTCAGTCCTTGATAATTGTTCTGTGCTAACCTTATCCTGTCTGCTCCATGTGAACCGAGTCCTGCCTCTCCACTACTCCTCTAGGAATCCGCAGCTCCATACCTGTCAGCATCTGCAGTTCCCTACTTGTCCACATGTGCGGTTTCCTGCTTGATCGCATTTGCGGTTTTCTGCTTAACCACATCTGCGGTTCCCTACTTGTCCACATCTGTGGTTAACTGCTTGTCCACACTTAAGTTCCCTTCCTGTCCGCGCCTGAGCTTCCTTGTCTGTCCAGTCTGAGCTGGGTCTTGTATTCCAGTCATACATGACAGTGACCCAGTTCTTCCTGAAGCTGTTCCTTGTCTGAACTGGGTCCTACCCTTTCCTGTATTCCAGCTGTACTTGCGAGTGACCCAGTCCATCTTGAAGCTGTTCATGCCCTTTCAATTTGAACTGGGTCATACCTATTCCTGTATTCCAGTCCCCTGCCAGAGACCCAGCTCTTCCCGAAGCTGTTCCTCTTCATCAAGTCTGAACTGGACCCTACCTGTGCATTCCAGCCTACCTGTCAGCCGTGCCTGCCTGCCTTCCAGCATATCAGCCATGCCCACCTGCCTGCCAGTATATCAGCCATGCCCGCCTGCACTTGCCTGTCTGCATACTAGCCATTGGTGCCAGTACCTGCTTGTCTGTGAATCAGCTGTGCTAAACAGTATACTTACAGTACCTGCCTGCACCTGTTGCTACAGTGTCTTGTCCCTTTGGAGGTCAGCTGCTATTGCCGGATGCCGCCTTGGAGAGGTACCTGGCAGCACATGTCTTATTCTTACCTCACTTCTAGAGGCTCCAGTGAACACCAAGGTAGCTGCTTAGTCTTTCCTCTCTGGGTGAAGTCTGGTCCATGGCACAGTGGGTTGAATCCCGCTTAAGCTAACAGTCTGAGCTTGAGCGTAACAAGCAATGACACCGCTTTATGATCTGTCCATCACTGAAGGCATGATTTCTTTGAACTTTGGAAAAAAACAGCAATAAGGTGCATTCCTAATAGTACTGGTCCGTAGTCTTATATAGGTGTCTTTTACGACTGCGTACAACTAGGATGTGTGACGTGGCCATGTGTATTAGCCTTTAACCATATACTCACTTCAAGGTCTAGTGCTAAATCCTTACTTCAAGCTCCTTCCTTCAAGCTCCTTTTTCTTTTTGCAGCTTAACTGAAAAAGATAATTTGACTTCAGTTTATTTTCCTTTTTTATTCTGAAAAAAAAAAGCACCCGTTCCATGTCTAAGCATAATCCATTGGAAAAGTGTGGCCATAAATTACTTCACAGCCATTTTATATAGAAGTAATGGAAAATAAAAGGGCTATTTGGGTAATATTCGAACATTTATCATATATTTTAGCACCATTTATTGCTAAATGCTGAATGATGAGGAAATGGACCTATTATAATGGAATAACCGTTATAAAAAAAAAATCCTCAGAGACATCATGAAAGCTTCAGCTAAAATATACAATTTTACTTTGGTTTAATATACATTGCAACTGTCATTGTGAAAATACGACTTACGGACAAAATGCTTATGATTGCTACATAAATATGCTTATTACCGGAATTATTCCAAATGCGACTTCAAACACTATTCATTGAGGTCAAAAATACTCGAATCAGGCACTTTCTGTACTTCTTAATCCTGTACTAGTAAACTTTATTCTGTACTGAACTTTGTATTCACACATCGTGCATCTTCAAATATTGACAGAAGGCAAAGCATTGCGTTCAATTGTGCTACAATCGATTCCTCGCCCCTATGTCCATCATATAAACATTTAATGTCAGCGTATTTATCGCCTTCTCTGTCCAGGATATAGTATTACATTCTAGGTAAGGTGCAGGTATACAAAACAATCCAAATATCGTTTATACACCAAAATGTTACCAATAAAAACTACAGAACACAATGCAAGAAAATAGGCGGTCACACAACTGCCATCAAATTAAATAAAATAAAAGTGTTTTAGGTCTACGAAAATGGTGACACAATTAAATTTTGATTTAAAAAAATTGGATGTTTTTAAAGCTTCTAAAATAATAAATATTCATACGCTTGGTATCGCGAAAACTGTATTGACTTGTAGAATCATGTCGGCAGGTCATTTTTATCCCAAAATGAATGTTATAAAAACGCAACATATAAGACAAGAGTGGAATTGTATTTTTTTCTTACCATTTCACCTCTCTTGGAATTTTTTTCCCCGTTTTCCAGTAGATCACATGGTTTCATTCAAAACTACAAGTCATCTCGGAAAAAAACAAGGCCCCTCTATATGTACGTTAATGAAAAGGTTAAAGAAGCACTTCTCCCATCAAAGTTTTTTTCCATTTACTATATTGCAGTCATCATATTATATGGCAATGTGTTATAACAATGTGCCAATAATCAAAAATAGATTTGCAAGCACAAGAGAAATGCATGGCATAAAACAAATTGGAAATGTAAATGTTATATACATAAACTGACGATAAATAAGAATAGTACAAAGTGTCTGTGCCTAAAAAAAAGTATGATGTATACAGGAAATGTAGATTTAAAAAATAATAAAAGGCATGGAACAAGTAGATCAAAGTAAAAAAAGAAAGGCTACTCCCGCTATGGAAACAAACCATGTGCGTTTCGCCAAACTGCTTAGTCAGGCGCAGGTTTTGTTTTTTTTAAATCACAGTATACTGTAGGTTTTGAATTTTTTTTAAGGCATTTCTTTTTTACTAGACTTGAATTGTTTTTTTTTCTCTGTAAAAAAATCATGTACTAATTTTTATTCCATTTTTGGTGGTAACTGTTGTGCTTTTTTATTAAAAACAAATGCCAGAAGAGAGTCATGTACAAATGCTGAACTGCATGTAAAGGTTACTTTGTTGTAGTATTTATTAAGTGAAATGTGAGAGGCATTAAGCAGACAAATTATAGGTATTCTTTTTTGTGGAGACATGCCCTACTCTAGGTTGTTTTGATAACCAAACTCTTCCATATATCTGAGAGGTTCCAGGGGGGAAAAAAAGGTCCCATGTGCTATTCATTTATCATTGACCAGTTTCCACGAGACGCTTTGTAAATCTTCACCCATAATTTTACATGCATGAAAAAATGGATGATGCACATGTGGAAAAAATGAATACAGGGAGGAAAAACATTCCTTTTTTTTACAGATGTAAAGTGATAAGGACTTGTGAAGAAAACCCCAATGCATATTTTTTTTTCTATTGACATCATTGCACTCACAATGAATAGACATTAATTTTGGAAATCCTCTATCCTTTACACAACAGTGGAGGTTGGGTTGATTTTTCATTTTTTTATGACAAAAGTAAAAAATTTGTACAGGAACTACAGTCAAGAATGCAAACTCTGCTTTATAGTCGTTTTGGTCAAATGCCAGATATGAGGCCATTCCAGATTGTCTTTTGCTCTTACACATTTGTTTGTATGAATACATCAATTAACAAATGATGACAAGAAAATTGTTTTGTAGTAATTGAGTTTTGGCTTGACTTGGTAGGGTTAACAATTAATCAGACTGTTGGTGGATTGTGTTAATTTGAGTTAAAGTATTATACATGGATTAATTAAACACAATATGTATTTCAACATATAGACTTTTGTTATCTAAATTACAAAATTAATGTTTTTTTAGAAAATAAAAAATGTATTCATTTTGTTCAAGTGTAGCTGTATTCGATCAGTGGACATGTACCCTAGTTGAAACATTTAGACCCATTGGAACTCGAAACGGCCGTCGTCCTCACTGAGATGTATTCTCAACCTGCTGCCATGTTTTGAACTTCATGAAGAAAGGAAGATTTTAAGGGATGGTGAGTGCCAGTTTTTCCTTTTACACATTCCACAATTTTTGTTAAAGGGGTTATTATTGTTCTTAAGGGTTTTAGAACTTATAGGCAAGTAGTTGCTAACTACCTGCATGTTGTGCCCGACACGAATCTCTGCCAGGTTAGATTAGTCATAGACCACTCCTATCATCGATTCCAGTGAAGTCACATTGACAGAGCAGCAGCTTCTTTTACGCTCGGTTCTGTTAACGGGACGTGACTGTCGATGTCATGCTGAATGACAACTGGTTTCTTTATCTGAAAAAGAGCTCCACCTGACTTCATGTGGAAAATTACAATTTTGGTGGCACTCAGATGGTAAAGTTGAGAAAAATAGCCAGTTTTTAGGTTTCATTTGTAGTGGGAGGCTGCACCGAATAGAATGCGCTCTGGAGTTGAGAGGGTTAATATAAGGTAGTAATTCGGCAAACTGTGGTGCGCTGCCCAAAAGAGATTTAGAGTTGAATAGTTGGCAAATAGAATTACCTTTATTAGATAGATCACTGTTATGATCCTTAGTGGTTGAGGATCACAAATTACTCCAGCAAGGTGACTAAAAATAGGACAAGCTCCAGGGAGGTGGAAAACTGGACTGACCGCAAAACTGAACCTATCCAACCACACTAGAAGCAGCCGGTGAACGTGTCTAAAATCCTAGACGTCTCGAGCCAGCCTGAGGAACTAACTACCCCTAGAGAGAAAGAAAGACCTCTCTTGCCTCCAGAGTAATAATCCCCAAAAGATATAGAAGCCCCCAACAGATAATAACGGTGAGGTAAGAGGAAGGCACATACACAGGGGTGAAAGCAGATTCAGCAAAAGAGGCCCACTAATTCTAGATAGCAGAAAATAGAAAAGGGGTCTATGCGGTCAGTAAAAAACCCTTACAAAATATCCACACTGAGATTTCAAGAACCCCCACACCAACTAACGGTGTGAGGGGAGAAACTCAGTCCCCTAAAGCAACCAGCAAGAGAAATCACATTTTAACAAGCTGGACAAAAAACATGGTGAACGCTGATAATCAGAAACTGAACAAACAAAAACTTAGCTTGTCTTGGAGAGACTGGGAGCAAGGTAGTCACCAGGAATCTGAAGAGCACTGAATACATTGATAGCAGGCAAGGAACTGAGTATCCAGGTGAGCTAAATAGGAAACCAACCAAGGATAACGAACCAGGTGATGAAGCCAACCTGCAGAAAGACAACACTACACAGTACCGCTTGTGACCACTAGAGGGAGCCCAAAAATAGAGTTCACAACAGTACCCCCCCTTGAGAAGGGGTCACCGAACCCTCATCAAGACCCCCAGGGTGATCAGGACGAGCTGCGTGGAAGGCACGAACCAAATCGGCCGCATGAACATCAGAGGAAACAACCCAGGAATTATCCTCCTGACCATAGCCCTTCCACTTAACCAGATACTGAAGTCTCCGTCTAGAGATACGAGAATCCAAAATCTTCTCCACCACGTACTCCAATTCGCCCTCGACCAGCACCGGAGCAGGAGGCTCAACAGAAGGAACCACAGGTACCACATACCTCCGCAACAAAGACCTATGGAACACATTATGGATGGCAAACGATGCCGGGAGATCCAAACGAAAAGACACCGGGTTAAGGATTTCCAAGATCTTATAAGGACCGATGAAGCGAGGCTTAAACTTAGGAGATGAAACCTTCATAGGAACATACCGAGAAGACAGCCACACCAAATCCCCAACACGAAGTCGGGGACCCACACCGCGGCGGCAGTTGGCAAAGCGCTGAGCCCTCTCCTGTGACAATTTCAGATTGTCCACCACATGGCTCCAAATCTGCTGCAACCTATCCACCACAGAATCCACCCCAGGACAGTCAGAAGACTCAACCTGACCCGAGGAAAAACGAGGATGGAAACCAGAATTGCAGAAAAAAGGCAAAACCAAGGTAGCAGAACTAGCCCGATATTAAGGGCAAACTCGGCCAATGGCAAAAAAGTCACCCAATCATCCTGATCAGCAGAAACAAAACATCTCAAATAAGTCTCCAACGTCTGATTAGTTCGCTCGGTTTGGCCATTAGTCTGAGGATGGAAGGCCGACGAAAAAGACAAATCAATGCCCATCTTAGCACAAAAAGTTCGCCAAAACCTGGACACAAACTGGGATCCTCTATCAGACACAATATTTTCAGGAATGCCGTGCAACCGAACCACATTCTGAAAAAATAGAGGAACCAAATCGGAGGAGGAAGGCAGCTTAGGCAAGGGCACCAAATGGACCATCTTGGAAAAACGATCACACACCACCCAGATGACAGACATTTTCTGAGATATTGGCAGATCCGAAATAAAATCCATGGAAATGTGCGTCCAAGGCCTTTTCGGGACAGGCAAAGGCAAAAGCAAACCGCTGGCACGAGAACAGCAAGGCTTAGCCCGAGCACAAATCCCACAAGACTGCACAAAGGAACGCACATCCCGCGACAAGGAAGGCCACCAGAAGGACCTAGCCACCAAATCTCTGGTACCAAAAATCCCAGGATGACCCGCCAACACCGAAGAATGAACCTCGGAAATAACTCTGCTGGTCCATCTATCCGGGACAAACAGTCTCTCTGGTGGACAACGGTCAGGTCTATCCGCCTGAAATTTCTGCAGCACTCGTCGCAAATCTGGAGAAATGGCAGACAAAATCACTCCCTCTCTGAGAATACCAGCCGGCTCAGAAACTCCCGGAGAGTCAGGCACAAAACTCCTAGAAAGTGCATCAGCTTTCACGTTCTTCGAACCAGGCAGGTACGAGACCACGAAGTTGAAATGGGAGAAAAACAACGACCAATGAGCCTGTCTAGGATTCAGGCGCTTGGCAGACTCAAGGTAAATCAGATTTTTGTGATCAGTCAGGACCACCACACGATGTTTAGCTCCTTCGAGCCAATGTCGCCACGCAACAAGGAGATAACAATTTTAACAAGCTGGACAAAAAACATGGTGAACGCTGATAATCAGAAACTGAACAAACAAAAACTTAGCTTGTCTTGGAGAGACTGGGAGCAAGGTAGTCACCAGGAATCTGAAGAGCACTGAATACATTGGTAGCAGGCAAGGAACTGAGTATCCAGGTGAGCTAAATAGGAAACCAACCAAGGATAACGAACCAGGTGATGAAGCCAACCTGCAGAAAGACAACACTACACAGTACCGCTTGTGACCACTAGAGGGAGCCCAAAAATAGAGTTCACAACAGTACTGTGTAGTGTTGTCTTTCTGCAGGTTGGCTTCATCACCTGGTTCATTATCCTTGGTTGGTTTCCTATTTAGCTCACCTGGATACTCAGTTCCTGGCCTGCTATACTGTTATGATCCTTAGTGGTTGAGGATCACAAATTACTCCAGCAAGTTGACTAAAAATAGGACAAGCTCCAGGGAGGTGGAAAACTGGACTGACCGCAAAACTGAACCTATCCAACCACACTAGAAGCAGCCGGTGAACGTGTCTAAAATCCTAGACGTCTCGAGCCAGCCTGAGGAACTAACTACCCCTAGAGAGAAAGAAAGACCTCTCTTGCCTCCAGAGTAATAATCCCCAAAAGATATAGAAGCCCCCAACAGATAATAACGGTGAGGTAAGAGGAAGGCACATACACAGGGGTGAAAGCAGATTCAGCAAAAGAGGCCCACTAATTCTAGATAGCAGAAAATAGAAAAGGGGTCTATGCGGTCAGTAAAAAACCCTTACAAAATATCCACACTGAGATTTCAAGAACCCCCACACCAACTAACGGTGTGAGGGGAGAAACTCAGTCCCCTAAAGCAACCAGCAAGAGAAATCACATTTTAACAAGCTGGACAAAAAACATGGTGAACGCTGATAATCAGAAACTGAACAAACAAAAACTTAGCTTGTCTTGGAGAGACTGGGAGCAAGGTAGTCACCAGGAATCTGGAGAGCACTGAATACATTGATAGCAGGCAAGGAACTGAGTATCCAGGTGAGCTAAATAGGAAACCACCCAAGGATAACGAACCAGGTGATGAAGCCAACCTGCAGAAAGTCAACACTACACAGTACCGCTTGTGACCACTAAAGGGAGCCCAAAAATAGAGTTCACAACAGATCACATGCCGGTTTTTGGCTCCAGACAGGAGCCTTTGTTAAGCGATTACCTTATGAAACTGTCACACTCAGCAACTTTGCAACAAGAACGACAACAATCCGTGACGTTGCAGCATCCTGGATAGCGATCTCGTTGAGTTTGACACGCAGCAGTGATCTGGATCCCGCTGTGCCATTGCTGGTCAGAGCTAGAAGTCCGGAACTTTATTTCATCGCCAGGTCGGCGTGTATCGTCATGTTTGACATCAAAAGCAACGACGCTAACAATGGATGTAATGGAGCTAACAACCAGCGAGAACGAGAAGTGAGTCGCCGTTACGTCACTGGATCGCTCCTGCATCGTTCTGGAGCTGCTGTGTTTGACGTCTCTACAGCGACCTAAACAGCGATGCTCCAGCGATCTAGTTTAGGTTGGATCGTTGTCTATATCGCTGCAGCGTTGCTGAGTGTGACGGTACCTTTAATCATCTGATGAAGGCTCCTGTCTGCAGCCAAAAAAAAGGTTTGTGATCTTTCAGTCTGTAGAATCTAATAAATGTGATTCCATTTGCCAACTGTTCAACTCTAAACCTCTTTTGGGCAGCGCACCACACTTTGCCAAATTCCAATCGGGCTCCATGACCCTGCACCCCTTGGCACATCCCTCTAGTTTTGGCATATTGAATCTAGGAAAGCATAAGTATCCCCGTCTTCAAGATGTGTGGCATTCTGATGTATGAACTTCAATGTAAATGTAACAAAATGTGTAAAAGGAAAATAGATTTTCTATATTCATCCGAATAAGTACACTTAGCAGCTGACATACTGATGACTGCATTAATCAATGAAGATGTGCATACCTTTTGTTTTCCTCTCATTAATTCTTTTCCCTCTAATTTTCTTAATTGATGTTTCTATTCTAGTCATGCCGGGCTTCTGAAATGAAACCAGACGTGAAAACTGAGAAACATGCTTAATATATTATTCACAATACAATGCCGGTAGATTACACCACATTTGATAATGAAGACAGGGCGCTTATACTTTGCTTTGATAACAATACCAAGTGAATTGTTCTCAATCTGATTTACAGCTACGTGGCCACTGAATGACTATTAACAAAGCAGTTTTCTTTTACATATTTCCTTTCAAAAATTGCTGTAAATATTTATTTTTTTATTTTATTTTTCTGGAAAACGGCTAAGGACAACTGCCCGGCAAGGTTAAGTGCATTTCGACTATTGGCAACAATAATTACCTTTTAAAAAATAAAATAAAATAAGGAAATCTGCTTTGGGCTTTGACAGCTAATTTACTAATGAATATGTGCACTTAATTTATAATAAAGTCATATTGGCCAGAGATAATTCAGCAGTGATATTTATCTGGAATTATTTTTATTGTTGAAGACTTCTATTAAATAAATTGGAAAGGATTAATTTTGCGAGATGAGATTGTCACAGACTGCTGCATAAACTAGATTCATGTCAGCACTAAATTTAATTATTGATCGCAATACAATAGTGCTGAGAATATCAATCCCCAAGCTGCTTCCAGTAACTATCAGCAAATTCCAAATATAGAGCGCAGGCAAACGTGTGATTGCAAATGACTACATTTTTAATAAATATTTCATTAACAATCTCAAAATCCAATTTATCATTCCATACTGTCCACTTATGACTGGCCGTATAGACTTTATTTCATTATCATGTCAGCGGTGGTGTATGATGTTTACAGATTTATCATCGGCCCAGTACATAAAAGATTACAGTTTTTAATGCATTTTAAATACGCACATGGTTTAATGGGGAAGAGTTGTGGTAATTCATGTTCACAACAATAATAATAATAATTACTACACAGATACTGTGGATTTAGGAGTTTACTACCATGGGTCAGTGGAGGCTGGAGCTTTAGATAGATGTTGATTAACCACTTCAATTCACGGAGGATTCTTTGCTCAAATTTCCCCCTCTTCAAACCCATGTTGGGCTTCTGCTGGTAAGGAGTGGCACTTTTTTAAAAGATCAATCCCATCAAATAGAGACGAGTGGATCTTTTGAAATTAGAATTCACTAACTTTTCCCCAAAAAATTTGATTTGCGGTGACCCCCAAAATTTGATTTGCTGTGAAAAAATTGGCACAAATTCCAAAACTGGAGAGCTTATAATTGCTCGGAAATTACATGTGGTCTTAGAGGAGAGAGAAACTTGCTGACCATAAAAGCATACACTTTTTGTAGACGAAAAATGAGAGTACCCCGCTGACCGTAAGGCTGGGGTCACATTAGTGTATGTTCTTTCATACAAGAGATTCGGTTTGAATATGCTAATATCACTCGGCTCAAACTCTGTCAAGTGTGATCAGATTTTCTGCATGCGAGAATTGGAGCACGGGTGTAACGAAGACTGAGAACTTAGTTTCTCCATCTTCTCCATTGTCTGAGACCCCGGAGGTCGGAGTGCACGCGGATTGCATCTGAGTGCAGTTCGATGTTTCACATGCACCCATAGACTTGTAGTGATGCTCGTGATCTGAATTCCGGAGCTATTCACAGTATGCTGAAATTTTTTTTCTCATGCCAAATCAGCAAGTAAAAAAAAATCACAGATCTGCACTGCCCCATAGTATAATATTAGTCTGAGTGCTAGAAGATAAAATATCATATAGCACTTGGCCATGTTATGCTCTCATATGAGAGAGACCTAAGAGCTTACACTCTCCAGAAGAGAGAGAGAGGACGCCGCTAACCATAAGATCTTACACTCTATAGAAGAAAGAGAGGACGCCGCTGACCATAAAAGCTTATATGCTACAGGAGACAGAGAGGACTCCGCTGACTATAAGAGCTTACACTCTACAGGAGAGAGAGAGAGGACCCCACTGACCATAAGAGCTTACACTCTCCAGAAGAGAGAGAGGACCTCACTGACCATATGAGCTTACACTCTACAGAAGAGTGAGAAGACACTGCTGACCATAAGAGCTTACACTATACAAGAGAGAGAGGACCCCACTGACCATAAGAGCTTACACTCTACAGGAGAGAGAGAGGACCCCACTGACCATAAGAGCTTACACTCTCCAGAAGAGAGAGAGGACCTCACTGACCATATGAGCTTACACTCTACAGAAGAGTGAGAAGACACTGCTGACCATAAGAGCTTACACTATACAGGAGAGAGAGGACCCTGCTGACTATAATAGCTTACACTCTACAGGAGAGGGAGGACCCTGGTGACTATAAGAGCTTATACTCTACAGGAGAGATAGAACCCCACTGACCATAAGAGCTTACACTCTACAAGAGAGGGAGGACCCTGCTGACTATAATAGCTTACACTCTCCAAGACAATGACTTACAAAGTGACTCTGGAGATGGAAAACGACTCTGCCGTACAAACTCTGCTCCACTGGGAACCACTGGGAAAATAATTGTATTAGGAATGAAATTATAAATTTAATGTGTACTAGCTATTACATTATTATATCATGTATATTGTAGCATTAGCAACATTATCAAGAATATTTTTAATGCAATGTGAAAGAACGATAGAGTACAGTATAGGGTATAGGAATAATATAATAGACATACAATATAGCCAACTTAAAATTTTTGTATTCTTTATTTTGTGTTGTATTTTTGACCATTTTTTTTTCAAAAATATATAATTGCTTTCTTTTGGAATATCTAACACAGCTCCTGATAAACAATTTTGCTTTCTTAAGTGTGGTGCAGTAAAAGGTGTAGTGCTGGACGGAAGATATATTTCTCCCAGCAGGATAAGTTTTGGCCTGTTATTTTCCTAAGGTTGAGGACCTGCAGTGATGTCACGATCATGTGATCAGCCCATGTGATGGGTACCTCACCTGTGGGTGTGGCTATAGACTATGTAATGGAGTTTCTTTTGTTTTGGCCCATGTTATTCTGGGTTTGGAGCTGGGCTGGAATGAACCTGAACTGTTTTTCTCTGCCACATATGCCACAAAGGACGGTGATATGACTTTTAGCAACCCTGGGAATGGCACCTGGCGGAAGCCGCTGACTTGGCAGCCGCTTAGTTAAGCCCATCCCGTGTAAGGGTTAGTCTGAGACCAGTGGTTCTCTGTCATGGTTCCCAATGGCAAGGGAACGTCAGAGAACTTAAATAACAGACTAGCTCTTGGGTGATGGAATCTCGAGCTGACCGTGAGCTAAACCTACCACACAACTAACAGTGGCCGGGTGACGTACCTACGTTTTATCCCTAGACGCCCAGCGCCAGCCGGAGAACTAACTAACCCTAATAGAGGAAAAAAACAGACCTGGCTTACCTCTAGGGAAATTCCCCCAAAAAGGAGACAGAAGCCCCCCACATATATTGACGGTGAGTTCAGAGGAAAAGACATACGCAGTATGAAGGTAGGTTCAGCAAAGCGAGGTCCGCTTACTAGATAGTGAGAAGATACAATAGGGAACTTCACGGTCAGCTGAAAACCCTATTAAAATACCATCCAGAAATTACTTTAAGACTCATGTGTCAACTCATGACACCGGAGTGGTAATTTCGGCCCACAAGAGCTTCCAGCTACAGAAACATAACATAACTGTGAACTGGAACAAAAATGCAAACAAACTTAGAACTAAGAGTCCAACTTAGCTGATAGTAGTCTAGAAGCAGGAACATGCAACAGAAAGGCTCTGGTTACATTGATGGCCGGCACTAGAATAACTGAGCAGCAAGGCTAAATAGGATACTCCCACATCCTGATGGAAACAGGTGAACAGAGAAAGTGAAGCACACAAGTCCAGTACCACCAGCGACCACCGGGGGAGCCCAAAAACCAAATTCACAACAGTACCCCCCCCTCAAGGAGGGGGCACCGAACCCTCACAAGAACCACCAGGGCGATCAGGATGAGCCCTATGAAAGGCACGGACCAAATCAGAGGCATGAACATCAGAGGCTGTCACCCAAGAATTATCCTCCTGACCGTAGCCCTTCCACTTGACCAGACACTGAAGTTTCCGTCTGGAAACACGGGAGTCCAAGATCTTCTCCACAACGTACTCCAATTCACCCTCAACCAACACCGGAGCGGGAGGCTCAACGGAAGGCACAACCGGTACCTCATACCTGCGCAATAATGACCGATGGAAGACATTATGGATAGAAAAAGATGCCGGGAGGTCCAATCGAAAGGACACAGGGTTAAGAATCTCCAAAATCTTATACGGGCCGATGAACCGAGGCTTAAACTTAGGAGAAGAAACCCTCATAGGGACAAAATGAGAAGACAACCACACCAAGTCCCCAACACGAAGACGAGGACCAACACGACGACGGCGGTTAGCAAAATGCCGAGTCTTCTCCTGGGACAACTCCAAATTGTCCACCACCTGTCCCCAAATCCGATGCAACCTATCCACCACAGTATCCACTCCAGGACAATCCGAAGACTCCACCTGACCAGAAGAAAAGCGAGGATGAAACCCCGAATTGCAAAAAAAAGGAGAAACCAAGGTGGCAGAACTAGCCCGATTATTGAGGGCAAACTCCGCCAACGGCAAAAAGGCAACCCAGTCATCCTGATCCGCAGACACAAAACACCTCAAATAAGTCTCCAAGGTCTGATTAGTTCGCTCAGTCTGGCCATTAGTCTGAGGATGGAACGCAGACGAAAAAGACAAATCAATGCCCATCCTAGCACAGAACGCCCGCCAAAATCTAGACACGAACTGGGTCCCCCTGTCAGAAACTATATTCTCCGGAATACCATGCAAGCGAACCACATTTTGAAAAAACAGAGGAACCAACTCGGAAGAGGACGGCAACTTAGGCAAGGGCACCAAATGAACCATCTTTGAAAAACGGTCACACACCACCCAGATGACAGACATTTTCTGAGAAACAGGGAGATCAGAAATAAAATCCATAGAGATGTGAGTCCAAGGCCTCTTTGGAATAGGCAAAGATAACAACAATCCGCTAGCCCGAGAACAACAAGGTTTGGCCCGAGCACAAACATCACAAGACTGCACAAAAACTCGTACATCTCGAGACAGAGAAGGCCACCAGAAGGACCTAGCCACCAAATCCCTGGTACCAAAGATCCCGGGATGACCTGCCAACGCAGAAGAATGAACCTCCGAGATGACTCTACTGGTCCAATCATCAGGAACAAACAGTCTACCAGGCGGGCAACGATCAGGTCTATCCGCCTGAAACTCCTGCAAAGCCCGTCGCAGGTCTGGGGAAACAGCAGATAATATCACCCCATCCTTAAGGATACCTGTAGGTTCAGAATCACCAGGGAAATCAGGCTCAAAACTCCTAGAAAGGGCATCCGCCTTCACATTTTTAGAACCTGGTAAGTATGAGACCACAAAATTAAACCGAGAGAAAAACAACGACCAGCGCGCCTGTCTAGGATTCAGGCGCCTGGCAGACTCAAGATAAATCAAATTCTTGTGATCGGTCAATACCACCACCTGATGTCTAGCCCCCTCAAGCCAATGACGCCACTCCTCAAAAGCCCACTTCATAGCCAAAAGCTCCCGATTACCAATATCATAATTTCGCTCGGCGGGCGAAAATTTTCGAGAAAAGAACGCACAAGGTCTCATCACGGAGCAATCGGAACTTTTCTGCGACAAGACCGCCCCAGCTCCAATCTCGGAAGCATCGACCTCAACCTGAAAATGAAGAGTAACATCAGGCTGACGCAACACAGGGGCGGAAGAAAAGCGGCGCTTAAGCTCCCGAAAGGCCTCCACAGCAGCAGGGGACCAATCAGCAACATCAGCACCCTTTTTGGTCAAATCAGTCAAAGGTTTAGCAACATCAGAAAAACCAGTTATAAATCGACGATAAAAATTAGCAAAGCCCAAAAATTTCTGAAGGCGCTTAAGCGAAGAAGGTTGCGTCCAATCACAAATAGCCCGAACCTTGACAGGATCCATCTCAATGGAAGAGGGGGAAAAAATATACCCCAAAAAAGAAATCTTTTGAACCCCAAAAATACACTTAGAACCCTTCACACACAAGAAATTAGCCCGCAAAACCTGAAAAACCCTCCTGACCTGTTGGACATGAGAATCCCAGTCATCCGAAAAAAATCAAAATATCATCCAGATACACGATCATGAATTTATCCAAATATTCCCGGAAAATGTCATGCATAAAGGACTGAAAGACTGAAGGGGCATTTGAAAGACCAAAAGGCATTACTAAATACTCAAAATGGCCCTCGGGCGTATTAAATGCGGTTTTCCACTCATCCCCCTGCCTAATTCGCACCAAATTATACGCCCCACGGAGATCAATCTTAGAGAACCACTTAGCCCCTTTTATTCGAGCAAACAAATCAGTCAGCAGTGGCAGAGGATACTGATATCTGACTGTAATTTTATTCAAGAGTCGATAATCAATACACGGCCTCAAAGAGCCATCTTTTTTAGATACAAAGAAAAAACCGGCTCCTAAGGGAGATGAAGAAGGACGAATATGTCCCTTTTCCAGGGACTCCTTAATATATTCTCGCATAGCAGCATGTTCAGGTACAGATAGATTAAATAAACGACCCTTTGGAAATTTACTGCCCGGAATCAGATCTATGGTACAATCGCAATCTCTGTGAGGAGGTAGTGAACCAAGCTTAGGCTCCTCAAAAACATCACGATAATCAGATAAAAATTCCGGAATCTCAGAGGGAATAGATGACGAAATGGAAACCAAAGGTACGTCCCCATGAGCCCCCTGACATCCCCAGCTTAACACAGACATTGCTTTCCAGTCAAGAACTGGGTTATGAGATTGTAACCATGGCAATCCGAGCACCAAAACATCATGTAGATTGTACAACACAAGGAAGCGAATCGTCTCCTGATGGTCTGGATTCATACGCATAGTCACTTGTGTCCAGTATTGTGGTTTATTACTAGCCAATGGTGTAGAGTCAATACCCTTCAGAGGTATAGGGACTTCCAGAGGCTCTAGATCAAACCCACAGCGCCTGGCAAAGGACCAATCCATGAGACTCAAAGCGGCGCCAGAGTCGACATAGGTATCCGCGGTAATTGACGATAATGAACAAATCAAGGTCACAGACAAAATAAACTTAGACTGTAAAGTGCCAATTGAAATAGACTTATCAACCTTCTTTGTACGTTTAGAGTATGCTGATATAACATGAGTTGAATCACCACAATAGAAGCACAACCCATTTTTTCGCCTAAAATTCTGCCGTTCGCTTCTGGACAGAATTCTATCACATTGCATATTTTCTGGAGCCTTCTCAGAAGACACCGCCAAATGGTGCACAGGTTTGCGCTCCCGCAAATGCCGATCAATCTGAATAGCCATTGTCATGGACTCATTCAGACCTGTAGGTGCAGGGAACCCCACCATAACATCTTTAATGGCATCAGAGAGACCCTCTCTGAAATTCGCCGCCAGGGCGCACTCATTCCACTGAGTAAGCACAGACCATTTACGAAATTTTTGGCAGTATATTTCAGCTTCATCTTGCCCTTGAGATAGGGCCATCAAGGTTTTTTCAGCCTGACTCTCTAAATTAGGTTCCTCATAAAGCAACCCCAAAGCCAGAAAAAACGCATCCACATTGAGCAATGCAGGATCCCCGGGTGCCAATGCAAATGCCCAGTCTTGAGGGTCACCCCGCAGCAAGGAAATTACTATCCTAACCTGCTGTGCGGGATCTCCAGCGGAGCGAGATCTCAGGGAAAGAAACAATTTACAATTATATTTGAAAATCAGGAAACGAGATCTATCCCCGGAGAAAAATTCTGGTATAGGAATTCTAGGTTCAGATATAGGAGCATGAATAACAAAATCCTGTAAATTTTGAACCTTCGTAGCAAGATTATTCAAACCTGTAGCCAAACTCTGAGGATCCATTTTAATCAGGTGAGATCAGAGCCATTCAAGGATTAGAAGGAGAGAGAGAGGCAAAGGCTGCAATTAGAGCAGAAATGCAACTGAGTGAACTATAGAGCAAGCTCAGAAGAAAAAAAAAAAAAATCTGCAGACTTCTTTTTCTCTCCTTTCTTCTGCCAACGGTTTTAACCCTTGGCCGGCCATACTGTCATGGTTCCCAATGGCAAGGGAACGTCAGAGAACTTAAATAACAGACTAGCTCTTGGGTGATGGAATCTCGAGCTGACCGTGAGCTAAACCTACCACACAACTAACAGTGGCCGGGTGACGTACCTACGTTTTATCCCTAGACGCCCAGCGCCAGCCGGAGAACTAACTAACCCTAATAGAGGAAAAAACAGACCTGGCTTACCTCTAGGGAAATTCCCCCAAAAAGGAGACAGAAGCCCCCCACATATATTGACGGTGAGTTCAGAGGAAAAGACATACGCAGTATGAAGGTAGGTTCAGCAAAGCGAGGTCCGCTTACTAGATAGTGAGAAGATACAATAGGGAACTTCACGGTCAGCTGAAAACCCTATTAAAATACCATCCAGAAATTACTTTAAGACTCATGTGTCAACTCATGACACCGGAGTGGTAATTTCGGCCCACAAGAGCTTCCAGCTACAGAAACATAACATAACTGTGAACTGGAACAAAAATGCAAACAAACTTAGGACTAAGAGTCCAACTTAGCTGATAGTAGTCTAGAAGCAGGAACATGCAACAGAAAGGCTCTGGTTACATTGATGGCCGGCACTAGAATAACTGAGCAGCAAGGCTAAATAGGATACTCCCACATCCTGATGGAAACAGGTGAACAGAGAAAGTGAAGCACACAAGTCCAGTACCACCAGCGACCACCGGGGGAGCCCAAAAACCAAATTCACAACAGTTCTCCAAGCTGGAGTATGTTTGGTTTTTTCTCTTACTTTCTGTCATGGACTGTTTAAAGTGCCAATAAACCACTGAAGTTTGGACTGTAAGCCTGTGTGTTGCCTCATTACTGTGGCCCTACCTCTGCTCACCCGAGCCAATCCCTACATTTTGGTGTTCGAATGCGGGCAATCGCAGTGAGGCCAGGCTATTTTTGCTTATTTTTACTCTGAACTCCGGCTTATGTCCTGGGTGAAAGGAGTGGCGCAGACCCAGTCGGGGAACTCTGCAGAAATGGAGGCCACAATAAAAGTGCTTGTGGATGCTATGCGACAACAGCAGCAGGCTACGCAGCAGCAGCAGGAAACCAACTAGCTGTTGATACAGCATATCACAGCGTCGCAGACAAGAGGAGCTTCACGGGGAATCCATGATGTCCGGAAAGCGGTTCGTACAGCGATCCCCAAAATGGAGAAATCCGATGACATCGAGACATACCTGGAAATGTTTGAGGGAGTGGCTGAGCGGGAGAGACTACCCCGGGACCAGTGGGCAGAAGTCATTGCTCCGTTTCTGGCTCCAAGACCTATGAAAGCCTATCAAGACCTACCCCCCGAGCAGAGGGAGGACTACGCAGTTGTCAAGGGTGAGATACTGGCACGTCTTGGGGTAAATGTGTTGGTCAGGGCCCATCGGGTACATCAGTGGGAGTTTAACCCCTCCAAGCCAGCTCGCTCTCAGTATTATGACCTGTTGCGCTTATTTCAGAAATGGTTGCAGCCTCAGGTACTGTCTCCCGTGGCCATGCTGGACCGCACAGTGACTGATAAATTTTGGAGGGGTTAGCCCCACTCCCTCCCATCATGGATCAGGCAAGCTTCCCCTACTAATGCGCTCCAGATGATGGACCTGATAGAACGATATGGGGCAACCAAAGAGCTCCAGGGAGGGACTCCCCAGAAGGTGTCCGGAAGGTTCCCTAAATCTCCACCCCTGGCTCGGCAAGCAGAGCCTAGGAAGGCTACTCAAGACTTGTCTGGAGGAGAAAGAAGCCCCATAGTCTGCTGGCGGTGCCAGGAGCCTGTTCATATGAGAGCTGATTGCCCCCACCTGGCTGAGCCCATGGAGACCAACTTTGGGTATCGCCAATCACATTATGCTGAACTGATTTGCGCTACAGGCATCCAGGAGGGATCCAATATGGGACATTTGTGTAAGGTGGATGTAGAGGGTACCCCAGCCGTGGCCCTACTGGACTCAGGGAGTCTCGTGACTCTGCTAAGAGCCAGTCTAGTTCAGTCCAGTGAGTACACTGGTCAGAAAATTGGGGTGTTATGTATACATGGGGACTTAAAAGACTATCCTACCGCACTAGTGGTGATAAACACGCCAGCGGGGAGGCAATGCCACGAGGTGGGGGTTGTGGTTAACCTACATTATGAATTGATACTTGGTAGAGATTTTTCTTTATTTTCTGTACTTTGGCCAACAGTGGTCTCACCCAGTGGACAACTGCCGACACCAGTGACAACCAGGTTACATTCTCCAGAAGTGGGGCATGAACCTGGTAGCCCAGAGGAAGAAGTGTTGGCGATAGGGGTGGCCTCCCCTTCAGTGGAGGAGGGGGAAAATTCTCCCATAGAAATGTTGGCCGGGGATGTGGAAGACTTGCCGCCAGGACCTGAATTGTTAGACTTAAATGTATCGTGCGATAACTTTGGTACAGCGCAACTCCGAGACCCTGCTTTGACTCGGGCCAAGGAAAATGTACTATTTGTTAACGAGGAACCCCAACAACCTGGGGCAGCCACCGAGTTGCCACACTTTGAGCTAAACCGAGACCTGTTGTATCGAGTTGAGAAAGTACGTGGGGAAAGGGTAGAGCAGTTATTGGTACCTCAGGCCTATCATAGGCTGCTAATGGACCTAGCACATGCGCATGTACTCGGTGGGCATTTAGGCCAAAAGAAAACCCTAGACCAAATTTTGCAGCGGTTTTACTGGCTAGGGGTCCATGAAGAAGTTAAACGGTATTGTAATTCCTGTCCTGTTTGCCAGGTAACCAGTCCCCAGCCACACTTTCGGAGTCCTTTAGTGCCTTTACCTATTATAAAGGTGCCTTTCGAAAGAGTGGCAATGGATCTGGTAGGTCCTGTCAATAAGTCAGCAAGGGGGCACCAACACATCCTAGTAGTTCTAGATTATGCTACCCGGTATCCTGAGGCTGTTCCGCTGCGCCACACGTCAGCTAAGCTCATAGCAAAGGAACTCATGGGTATGTTTTCTAGAGTGGGGATTCCGCAAGAGATTTTAACAGATGAAGGAACCCCCTGTTAGGGCTAGCGGAACGCACCTAAAGAATGTATATATTTTATTAGGATAGATGCGTTCGCAGCCCGGGGTCCACCGTGCAGGAGAACCTGCTGCTAGCAAATAGCGGAACTATATGGCGGTGTTAGCTAACTCTGTTACTTCACAGAGCAGCCGTGAACTCAAAGCACTGCGCCCTGTTAGACTCCACAGAGGCACAGGCTAACTGTCTAAACAAGAACAGTCAGTGGTCTTGCATGCACACGAAACTCCTCGCCGGAGGTGCCAGCATTCTAGGGGCTTATTTCGGCCAGGTCCCTGAACACACAAGCATACAAACTCCTCGCCGGAGGTGCCAGCATTCTAGGGGCTTATTTCAGCCGGGTCCCTGAACACACTCATACAAGACCACACTGGCGCAAAGTACATAAATATAAGCAATACTAGCGCATGGCCATGCGGCCATGCGAGCCTTAAATAGTTGCAGCACGTACAGGACCTTCCAAGAAGGACCAATGAGAGGCTGCCACAAAGCGTGAGCACCTACAGGACCTTAGCTGCAGTGTCTGATCATGTGACCCTCGATCTCCACTAAGAGATCTTACTCTGGGCATGCTCAGAATGAGAAAAGCAGGACTTAGTCCCAGAAGCATCTGCTCGCTGCTGCCCAGCACTGACTTCAATGGCAGAAGCAGGAAAAGCAGCAGCAACTCTCTGTACAGAGTCAGACTGAGCGAGATGCTGGGACCGACGTCTCCGCTGAGCAAACTCCACTGCGGCAGGACAAGAATGGGAGACCGCAGCGGAGATGGCCCGAGATTCCCTCTGTGCAGAGACGGGAACTCAACCCATAACACTCCCTATATGTAAAAAATTATGAAAGAGCTCTGCCGCTTGTTAAATGTCAAACAGTTGAGCACCTCAGTTTATCATCCCCAGACAGATGGGCTGGTGGAAAGATTCAATAAGATGCTAAAGAGCATGCTAAAAAAAAACGTTTCTAAAGACGGGAAGGATTGGGATCTTTTACTCCCATATTTGTTGTTTGCAGTACGGGAGGTGCCGCAGGCATCTACGGGGTTCTCGCCCTTTGAATTATTGTATGGCCGACATCCCCGGGGTTTACTTGATATAGCCAAAGAGGCTTGGGATAACCAACCAACCCCCCATAAGAGTGTAATAGAGCATGTTGCAAAAATGCAGGAAAGGATGGAGACTGTTATGATCCTTAGTGGCTGAGGATCACGAATAGACCAGCAAGTGAATAAACTAAGGACAAGCTCTAGGGAGATGGTAACTGGACTGATCGCAAATCTGAACCTATCCAACACAACTAGAGGTAGCCAGTGAACGTGCCTAAAAAATTCCTAGATGTCTCGAGCCAGCCTGAGGAACTAGCTACCCCTAAAGAGAAAGAAAGACCTCGCTTGCCTCCAGAGAAATAATCCCCAAAGATATAGAAGCCCCCAACAAATATTAACGGTGAAGTAAGAAGAAGGCACATACGTAGGGATGAAATCAGATTCAGCAAAAGAGGCCCACTAGTACTAGAAAGCAGAAAATAGAGCAGGGGTCTATGCGATCAATAAAAAACCCTTACAAAATACCCATCCTGAGATTTTAAGAACCCACGCACCAACTAATGGTGTGTGGGGAGAAACTCAGTCCACTAGAGCATCCAGCAAGCGAGGGAATAACATTTTAGCAAGCTGGACAAGAAAACATGATAAACACTGCTGATCAAAAAAAGAGCAAACAAAACTTAGCTTGTCCTGGATGGACTGGGAGCAAGGTAGTCAGAAGGAATCTGAGTAGCACTGATTACATCGACAGCCGGCAACAAGTGGAAGTAAAACAGAGCTATATAGGAACCTCCCAGAGGATAACGAACCAGCTGATAGCCAGAGACCAGCAGGATAACAAACAAAGCCACCAGGGGGAGCCCAAAGCAAAAGTCACACCATACCACCAGTGACCACAAGAGGGAGACTGAAAACAGAGTTCACAACAGGAGACAGTCCTACCATTGGTCTGGGAACATATGGAAGCAGCACAACGGTCTCAGAGTCGGGTCTATAACCGGGAGGCTCAGGTAAGAACCTTTAGTCCTGGGGATCGGGTATTGGTACTTGTGCCCACAGTGGACAGCAAATTTCTGGCAAGGTGGCAGGGGCCCTATGAGATTATGGAGAAGGTGGGTCCGGTAGACTATAAGGTACATCAACCAGGTCGAAGGAAGCCAGAGCAGGTTTATCATATTAATTTGTTTAAACTGTGGAAAGACAGAGACCACCTTGGCGGGGATAGTCCGCTGCCTGCATTTCCTGTAGAGAAGGCTCCATTACCGCTGAGTGAGTCAGGAGAAGCCTTGTCTGTAGTCAAAATACCAGATACTTTGTCTCCTAAACAGGTTCAGGAGGTCCGGGAGTTTGTTAGCCGAAATACGGACATTTTCTCTGAGCTCCCTGGACGTACCTCCATAGTCCAACATGACATTGTTACTGAGCCACAGGTCAAAGTCCGATTAAACCCATATCGGGTGCCTGAGGCCCGGCGACAAGCCATATCATGGGAGGTGGAAAATATGTTACAATTAGGGGTCATAGAAGAGTCGCAGAATGACTGGGCCAGTCCAATAGTCCTAATACCTAAGCCTGATGGGACGCTAAGATTCTGTAATGACTTCAGAAAACTTAATGAAGTTTCAAAATTTGATGCTTACCCCATGCCCCGGTTGGATGAGTTGATAGAGCGGTTTGGGCAGGCACGGTATTTTTCAACCCTTGACCTTACAAAAGGGTATTGGCAGGTGCCCCTAACAAAGGCAGCTAAGGAAAAAACGGCCTTTGTAACGTCCGAAGGGCTGTTTCAGTAAAAGGTATTACCCTTTGGTTTGCATGGCACGCCAGCGACGTTCCAACGGCTAATGGATATTGTTCTCCGTCCCCATCGCCGTTATGCCTCAGCCTATCTGGATGATATTATTGTGTACAGTGCAGACTGGGAAAGTCACTTACCCAAGGTACAGGCGGTGATAGATTCCCTCCGACAAGCAGGGCTAACAGCCAATCCCAAGAAGTGTTCCATAGGGTTGGAGGAAGCTCAGTACTTGGGTTATGTCATCGGGAGAGGGGTCCTTAAGCCTCAAATAAACAAAGTGGAGGCAATTCAGAACTGGCCCCGTCCCCTCACAACCAAGCAGGTAAAAGCCTTTTTAGGCTTAGTGGGATATTACAGGCGATTTGTTCCCAACTTTGCAACATTGTCCGCGCCTCTAACAGACTGCTTGAAAGGGAGAAAGTCTGTGATGGTCCAATGGAATGATCAGTTAGAAGAGGCCTTTGTAAAAATAAAATCAGTACTGTGTGGTACACCCGTTCTAATTACACCCGATTTCAAAAGAGAGTTCATCGTGCAAACCGATGCCTCTGAGATAGGTCTTGATGCCGTGTTGTCTCAAGAAATTAACGGAGAAGAGCATCCCATTAGTTTCCTGAGCCGGAAGCTTACCCCAGCCGAAAGCAGGTACAGTATTGTGGAGAGAGAGTGCCTGGCCATTAAATGGGCACTTGAGTCTCTTCGCTATTATTTGTTGGGGAGAAAATTTCGCTTGGTGACAGATCACTCCCCTCTTACATGGATGAGTCAAGCTAAGGAAAGAAATGCACGAGTTACCAGATGGTTTCTGTCCCTGCAAAATTTTAAATTTTCAGTAGAACATAGGGCAGGCAGACTACAGGGGAATGCAGATGCCCTGTCCAGAGTCCACTGTATGTCATGTGTCCACCCCCAAAGGGTTGAACAAAGGGGGGAGGTATGTGGAGCAGTAAAAGGTGTAGTGCTGGACGGAAGATATATTTCTCCCAGCAGGATAAGTTTTGGCCTGTTATTTTCCTAAGGTTGAGGACCTGCAGTGATGTCACGATCACGTGATCAGCCCATGTGATGGGTACCTCACCTGTGGGTGTGGCTATAGACTATGTAATGGAGTTTCTTTTGTTTTGGCACATGTTATTCTGGGTTGGGAGCTGGGCTGGAATGAGCCTGAACTGTTTTTCTCTGCCACATATGCCGCAAAGGACGGTGACATGACTGTTAGCAACCCTGGGAATGGCACCTGGCGGAAGCCGCTGACTTGGCAGCCGCTTAGTTAAGCCCGTCCCGTGTAAGGGTGAGTCTGAGACCAGTGGTTCTCCAAGCTGGAGTATGTTTGGTTTTTTCTCTTACTTTCTGTCATGGACTGTTTAAAGGGCCAATAAACCACTGAAGTTTGGAGTGTAAGCCTGTGTGTTGCCTCATTACTGTGGCCCTACCTCTGCTCACCCGAGCCAATCCCTACATAAGATATATTCAATAGAAAGTGAACAAATATTGTTTTCAGAAAACATATTGAGAACACTAAGACATTTATGCTTTAACTGTATTTTTAACTTAATGTTTCCATAGTAACCAAACGTCTTGAGAATTTATTTATATTTATCATAATTCTTTTTAAAAAGTCTGTCTCCTGCGTCAGTACCGAGACACCAAAATGGCTAAAATGGGAAGAAACATTGACTTCATCTCATTATTAGGAGCAATAATTTATTCCTTGGCAAAACTCTTCGTGAATGTTATTAATAAAATGAAAGTGTCGAAAACATTGAAAAAAAATGTAGTTTTGTAAAAACACAAAATATTTTCACAAGAATACCGTAATATTATTATTAAGAATACCCATTAAAAGATGTTTTTAGCATTAAAGTGGATCTGTTACTAGATTTCAAAATATAAACTGTGCAAATGTTTTAAAAGATATCTTAGACCTGATTAGGTGGGTGTACTTACTTTGAAAATCTATATCTTAATAGCTGTATAATCCTTTTGTTAACATTTCATTCCTAATATTAAATTGAGCTTTTTATGCAAATAAAAAAAAATGATTATATGTCAATTCTGGCATGACTTTTCATAGTAAGTAAACCAGACTCAAAGAGCTTCATAATATTTTTTTAAAATTTCTATGGCTAATATTGAGTGAGCATTTCATGAGTCTGGCTTTAATTCAGATTAATTTGATGACTGTACACACAGCCATTCCGATATGGATTTTCAAAGGAAGTAAACCAGCCTCATGTGGTCCAAATGAGTTATATAATAATGTTAGGTTATGCAGTGGAATCTAGTGACAAATAACTTATCACCTATCTAATACTAGACTTGTGGGTGTACAATGGAAATGTATGATGGCCAAGTCCGAGGTCTATGCGTGAGACAAAAGTGGCTTTTAACAATACAATCCTATTAGGTCTCGCCCTGACACTCCATAGACTTCCTTGTAAAAGTCATGTTACCCAGATGAGGATCAGAAACTGGGGAATAGAGCAGTCAGTGTGCAAATTTCCACACTTACAGTATGCTACATATACATTTATACAGATTCAGACAATAACATGTTTTGCGGGACTGTCTCTAAAGGTAATCTGTCACCAGATTTTTGCTACCTTGTCTGAGAGCAGCATGATTTGGGGAAAATGATTTTGATTCCAACGATATATCACTTAGTTTGATGGGTGCCGCAGTCCTGAGACAATCAGAATTTTTTGTTGTGGAATGAAGCAGAGCTGAGAAAGCTAGCCCCGCCCTCACCAGGCACTGTCTATTGATAGCAAGCTGCTAATCAGTGGTGGGTGTGGTTAGACCAGGAAGCAAGAAAACACCTAATCCTATAGTGAATAATCTCCTGCTGATAAAACATGCATTGTAATGAAACAACAGTAAACCTCCTAATAAGTGATACATAAATTAAATCAGCGTCTCGGATTAAATAGCAAAAAAATGCTGACAGATTCCCTTTAAAATAGTAAATATTGCACAATAAAAGAGTTGCAAAACTTTAAACACTCTTTAAATTTAAGAAAAAAATTACCAGGTTTTAGATTTGAATAGTAACAGGTGAATTTCCTGGAGATAATATTTCTAAAATGATACTAATTAGAGAAAAAAAATCCTGTCTAATAAATTCGAACTTGTGAATTGAAGCTTTGCCGTACTCTTGACTCAACAAACAGAAGATGCTTAATCTAAATGTAAACATATTTACAACTGAAATGTACAGTAGGACTTTCTTCTGCCAAGACCTATTAAATCCACAAAACAGAGACTCAATTACTGACAAAACAAGCCTCAGTATTTACACTGGAGCTGTAATTTTCTATCGGGAATTAGCCGACCAGCTGTTATAGATAAAGTTCCACTTAACAGCACATTTAAGAAGCTAAAACAATCAGAAGTAAAAAGAAATAATTATGCGGTTAACATTTTCAAAGCCCAACTGTAAAATTGGTTGTGCCGATGTGACAGGCGTTATTGTATCTTTCAAGGCAAATTGCTTCAATTTATCGCTTGCCACATCTGTAATGTATAAATGGATATAGACATATGCACATTCCTTGAAGGGTAAATGTGCCCATGAAAATAATTTCAGCATAGATTGTTTTTGATGTGCCTAGTTGCAGTCATGCTTAGTGAAATTGCAAATATGTGCCTGCCGGGAGCATTCATTTAGCTTTTACTACTTCAAATTCGAGTTCAGGCTTAAACCTAATTATTGTAGTGATGTTTACCTGGAACATGTGATAATACCATCAGGCCACGTTCACACGTTCAGTATTTGGTCAGTATTTTACATCAGTATTTGTAATCCAAAACCAGGAGTGGGTGATAAATACAGAAGTGGTGACGTGTTTCTATTACACTTTTCCTCTGATTTTTGCTTACAAATACTGATGTAAAATACTGACCAAATACTGAACGTGTGAACATGGTCTTAGGCTTATTAACTGATAAGAAAAACAATAGGATAACTGATTTATCATACATGGCTAGTGATGAGCAAATCTGTTAAAATTTAATTGGTAGTTCTTCTCGAATTTGGCAGCAAAAATCAACTCCCACTATGAATCAAATGTGCATTATTACACTCTGAGATCTCTCCAGATCCCAAAGTATTATAAATATAGGTATAAAAAATATATACTGACCTTACTCCAGTCTTCATCTGTTCAGTTGAGCAGCCCCTCTTTGTCTGGTCAATTCTTCAGGTGTATGGTCCAGTCTGACGGGTCCTGGAATATCTAGACCCTCAATACTACACTAGGCCTCAAATGTCACACTACATCATTATGGCAATCATCGCCCTGACATCATGACTCTTGTGAGGCCTACGTAGTGAAGGAAATATGATACTCACAAAAATTTCAGGATAGGGTCCCACCACTTTTCAATATATTCAACAAGGAATCTGGCACTGAAAGCGAAAATGTTGTATTTGATTGAATTGACGAGTTGTGTACAAGCTGGTTCACATTTCAATCTAACCAACCATCAGATATACAACTATAAACTCAAAGAATTTGTGTCAAAATGACATAAGTTGCAGCAGCAATGAGGCATCTGTGACCATCATTGCCTTAGGAGAGATATCTTTTTATTTATATGCGTATATCTGATGAAGGTCGGTTAGTCTGAAACATGAACCTCCTTATATACAGCTCACTGATTCCATGAAATACACAATTTTCACATTGAGTGCCGGATTCCTTGTTGACTACATCAAATAAGGCCTAGTCACCGATGTGGCACGATATCATGACATTTTGAGGCTTGATAATTGTCCAAGCCTTATGTGATATCAAGACATCGGGGCGATGCACAACATGAAATTGCATCACAAGGTCATAAGGTTTTGATGCCTAATAAAGCGTGGAAGGGCCAAAGATGGCTGGAATGCAAAATTGGACTATATCAAAAGCATAGTCCAGTACGTGGTCCTAATCAGTGGTTGACAGGGTACAGTCATACAGCGAAGGCAGTCAATCACTGAAAAGGACCACCTTCGTAACTCCTAAACATAGAAAGAGGAAGGTAAAAAAATACCCAATGTTATGGGTCAAGTTCCCGCCTCTGCACAGGGGGAATCTCGAACCATCTCCGCTGCGGTCTCCCATTCTTCTCCAGCTGCAGTGGGGCCTGCTCAGCAGAGACGTCGGTCCCTGCATCTGGCTCAGCCTGATACGGTGCAGATGGTTACTGTTGACTTTCCAGGCTCAGCCATTGCAGCCAGTACTGGTTAGTGGTGAGCAGACATTTCTGGGACTAAGTCCTGCTTTTCCCCTTCTGAGCATGCCCAGGGTAAGTCCTCTCATTGGAGGTCGGGGGTCACATGCTCAGGTATTACAGCAGCTCCCAATGGTCCTCTAGGAAGGTCCTGAAGTAGCTCAGGTACTGTAGCAGCTCCCACTGGTCCTCTAGGAAGGTCCTGTAGTTGCTGCAGCTATAAAAGGTTTGCATGGCCGCACAGCCATGCGCTAGTATCAACTAAGTTGTGTGTTCTGCGCCAGTGTGGTCATGTATATGTGGTTTCAGGGTTCTGCTGAAATAAGCCCCTAGAATACCGGCACCTCCGGTGAGGAGTTTTGCGTGTGCTATTCTGACTGCATGACCACTGTTTGCTCTATTTGGTAGCTGTGTTACTCTGTGAGGTTAACAGGGCACAGCGTTCTCTTGTCTTAAGTGACTCTGTGAAGTAACAGAGTTCACTTATACCGCCATATAGTACCGTCAGTTACTAGCAGTGGGCTTTACTCCTGCACAGTGGACCCCCACCTATTACCCTTTAAATATATATTTGGAGCATTCTGCCAAACCCTAACACCCTATTTTATATTTTCTGTTCAGTGTTTCCTGGTCAATAACGTCTCCCAAAATTTGGACAATACAATGCACAATATGATAGGTTACTGCAGATCAGAGGCCATGGTCAGCATGACAGATTCCTCCTACTTTATTGGAATAAACATTTAGAAGAACAACATAAAGTTATGTCACAGTAAGAAAGTAGTTTGATTGCAGGATCAGTTTAAACAGGGTTTGTTTTTGGTTTGCTGTCATAGAGACACATAAGTCTGCATTAGAGCTGTACTCAAAAAATGGTAGTAGATTTTTTTAGCAAGACTATTGTAAAACCAAAGAAATGAGTTGGAGCAAAAATTGTTATATGTGCAATGTGTATGATCATGATCACACAGTGGCCATCTAGCTGACAAAACGTAAGACAAAAACAAAATGAGCATATGTCCTGTAGTAAGTAAGCAAGTAAATAGTAATGGTACATGTAAATAACATAGGGCACTTAGTTAACGCTACTTTGATCAAAAAGGCATTAAAGCCATCCCACCACTACAAGGTGTACCCCAAATGGGATAGTCCTATCTTCTAGTATTAAAATCTCACTTTGTGTCAGCTGACATCAATATAGATGAGGGCAAAACTGTACCGAGGCCCGATTGTTCAAACAGCCCATTGGAAGATATAAAGATGAAATTACTAGCTAAAAAAGGGGGAGCCACACCTTGTACAAAGTACAAGAAACTACAGCAAAACCAAATAAATGAGCTAGAGCATAAGTTATTACACGTGCAATGTGTAGGAGAACGTAAACAGACGGTGTCAAATCAGGACCGAGGCCCGACTGTTCAGACTTCAGCCCATTGGAAGATATATAGATGAAATGTCTAGCTCAAAAAGGGGGAGACACACCCCTAACTGTACAAAGTACAAGAAACTACAGGAAAACCAAATAAATGAGCTGGAGCATAAGTTAGTACACGTGCAATGTTTAGGAGAACTTTCACAGATGGGGTCAAATCAGGACTGAGGCCCGATTGCTCAGACACCTGCCTTAACAAGACTATTGGTAAAGTTACTTATTTTAAAGGTTTATGCACCCCTTAAAGGTAATAGATGTGTATTACCCAGATAACAACATCATTGCCTCAATAAAGCTGCATGGGATAAATTAAAGTGTATCGACACCACAAATATTGATACGCTGGTAAAAAATCAATTTATATCTATATCCTGCTGTCATTGTACAGCTTAGAAATCCTCCTTATTAAAACATAGCAGTAAAAACAATCTTTCCTAGGTGCAAACTTCCAACTCCATCACCATCTTCCACCTCCACACTCATATCTTCAAAACGCGTGGTCTTACTGTTTTTGTTAACAAGGTGCACTGAGAGTCTGCCCACACACTGAGTTTTGGTTTACATTTTACAATTTAAGATGACACAAGGCTCCGGATGATGAGAAAACTGTGGGGAGGCTTCCAGAAGATTGATTCTTCCATCAGCTCAGTCTTTTTTCGTTAGTCTTTTATTGACTACAAAAGGTACAACACCAATGCAGACAAGAGAGGGGCCGACTGTCCTGTTTAATCCTGAGGGCATCTGCAAAAGGTGATCACTTTCTTTTTTTTAAGGGTAAAAAAAAAAAAGAATCCTATGAGGAAATCAGCCCACGGTATGAGCTGTTAAGCTGATTTAAACACACAAGGGATGCCTGGGGTTGAGCTGAAGAATTCCGAGGTGGTAGATGAGAATGAATCCATTCCACAGAGTAATATTATGGAGCCTTAGTAGCAGGTGGCATAATGGATCAGCCAGAAACCTGTCATTTGGACGATAGGGCAATATATCTGAGAGGTATAAAATCATTCATGTTTTCCTTTTCATACCATGAAAAAGGGAAGAAAAACAGCAATTGTTAACTTTGATAATCGCCCGCCAGAAATGTAGACTTCTTGCAGGAATATTTCTCATTTTCAACTTGATGGACGGGAAATTGTCTCTAGTGTCCCCATTAGATACAAGCACGGTGGTGTTGTTAATTCTTTCCATGCCACATCGAAAATGTCTCCCATTATACATTACGCATTAGGTATTTACACCGCACAGGGGTTAAGAGGTTGTCCTGGTTCATTCTGTGTATAAAATATGTTTAGTTCTGATTTATTCCTAGAGTGAAGCTCTCTCTCTCGTTTCTTAAGAAAAACCAACCGCCCGGTATGTGATTATGATATAGTCATAGGAGCACAAGAAAAAACATAGATGCTTAAACACAGTATACATTCATTTAGGGCAATGCATATGAGTTTCATATATTCAAGTGTAAGATAAATATAAGGAATATATGAAATATGGGAGAATTAATAGGTAGTAGTGATGAGCGAGTATACTCGTTGATTGGGTTTTCCCGAGCATGCTCAAGTGTCCTCCGAGTATTCTGGCGTGCTCGGAGATTTAGTTTTTGTCAACACAGCTGCATGATTTGCAGCTGCTAGACAGCTTGAATACATGTGGGGGTTGCCTGTTTGTTAGGGAATCCCCACATGTATTCAAGCTGTCTAGCAGCTGCAAATTATGCAGCTGCAAATCATGCAGCTGCGTCGACAAAAACTAAATCTCCGAGCACGCCAAAATACTCAGAGACAACCCGAGCGTGCTCAGGAAAACCAGAGCAACGAGTATACTCGCTCATCACTAATAGGTAGTAAACGTATCCATAAACATTACAATGACTTGATACAAAGACTTAGAAAAGTATAGTTTGTCATTTAAAATCTGTACAACTTGTTTTTTATTAATTTTAATCCTAACAACTTGTATGTTTAGAGGGAATCTGAAAAAAAAAATGTCTACAATCCTATGTGTGTGTAGCCCTTTAACAGTTGATCCCTTTATAACCACAAAATGATGCTCTAGCAGTGCAAAATCATGTTTTGGAGTTCTGCATACATCTGTTTGGCAGTGCTTTGGGGCATGAGGATGTGCTGCCAGCTCCTCAGCCCTATGCTTTATTTCCAGTCTAGCATCACTTATCTCTGATTGATTGACAGGTTGTTGGCTTCTATATACAGCAGGGAATATAGTGTGAGGCTGATGAGCTGCAAGTGCTCTGCCATGCCCCAATGTACTTCCAGATAGATATACATATCTATATATCTATCTATCTATCTATCTATCTATCTATCTATCTATCTATCTATCTATCTATAGATATACATATACAGCTCTGGCAAAAATTAAGAGACTAAAAATACTGGGTCTGGCTGTACCCTGAAAAATGAAGTCCAAAAATGTATATATAAATAATATGTGGTTTTATTGATATTTTGGCCAAGATATGTAAGTTTGCAACCCGCGTTAAACTTCATGGAAAAAAAAGAGCACAAAAAGAGGATTAAAAATCCTCCATAAATGTAAGAATGAATACAGCAGAGAAGGGGCAGCAGCGCTTACCTGTACAGGTATCAGAACTAGGAGTTGTTAGGCCGTGAGTGATTGCCTCATCAGTATTTTGCACCTGTATTGCCGCCATCTTTACCACACGGGCTTGCTGCTTCCTGGGACTGCATTAGTTCAGATACCTGAACAGGTAAGCGTTGCAGTCTCTGTGCTGTATTCATTCTTGAATTTTTGGATAATTTTTAGTCATCTTTTTGTGCTTTTTTTCTATGAAGTTTAGCTTTAGGACTCGCAAATGTGAGGAACAATTTTAAGGGTGCCAACACTTTTGGCAATGGATGTAGTTAGATAGATAGATAGATAGATAGATAGATAGATAGATAGATAGATAGATAACAGGGAAAAAGGAAAGCAGCACTCCCTGGTATGGACTGGGGTGAGTATTGGAAGAACTGCTAAGAAGGCCTGTGCACCCACAAGCGTAATTGTGTGCTGTTCCAATTTACATTCTTAGATAGATAGATAGATAGATAGATAGATAGATAGATAGATAGATAGATAGATGTACAAAGATGAAGGCAACACTCCCAAAATAGCCGTCACTATGGGCCATTAACTTTTTCACATTTTCTATTTTGGGAGTGCTGCCTTCATTTTTGCCTGTATATTGGAGGATTGGTTGATGCCTGGGAGACTCTGCACTCCAACGCCTTTTACTGGTGCTGCCTTGAGTTTTTCTATTTAGACAGATAGCTTTATTTTGTTGTTCAGAGGTGCTGGTCAGTTTTGTGTTTTTGGTAGAATACTTTTGGAGGTTTTGACTGCCTCCTATTCTGTTTTCAATTAGTTCTGGGTTTTACCTGCCCTTTTTTTGTAGGCTTTTAGCCCAGGAAAGGAATGTTTGATAGGGTCCCCTGTCAAGGTAAAAAAAAAACAAAGAAATGAGCCAAAATGCACAAAAGTGCATTGTGTAGGTGCGCATTCATACTGTGGCTACTAACAAACAGAACTTAGGCTAAAAAGAAAGTGAGCGAATACCCTACAGTAAGTAAATAGTAGTAGTACCTGTAAATAACAGGGGGTACTTAGTTGACATTATTTTTTAAAAAACTTGTAGTTCTCCTTGCTATGTGCCAGCATGCCTCAAAATAGACAGCCTACTAGTACGTAGTTAGATGAACTAAAAGAGTTAGTGACTGTCCTAACTATGTATTCCTTGTTGTGGTGGGATCACTTTTAACCCCTTAAAGGGAACCTGTCACCCCCAAAATCGAAGATGAGCTAAGCCCACCAGCATCAGGGGCTTATCTACAGCATTCTGGAATGCTGTAGATAAGCCCCCGATGTATCCTGAAAGATGAGAAAAAGAGGTTAGATTATACTCACCCAATGTTTTCTAAATGCTAAACTGACCTGCCATTGTGATTCTTCAGGTCAAAATGATTTCACAGACACATAACATATATATGTTCTTTTTTTATTTAAGAAGTGAAAAAAATTCCAAAGCTTGTTGTCCATTTTTTTGGGATCTGGGGCCGAGTGACGGCTTATTTTTTGCACGCTGATCTGCCGTTTTTATTGATACCATTTTGGTGTGTATACAATCTTTTGATCACCCGTTATAGCATTTTATTGCAATGTAGCAGCGACCAAAAAAAGTAATTCTGGCATTTTGATTTTTTTCTCGCTAAGCCATTTACCAATTATATTCTTTTTATATATTGATAGATCCAGTCATTCTGAATGCAGCAATACCAAATATGTGTATATTTGAATATTTTTTTAATTATTTTGAATGGGGCGAAATGGGGGTGATTTGAATTTTTATTTTTTTTTTAACTTTTTTTTTATTTTTGGCATGTTTCAATGGTTTCCAAGGGAGACTAGAAGCTGACACAACCTGATCGGCTCTGCTAAATGCAGGCGATGATCAGATTGCCTGCATGTAGCAGAGTACCTCAACTGGCTATGAACACCAACCACTGGGTGGCGCTCATAGCTATCCGGCTATGACAACCACAGGGGTCTCCTGCTGACCCCGGATTGTCATGCCAACCCATCGGCGACTCGCAGTCATGTGACACGGGCGCCGATGGGAGAAGGTGATGATTCGCTTCTTGCGCATGCATGTTAAATGCAATGAAAAAGAAGAGAAAAGAAACCACTATAAGGTATGCACACCACCAGTATAATTATTATAAAAGTAAAAAGCTTTATTGACAACAATGATTAAAGCAACCTAAAAACAGTATATCAGAAACCCTCATGAATCCCGCTTCTATATGAACCAATGTGTAACAACTTACAACTAATTTAAACACATTGCCAACAGAGTATTACACATGGTAATCTTGTCTGCAGAATAAACCCAACACATAGTTGAACAATAATGACAATTGAAAATTAAATCAAACCTGGAGATTTAAAAAGTGAATAAATAGCCCCAATGGTAAAGTGGCATTTTAAATGCAGCTGTCAGAGTTTGACGGCATTTAACATGTTAACAGCCGCGGGTGAATCGTGATTCCACCCGCGGCTGTTAGGGGCCCATGTCAGCTGATCAGGTGCGGGTTCATTGCCGGAGCCCGCACCAAATGGGGGGCGTCGTCCAGTGATGGACTCTGCCCGTTATTGGACGTTAAGGGGTTAAGCTCTCTTGAAAATAGTGTCAACTAAGTACCCCAAGATATTTGCATGTACTATTTTTTTATTTACTTACTGCAAGGTATTTGCTCATTTTTTATCCTTAGATCACATCAAAGAAAGATGTTGTGGATGAGAGACTTTCAAAAGGTTGAACTTGATGGACCTAGGTCTATTTTCAAGCTATGTAACTGTGAATTGGCCATTTTTTTCCACGAAATACCTGTATTTTTATATCCTATATTGCAGTAATGCAGCCCAAAATTCATATATTCAAAATTCTTTGCATATCATAGAATCATAGAATGTTAGAGTTGGAAGGGACCTCATCGTGTCCAACCCCTGCTCAATGCACTAAACCATCTCAGACAGATGTCTGTCCGGCCTCTGTTTGAAGACTTCCATTGAAGGAGAACTCACCGCCTCTTGTGGCAGCCTGTTCCACTCATTGATCACCCTCACTGTCAAAAAGATTTTTTTATTATTTAATCTGTCTCCTCTAGGGTTGAGCGACTTTTATTTTTATAGGATCGGGTCGGGTTTCACGAAACCCGACTTTCTCAAAAGTCGGGTCAAGTGAAATCGGCCGATCCTATAAAAAAGTCGGTGTCGGGGTCGGCCGAAACACGAAACCCAATGCAGTGCAATGGGATACTATGGTTCCCAGGGTCTGAAGGAGAGGAAACTCTCCTTCAGGCCCTGGGATCCATATTTAAGTGTAAAATAAAGAATTAAAATAAAAAATATTGATATACTCACCTCTCTGACGCAGCCTGGACATCGCCGCTGGTAACCGGCATCTTCCGTTCCTAAGAATGGCGCTTGAAAGACCTTTCGATGATGTCACGGCTTGTGATTGGTCGCGGCGGCCCACGTGACCGCTCAGCGACCAATCACAAAGCCGTGACGTAATTTTCAGGTCCTAAATTCCTCAGTCTAGGAATTTAGGACATGAGAATTATGTCACGGCTTTTGATTGGTCGCTGAGCGGTCACGTGGGCGGCCGCGACCAATCACAAGCCGTGACATCATCGAAAGGTCCTTCACGCGCTCATTCTTAAGAAGGAAGGCTGCCGGAAAGAAGCCGAGGGTGAGTATATTCCTATTAGGTATATACTCACCCTCGGACGTGCCCTGCTTCTTTCCGGCAGCCTTCCTTCTTAAGAATGAGCGCGTGAAGGACCTTTCGATGACGTCACGGCTTGTGATTGGTCGCAGCGGCCCACGTGACCGCTCAGCGACCAATCAAAAGCCGTGACGTAATTCTCATGTCCTAAATTCCTAGAATGAGGAATTTAGGACCTGAAAATTATGTCACGGCTTTGTGATTGGTCGCTGAGCGGTCACGTGGGCCGCCGCGACCAATCACAAGCTGTGACGTCATCGAAAGGTCTTTCAAGCGCCATTCTTAGGAACGGAAGATGCCGGTTACCAGCGGCGATGTCCAGGCTGCGTCCGAGAGGTGAGTATATCAATATTTTTTATTTTAATTCTTTATTTTACACTTAAATGTGGATTCCGATACCAATTTCCGATATCGCAAACATATCGGAACTCGGTATCGGAATTCCGATACCAGATTCAGAAGATCGCCGACCTCATGGCCGACCCCACACAGGGGTCGGGTCGGGTTTCATGAAACCCGACTTTGCCAAAAGTCGGCGTCTTCTGAAAATGGCCGACCCGTTTCGCTCAACCCTAGTCTCCTCCCTTTCAGTTTCATTCAAATGCTTTTTGTGTTTACATGTGCAAATGAGAATAAGGATGATCCCTCTACACTGCGACATCCCTTCAGGTAACTCTAGACAGATATTAAGTCTCCTCTTATCCTATTTTTTTGCAAGCTAAACATTCCCAGATCCTTTAACCCTAATGTTCTGTTCGGGTCATAGTGACCCGAACAGACTTTTTGCGACCCTGTAGATTTTTTTCTGTAAGTCTATAAAACTTGAGACTCCTTGACTTTTCCTCATTTGGGGGGACCTACCTATGAGTATTTTTATTTTTTATTTTTGTTTACTTTTTGCTACACGCAAAAAGTTACACTTGTTGTGTTCGGGTCATAGTGACCCGACATCGTTTTTTACAGCTGTGAGGCCATATTTTCAGTGAAATAAAGGAGTTATAACCTCAGTTGGGTCTATTTATTGCATCTACTATTGCATATCAATTGATTTATTTCCTAAATTATTTCAATGGGGTCGTACACGCGCTCTACCGGGGGTATGCATTGAGATCTGCGCACCATAAAAATGGCTTTATATTGATTATTTTTGGTGCGCAGTCTATTCTAAAATGTAGAGTGCATCCGGAGAGATCACTAGGTGTGCACTACACGTGTATATTATGCACAGAATGGACTGCTCAGAACGCGCTGTCTAAGACTTTTTTTTTGTAAAGCTGAGCTGTAAAGTCTTGCAAATAATTTTTTTTTGCTAATTAAGTCTGTCTTCCTGGCTTATCTGCTTGTTTTCAGAAGGGTTCTTATCTTCTCTGCTCTTATCAGTACACATGTTTTGTTTTTGTTTTTTTACAAAATATGTGTAGTTTTCTATTTTCGTTTTGCTCATTGATCTGTTTTTTCAGAATAAAAACAAAAAAAAAATATTTCTAGTTCATTTTTCTTTTTTTTTTACTACCAAACATGTTCACAAACAGTCTAGTAAGCAAAAAGTATAAAAAAAATGGAGTTAGAGAGTCTAAAATCAAGGTTTAATAAGCCGGGTCATAGTGACCCGGAACACTACAAGTGTATAGTAAATGCGAACAAAACAGCAGGGTTAACTGTTCCTCGTAGGACACACTTTGGAGTCTGCTCACCATCCTGGTAGCTCTTCTCTGAACTTGCTCCAGTTTTTCAATGTCTTTTTTTCTAAATGTGTTTCCCAGAACAGGACACAGTATTCCAGATGACTAAGGAGGATTAGAGGGGGATAATTACTTCACGTGATCTAGACTCTATGCTTCTCTTAATGCATCCTAGAACTGTTTGCCTTTTTTGCTGTTGCATCATACTGTTGACTCATGTGCAGTATGTAATCTATTAGTATACCCAAGTCTTTTTCCCACGTGCTGTTGCTTAGTTCTATTCCTCTCATTCTATAAATGTAATTTTCATTTTTCTTGAGCAGATGTAGAATCTTGCATTTCTCCCTGTTAAATACCATTCTACGTATTAGTCGCTGCCCATTGTTCAAGCTTATCTAGATCCTTCTGAATCCTTTCTCTGTCTTCTCTAGAGTTAACTATCCCTCCTAGCTTTGCATCATGTGCAAATTTGATTAATTTACCTTCATATATGTCATATCTCTTACAGATGCTGCTGTATTTTTTTTGTAGATAGATATATAGATAAGAGTACACATATAATGTATTATTAATATCAGAAATGAGCAGATCTGGCAAAATTTGGATTTGCATGTTTGCACAGATTTTCCCCAAAAAGTTAATTTTGAGAAGTTATTCTTTTTTTGTACTATCCCTTATTATTCTCTTGAGTATCCCTAGACATCAGAGCATAATAAACATAAGATGTGAAAGATAAGAAAAATACTTGTACAAACAGCACTTCTCGTCTTTCCAGCCCCTTTGCTTCTCACCATCTCTCATTCAGTCCCTGCAGCAATTTCTTTGCACCACCGTAAGTACTGAAATTCCCAGGACTTCCGGCTCTGATGAGATTCGGGAGTGTTCTGAGCAAACTCGTGAAAGGTCATAACATCATGAAATGTGTCACTTACATGCACAGAACTACTGTGGATTTCAGCACTCTTGGGGACAGTAAGAAGATGCGATGAGGAATGGTTGATGGTGAGACGCACAGGATCCATAGAGGTGAGCAGCAAGTTGAGTACAACTATTTTTTTTTTTTCATCCTTTTTATCGCCCTTTATGATTCAGAAAAATGGTGGCCTTAGGCTGCCATTTTCTGAATCCATGCAGAAGTGAATCAAAAAAGAGCATTTTGATGAATGCAGATTATTGTAATATTCAAGTAGAATTCAATACCGCTCGAATATATTCTCTCATCTATAATTAATATGCTTTTGCTTGTCAAACTGCCAACAGACAGAAGTCTCATCTTCTTTAAGTCTTGAATATTTACATCAGAATTACGATACCCATCTCTGCACCATATATGTGACCTTACAGTTAAATATAGAAAATCAAATTGTTTACATTTCATAGACGGCACACTCTGCCATAGAAATGTCTAGACTTCACCTCCGCTTTCGCAAATAGCAGACAGACGTTTCTCAAATCATCTGAATCAGATTTAGAGATTTATTTTTCAGCACACATCCGTTAACAAACCAGAGGACATGTCGCACGGATACAGCTCATTTAGTGGATCAGCTTTGCACATAGCAACAACTTAGTAAATTGTGAGAAAAGCAAACTTGTCAAGACTAAAAAGTATAAGTGGAAATACCAATACAAAGGCACGGAGCTTAATGTCAGAAGTCAATGGCCTGATTTCCCAAAAGAAACAACAAAATAGCGAAATCTAAGTCCAAACAGCATACTAATAGATATCAATAAAATGTCAAAAGCATGTTATCCTAACTTGCATTATCCATTTACTGCAATTTGTCTGGTTAAGGTCATCTCATTATCTAAACAGCTCGTATCAGAGCTCAAAGAAATATGGCTGACTCTATGTGACAACTTATTGCATGAATTATAAAAAATAGCAAAGCATATGCTGAACAAAACAGGGCTCTGTTGACATCACTTTTATGAACTAAGTTTGACGTATAAAACACAAAAACTTTCCAATACAGATTCACTGTAAATTTTGCTGGGGCTAGTACTCAAATAGTATAAATTACATCAGATATCAATAAGGCATAAAGAAGCTCAAACTAAGGTGTATATTGTGCAGATAAGTATTTAATTCCATTTTACACAAGTATAAAATCTTTAGATAATGAATGAAAGAAAGATGCTGCGCTATGTGCAGGGGTACTGACACGACAACCAGGGCCGTGGGGTACTAGGAACCGGGTCAGACAGTTCTTTGCGGAAGTCACTGGGCCGTGACCAGACTCATGGCCCTGGCTGTGCTGCAAAATGGGGAATTTGTATATGGGATTTAACGTGACAACACCTGTGGTGTTCGGCAATGGATGGCCGACACTACTAGAGGACACCGCTGGGGCTGATGGTGATGCAGCTGGGATGGTTCTGCTCCCCACAGGTGGAGCTAGTCCCCAGAGCTACCGGTTCCGTTTATGTCAGGCTTTGTGTACCTTGTAGTGCAGGGCTCAGGGCACAAGAGATCACTGGAGGATGCAAGGACTGTAGTCTTCCTTTACTTGATGGTTGATCGTACAGACCAGGGCACTGTGTTGTGAAATTGGATTTTGGGCTCCCCCGGTGGCCACTGGTGGAATTGAACTTGTGTGCATCATCCCCTCTGTTCACCTGTTCCCATCAGGATGTGGGAGTCGCTATTTAACCTTGCTCCTCTGTCACTTCCATGCCGGTCAACATTGTAATCAGAAGCCTTTCTGTGCATGTTCCTGCTACCAGACAACTTCCAGCTAAGTCGGACTTTTGTCCTTGTTTGTTTTTTGCATTTTGTTCCAGTTCACAGCTGCAGTTTCGTTTCTGTGTCTGGAAAGCTCTTGTGATCTGAAATTGCCACTCTGATGTTATGAGTTAATACTAGAGTCTTAAAGTAATTTCAGGATGGTGTATTGATAGGGTTTTCAGCTGACCATGAAAGTACCCTTTCTGTCTTCCTGCTATCTAGTAAGCGGACCTCGATTTTGCTAAACCTATTTTCATACTACGTTTGTCATTTTCATCTTAAATCACCGCCAATATATGTGGGGGCCTCTGTCTGCCTTTCGGGGAAATTTCTCTAGAGGTGAGCCAGGACTATATTTTCCTCTGCCAGGATTAGTTAGTCCTCCGGCCGGCGCTGGGCGTCTAGGGATAAAACGCAGGCTACGCTACCCGGCTACTGTTAGTTGTGCGGCAGGTTTAGTTCATGGTCAGTTTAAGTTTCCATCCTTCCAAGAGCTAGTTCCTATGTATGCTGGGCTATGTTCTCTTGCCATTGAGAACCATAACAGCACTGGTAACATATCATATTGGTGAGCTGGCCAGCCTGGAAGCAATTTTAGATACACCTGGCCAGGTAGGTACGAAGGCCTTCCTTCTGCGCTCTCCTCCCTTTTTCCTTGCTGACTCACAGCTCACCCTCTTGCTTCTAACTGTCTCTCCCTGTTTTTAAAAACAAACCGTTGCTTGCATGGCAGGCAGGTCAAGCCTATCACAGGTGCCATTCCTTTGTGTCGGCTCCAGGCTCTGGTATGCTGCTGTGCCACCAGGTATTAGATCGGGCCAGGAGACATGCAGTCCCCTGCACTCCGGATTTAGCTGCTGGGACTTCAGTACCCATGCAACCACAGACTCCGTAAATCCAGGTCCTAGCGCTCAGCTCTGGGGCGAGTTTATTCACGGCTGCACTCCCCAGTTTCTGCTCAACTTCTCTCCTACTGACACCTGGTAAGGGGATCCCTCCTTGCTTCCAGGCATGACATTACTCCCTTTGAGGGAGGCATTGCCACTGTGGCAACCGGGCTCCTGGGGTGCCACAGTACCATCCAAAAATAATCCAGGCCCCTGATGAAGCAGGGCTAAATGTGCTTTGGGGAGGCAGGGACATGCAGAAACCAGCCACATTGCATGTAAGCATCTATACTATATCCTGTAAGTTTGTCAGACTCTCAACCAGGGAACTAGTCTGATTATCATATGTGGAGTCAGGAAGGAATTTTTCGCCCAATATGGAGCTATTAATGTCTGCCCCATGGGGCTTTTGCTTTCCTCTTGGTCAATATGTTAGGCTATAGGTTGAACTCAATGAACTGAACTTAAGTCTAACTTCAACCTTAAAAACTATGAAACTTTCTTATGGGGGATTATTGATACACCCCTTCCTTACTGTGGTACTCACATTCTTGCTATTTATGGTATTGTGATTGGACTTGTATGTACTGGATTATTTCTGTATTGTACCCCTGCACATAGCGCAGCATCTTGCTCTCATTCATTACCTAATGATTTTATACTTGAGTAATATGAAATTAAATATTTATGGACACAATATACTCCTTTGTTTGGACTTTGTATGCCCAATTGATATTTGATATTATTTGTGTTTGCTGTGTCTATAATAAAAGCTCTTGTTGAAGCTAACAGTTGAGTGTTGCAATATGTAGAAGAACTCCTAGCAGAGACTGGAATTGATTTGCAAAAATGAACTAACTATTTATTTGTATGCACAACAGAATCCCAACGTTTTGGCCCAAACACTGCCTTTGTCAAGGTTATCTGTATAGTGCAAATAAGTAGGTGTTTGGTCAGAACGCTGAACTTTACTGTTCGGTTTGCCCATCTCTATCTACAAAGAGTATCTCTTATTTTGGATGACTCAACATGTCATATATTACATGGAAAGACCAGTGATTTCAATTAAAACTGTGCAATTGTAATACCTTATTTTTCCTGAAGAGGCACTGCAGTAAAATTGAACAATTGTTGCCATGCTGCACAATAGATCTAGGTTTTGTAGACTCAGCTACAGAGTTAGAATTCTTAAGTTAATTCTTATTAAGAATTCTTCAAAAGTAATTGCCCAAAGTGTGCAACCTCTTCAGTGTATGATATACATTTAACTTTCTTCACCCATTTGATAAACATTTTTTCAAAAATACCATTGTTGAGTGACTCTAACTAGAATTCACATTTCTTTCCTCAGTTTGTAACATTTTCATCTTTCTTGTATCGCTGAGTAAACAATATCATAAACATTTTCTGCTATCAAAAACTAAAGTAAAGCTCGAAAAAGCTTAACTCGTTCCCTTTTGTTTGTTCATCTTGTTTACTTTTAATATATATTTCTGGTGTTCGTCGGTGAATGTGTTTGTCATGTTTCCATTGGCTTTGTAGTGGAGGACAGGCTGTTAAGCTTGTGCCTGGTTTTAAGCTTCTTGTCAGAATGGCTGTCACTTCAAGACTTCAAGGTCCAATCTAGAGATGCCCTAGAAATAAAATATATATATTTTTTCTTTTTATAAAGCTTCTTTCCTTAGATGTATCTTTTGTTAACATTACAACAAGAAAGATGGCTTAGAGCTCGATGTTTGTATAAAAATATTCGAGATGCCTTTTGTCCATGATGTTTCTTGAGTATCAACACAAAGCTGAAAGATCAAACAGAAAAAAATAACAACTATGAGAGCAGAGGTTGTCTGATATTTAGTTTCTCACATTTGACTTTTATATTACTGAAGAATTTACTTCCTTATAAAACACAATTATAATACACATATATCACCACCGATGTTATTTTTATGAAAGTTTTTTTGCTTATAAAGTTATTATCAAACTTTTTGAAATAAATAAAAAAAAGTTTCCAGTTAAGTTTTTACCATTAAAGAATCACTCTCATCAAAGTTTTCATCCTCTTAGTATATTGCAATCATCATATTATATAGCATGGTGTATTACAATTGCTTATTTTGCCTTTCTACGCAGTTAATTCTTCTCTTTTTTTCTGATCTGTGTAGAAACAGGAAGTCTCTTTTCTCTACATGAGTCATCTCCTCTACATTTCCTGACCCAGCTGCTCCTCTTCTCTCCCCTGCCAGGGACTTTCCAGTGATGTAGAATTGTAGTTGTAATGAAGACTCATGGTGGGAAAAGAGACCTCCTATTTCTACATAGAGCTTAAAGGATTCAGATAGTCAGTTTTTAATCATGTAATATCATAGACCTAATGGAAAAGAGAAGAATTAACTTGGCAGAAGAGCAAAATGAGCAATTGCAAGTACACAGTGCTATATAATATGATGATTGCAATATATCAAGAAGATGAAAACTTAGATTGGAGTGCTTCTTTAAACATGATCAAAATGCATTTGATGTAATAATCCTTCGAAAGACAAAGGGGCACCCCCTCTTTTTGGACAAAAAAAGATTCAACCTCCAGAGGAGACATAAGAAATACTATACAGAACAGCCTACCTCAGGAAGGCTTAAAACAAAAAAGCCTATATGATTTCTTAGAATAAAATAGCCTAACAATTTAGTAAATTTAGAAAAAAAAAGTTTTTAAAATGATAATCCAGTCAATCAACACTTTTTATTAAGAATGTTGGTTCATACTTTATGGCTGCACAATCACATACAGTGGGGCAAAAAAGTATTTAGTCAGTCAGCAATAGTGCAAGTTTCACCACTTAAAAAGATGAGAGGCGTCTGTAATTTACATCATAGGTAGACCTCAACTATGGGAGACAAACTGAGAAAAAAAAATCCAGAAAATCACATTGTCTGTTTTTTTATCATTTTATTTGCATATTATGGTGGAAAATAAGTATTTGGTCAGAAAGAAAATTTCATCTCAATACTTTGTAATATATCCTTTGTTGGCAATGACAGAGGTCAAACGTTTTCTGTAAGTCTTCACAAGGTTGCCACACGCTGTTGTTGGTATGTTGGCCCATTCCTCCATGCAGATCTCCTCTAGAGCAGTGATGTTTTTGGCTTTTCGCTTGGCAACACGGACTTTCAACTCCCTCCAAAGGTTTTCTATAGGGTTGAGATCTGGAGACTGGCTAGGCCACTCCAGGACCTTGAAATGCTTCTTACGAAGCCACTCCTTCGTTGCCCTGGCGGTGTGCTTTGGATCATTGTCATGTTGAAAGACCCAGCCACGTTTCATCTTCAATGCCCTTGCTGATGGAAGGAGGTTTGCACTCAAAATCTCACGATACATGGCCCCATTCATTCTTTCATGTACCCAGATCAGTCGTCCTGGCCCCTTTGCAGAGAAACAGCCCCAAAGCATGATGTTTCCACCACCATGCTTTACAGTAGGTATGGTGTTTGATGGATGCAACTCAGTATTCTTTTTCCTCCAAACACGACAAGTTGTGTTTCTACCAAACAGTTCCAGTTTGGTTTCATCAGACCATAGGACATTCTCCCAAAACTCCTCTGGATCATCCAAATGCTCTCTAGCAAACTTCAGACGGGCCCGGACATGTACTGGCTTAAGCAGTGGGACACGTCTGGCACTGCAGGATCTGAGTCCATGGTGGCGTAGTGTGTTACTTATGGTAGGCCTTGTTACATTGGTCCCAGCTCTCTGCAGTTCATTCACTAGGTCCCCCCGCGTGGTTCTGGGATTTTTGCTCACCGTTCTTGTGATCATTCTGACCCCACAGGGTGGGATTTTGCGTGGAGCCCCAGATCGAGGGAGATTATCAGTGGTCTTGAATGTCTTCCATTTTCTAATTATTGCTCCCACTGTTGATTTCTTCACTCCAAGCTGGTTGGCTATTGCAGATTCAGTCTTCCCAGCCTGGTGCAGGGCTACAATTTTGTTTCTGGTGTCCTTTGACAGCTCTTTGGTCTTCACCATAGTGGAGTTTGGAGTCAGACTGTTTGAGGGTGTGCACAGGTGTCTTTTTATACTGATAACAAGTTTAAACAGGTGCCATTACTACAGGTAATGAGTGGAGGAAAGAGGAGACTCTTAAAGAAGAAGTTACAGGTCTGTGAGAGCCAGAAATCTTGATTGTTTGTTTCTGACCAAATACTTATTTTCCACCAGAATATGCAAATAAAATGATAAAAAAACAGACAATGTGATTTTCTGGATTTTTTTTTCTCAGTTTGTCTCCCATAGTTGAGGTCTACCTATGATGTAAATTACAGACGCCTCTCATCTTTTTAAGTGGTGGAACTTGCACTATTGCTGACTGACTAAATACTTTTTTGCCCCACTGTATATCTTCCCCTACATTCGATATTTTCTCTAGAAATGAGCAAATCTGGCAATGTTCAAATTCACCAAATTGCACAGATCTTAACGGAAAGTTTTGTTAGCAGTGAAGTTATTCCCTATAAACAGAATATCCTTGTAAATGCTCTGGGGTCTGTATGGACCCCGGAGCATAATCAACGCCAGGCATTAACCCTAGAGCATAATCATATCGTGCAATATCACTGCTGTGAGTGCTGAAATCATTGGACCTCTCATTCTTGGCCAGACAACTTGCATGAACAGAACTGTTTGGGTCTCATCGAAGTCAGAAGTCCTGGCATAGTGTGAGAGGCTCTAGGATTTTAGCGCTTGCTGTAACAGTAAGAATATGCCACAATGATTGGACAGGGGATGGTGAGGAGTGGAGGAGCAGAGAGGTGAGCAATAAGGTGAGTATAAATATATATTTTTCTTTCTTAACATTTTGATGGCCCTTTACAGATCAGCAAAATGAAGCGCAGAAGCAAATTAAAAAAGCCACATTTTGGTTAATGTGAATATTTGTAAAATTTTAGTAGATATTGGGGCATTAATGGTAAATTCCAATGGTAATGATCAGAGGTTTTAGAAGTTTCATCTAGACATGTCAAAGTAACAAAAATGTTATTTTTCATAGCGTTAACAAGTAAAAAGATATTTTATGTTTTAATGGTCACAATTTGTTTTTCCTTCACACAACAGATAGATACAGAGAGAGAGTTCAATAAAAAAAGGACCTTGGAAATACCTACTTATATCTAAACTTCTACAACAGTTTTTTGTTGTTGTTGGAGAGGAGATTGTTTCAGTCATCAGCTGTTATTCCTTTGGTAATTGACAGTTCATGCAATGCCTATTGTTTTGGGTTAAACATATATTTAAAATATTTTTACTATTTTTTTCCACTTAATAATTTGTATTAATTTTTTTTTTTTAAATATACATTTTGGAATTTTCACATTGGCCATCTGTGATTTTTTTTTAGACTCCTGTTGTTTTAGGAAACATCTGTTGTGCTGAGCATATAATGAGCATGTGCAAAGGTCGTGAAGGGAGGGGGAGCAGGGTCAGCTGTGACATCACCTATTGTGATTGGTGGATCCTTCCCTATCAGCTGTGTGTACAGGTGATACTCATCACTGCAATCCTTCTTCCTCTGACAATATAGAGCCCTGCTATAAACTCTTCCTGGAAGGACGAAAAGTATGAGTCTAAAAAAATGTTTAAATAAAGAATCTAATATGCAAAAAAAGCTATTTTTTTTAAATACAGAAAAGCCTGATTTAAGCAATAGATCATTTTCTGATGATAACTTCCATTTAAGTGACTACTCCAGCCCCTCAGGCCCCACCCATGATTAATATAGGGTGGAGCTTGAAAGGGAACTGTTCTTTAATTCGTCCAATGGCCTCAATGGTGAAATATAAAGAGGGATTGTCTAAAGGAAACAACTCATTTAGGAAATAGCTTGTTTATCTGCTGACAATCAACTGTTTACCAAGCACAAATTTGTAATTGTACCCAAAAACCCTTAGACCTTAGTCCTTTTAATTCTACATATAAAAAATATGTGCCCTCCAATGTGGGGCATAAAAAGGGCTGTTTGATAGGGAAGGCAAAAATGAAAAACAGACAATGGTCCTCCACCATATAGAGGTCTCTAGTTCCCTACAGTATTTCCCAGAAATTGGTGTAGCGTCATTCTATTGCAAAATTTGAAGATTGAATCACAGTGGATAAACTTGCATATTGGGGAAGTAATGCCCACCAAATGTTTTTTTTTTCGAGAGCTTCAACCAACATTGACCATGCCCTTAAGAAAGGCTATTATAAATTCTATTTAATATAATGGATTATTTCAGCATCATACTTAGGTAAAAAGTGCACAGAAAACATAAAATAATTTAAAGAACTATAAAACACTTTGACATGACAGACACCACACAATGGAATGTTTGGAAAACTATATCCCGAGACGATGTCATTAAAGTTAAGTGCAGCTTTGCAACTTCCTAATAACTGTGTCACTTTATGGCTTTGTGTTTGCACCAGTAGAATTGACTGTCTCCTAAGATGAGCAGGTAACATACGAAAATGGCACTGTGGTAATAAAATATCTTAACTGGAAAGTATCCGGCTATCCATTGTAGTTATTGGATGTTTCACATTTTCTCACACAAAGTAAAATGCTCTTCTCTGTAGCCGCATCAAAGAATAGAAGCAAGAGGCTGCCTTTATGCTTTTGAACATAACAGGAAAAGAATAAAACTGAAACCATTTTCTACAATATAGGGCAATTATAAAGACGAGGCTTTTATCCTATGGGTTTCACTGTAACTTCTGTAAAAGTAGCATTCATGGATATTGGACTCTGAAGATTGGTTTAGTAGAGTTGTAAAATCTCCATTAAATCAGCGTTAATTATTTTAATATGCCTTCACGATATCACCGGACATGAAAGCATGATGTAGGTTTGTAATTAGTGATGAGCATTCCGATACCGCAAGTATCGGGTATCGGCCGATATTTGCGGTATCGGAATTCTGATACCGAGATCCGATACTTGCCGCATATCGGATACCGGAATCGGAAGTTCTCAATTCAAACAGCACAAATTCAGCCAATGAGGACTGATTACAAGTGTGGGCACATCCTGTTCAGCATGGTGGGCATGAAACTACTGGCAAGGCTGTGATTGGCTGCTGAAATGATGTCATGCTGCAGTTTAAAAGTCGCTGGCGCCATTTTGGGCTCACTCTGCTGTGAATTCAGTTAGGCATAGGACGCTGTGTTCTGACTGAGGGCCAGTTGAGATAGCGATTTGCTTCTTTGTGCTTTTCCCAGGCTAATTTAGCAACCGCTGTGTGTTCACCTTGCTTTTGCCTTGCAGCGCTGTTTTCACAGCGATCTGCAAGGTCTCTGTGTGTGTGTGAGTGAGTGCAGCCCACTCTGTAGTCTGTGTGCAGCCATAGCCGGTTGTATCCAGCTCAGGGTGGTTCACTGACTCATACAGTTCTATCCATTCCATTGTCCTTTTTTGCAAATAGTGCAGGCTGCTGCACATTTTTTCAAATAATTCCTATTAGTGGCTTTCCACCCGTATCCAGCTAAATTGTGGAAAAACACTACATAGGATAAAATAGAGGAGGTTTTTGGGGCCTTGCAGTGCCGTTTACGGCTGTCTGCATGGTCTCCGTGTGAGTGCAGCTCGCCCTGAAGTCTGTGTGCAGCCACAGCCGGTTGTATCCAGCTCAGGGTGGTTCACTGACTCATACAGTTCTATCCATTCCATTGTCCTTTTTTGCAAATAGTGCAGCCCGCTGCACATTTTTTCAAATAATTCCTATTAGTGGCTTTCCACCCGTATCCAGCTAAATTGTGGAAAAACACTACATAGGATAACGTAGAGGAGGTTTTTGGGGCCTTGCAGTGCCGTTTACGGCTGTCTGCACGGTCTCCGTGTGACTGCAGCTCGCCCTGTAGTCTGTGTGCAGCCACAGCCGGTTGTATCCAGCTCAGGGTGGTTCACTGACTCATACAGTTCTATCCATTCCATTGTCCTTTTTTGCAAATAGTGCAGTCCCCTGCACCTTTTTTCAAATAATTCCTATTAGTGGCTTTCCACCCGTATCCAGCTAAATTGTGGAAAAACACTACATAGGATAACGTAGAGGAGGTTTTTGGGGCCTTGCAGCGCCGTTTACGGCTGTCTGCATGGTCTCTGTGTGAGTGCAGCTCACCCTGTTGTCAGTTCAGCCCCCCAAAAATAAATAAATAATAAAATTTACCAAACACACCACTTTACAGTTGTGTAAGCCACATTAGCTCATATTAAAGTCTAGTCCACACTTTAGAAAATTAGTGTTTCTTATACCTGTTAGGAGCTGTTCAGGAATAAGAACACTAAGCCGTTAGTACTTTTCTGCTTATCTTTATTAGTCAACCAAGATGAAGAAGGCAGGGAGTAAGGCACGTGGGCGTGGGCCCGGAGCAGGGAGAGGACATGGGGATTATGTGCCTGCTGCGGGCACCGGTGACTCATCATCACCCAGTTTCAGCAGGGAACAGTCCTTAATGCGCAGCTTTGTCGGAGAGCGCCGTACACCGCTGCTGCATGAAGACCAAATTGAAGCCGTTGTCGGATGGATGGCAGCTAATGCATCGACTTCAATTAGTGCCACATCCTCTCAGACACAGAGCACTGGAGAGCACCCATCTGTCTCTTCGCCACCTGCCAAATTGCCCAGGCAGACAGAGAGCCCAGGACAGGAGCCGTCTCTACTTCTGTTCTCTGAATCTCTTGGCTTGGAAACAGGGGGCCAGCCAAGCAGCATTGGAGAAATGGAAGAAGAGGCAGTGTGCAGTGATGCCCAACAGCTTTTTCTCTCTGAGTCTGAAGAGGCGGGTGGGCCAGTGCCTCCGGTCACCACACCGCAGAACGCATCCACTGATGACACTCAGGTGCCACTTTCTGGTGCGTGCTGTGCTGCTGAGACTACCCAGGAGGAGCAGTTGGTGGCAGAGGGTAGTGTAGATGATGAGGTCCTTGACCCATCGTGGCGTGAGGGACAGGAAGGTGGTGGGAGCAGCTCTGAGGAAGAGATTCCCCGAACGGGCCAAAGAGGGAGAGGGAGGGGGAAGACTGCGGATCCTGTAGCCTCCACTTTGGCACCCGTTAGGAGCATGTCTCTTCCAAAAGCCAAAAAGGGCGCTCCCAAGACTTGCAGTACCTGGTCCTTTTTTGACACAGTTGCAGATGACATTTGCTTTGTCAAATGCAAGGTGTGTCATCATAAAATCAAAAGAGGGAAAAATGTCAGCAACCTCAATACCTCCAACATGTGGAAACATGTGCGGACCAGGCATGCGGTGGAGTTACAAAAACACACTGAAGACCTAGGCCAACCAACAGCGGCAGCTACCACCTCTTCAGCTCGTGTTGCCTCTTCCTCCAGCTCACACACAGCTGGTTCGGCTTCCTCCCAGGATCGCCATGGAAGAACCTCTGGCACTGTTGTCCAGAGACCCACTGTAATTCCACCCGCAGCACCACGTTCCCAGTCATCCTCACACTCCCAGCCCAGTCTACAGCCATCGGTAGTACAGGCATGGGAAAAAAGGCGGCCTTTCTCGGCAAACCACCCACGAGCACAGGCTCTGACTGCAGGCATTGCCAAACTTCTGTCACTGGAAATGCTGTCATTCAGGCTGGTGGAGACTGACAGCTTCCGTGACTTGATGTCATTGGCAGTCCCACAGTACAATGTGCCCAGCCGCTTTTATTTCAGCAGGCAAGCCGTCCCTGCCCTGCACAAGCATGTGGAGGGACACATAAAACACGCGCTACTGAACGCCGTCAGTAGCAAGGTCCACCTCACCACCGATGCGTGGACCAGTCACCATGGACAGGGGTGATACCTTTCCCTCACTGCCCATTGGGTTAATGTTGTTGAGCCGGGTACAGATCGTGCGAGTGGCGCAGGACGTGTCCTGCCCACTCCAAGGATTGCAGGAATCCAGTCTGTATGCATTGACTCCTCATCTTACACAAGTTCCTCAGAATCATCGCTGCAGGAGCCGTCACAGTCCACCTCCACATGGACCCGTGAACGTTTACCTGTTACGACCGACATGAGCACAGCCGTGGCCAAACGTCAACAGGCCGTCTTGAAATTAATTTCTTTGGGGAATCGAAGCCACACAGCGCAGGAGCTCTGGAATGCTATCAAGCAGGGGAGCGATGTGTGGTTTGTGGCAGCGAATCTCCAGCCAGGCATGGTAGTGTGTGATAATGGCCGAAATCTGGTGGCAGCTCTGGGCCTCGGCAACCTCACTCACATCCCATGTCTGGCACATGTGCTCAACTTGGTCGTGCAGAGTTTTTTGAGGGACTATCCGGATCTTGATGCACTGCTGCACAAGGTCCGCCTAGAGTGTGCTCACTTGCGGCGTTCCAGCACGGCAAAATCGCGCATTGCGGCTCTGCAGCACCGATTCCGCCATCCGGAACATCGCATCATATGTGACCTACCTACCAGGTGGAATTCCACGTTACATATGTTGGAGCGGTTGTGTGAGCAGCAGCAAGCAGTAATGGAGTACCAGCTGCATCAGGCGCAAAGAAGTCGCACTGTGCGCCGTTCAGACTTCACAACCACAGAGTGGGCCACTATGAAGGACGTCTGCCAGGTTTTGCGTCCCTTCGATTATTCCACGCGGATGGCGAGTGCAGATGATGCACTAGTCAGCATGACTGTCCCCCTTATCTGCCTGCTTGAAAAATCACTGCAAGCGCTAAGGGATGATGTTGTGGAAGAGGTGGAGGATGAGGATTCACCATTTCCATCATCTTCTGGACAGTCAGCGCCATGTGGTTCCTCACAAATGCGTAGGCAGGGGACACTTTGTGAGGAGGATGAGGAGGAGTCAATGGAGGAGGAAGACATCGTTCCAGAGGAGGGAGTTACACAATTGTCCAGTAGTCAGTGTGTACAGCGAGGGTGGGGTGATGACGAGCGGGCAGAGATCACGCCTCAAGCAGGGGACAGCATTTCTTGGCCAGTTGGCAGTCTGCAGCACATGGTTGATTACATGTTGCAGTGCCTGAGAAACGACCGCCACATCGCCCACATTCTCAACATGTCTGATTATTGGGTGTTCACCCTCCTCGATCCTCGCTACCAGGACAACGTACAAAGCCTCATCACACCGTTGAACTGGGAGTGTAAAATGCAGGAGTACCAAGACACACTGGTGAATTCCATCATCTTCTCCAGTCCAACTGAGAGAAGTGCTGCTAGTGCTTTACAAAGCAGCTCAGTGCGTCCAGGCAGTGGAGGAGGCTCTGCACAAAGAGGGAGCAGAAGCAGTGCCTCTGCCCAAGGCAAGACCAGTATGGCCCAACTGTGGCACAGTTTTTTGTGCCCGCCACAAATGTCTACACCATCACAGACGGCTCCAGTCAGCAGGAGACAACGGTTCCATCAGATGGTGACAGACTACATGTCTTGCCCTCTTGCTGTACTCCCAGACGGTTCTTCCCCTTTCAAGTTTTGGGTCTCTAAGCTGGATACATGGCCAGAGCTAAGCCAGTATGCATTGGAGGTGCTGGCTTGCCCTGCGGCTAGTGTGTTATCGGAACGCGTCTTTAGTGCTGCAGGTGGTGTACTAACAGTCCGTCGCATGCGACTATCCTCCGATAACGTTGACCGGCTTACTTTCCTGAAAATGAACCAGGCCTGGATCTCGCAGGAATTTGCCACTCCTCTTCCTGATTAAATAATTGGGTGACTGTCTACAGTATCCAGGTCTCCTGTTGTGTTCATCTTTCTACCACCTGAACTGTAATTCCTGGGCTCCAACACCGCCAGTTGAGGCTCAGAAGTGCCGTCTGCACAGTCAAAACATACGACCCAGTGTTATTGGGTGTCAGTTACGTCAGCTGATCCCCAGCTGTGTAGCCGGCAATGTGTCCTGCGACCGCCACGCTGGCACAACAACTGAAATGTAAGGGAACCTGTCCCCCCCCAGGCGTTTGTTACTGAAATAGCCACCTTGTGCAGCAGTAATGCTGCACAAGGAAAAGGTAACTATTTTTGTTTAGCTCCTTGCACACGCAGAACTTAACACTTTTAAAGTGTGTCCACTAGTGTTGAGCGATACCGTCCGATACTTGAAAGTATCGGTATCGGATAGTATCGGCCGATACCCGAAAAGTATCGGATATCGCCGATACCGATACCCGATACCAATACAAGTCAATGGGACACCAATTATCGGAAGGTATTCTGATGGTTCCCAGGGTCTGAAGGAGAAGAAACTCTCCTTCAGGCCCTGGGATCCATATTACTGTGTAAAATAAAGAATTAAAATAAAAAATATTGATATACTCACCTCTCCGGAGGCCCCTGGACATCACCGCTGGTAACCGGCAGCCTTCTTTGCTTAAAATGAGCACGTTTAGGGCCTTCCATGACGTCACGGCTTCTGATTGGTTGCGTGCCGCTCATGTGACCGCCACGCGACCAATCACAAGCCGTGACGTCATTCTCAGGTCCTAAATTCCGAATTCTAGGAATTTAGGACCTGAGAATTACGTCACGGCTTGTGATTGGTCGCGTGGCGGTCACATGAGCGGCACGCGACCAATCAGAAGCCGTGACGTCATGGAAGGTGCTGAACGCGCTCATTTTAAGCAAAGCAGGCTGCCGGTTACCAGCGGTGATGTCCAGGGGCCTCCGGAGAGGTGAGTATATCAATATTTTTTATTTTAATTCTCAGTTGAAAGGAGCATAATTAAAAGAGCCACCTTTTCCTTTTGCATCATTAGTGCTGTAGAAGATGGCTCTTTCAGCAACAAACGCCTGGGGTGGGGGTTAAAGGTTCCCTTTCAACTTTCTCCAGTGCAGGCTTCGGCCTACACTCTGCTCCTCCTGCTGACCCCGGGCTCTAACACCGCCAGTTGGCACCCGGAAGTGCTGGCTGCACAGAGCCAAACACCTCGCCAATGTGTCAGTGGGGTTCAGCAATGCCAGCTGTTCCCCTGCTGTGTAGCCGGCATCGTGTCCTGCAAACGCCACGCAGACACAAAGCTGCCGCCAGTGCAGGCTTCGGCCTACACTCTGCTCCCTCTCCTCCTGCTGTCCCTGGGCTCTAACACCGTCAGTTGGTGCTCGGAAGTGCTGGCTGCACAGAGAAAAACACAAGCCAATGTGTCAGTGGGGTTCAGTAACGCCAGCTGTTCCCCTGCTGTGTAGCCGGCATCGTGTCCTGCAAACGCCACGCAGACACAAGAACTGAAATTGAAGGGAACCTGTTCCCCCCCCAGGTGTTTGTATGTATAACAGCCACCTTGTACAGCAGTAATGCTGCATTTGTACAGGGTGGCTCATTAAGTTACTCTCCTTGCACACGCCGAACGCAACACATCTAAAATGTGTCTCCTGAGACCATTAAACCGTCCCTGAGGTGTGACTTTCCTTTGTAATGACACACTGCATCCCCCTTGGTAGCGCTGCCCGTCTTCTGACATCATTGGTTGGCTGGCTGCGCCTCTGCGGCCGCCCTGCCCGACACAACGCCCCTCGGTGTCTTATTTATTTTGACTGCGAGGGTGTGATTGATGGGCATGAGCAGTGCATATCTTTGCCTGTCACTCATCTCCTTCCGCCTTCTTCAGACTGTACGGCTTCATGGCCGTGGCATGCGATAAGGGATCAGCTGACGCCGCACAGTCTGTAGCAGGTGTAAGGACACGAGTGAGAGGCAAACATATTTACTGCGCAAGGCCATGAATCCCAGCCCCACAGTGTGAATTAAGGAAAAGACACTGCAGAGCTGGGATTCATGGTCAACGCGAACCGCACCGGCCGACATGAAATGATGTCAGAAGACGGGCAGCGCTAACAGCGCATGGCCAAGGGATAACACGACAGCGCAGACTCCTGTACAGCTAATAACGACGCTCAGGAGGCTGCGCCCAGCACCAAGGTGGGATTTTTGACAGCTGTGCTGCATCTCATTAAGAAGGAAAGTCACGCCTCCAAGACAGTTTGACTGTATAAGGGGCTAAATGTTATACGTGTTTCATTCAGCGTCTGCAAGATTCAAAACTTAAAGAGAAACCTTTGACTTGTGCAGCATTACAGCTGCACAAGGTGTGGCTCTTCTAGTTTGTAACACCTGAGGGGGGGTTAAAGGTTACCTTTAAAATTGGTTCAATTAGGCTTCGGCCTACACTCTGCTCCCTCTCCTCCTGCTGTCCCTGGGCTCTATCACCACCAGTTGGCGCCCGGAAGTGCTACCTGCACAGAGAAAAACACCTCGCCAATGTGTCAGTGGGGTTCAGCAATGCCAGCTGTTCCCCTGCTGTGTAGCCAGCATCGTGTCCTGCAAACGCCACGCAGACACAAAGCTGCTGCCAGTGCAGGCTTCGGCCTACACTCTGCTCCCTCTCCTCCTGCTGTCCCTGGGCTCTAACACCGTCAGTTGGTGTCCGGAAGTGCTGGATGCACAGAGAAAAACACCAGCCAATGTGTCAGTGGGGTTCAGTAACGCCAGCTGTTCCCTTGCTGTGTAGCCGGCATCGTGTCCTGCAAACGCCACGCAGACACAAAGCTGCCGCCAGTGCAGGCTTCGGCCTACACTCTGCTCCCTCTCCTCCTGCTGTCCCTGGGCTCTAACACCGTCAGTTGGTGCCCGGAAGTGCTGGCTGCACAGAGAAAAACACCAGCCAATGTGTCAGTGGGGTTCAGTAACGCCAGCTGTTCCCCTGCTGTGTAGCCGGCATCGTGTCCTGCAAATGCCACGCAGACACAACAGACCTCCAAATGCCTCCAGTGCAGGCTTCGGCCTACACTCTGCTCCCCCTGCTGACCCTTTACTCCAACCCCACTAGTTGGGGCTCTAAGAAGACAAGCTTGAATAGGTCCCCATCCTGGTTCCAGTACCGTCAGCTGGTTCCGGGCAGAGCCTTTGGCTTAGGTGCCTCCCTCTGGGTATCCGAGTTCCACCAACATCAGGTGGTCCTTGTTAATGCTTTCAGGCATGGGTACCTCCTGCTTAGTAACCAGGTTCCAGTAACGTCAGCTGGTCCTCGGTAGTTCCATTGGCTCTTGGACCTTCGGCTACCCATCCGGTTTCCAGTAACGTCAGCTGGTTCTCGGCAGTGTCTTTTGCTCTTGTACCCTCTGCTCCCCATCCTGGTTCCAGTACCGTCAGCTGGTACCGGGCAGAGCCTTTGGCTTAGGTGCCTCCCTCTGGATATCTGAGTTCCACCAACGTCAGGTGGTCCTTGGTAGTGCTTTCAGGCACGGGTACCTCCTGCTTAGTAACCGGGTTCCAGTAACGTCAGCTGGTCCTCGGTAGTTCCATTGGCTCTTGGACCTTCGGCTACCCATCCGGGTTCCAGTACTGTCAGCTGGTTCTCGGCAGTGTCTTTTGCTCTTGTACCTTCTGCTCCCCATCCTGGTTCCAGTACCGTCAGCTGGTTCTGGGCAGAGCCTTTGGCTTAGGTGCCTCCCTCTGGGTATCCGAGTTCCACCAACGTCAGGTGGTCCTTGGCAGTGCTTTCAGGCACGGGTACTTCCTGCTTAGTAACCGGGTTCCAGTAACGTCAGCTGGTCCTCGGTAGTTCCATTGGCTCTTGGACCTTCGGGTAGCCATCTGAGTTCCAGTTCCATCAGCTGTTTCTCGGCATTTTCTCAGCCTTCTTGTGCCTTCTGCTACATTTCCAAGTTCAAGACCCTAAAGACGATGACCCGGAAGACCACACCTAAGATGACGACGACACCAGAGACGACAACCACTGAGATGACGACGACCCTGGAGACGACGACGACATGGGAGACCGAGAAGCAGAAGAACAAGAGGCTGCAGAACAAAGAGCAGAAGAACATTAAGCATAACACTAAATATCAGAGCAAACGATATTATCTAAATTATAAGCAGAAGAAGACTAAGCAGTGTATGGGGCTTAGTCCTTTCCTCCTCGTGGTGCCCCTGGATAAAGCCTGATGCTGCAGGCCAAACTGAACGCGGACAAATCTAACTGTTTTGTGACAGGCAGAACGAAAGGTGTAATCTTCAAACTTTTATAGATAACAACTACGGGAATGCCTGTCACAAATAAGAATATGATGAAGAAGTTGAATATGAAGAAGAATAATAGTTAAATAAAAAGAATATGAACAATGTAACAAAAAAAAATTATAGGTAGAAGATGAAGAAGAAGATGAATAAGGTGAAGAAGAACTTGATGTCAAAGATGCTGATGATGATGAAGAAGAAAGTGTGGGAGAAGTAAAAAAGAGGGTGAAGGGCGTGGAAGTAGTGAAACATCAATATCTGACAAAATAAAAAAAATCTTAACATAGTCAATATCTTTGTAACTCCGAACATCTTAAAAAAAAATTAAAATTCCTGCTATTCTATTTGATTGGGCTAAACCTCTATGCCTTTAATGTCTCCGCCACCTCCCCCAATACATCCTACATTATTCTTAGTTGTTTTCCTTCATGTAGAATGAACCTACAAGGAAAGAAAGGGTTTATTTTAATTCCGATATTTTCGTCCCATTGACTTGCATTGGTATCGGGTATCGGTATCGGCGAGATCCGATATTTTGCCGGTATCGGCCGATACTTTCCGATACCGATACTTTCCGATATCGGAAGGTATCGCTCAACACTATTTGTAATCTGTTTGTCCTGGTACTTTCACTTAATCAAATCATACATACAGTATATGTCCAGCTCTTTGCACACGCTTTAAAGTAGTTTTCTTAAAAAAGAAATTAGATTTGAGAATCATCCTATGTGATAGGTAGATATTAGATAGATAGACACCCAACCGTGTCGCATGTGGATTTGTGGACCCACTGTGTCACAGGGCCAAACCTACCCGGGAAGGGACATAACTAGGCACCTACCTTGGGGTTCACTGGAGCCTCTAGTTGTGAGGTCAGGCTTGTGCGGCAGGTAGCCACCATGTACCACTCCTGGGCAGAGCTATGCTCCTTCTCCCATGATCACCCTCTCAGCATCTGACATCACCAACGCAGCCACTGACAGGGGGTGCGATGACGTCACAAGCCGATGCCCACTGTCAGGAGATGAGTGGGCGCTCAGAGCTGCAGAGGAAGAAAGGTGAGTATTTATTTATTTTTTACGGGTGCTGCCTTATGCTACCGGATCTGCCTATAGTGGTGCTGCCTTATATTACTGGGCCTGCCTATAGGGGTGCTGCCTTATATTACAGGATCTGTCTATGGGGGTGCTGCCTTATACTACAGGGTCTGCCTATAGGGGTGCTGCCTTATTCTACAGGATCTGCCTATGGGGGTTCTGCCTTATACTACAGGATCTGCCTATGGGGGTTCTGCCTTATACTACAGGATCTGCCTATGGGGGTTCTGCCTTATACTACAGGGTCTGCCTATAGGGGTGCTGCCTTATACTACATGGTCTGCCTATGGGGGTGCTGTGTAATACTACAGGGTCTTCCTATGGGGTGCTGCCTTATAGTACAGGGTCTGCCTATGGGGGTTCTGCCTTATACTACAGGATCTGCCTATGGGGTTTCTGCCTTATACTACAGGATCTGCCTATGGGGGTTCTGCCTTATACTACAGTGTCTGCCTATAGGGGTGCTGCCTTATAGTACAGGTTCTGCCTATGGGGGTGCTGTCTTATACTACAGGGTCTGCCTATGGGGGTGCTGCTTTATACTACAGGGTCTGACTATGGGGTGCTGCCTTATACTGCAGAGTCTGCCTATGGGTGTGGCCTTGTGCTATACAGTCTGTCTATGGGTGCTGCCTTGTGCAATAGAGTCTGCCTATGGGGGATGCATTATACAGTATAGAGATTGCCTATGGGGGCTGCCTTCTGCTATAGAGTCTGCATTTGGGGGGTTCATTATACAATATATAGTAGGCCTATGGGGAGTGCTTTATACTACATTTAGGACTATCTGGTGCATTATACTATATGGAGGCTATCTAGGGGGGTCATCATACAGTGTGGAGATTACAGTGAGGGGGCCATTGTACAGTGTGGGGATTACAGTGAAGGGGCCATCATACAGTGTTGGAGCCATCAAACAGTTTGGATGCTACTAAGAGGTCAGTATACTGTGTGAGTGGTACTATACAGTGAGGGGCATTATACTGTGTATAAGAGAGCATCATACTGTGTATAGGGGAGCTGTACAGGGGGAGACTTGGGACATTATTCAATGTTAAGTGGGCACTTATTGTTATAGGGAACTGTTACTATCAAAGGGGCACACATAGGACATTATTACTTTCTATGGGGCAAAATATGGGCACTGTTTTCTAGGGCACTTGCACCCAGCATTACTATATAATAGAGGGTTGCTTTAGAATTTAGAGGGCACACAGAACCACACAGCAGGTCAGGTTCAGTAATAGGGACACTGTCAGGACTCTGAACATTTTTATTACCTTTTGTGCATTACTGCCCTTTTCCAAGATGGCGTCTTTGATCTCATGTGCACTGTGTCTTCCTGCTATAAAACTCCACCCCAGCCTTCAGTCTGTGCTAGAGTATTCTGCCTTGCATCCAGCTCCTGACTCTGATGACTCCCTGGCTATATACCTGCTCCTGTGAACCTGTGTGGTGATCCTGCTTCTCTGCTCTGAGTTCCTGCTGCATACACCAGTTTCCAGTAATCCTCCTTCATCTGCTGCTCGTGTTTACTTCCATCTGCATTTGCTGGACATGTAAGCTGCTTCTGCTCTGCAATAACCTGAGACTATTACCCAGGCCTCCCTGGTTGAGCTAAGATATTATTTGAACTGCCTTATAAGCATATCTATCTGTGTTTGGACTAAGACAAGGATTTATTTGTGTCAAGTATCCTCAAGAATAATTGTGCTTCATAGACTTTCTGCTTGATTGCATTTTCCTCTGAAGTTTCCTATAGACTGTTAAGCTGCATTTAATATTTACTCCAAGTGTTGTAGACTTGAATTTCTCTCTGCACCTGTTTGAATCACTGTGTGATAATATAGACTTTACCACTTATAAAAGTGTGTCCTGTAGTTGTCTTGTTCCACGCAAAGAGTCTCCTGAGTTATCCCCTATAATTATTACAGACACATACGGCAGCAGCGGCTCAGTATTGGGGTATCAGGTGCAGTAATAGGGACGCATACGGCAGCAGCGGCTCAGTATTGGGATATCAGCAAGATAAGGGGTTTGTGCAGGTTGGGGATAGATGGTTATGGGGATGGAATATGAGAAGTGAAATGTGTCTTTGTTGTATTCTCTGCAGACAAGTCCTGGGTGGAAGAAGTTGTCATATCGGTCTGGGCCAGATGGAAAAGATGGGAAAAATGAATGATTCCATCAGAAAGAACGTCAGTGGTAAGTCATTATCTGTAACTGTGCTGTGATCTTATACATGTTCTGCAGGACTGGTATCTACCACTGACCATATGGCGGTAATATCGATGTTGGTCTTTATATAAAGATTATCTTCAGTAAGAGCGCTGTCATCTGCTGAGGTTCTCCTCCATTATTAAGGTCCGTAACCCAGCTGTAATCAAAGTTACCTGGTTAGGGGCCCACTCAGAAGCTTTGACCCCAGATCCAAAACCCTAGCTACGCCTTTGCCTAGTGTCCTCTCTTATTATGTGTAGTATCATCCCATTATTCCAGAGTGGCATTCGTGATTATATATAGTGCTGCCGCTTTATACATTATACATCTCTTGTTTTATTTATTATGACTGATGCAGACGCTTATGACTGTACCAGTCCATAATAAATTGCTTCCCTATAGACATCTAATAAGAACAGAAAATAAGTATACAGATAGGGAAAGTGAACTGTAATCTTCTACATTATAACTGTGATAAGAGAGGTGTAATCATCATCAGTAACTGTGATATCAAATTCTGCCGGCTCTGTAATGGAAAAGGTATATCATACAGCCCATACAGATTTAATCACCAGTTACTGGTGTATAAAATCCAGTCCTTGGCCATGCAGTCTATCTTATGGGTCTTGAAAGAATGAAATTTGAGCTTTGCATTGAAATACATTGCATTTAGGATCTAAAACAACTTAGTCATGAGGCAGCAAACTATGTAAAGTTAGAGAGTGAGGTTGCCAAATGCTGACGTGCATAGTCTATAAAAGTCATTGGGTCATTAACTGCAGATCTCCAAACCTTCACCTGCATAATATTAGCACAAAAACTGTCCACCATGAGCTTAATGGATTGGGTTTCCATTTTTGAGCTGCTGCAAGCAAGTCTTCCATCACCAAGCACAGTGCTAAGATTCTTAAGACGTAGTATAAAGTTGATCGTTTAGGTCAATGCCTTGTACCCCTCGTCTGGAAATCATACATTGTGTATTTAAGCTATAATTTATGTGTAGTGCATGGGGATAATACTTTTCATAGATTTTTTTTTTCAAAATATGAAACCATTTCATTACATTGTTCACTATTTAAATAAATTATGCAGATTTATTTGCATGTAAAGACCAACATTCAAATCTATGCAAATAGAAAACTCTAACCGAGATTTCAGATTTTTCAGTTGTATACCGGCACTTGCTGGTCTCCTTGAACTCTTGTCCTGCATATGAATTTGTAATGGTCAAAATCATCAGACTATGGAACAGAGGCACATAGCTCTTCCCATACATTAGTACCTCTCCATTCCACACACATATATATATATATATATATATATATATATATATATATATATGTATATATATATATATATATATATATACACTCACCGGCCACTTTATTAGGTACACCATGCTAGTAACGGGTTGGACCCCCTTTTGCCTTCAGAACTGCCTCAATTCTTCGTGGCATAGATTCAACAAGGTGCTGGAAGCATTCCTCAGAGATTTTGGTCCATATTGACATGATGGCATCACACAGTTGCCGCAGATTTGTCGGCTGCACATCCCAAAGATGCTCCATACAAGGCAGGATGGATCCATGCTTTCATGTTGTTTACGCCAAATTCTGACCCTACCATCCGAATGTCGCAGCAGAAATCGAGACTCATCAGACCAAGCAACGTTTTTCCAATCTTCTACTGTCCAATTTCGATGAGCTTGTACAAATTGTAGCCTCAGTTTCCTGTTCTTAGCTGAAAGGAGTGGTACCCGGTGTGGTCTTCTGCTGCTGTAGCCCATCTGCCTCAAAGTTCGACGCACTGTGCGTTCAGAGATGCTCTTAGGCCTACCTTGGTTGTAACGGGTGGCGATTTGAGTCACTGTTGCCTTTCTATCAGCTCGAACCAGTCTGCCCATTCTCCTCTGACCTCTGGCATCAACAAGGCATTTCTGCCCACAGAACTGCCGCTCACTGGATTTTTTTTCTTTTTCGGACCATTCTCTGTAAACCCTAGAGATGGTTGTGCGTGAAAATCCCAGTAGATCAGCAGTTTCTGAAATACTCAGACCAGCCCTTCTGGCACCAACAACCATGCCACGTTCAAAGGCACTCAAATCACCTTTCTTCCCCATACTGATGCTCGGTTTGAACTGCAGGAGATTGTCTTGACCATGTCTACATGCCTAAATGCACTGAGTTGCCGCCATGTGATTGGCTGATTAGAAATTAAGTGTTAACAAGAAGTTGGACAGGTGTACCTAATAAAGTGGCCAGTGAGTGTATATATATATATATATATATATATATATACATCACTATAGCTAAGCAAGCATGGAAATGGCAATTATCTGTGAATTCATTGTTTCCACCGCTCCCCATAAAATCACTACTATTATTTTGGATAGGTATGTGTGCACCTGATGACCTGTTACCTTTAAATTATGCAAATAAGGAGGTTTTATATCAATCCTTGGAACCTCCCACTAGGGAATAATTAAAACAAGGCACGGCATATAAGCTGAAAGCTAATGAGAGGTTGCATTGGGTTTTCATACGTATGAGTTTATTCGGAGGCCAAATACTTTCCATAACACTTGCAGAAGCACACGTTCAAGCTGGCTAATGATAAATCTGCCCTTCGTATTTACATGGTCATTAAGATAGACTGTGCTCTGCAGTGGATGCCCTGCATGCATTAAATGATTCTTTCACTAATACACATTAGACTAAAGAAATTACTAGCTATAACTATGGTTGTTAGGTGAAAATGGCTATCTAAACATAATGACTAAGCTAGATAGGGAAATATAATTGGTCATTTTGTATATAATTGCCTCCACTATTACACCATTTGTGCAACCCAGTGCCCTTGATAATTGTGGTGCAATTTTTCATGTTATGTTGTTTATAACACAGCAACAAGGTAGGTCACAGAGTTTTCGAGATATTTGAAGTTGGAGCAGTTGTAGAAGAACTGAATATATAGTCAGGAGGCATAAGAACAAGATCGCACTATTACCTGGGTTCGGCGGATACAACAGATTTATATTAAAGGGAAAGTATCAACTTCCAATCAATAAATTTAAAGGGAATCTGTCAATTGTTTTTTGCTACCTTATCGGAGAGCAGTGTAATGTAGGAAAAAATACCCTTATTCCAACAATGTATCACTTACTTTACTGGGTGCCGCAGTTGTGACACAATGAGAGTTCTTAGAGGTAGCATGAAGCAGAGCTCGAGCTCTCTGTGTACATTGTATATCAACAGTGAGCTGCTTATCACAGGAGGGAACATGGTCGGTCTAGCAGTCTTGTAAGACCTAATCCAGCAATGATAATGTCCTGGTGATAAAACCTTCATTATAAGTAAACAACAGCACACAGCCTGATAAGTGACACATCGCTGAATTCAGTTTTTTCAAACCCTAAATCATGCTATCCTCAGATTACACAGGAAAAATCTGCTGATAAATTCCCTTTAAGGGTCCATGCACATGGCACAAATGGTATGGCTTCATTCAATTCCTATTCCTTCAATTCCTAGAATAATGTAAAGTAGCATGCATAATATCGGAGGCACATGGAAGCAAACTTTGGTCCCATAGCAAGCCATGGGCACCATATTACAGATCAATTCAAAAAGCCCTAACTTTGTGTTGTACTGTAGTGAGTGACTCTTTTTGTTGGTGAGGTCTTGCTTTATTTTTACATAAATTCCATCTCATAGAGCTATGTCTTTTGTTGCTTTGCTCCTTTGTTCATCATATCTTGAGATGTATAGTTCAAGTTTACAAGCTTAAAATACAATGAAAATAATTTTAGATACTCCTTCAAACAATGTTTATACTTTAAGTGTGTATATATGGTCTAATAAGAGAGAAGAACTTACTGAATTCACCAAGCTGCCTAAAAAACATTATTTCCAAAATAAGTGCTTATCACGGGAGAAAGGTACATGGTGTAGGACTGGGTAACAGCCGTTTTGCATTCACTTACGCTTTATGGGTCAGATGAAGTATAAGTGAACGCGAAATGGCTGTTGTACTTTTGAATAACACCTTAATTTTACCATATAATGTACTGGAAAATGGGAAAACAAAACTTCCAAGTTCGGGGAAATTGCAAAAGAAGTGCAATTCTACAATTGCTGTTTTTTTTTTCTTACCATGCTCACGATATGCTATAACTGACGTGCCACCATGATTTTCCAGGTCATTTTAAGTTCATAGATACCAAACATGTATATAGGTTCTTTTTAATTTAAGTGGTGGAAAAAATCCACTGTTTGTTAAAAAAGGCCCCATATTCTGAGACCTGTAGTGTTCCTGTACACCCCAGGAGTCCGGTTGCCACAATAGCATTTCCTTCCTCATGGGGGGGGGGAACTTGCCTGGACACAAGGAAGGATTCCTTAATCAGGTAACAATTACACGCAACACCTTCCTGACTCCAGACCAGGGGGAGCTCTAAAAAGGGAGCTTTCCTGTAAATTCTGGTCTGGAGGCGGAAGAGAGAGGAGCCTAGGGTGGGAAGCTGCAATTGGGCTTACCCCAAGATAAGGCGCAAAGAGACTGGACATCGGAGTCCATGGTGGTGAGAGGATTGCATACTCAGCCACTGAATCCAGAGGGCAGGAAATTCCAAGTCTCCAGGCCCCAATGGACACCCGGAGGCAACACAGCAGGTCAGGAGCCTGGGTGTTGTGAATTCTGCTCTTGGGTTCCCTCTGGTGGTTGTTGGTGGTAGTGCAGTTGCCTCTGGGTTGCAATCCTGGGCAGGTGTTTCTGCTGATTGCAGCTCTGACTGGGCTATTTAGGTGTGCAGGATCCATTAGCCTTTGCCAGTTGTCAATTGTTCTTGGAGGTGTTACATCTCTGTCTGGTTCCTCCTGCTCTGCTGCCAATTCAGCTAAGATAAGTTTCTGTTTTTGTCTCTGCAGCACACATGCTGTGTGCTTTACAATTCAGTGCAATTCATTGTGTTTATTTGTCCAGCTTAGACTGTGTTTGGATTTTTCAGTCATGTTGGATTCTCAGGAGATGCAGATATACATTCCATGTCTTTAGTTAGATGTGGTATTTTTGTATTATCTGCTGTGGATATTTTTAGGATTTTAATACTGACCGCTTAGTACTCTGTCCTATCCTTTTCTATTTAGCTAGAGGTGCCTCTTTTGCTAAATCCTGTTTTCTGCCTGCGTGTGTCTTTACTCTTATATTCACAGTCAATATTTGTGGGGGGCTGCCTATCCTTTGGGGTTCTGCTCTGAGGCAAGATAGAATTCCCATTTCCATCTATAGGGGTATTTAGTCCTCCGGCTGTGTCGAGGTGTCTAGGATGTGTTAGGTACACCCCACGGCTACTTCTAGTTGCGATGTCAGTTTAGGGTTTGCTGTCAGTACAGGCACCACCTACTCCAGAGAAAGACTCATGCGGCTCCAAGGTCACCAGATCATAACACCTGGGGCTGCCAGTGAGAAGGCAGTGTCCCAGACAGGCTCAGGCTTTCAGCCATTCGGGTTGGGAGTACAGACACTGAGATAACTTGTTCAGAGCTTCAAGCAGCAAGGGTCAGAATACAAAGTGCAGAAGTAAGGCCTCCAAACCCACCTGGTTAGGTGGATTCCAAGTTACTTCCAGGCTGCCTGAAACCCATTACCACCTGTTACCTGTACCCTGGACTGTACCTGTATTTCATCAGTAAAAGGTAAAGGAAACTGCTACCCTTGTGTCCATCAATCATTACCTGCACCCTCAGTCCTGCACCCAGCATTTACCATCCCTTACCAACTGTACCAGTTAGCCCTGGGGCCCCGCTCCACCTGTGGGGAGCAGAGCCATCCAAGCTGCATTACCATCAGCACCAGCGGTTCCTTTAAGCAGCATCAGCCATTCTGGCCAAACACCACAGGTGGCGTCACAAATTATCCGTTAAAGACTTGATTTCCACTTTCATTCACATCACCTTTAACTGGATGCCCAGGGCAACGGACCCGGTCACTGCCACTATGACCACCCCTTTAAGTACCACCGGACCCGGTAGCGAGTACCCCATGGCTAGTGTTGAGCATTCCGATGCTGCAAGTATCGGGTATCGGCCGATACTTGCTGTATCGGAATTCCGATACCGGGATTCCGATACTCTTGTGGTATCGGGTATCGGGTATCGGAACAACATTAATGTTAAAATGTGTAAAATAGAGAATTAAAATAAAAAATATCGCTATACTCACCTGTCCGACGCAGCCGGGACCTCAGCGCAGGAACCGGCAGCGTTGTTTGTTTAAAATTCCCGCTTTTACATGGTTACGCGAAGTCCCGGCTTGTGATTGGTCAGGGCGGCCATGTTGCCGGGCCGCGGACCAATCACAGCAAGCCGTGACGAAAATACGTCACGGCTTGCTGTGATTGGTCCGCGTCCCGGCAACATGGCCGCCATTAACCAATCACAAGCCGTGACGTCACGGGAGGCTGGAAACGCGCTCATTTTAAAAAGGGCGCGTGTCCAGCCTCCCGTGACGTCACGGCTTGTGATTGGTTGCGTCGCGGTCAACCAATCACAAGCCGGGAGGCTGGACACGCGCCCATTTCAAAATGAGCGCGTCCAGCCTCCCGGCTTGTGATTGGTTGATCGCGGCGCAACCAATCACAAGCCGTGACGTCACGGGAGGCTGGACACGCGCCCATTTCAAAATGAGCGCGTCCAGCCTCCCGGCTTGTGATTGGTTGATCGCGGCGCAACCAATCACAAGCCGTGACGTCACGGGAGGCTGGACACGCGCCCATTTCAAAATGAGCGCGTCCAGCCTCCCGGCTTGTGATTGGTTGATCGCGGCGCAACCAATCACAAGCCGTGACGTCACGGGAGGCTGGACACGCGCCCATTTCAAAATGAGCGCGTGTCCAGCCTCCCGTGACGTCCCGGCTTGTGATTGGTCAGGGCGGCCATATTGCCGGGACGCGGACCAATCACAGCAAGCCGTGACGTAATTTCGTCACGGCTTGCTGTGATTGGTCCGCGTCCCGGCAACATGGCCGACCTGACCAATCACAAGCCGGGAATTCACGTAACCAAGTAATAGCGCGATTTTTAAACAAACAACGCTGCCGGTTCCCTCGCTGAAGTCCCGGCTGCGTCGGACAGGTGAGTATAGCGATATTTTTTATTTTAATTCTTTCTTTTACACATTTATATGGTTCCCAGGGCCTGAAGGAGAGTTTCCTCTCCTTCAGACCCTGTGAACCATCAGGGATACCGTCCGATACATGAGTCCCATTGACTTGTATTGGTATCGGGTATCGGTATCGGATTGGATTCCGATACTGTGACGGTATCGGCCGATACTTTCCGATACCGATACTTTCAAGTATCGGACGGTATCGCTCAACACTACCCATGGCCCCTTGGGATGCTCCAAATCTTGGTGTCACAAACAGAATTTGTACCCCGTCATTGCTGGGCCGTGTGGCGCACGAGGAACAGAGGAGGTGTGTCTTCATTGGCGAAGCCTGAATAAAGACCACGAAGGAAGCTGCACTCCCTGCTCTGCTGTGCACGGATAAAAGAAGCAGGAGGCTCCGGACTGGAGAACAGGAAGGAACACCATACAGACCGCCAGTGGAGCAGCTGCAGACTGCAGTAACAAAACACTGGGCCTGCCTGAGGTTAACAAGGGAGGAAGGAATATGTCCTACCTAGGTGGGGATTCGGTTGCGGCCTTAGCCCCCATGATGCTGCCAGATACCGTGGCGGCCGTAGCCCCTGTAGACCGGCCAGATCCAACCGCAGCTATGTGCATAATGCCGCTATCGATGCCATACATATCGGGAGCCATCTGGTTACCGCAGTACTCAGAGGAGTCACACGCCCTGAACGATTTTAAGGAGAGACTCTGCAGTTTGTTTGAAGTGTACCCCCTGTCTGAACATCAGAAAGTCAGCATCCTCACTGTTAATTGGTGCAGCTCAGAGGGAAGTAAATTCCTGGCTGGACGCTGATAAAAGGACTGTGAAACAAGTTTTGGCCAGGTTAAAGGACACCTGTGACACCTGCACCGCAGCAGAGATAAAGATGAGATTCTTTGGGTGCAAACAAAGGGTGCAGGACAGTATACGGGACTATGCCTTTAATCTTCAGGAGGCACTGCAGGTCATTAGGCAGGTTGACCCTGACAGTGTGCAGGTTGGGGACAGATTGTTAAAGGAGCAATTTATTGAGGGACTTCTGTCTAGCACCCACAGGACACAGTTGCGCATCTTGACCCTACAAACCCTGACCTGGACTTTGCACACTTTAAAGATAGGGCCATCCGAGTGCTGCATGAACCAAATTCCAGCTGCACGGCACCATCTAGGCACCCAGCAATTACATATCACCAGGACGCTGCCTCATTTCTCCAGGACCCCATTGAGGCCGACGCACAGACCCTGGTTAATGACTGACACAGGACTGCGTCTCCAGGTCCAGGAGCTGACCAAAAGTGTGGCTCCATTAGCTAAAACCATGCAGTCTATGCAAGTTTCCTCAAAGGAGAAGATCCAGCTGGCCTCCAGTCCAGATGATGTCCCATGGAGATGGCAGAAGAGTATCCCACAGACCAGTGGGAGAGACAATGACCACTATGACCAGGATGGATGACCCATTTGCCACTGCTACAGCAAAGCAGGACAAATCGCAAGATTCTGCAATTTAAACGAGCAACCCCCAGGGCAGAGGGCCAACTTCCCAGAGGTAAGACGACCAGGCCCACAAAGCTGGTGAGCCAAGTCCTCCCCGTTGGCATCCTGATGAACGCTTTAATGGACAGCGGCTCTCAGGTGACGACTATGCCATATAGTCTTTACAAACGGTACTGGGCTGAGTCTGATATTACCCGTGGCAAAGATAATGATCTAACAATAGTAGCCAGCAGTGGTCAGCCTTTCCCACAAGTGGGGTACAAGGAGGTGACCATTAAGGTGGCTCGGGTAGAGCTGAAAGCCCAAGGTCTGATAATTGTTGATATTGATCGATGAGAATGTAACCCAATGATGACAGGTGAGCAACGGGTCCTGCAGAAGGAGATCAAAGCACTGATGCAGAGACAACAGGTAGAACTATCTCGTGGCGAAGTTGGCAGTGTCAGAGTGAGTGACCCGATCCCCAATGCAGTACCCCCAAGGAGTGAAATGTTAATTTGGTGTCGGGCAGTCATAGACCTTAGGAGCCAAGATTACCAGGCCCTGGTTGAATCGGTGTACATCGGTGTACAGTAGGCCCACTGTCCTGACAGCTGGGGGGTAGTCAATGTCAGCAAGGGGAGGGTACCGATACGCATCCTGAATTGTGGAGAAAAAGTGGTCCATTTACCCAGATATGCCACCCTTGCTAAACTGTTCACTGTCAGGAACAATGCCATGCAAACAGCAGAACCCTTTGTCCCATCCGATCAGGAAGAGGACAATGGCTCTGCAGAACAGCTGGAGGATTGGTGTCAGAAGTTACACGTAGGCACTGACTCCTCTCCTTTGCACCAAGAGCATGGGGCTTACCGGGTGGTCCAAGAATATGAGCGGGTATTCAGCAAAAACCCTCTAGAATTTGGGCAGGTAAACGGGGTCCGACACCATATCCCCACCGGAGATCATTCGCCCATTAAAGAGAGCTGTACCTCCAGCTCACTATCAGTGTGCCAAGGGTATGTTACAGGAGATGAAGGAGGCTGGGGTGATGAGAGACAGTGGGCAGCTCCATTAGTCCTCATTAGAAAGAATGATGATGCAATGAGGATGTGTGTTGACTACAGGCAGATTAATTGCATTACACAAAAGGACACCTACCCATTACCCAGGATAGAGGAATCATTAGCTGCACTGAAATCCGCTCACAATTTCTCCACCTTAGATCTCATCAGTGGGTATTGGCAGGTTCCCGTGGCAGAGGCGGATAAAGAGAAGACTGCTTTCATGACACCAATGGGCCTCTCCGAGTTCAACTACATGGCATTCGGGCTTTGCAACGCACCAGGGACATTTCAGAAGATGATGGAGTGTTTCCTCTGGCACATGAACTTTGAGACCGCTCTCCTGTACCTGAATGGCGTCATCATCTTTTCCAAATCCTAAGAAGGCCATTTGAAGCACCTGGCTGAGGTGTTTGAAGCCCTGTCTAACTTTGGCCTGAATGTGAAGCTGTCCAAATGCCACCTGCTGAAGCCCAAGGTGCAGTACCTAGGTCACGTGGTAAGTAGGGTTGAGCGAAACGGGTCGACCATTTTCAGAAGTCGCCGACTTTTGGCAAAGTCGGGTTTCATGAAACCCGACCCGACCCCTGTGTGGGGTCGGCCATGAGGTCGGTGATCTTCTGAATCTGGTATCGGAATTCCGATACCGAGTTCCGATATGTTTGCGATATCGGAAATCGGTATCGGAATCCACATTTAAGTGTAAAATAAAGAATTAAAATAAAAAATATTGATATACTCACCTCTCCGATGAGCCCTGGTAGTAATCGGCATCTTCCGTTCCTAAGAATGAGCGCGTTCAGGGCCGTAGAAGACGTCACGGCTTTGTGATTGGTCGCGGCGGCCCACGTGACCGCTCAGCGACCAATCACAAGCCGTGACGTAATTCTCTCAGGTCCTAAATTCCTCATTCTAGGAATTTAGGCCATGAGAATTACGTCACGGCTTGTGATTGGTCGCGGCGGCCCACGTGACCGCTCAGCGACCAATCACAAGCCGTGATGTAATTCTCATGGCCTAAATTCCTAGAATGAGGAATTTAGGACCTGAGAGAATTACGTCACGGCTTGTGATTGGTCGCTGAGCGGTCACGTGGGCCGCCGCGACCAATCACAAAGCCGTGACGTCATCTAAGGCCCTGAACGCGCTCATTCTTAGGAATGGAAGATGCCGATTACTACCAGGGCTCGACAGAGGGTGAGTATATCAATATTTTTTATTTTAATTCTTTATTTTACACTTAAATATGGATCCCAGGGCCTGAAGGAGAGTTTCCTCTCCTTCAGACCCTGGGAACCATAGTATCCCATTGCACTGCATTGGGTTTCGCGTTTCAGCCGACCCCGACCCCGACTTTTTTATAGGATCGGCCGATTTCACTCGACCCGACTTTTGAGAAAGTCGGGTTTCGTGAAACCCGACCCGATCCTATAAAAATAAAAGTCACTCAACCCTAGTGGTAAGCTCTGAAGATGTGGCACCGGACCCTGACAAAGTCACCGTGATCAGGGACGGGCCAAAACCCAGCAACATTCATGAAGTACGGCAGTTCCTCTGATCGGGAGGCTACTACCGAAGATTCATCAAGGACTTCACTAAGCTAGCCGCACCCCTCAAGACTTGCTAGTGGGCCAATCTAAGAAGGATAAGAGCAAGAATCCTCCATTCGAGTGGAATAACAGGTTGAAAGAATCCTTCACCCATTTGAAGTTGGCTCTCACGGGAGATGAAGTCCTGGCCTATCCTGACTATGACCAACCATTTGTACTCTACACAGATGCCAGCAATGTGGGACTCGGAGCAGTGCTTTCTCTGGTGCAGAAAGGCAGAGAGAGGGTGATTGTCTACACCAGCAGGAAGGTTCGTCCCACCGAAATGAACCCTAACAACTATTTTTTGCGTTCCAAGCTGGTGTTTTTATCGGTATCATTTTGTTGTAGAAAAGATGTTTTGATCACCTGTTATTGCATTTTATTGCAATGTTGTGAAGACCAAAAAACATAATTCAGATGTTTTGAATTTTTTTCTTGTTACGCTGTTTACCAATCTGATGAATTCTTTTCATATTTTGATAGATCGGGCATTTCTGAACGCAGGAATGCCAAACGTGTATTTTTATTTTTCTTCATTATTTTATTTTCATTTTTTACTTGCTTCAATTGTCTCCTTAGGAGACTTGAAGCTGTGATCTTCTGATCGCTTGTGCTGCATAGAGCAGGGCTTGCGCTCTGCTCTGTGTAACAGAGATACTTACCTGCTATGAACCCCGGCAATAACAGATTGGCTATCACAACCACAAGAGTCTTCTGCAGACCCAGGGCAGTCATGCCAGCCCATCGGCGCCCCACGATCATGAGATAGGGGTGCCAATGGTCTTTGCTTGTGACGCGCGTCCAGTGCGTCATTTAACATGTTAACAGCTGTGGTTGGATCGCGATTCCACACGCGACTGTTAGAGGCACATGTCAGCTGATCAAATCAGCTGTCATGTGCTGGAAAATATGTGGGCTCAGCACCGGAACCCACATCAAAAGGGAGACTTGACATGTGCCGTATATATATATATATATATATATATATATATATATATATATATATATATATATAATTATTTATTATAGCGCCATTTATTCCATGGTGCTTTACATGTGAGGAGGGGTATACATAATAAAAACAGATACAATAGTCTTGAACAATACAAGTCGCAACTGGTACAGGAGGAGAGAGGACTCTGCCCGCGAGGGCTCACAGTCTACAAGGGATGGGTGAGGATACAGTAGGCGAGGATAGAGCTGGTCGTGCAATGGTTTGGTCGATCGGTAGTTACTGCAGGTTGTAGGCTTGTCGGAAGAGGTAGGTCTTCAGGTTCTTTTTGAAGGTTTCAATGGTAGGTGAGAGTCTAATGTGTTGTGGTAGAGAGGTCCACAGTAGGGGTGATGCACGAGATAAATTTTGTATGCAATTGTGGGAAGAGTATATAGCACATGTGGTGAAAGTGGTTAATATATAGTGTACCTGTTCTATTGCGCATGTCCACAGTGTCATACACATAGTTCAATGTTCTGACAAGCTTACTAACGTCATATTTCAGTCGTGCACATATACTGTGTTTGTCGCAATATATATAATCTGCAGCTTTGTTGACATAATGAAGAGTGGGGCCCAGACACTCTTTTTGCACAGGGACCCCGAGCTGTCAGTGTCAGCAAAGAAATGAAAATCAAAATTGGGCTGTAAGCCCTAGCCAGCTCACCGATTCTCACAGGTGCACGGAACTCCATTTGGACTTGACGTGGATCAGCAGGAAGAAAAGAATATTAATGTTCCAGCTCCTTAAAAAATATTTTTTAATTCTTCAACGATTAAATCATGTTGATAAGCATAATCCCCGGTGGATATAAATGCACAGATCAAATACTGACAGTCCAGCGACGTGTTTCGATTAGTGTTGAGCGATACCTTCCGATATTTGAAAGTATCGGTATCGGATTGGATCGGCCGATATCCAAAAAATATCGAATATCGCCGATACCGATACCCGATACCAATACAAGTCAATGGGACACAAATATCGGAAGGTATCCTGGATGGTTCCCAGGGTCTGAAGGAGAGGAAACTCTCCTTCAGGCCCTGGGATCCATATTCATGTAAAAAATAAAGAATAAAAATAAAAAATATGGATATACTCACCCTCGGACGGCCCCTGGACCTTAGCGGTGCAACCGGCAGCCTCCGTTCCTAAGAATGCAGTGAGTGAAGGACCTTCGATGACGTCGCGGTCACGTGAGCGGACACATGAGCGGTCACGCGACCAATCACAAGACCGCGACGTCATCGCAGGTCCTGTACACTCAATGCATTCTTAGGAACGGAGGCTGCCGGTTGCACCGCTAAGGTCCAGGGTCTGTCGGAGGGGTGAGTATATCCATACTTTTTATTTTTATTCTTTATTTTTTACATGCATATGGATCCCAGGGCCTGAAGGAGAGTTTCCTCTCCTCCAGACCCTGGGAACCATACACTGGGAACTTCCGATTCCGATTTCCGATATCACAAAAATATCGGAACTCGGTCTCGGAAATCCGATACAGCGAATATCGGCCGATACCCGATATTTGCAGTATCGGAATGCTCAACACTAGTTTCGATCCTATAGCGGATCTTTGTCTCAGCTGAGATTTTTCCCCGTTTTCCAGTACACTTTATGGAAAACATCAATGTTGCCATTGAGAAGTACAGCTTATCACCCATATGGCTATATTGACAAAAATATAAAAAAGTTATAGCTGTTGGCAAGGAAAAAGGGAAGGAAAATAGAAAAATGGAATTTGGCCATGGAGTGAAAGGACTAAGATATGTGACAATACTTGTGTCCATATAGTACATAAATGATCACTAGAAGCAGGTTATTACATGAGCAAATTTTCTATATACCACTGTTAAATATTTATGTGCTCCATATACAGAAATGAATTCATTACACCACGAGCTTTATACACATAAACAACCAGATACACAAATATATGCTACCGCTTTTTTTTATCAAAATGAAAAGCTCTGGGATGTTTCAAAGGCTGAAAGAAAAAAAGTAATAGCTACAAATTAACATTTCAGCCAAGTACATTAAAATAATTTCCACTTTACAAACTACACTGATGCAGCTTTATTCCCATTTTCTCAGCTTTTTTTTCATAAACCAGTTAAATCAGATGTGAAGAGGATCAGTATTCCAAAAGGGGAATTTCTTTTTTTTTTAGCAAAGAATTTAAAATGCGCATATTCTGTTTGGTGAAAAATTGCTGCTTCATTGTTTTATTTATTATGTGCTTCAAATGTATAAATCTACAAAAACCGGGCAGGACCTGCACTCTCATGAAGCATCTCATGCTTAGCGTATATTTTCTTTGGAGACTCAGATGGAAGTATTAAACAATGTATGAAATATTAAACAATAAAGTGTATTAAAAAACCCAAACGTTGCTAGCTATAAAGCAGAATTGTACACTAATGATATATACAATATACAACTCTGTGATTCCCAATAATCACGATTTATAACTAGTCTAGCATAGTGCAAACATATATCATGAAATAAAGATGAAATATTTATATCAAGAAATATATATATATATATATATATATATATATACAGTATATATATATATATATATATATATATATATATATATATATATATATAAACTTATTTCTTACCCCCCCCAATGGGGGTGGTCTTTTTTGTCCTTTCTCTTTCTTGGGTCCTCTACCAGAGGTCCGGGAGTTTAAGGATTCTGCACAGGATCTTAGTTGTTCCCAGCATTGCGCTTTTCTGGACAGAGAGTTCAGATGTTGCTCCTGGGATCTGTTGTAGCCATTTTCCCAACTTAGGGGTCACTGCTCCAAGTGCCAATGAAAACCCAAAAGTCATTATCTCAGTAAATTAGAATAATTAACAAAAAACACATACAGAGGCTTCCTATGCATTTAAAATGTCCTTTAGTCTGTTTCAGCAGGCTCCACAATCATGGGGAAGACTGCTGACTTAACAGACGTCCAAAAGATAGTCATTGACACACTCCACAAGGAGGGTAAGCCACAAAAGGTCATTGCTAAAGAAGCTGACTGCTCACAGAGTGCTGTATCCAAGCATATTAATGGAAAGTTGAGTGGAAGGAAAAAGTGTGTTAGGAAAAGGTGCACAAGCAACCGGGATAGCCACAGCCTTGAAAGGATTGTTAAGAAAAGGCCATTCAAAAATTTAAGGGAGATTCACAAGGAGTAGACTGCTGCTGGAGTCATTGCTTTAAGAGCCACCACACACAAACGTAGCCAGGACATGGGCTACAAGTGTCGCATTCCTTGTGTCAAGCCACTCATGACCAATAGATGCCAGAAGTGTCTTACCTGGGCCAAGGATAAAACGAACTGGACTGTTTCTCAGTGGTCCAATGTGTTGTTTTCAGATGAAAGTAAATTTTGCATTTCATTTGTCTAGAAGAAGAGTGGAGAAACCACAATCCAAGCTGATTGAGGTCTAATGAGAAGTTTCCACAATCATTGATGGTTTGGGGAGCCATGTTATATGGTAGTGTAGGTCCACTGTGTTTTATCAAGACCGAAAACAGCGCAGCCGTCTACCAGGAAACTTTAGAGCACTTCATGCTTCCCTCTGCCGACAAGCTTTATGGAGATGGAAATTTCATTCTCCAGCAAGATTTGGCACCTGTCCACACTGCCAAAAATACCAATATACCTGTTTTAAAAGCAACAGTATCACTGTGCTTGATTGGCCAGCAGCTCGCCTGACCTTAACCTTATAGAGAATCTATGGGGTTTTGTCAAGAGGAAAATGATAGACATCAAACCCAATAATGCAGACGAGCAGAAGGCTGCTATCAAAGCAACCTGGGCTTCCATAACACCTCAGCAGTGCCACAGGCTGATCGCCTCCATGCCAAGCCGCCTTGATTCAGTAATTGATGTAAAAGGAGCTCCGACCAATTATTGAGTGCATTTACTGAAAATACATTTCAGTAGGCCAACATTTCAGATTTTAAAATCATTTTCTAAGCTGGTGTTATAAAGTATTCTAAATTTCTGAGATAATGACTTTTGGGTTTTCATTGGCTGTAAGCCAAAATCATCAACATTAACAGAAATAAACACTTGAAATAGATCACTCTGCTTGTCCTAACTCGATACAATATAAGTTTCACTTTTTGTCTTGAAGAACTGAAACAAATTAACTTTTTGATGATATTCTAATTTTGTGAGAAGCTCCTGTATGTCCTTAACTGCTCTTGGACAGCCCATAGACATTAAGCGTCTTGGTGGTCTCGCTCCTACTCTGCACTGACGTTCTACAATGTCACTGCATAGTATAAAAGAAAATCATGCAGCTACGGGAGCAGGAATCTGGCTGTCAGCGATTGCTGGAGTCCCCATAGAGAAGGCAGAAATAGTTTAATACCATCTATATCCTTATCAATGTATCCACAGTGTGTGCAGTAAGAGGAAGTGCTGACGTGTATAGACAGGGATCAGGAGCTGCTGGCTCATAGAAAACCCAGATTGCTCTGATATATTCAGCCAGCAGGCAGAATTCCTCCTGTAACTAGAGCTAATATACGTGCCCCAGTTGCAAGGTAAATAAAATAAAAATAAACATATTGAAATACTCCCAAAAGGTCATGGGAGCAAAATAAATGAAAAATAAATGCATAGAAAATTCCAAGTAAAATAAATAAACTGCCTCTATAGAGCCAAATCGTTGTTACTAGCCCAGTCCCCTTATAATAAAAGCATGTCCAATATACAGTGTAAAAATAATTGTTTCAGAATTGGGAATAACTTTTTAAATATATTTTATTGGTTCTTTGTGGTCATTAAAAAATTGGAAAGCTGATCCTTATTTCTCTTATTTTCCTATCGATATCTCCAGATTGAAGCAAAGACAAAAAGAGAATATGACAGTGATGTAAAAATGAATCTCCATGTATAACGAAAAAAAGGGACAAAATTTACTTGAATTTCCAAATGAGAAAAACATGTACGGCTCTTTAAACCACATGTAATAATTAAAAATAATATGTGGCTAATTAGGAATTGGAGTAAATGGCCTTGTTCTCAACCAGTTTTAAAGGGGTTGTGTACCTTTGTGGCTTTTTTTATGCATGCATTTGAGGCAAAAAACATTTTTGAAATTGGATTTCATTAGAAATTTAGCACTCTTTGTCTTTTATACCTTATGCGTTGCACTATTTATTGCTGGCTGCAGAATGAGTTAATCTGAAAATCTGTCAGTGAGCCCACTATGATAAGTTTTTGCTTATGTTTCTGTCTTTTTTTGAGTTCCTCTCTGCTGATTAATGATCACAGATCACATCAAAGTTAAATCCAAGTTGAATAAGCAGATAACAAAGAGCATGTGAAAGCAAAGCAGTGCAAAATTTTAGTAATTCCCAATGGCAAGAAAGATTTTTAGCCCTAAATATATGTGTTTAAGTGAAGAAAAAAAGTCCCCAAAAGCGGAATACCCTTTTAAGACTAAAGGTTTGAGGAGATAGGGGCAAAAACCTGAATCCGAGAAAACCCCTTAGGTTACAAAGTGAGAGCACAATAGGCATTTTATACATTTATGGCACATCTGTAGACAATTTGGGGTTAATTCTCCCAGCCACCTTTTAGAAATATGTTTGCCATAATTTAGGGTAATCTGAATTGTATTAAGCTTCGACAGTAGGTTCAAAATATATCCTGCGATGGTAATATTTTCATTGTGTGTAATATGGCCATTATCAGCATTCACTGATATGCTGTATATCTTGGTTTACTCACTCAATGTTGGCTCTAAACGATTTATATTATCTGTAATAATTGGAAACAAAACCAGAAAAAAAATCACAATAACCACCACTTAAGTTGTTTTCTCATCAAATTGACCTTATATCCCAGTGCACTTTCCTTACAGTTGAGATCATGCCATCATTGGTTGAGCTGTTGCAGGAAGTCCTACCGCAAAATCAATCAAAATACTTCAGTCAACAAGAAACATGAGGTAAACCCAAAAGCTTTTACATCACCATGTCTTGTATGTGACTTCTTTCTTCAGTAGTATTCCTCGTAACCTTTTATGGATATTACTATAACAGTAATATGTTATTAATAGAGCTGAGCAAATCTCCCGAAATAGATTTGTGGTAGAATTGCCCCAATTAGCCAGCAGATGTGATCAGGTCTGGAACAAATTTGGAGAAAAATGTAAATGCTCCAAAAATATATTTTATGCTCCCTTAGCATAATAACTGGAGGGTGTGGAAGGATTTATAAAAAATAAATAAAATATTATACCAACCATTCCTAAGCTAGCCCCTCACTTGTCCTGCTGCTGATGCTCCCCTACCATTCCTCTGCTCGTTCCCTTCAGTCTTCACACTTTCAATCTTCTGGTGATTATTAGTTCTCATCTGGTCACATGTGACATGATGCATATCATTGAGGGATGGGTCTAGAACAAGTAGGACAAGAAAGTTTAATCTTTCATTTTTTTACCTCTTCCTGTACCTATTAATAATATGTCTGGATGCCATTTGGTTGGATTGTTCCTATATGAAATTTTCAAGTGATGTGTCAAAAAAGGGCCTATACAGAGTTAGATGATCATGGCACCACAGCCACATGCATGTCAGTCAAAATACCGTATATACTCGAATATAAGCCGACTCGAGTATAAGCCGACCCCCCCAAATTTTGCCACAAAAAACTGGGAAAACTTATTGACTCTAGTATAAGCCTAGGGTGGAAAATGCAGCAGCTACCGGTGAATTTCAAAAATAAAAATAGATGCTCCATACCATTCATTATTGCCCCATAGATGCTCCATATAAAGCTGTGCCATATATAATGCTCCATACCATTGATTATTGCCCCATATATTATCCATATATAGCTGTGCCATATAGAATGCTCTGCACCGTTCATTATGGCCCCATAGATGCTCCATATAAAGCTGTGCCCCATATACAATGCTCTGCACTGTTCATTATGGCCCTATAGATGCTCCATATAAAGCTGTGCCATATATGCTCTGCACCGTTCAGTTTGGCCCCATAGATGCTCATTATAAAGCTGTGCCCTATATGCTCTGCACCGTTCAGTTTGGCCCCATAGATGCTCATTATAAAGCTGTGCCCTATATGCTCTGCACCGTTCAGTTTGGCCCCATAGATGCTCCTTATATAGCTGTGCCCTATATGCTCTGCACCGTTCAGTTTGGCCCCATAGATGCTCCTTATAAAGTTGTGCCATATATAATGCTCTGCACCGTTCATTATGGCCCTATAGATGCTCTATATAAAGCTGTGCCATATATGCTCTGCACCGTTCAGTTTGGCCCCATAGATGCTCATTATAAAGTTGTGCCATATATGCTCTGCACCATTCAGTTTGGCCCCATAGATGCTCATTATAAAGCTGCCCCATATGGAATGCTCTGCACCGTTCAGTTTGGCCCCATAGATGCTCCACATAAATCTGTGCCATATATAACGCTGCAGCTGCTGCAATAAAAAAAACAAAACACATACTCACCTCTCTTGCTTGCAGCTCCCCAGCGTCCGGTCCCGGCGTCTCTCCGCACTGACTGATCAGGCAGAGAGCGCCGCGCACACTATATGCGTCATCGCGCCCTCTGACCTGAACAGTCAGAGGGGAGAGACACCGGGAAGACAGAGCGGCGCCCGGCGTGTGGATCATGGACAGGTAAATATGCGATACTTACCTGCTCCCGGCGTCCCGCTCCTTCCCCCGGACAGCTGGTCTCCGGGTGCCGCAGCCTCTTCCTCTATCAGCGGTCACCGGCACCGCTGATTAGAGAAATGAATATTAATTTCTCTAATGAGCGGTCCCACGTGACCGCTGTACAGGGGAAGAGCTGCGGCACCCGAAGACAGTGTGACGGGCAGGGGGAGCGTCAGGATCGCCGGGACTAGGTAAGTATGCCTCAGCGCTCTCTCCCCCTCACCCGCCGACCCTGCCACAGACCGTGACTCGAGTATAAGCCGAGAGGGGCACTTTCAGCCCAAAAATTTGGGCTGAAAATCTCGGCTTATACTCGAGTATATACGGTAAGTCAAAATCATTGAACTTACAGTGAGGAAAATAAGTATTTGATGCACTGCCGATTTTGCACGTTTTCCCACCTACATAGAAAGGAGAGGTCTGTAATTTTTATCGTAGATGCACTTCACCTGCAAGAGACAGAATCTTAAGTAAAAAAAAACAGAAAATCACATTGTATGATTTTTACATAATTAATTTGCATTTTATTGGATGAAATATGTATTTTGATACAAAAGAAAAACAGAACTTAACATTTGGTACAGAAACCTTTGTTTGCAATTACAGTGGTCAGATGTTTCCTGTAGTTCTTAACCAAGTTTGCTTACACTGCATCAGGGATTTTGGCCCTCTCCTCCATGCAGATCTTCTCCAGATCTTTCTGGTCTGGGGGCTGTTGCTGAGAAACATTGAGTTTCATCTCCCACCAAAGATTATCTATTGGGTTCAGGTCTGGAGATAGCCTAGGGCACTCCAGGACCATTGAAATGCTTCTCATGGAGCCACTCTTTAGTTTTCCTGGCTGTGTGTTTCAGGTCATTGTCATGCTGGTCGATCCAGCCATGACCCATCTTCAATTCTCTTACTGAGGGTAGAAGGTTGTTGGCCAAAATCTTGAAATATATGACCCCATCAATGCTCCCTTCAATACTGTGTAGTCCTCCTGTCCCCTTTGCAGAATCGCACCCAAACAGTATGGTGTTTCCCTCACCATGATTCAGAGTTGGGACGGTGTTCTTAGGGTTGTGCTTATCTTTCTTCTTCCTGAAAAAACAGCAAGTGGAGTTGATACCAAAAAGGTCTATTTTGGCCTCATCTAACCACCTGCTCCCATGCCTCCTCTGAATCATCCAGATGGTTATTGGCAAACTTCTAATAGGCCTGGACATGTCTTGGCGTTGGCAAGGGAACTTTGTGTGCCGTGCAGGATTTTATTCCAAGATGACCTAGTGTGTTACTAATGGTAATGTTCAAAACTATTATCCTAGTTCTCTTTGGCTCAATGACCAGGTCCTACTATGTAGTTCTGGTCTGATCCCCGACCTTTCTCAGAATCATCCTTATCCGACGAGGTGAGATATTGCATGGAGCCTCAGACCAAGGAACATTGACATTCACCTTGTGTTTCTTCCATTTTCTAACAATAACAGTTGTTGCCTTCTCACCAAGCTTCTTGCCTATTGTCCTGTAGCCCATCCCAGCCTTATACAAGTCTACAATTTTGTCCCGGGTGTCCTTAGACAGCTCTTTAGTCTTGGCTATGGTAGAGAGGTTGGAGTGTGATTGATTGAGTGTGTAGCCAGATGTCTTTCATACAGGTAAAGAGATCAAACATATGCAATTAATACAGGTAAATTTCTTAGCCATACGGTATTCTGTGGTCTGTGGTACATTTTTGTGATTTATAACACTCCAATAAAAAGTTTAACATTTTTGTTGGGTTAAATTTCTCACCCGTACACTATTGTGTGGTTTGGGGTATATTTCTGTGGTATAAACTCTCCGATAAAGTGTTTAAAATGTTTTCTGCATTCAATTAGTCATCCATAAAGTGTAATGTGTTTAGTGGGTGACAAATATGGCTGAAACACCCGAGACTTCTGAGGGAGTGACCAAAGGAGTATTGGAGACAGACAACACCAGAGATGTTGACACAACACCAGAGATGGCAGGAGCCTGTGGTCTTGACCTGGCCGATTTCTCTGAACCTCCAAGGCCGGACCCAGGGTACACACTTTATCTCTGGAGTTCTTGCGGACAGGAAAGCCAGGATCCGGGAACTGTTGAGTGGACTGAGGGGCCGAGGCTGGTCGGAAGGAGGCGAGCCAGTACAGGTCTGGAGAAATGTTTTTGGGCTCGCTACCTGCAAGGTACCGAGAGTTGGCATCCTGGGGGTGGTTGTTGCTTATGAAGGTCAGAGGAGAAGGGGGTCCATTGAAGAGTTTGGAACCTGTGATCACATCTCGTTCAACAATCAGGCAGTAGAGACGGAACACTTGTATCAAAGGCTGCAAGAGCTGATGGCTGGAATTAGGGTCGCGTTCCTCAAAATAGAGGGGCAACATTACTGGCATGCAGTGGGTTTGATCCCAGAAGGAAGGGAGTATGATAAACCCTTCTTGAGAAATGAATGGGTCTGAGAGAGGTTTCTTGGGGTGGCTGGAGACACGGCTACTACCGTTGAGTTCCCCACATCCTTTGCAGGAGCAAGTGATGATGCAGGTGACATAGGGGATTGTTGCCCATTTCTGTATGTCAGGGGCTCCAGCACTACCGGAAGCTGGGTCACTTGCAACCCAGACACCTGGGAACTGGGCTCCAGGAAGCAGGTGGAGGCAGTCACCTCAATCTCCTGAGGAAGGAGAAGAAGAAACCAGACACCTGAAGACGATTATTGTATTAACCTCTTTATAATTTTTTACTGGCTTTGCAGTTTGTGCTAATTCTTTATCAGTGTAGGAGAACAGCAACTACACTTTAAAAATATTTGAGTGAGGCCTGTCATTTGTTGCCCCTTAGGGGTCTAATAATGACCCTCCTTATAGTTTTTTTTCCAGGCTTTGCTCTTTCTGCAATGCCTTTGAGTGTAGAAATACATAAACTACAGTTTCAAAATCTTCTTGGGTGCAATTCGGTGGTATCTAACCTTCCAAAAATTGTTCAAAATTATATTGGTATTACAGTGGGTACGGAAAGTATTCAAACCCCTTTAAATTTTTCACTCTTTGTTTCATTGCAGCCATTTGGTAAATTCAAAAAAGTTCATTTTTTTTCTCATTAATATACAATCTGCACCCCATCTTGACTGGTAAAAAAACAGAAATATAGTAATATCACATGGTCATAAGTATTCAGACCTTTAGCTCAGTAATGAGTTGAAGCATCCTTTTGAGCTAGTACAGCCATGAGTCTTCTTGGGCATGATACAACAAGTTTTTCACACCTGGATTTGGGGATCCTCTGCCATTTTTCCCTGCTGATCCTCTCCAGTTTTGTCAAGCTGGATGGTGAACATTGGTGGTCAGCCATTTTCAGGTCTCTCCAGAGATGCTCAATTGGGTTTAGGTCAGGGCTCTGGCTGGGCCAGTCAAAAATGGTCACAAAGTTTATCTGAAGCCACTCCTTTGTTATTGTATCTGTCTGCTTAGGGTCATTGTCTTGTTGGAAGGTGAAGCTTCACAAAGTCTGAGGTCCAGAGCACTCTGGAAGAGGTTTTCATCCATGATATCTCTGTACCTGGCTTCATTCATGTTTCCTTCAATGACATCCAGTCATCCCATCCCTGCAGCTGAAAAACACCCCCATAGCATGATTCTGCAACCACCATGTTTCACTGTTGTGATTGTATTGGGCAAGTAATGAGCAGTGCCTGGTTTTCTCCACACATACCACTTAGAATTATCACCAAAAAGGTCTTTCTTCATCTCATCAGACCAGAGAATCTTATTTCTCATAGTCTGGGAGTCCGTCATGAGTTTTTTAGCAAACTCTATGTGGGCTTTCATATGTCTTGCACTGAGGAGAGGCTTCTGTCAGGCCACTCTGTCATAAAGGCCAGGTCTAGGAAGACTTCTGGTGGTCCCAAACTTCTTCCATTTAAGGATTATGGAGGCCACTGTGCTCTTAGGAACCTTGAGTACTGCAGAAATTCTGTTGTGACCTTGGCCATATGTGAGCCTTGCCACAATTCTGTCTCTGAGCTCCTTGGCCAGTTCCTTTGACCTCATGATTCTCATTTGGTCTGACATGCACTGTGAGCTGTGAGGTCTTATATAGACATATATATATATATGTGTGGCTTTCAAAATCAAGTCCTATCAGTTTAATTAAACACAGATGGACTCTAATGAAGGAATAGAACCATCTCAAGGAGGATCACAAGGAAATGGACAGCATGTGATTTAAATATGAGTGTCTGAGCAAATGGTCTGAATACTTATAACCATGTGATATTTCAGTTTTTCTTTTTTAATGACTTTGCAAAAATGTCAACATTTCTGTTTTTTCAGTCAAAATGGGGTGGAGAGTGTTAGGAGTCGAGTTTCCTCTGCTGCACAGGGGGAATCTCGATCCGTCTCTGCTGCGGTCTCCCATTCTCCATCGGCCGCAGTGGAGCCTGCCCAGTGGAGACGTCAGTCTCAGTGTCTCACTGAGTATGATTCAGTGCAAATGGTTTTTGCTGCCTCTCCAGGCTCTGCTATTGTACACTGCACTGATCTACGGCGAACAGGCTTTTCTGGGACTAAGTCCTGCTTTGCACACACTGAGCATGCCCAGGGTAAGATCTCTCAGTGGAGATCAAGGGTCACATGTTCAGGTACTGCAGCCAAGTCTATTGGTCTTTCTAGGAAGGTCCTGTAGGTACGCGGACTCAGTAGTAGTCTCTCATTGGTCCTCTTTTTTAAGGTCCTGTACGTGCTGCAGCTATTTAAGGCTCGCATAGCCGCATGGCCATGCGCTAGTATCTTCTAAAGTTACATGCTTTGCGCAACTGTGGTCATATGTGTGAATGTGTTCAGGGACCCGGCTGAAATAAGCCCCTAGAATGCTGGCACCTCCGGCGAGGAGATTATGTATGAGACTATTCAGGGACCCGGCTGAAATAAGCCCCTAGAATGCTGGCACCTCCGGCGAGGAGTGTTGTGTGCATGCATGACCACTGACTGCTCTCTTCTGGGTAGTTAGCCTGTGTCTCTGTGAGAGTTAACAGGGCACAGAGCTTTGCATTCTCGGCCGCTCTGTGAAGCTAACAGAGCTGGTTAATACCGCCATATTGTGCCGCCATTTACTTAGTGGCAGGATATTTCCTGCACGGTGGATCCCGGGTTGCGAACGCACCAATCACATCAATAAATATATTCGGTGCGTTCCGCAAACCCTAACAGAGAGTGAACATTAATGAGAAAAAATATGAACTTTTTTGAATTTACTACAATAAAACAAAGAGTGAAAAATTTAAAGGGGTCTGAATACTTTCCGTACCCACTGTATATTTCTCATTCACATCATTCATAGAGTTTTACATGTTCTTGGGTAGATTTCAGTGGTATCTCTAACCCTCCCAAAAATTGTTCAAAAATTTAGCAGAATTATATTGCTCATCCATAGAGTTTACATGTTCTTGGGTAGATTTTGGTGGTATCTATCCCTCCAAAATATTGCTCAAAAATATATTGTTATTATACTGCTCATTCATACAGTATTACATGTTCTTGGTAGATTTCAGTGGTATCTAAACCGTCCAAAAAATTGTTAAAAAATGTGTCAGTATTATATTGCTCATTCATAGTTTTGTGTGTTCTCGGGTACATTTCATTGGTATCTAACCCACCAAAAAATTGTTAATAAATGAATCAGTATTATGTTGCTCATCCATATAGTGTTACATCTTCATGGGTGCGTTTCGGTTGTATCTAACCCTCAAAAAAATTGTTCAAAAATGTATGAGTATTATATTGTGCATCCGTAGAGTTTTCTATATTCTTGGGCAAATTTCTGTTGCATCTATCCATTCAAAAAATTGGTCAAAAATATATAGGTGTCATATTGCTCATCCATATAGTATTACATGTTCTTGGGTAGATTTTGGTGGTATCTATCACTCAAAAAAATTGGTTAAAAAATGTATGATATTATATTACTCATCCATAGAGTATTATGTCATCTTGGTTGCCTCTGGGTGCTATCTAGCTCTCCAAAAAATTGTTCAAAAATGTATCAGTATTATATTGCACATCCATAGAGTATTGCATGTTCTCGGGTGCATTTGGGTGGTATCTAAACCTCCCAAACAATGTTCAACAGTTTTTCAGTATTATATTGCTCATCCATAATGAATTACATATTCTTGGATATAGTTCAGTAGTATATAACACTCAAAACAAGTTGTCATTTTTTTTGGTATTATATTGCTCATTCATACAGTATTACTGTGAGGGCTGGCGAAACGCACCTAATAAATATGGAGATAGTATAGGTGCACTCGCAGCCCGGGGTCCACCATGCAGGAGTGGAACCTGCTGCTAGTAAATGGCGGCACTATATGGCAGTACTATGCCTGAATAGACACGGGTTCCGTCACCTGGTCCGTATAGGAGCGAACTCTGTTGCTTCACAGAGTCACCAGGATTAACAGTAACGCTGTGCTCTGTTAACCTCACAAAGGATCACAGCTCACTAACAGAGCAGGTAGCATACAGTGGTCTTACAGTCAGCAACAGCACACAAACAACTCCTCTGCGGAGGTGCCGGAATTTTAGTGGCTATACGCCAGCCCTAAGTTCATACACACAAACTCCTCTCCAGAGGTGCCGGAATTCTAGTGGCTATACAGCTGACCCTGAGCACATGCTGACACAGACCACAAAGTAGCTAAGCTCAAACACACAAGAACATAAGTTGACACTAGCGCATGGCCGTGCGGCCATGCAAATCTTTTATAGAAAAAGCTTTCCAGGACCTTCCTAGTGGTCCAATAGGAATTGCTTCAGGACGTGAGCATGTGACCCCCGACCTCCAATAAGAGGTCATCTCTTGGGCATGCTCAGATAGAGGAAAAGCAGGTCTTAGTCCCAGGAGCATCCGCTCACCGCTGAACAGTGCTGGCTACAATGGCCAAGCCTGGAAGATCAGCAGCAACCAAGCGCACAGTATCTGACTGAACTAGACGCTGGGACCGATGTCTCCGCTGAGCAGGCTCCACTGCAGCTGAAGAAGAATGGGAGACTGCAGCGGAGGTGGCTCAAGTTTCCCCCTGTGCAGCGGCGGGAACTCAATACCTAACAATTACATATTTTTAGGTTCATTTCAGTGGTATATGTAGCACTAAAAAAAGCAGAGAGAAATTTGTCTAGATTCAATTACTCATCCACACAGTTTTACGTGCTTTCTGTTACATTTTGGTGTTATATAAACTGAAAATAAAATATTTAAAAAATTGTATTGATTAAATTACTGATCAATACAGTATTATGTGCTTTCTGTTATATTTCCGTGTTACATAAAAATCCTCCAAAAATTGAGAAAATGTATGTAGCTTCATTCATATACTGTAATGTGGTTCTTCATACATTTTGCTGGCATATTAAACTCCAAAATAGCCTTCCAAAACTTTTTATGGATTCAAGGATTCATCTATACACTGTAGAGTGGCTGATTCTTGCTAAATTTTGCTTGTAAGTTAAACTCACAAAAACCCTCCCAAAACTTTTAAGGGATTCAATTAATCATTCATACATTCTAACGTAGTTCTTGTTTTACATTTCGCTGGTATATTAAACTATAAAAAAAAAGCTTCCAAAACTTTTAAGGGATTCTAGGATTCTTTCATACACTGTAATGTGGTTCCTGTTACATATTTACATTTTGCTGGTATATAAAACTAACAAAATACTTTCCAAAACTTTTTATGTATTGAATGATTCATCCATGCAATGTAACACGATTCTTGCTACGTTTTGCTGGTAAAATAAACTCTAAAAAACCTTCCAAAACTTTTTATGGATTCAAGGATTCATCCATACAATGTAACGTGATTCTTGTTACATTCTGCTGGTATCTTAAACTCACAAAAATCCTTTCAAAACTTTTTAGAGATTAAATTAGTTATCAATACACTCTAACTCGGTTCTTGCTACATTTCGTCGGCATATTAAAAGTTAAAAAAAAGCTTCCAAAACTTTTTATGGATTTAAGGGTTCATCCATACACTGTAATGTTGTTCTTCTTACATTTCAATGGTATATTAAACTCACAAAAACCCTTACAAAACTTTTTAAAGATTCAATTATTCATCCATACTCTGTAATGCGGTTCTTGTCACATTTCGCTGGTATATTAAACTGTAAGAAAAGGTTCCAAATATGCGTACTGATTCAATGATTCATGCATATAGTTTAGCATGCCTTGTGTTAAACTACGGTGGATTCAAAATGGTAAAATGGTAAAAACCACTTTGCCTCGTACAGCTTACAAAATATTTTTGGTCAAAAAATTGACTATTGTCATATATACTGAAGATCCTGCTTTGTGCGAAATTTGGTTGGAAATAAAAAACAAAATTGACCTGCTACAAGTGTATACTTTCCTAATATTTTAATGAGGCCATCAAGTTGTTGATTTCAAGGATGTATAGATGACCCTTCTTGTAATTTTTGGAAGGCATTTCACTCTGCATAATTTTTAGGATTGTACAAATACCACAACTGTACTTTGCTCACAATATTTAATGAGGTACTACAGTTGGTGCCTTCAAGACTGTATGGATGATCATGCTTCTAATCTTTGGCAGGCTTTGCACTGTGTAGAACTTTTATGAGTGGAGGAGTACCACAACTATACTTTGCATACAATATTTGAATGAGGTACTACTACCAACCTGTTGGTAATTTTTGGCAAGCTTTGAATGTTTTTTTTTGTCAGTCCTTAAAGTGGAGTAAAAGTGTGACACCATTGTTCGCAGCAGGGATCTGGGAGTCAGAGATGCTTCCACGGGTCTTCTCCATCCAGTTCACCTTCCATTCGGCACTTTTTCTATCCATTTCAACATTTTCACTGCCGCCCAGACCTCTTTGTAGGGTCTGCCGGAAAAATACTCGGATTTACCATTGACTCTTACTATACTTGTTACTTGAATCAAGCATTCGAGCATTAGGAATTGCTTGGTTCGAGTACAACCTCCAATGTGATGTACATGATAATATGTATAAGGTGCCCTGGAGATATCTATATTGGGGAAACCATGCAAAAACTACAAACAAGGATGAATCTACACAGACACCCTATCGGGAATGAGCTGGACATGCCTGTGGGAAAACATTTCTCTGGACCTGGACACAGTATGACTGATTTAAAAGTCTTAATACTAAAGGGTCATTTTAAGGATGACAAAGAGAGACAAATTTGGGAGTTCAAACTGATACAAAAATTCAATTCTTTGACACTAGGACTCAATTTAACACCTGGATTTATGACTCACTACATGGATACAGTTCACACCTCCACCAGACTGACTCCAGGTAACTAAGAACAACCATTCCAACTGCCTTTCCATCTGCAGCAAAATGCCTAATTTGATTTCCTTGGCTTATCTTTAGGAGGCATCACCCCTCCCACCTCATGAACAAATGTCTTGCTGTAATAACTCTTAAATGTTGTGCTTTTGTCTTATTAATTCATTTGTAATCCTGCCTGAAGAGCCTGATGAGGGAGCCTCTGGGCTCTGAAAGCTTGCAAATATATATATATATATATATATATATATATATATATATATATATATTTTGTTAGCCAATAGTGGTATCACTCTGAGAATTTTGTCAGAAAAGTATTTACATCAAATACCAAGAACAACTCTTGGTTTAAATGTTAGACAAAACATTATTCTCCAATATATCTAAATCCTTGTTTTTGGTACCATTTTTTTATGCATATGTAATGAAATGTCTGTATATCCACTATGTTTTTAATATGTTTGTTTCAACAGGTGCTGATTTGATTCGCCCCTTATATTCATTGACTGTTTATCTGACATATGATCCCTGTCAGATGCTATTTAAAAAAGGCTCTTCGAACATAAGGCTGTGTATCAGCCGAAACGCATAGGTTTGTGATGTGTGTGGAGGCACTGCCATATATTTTAATGCAGAAATAGACATGAAGTTTTATATCTACTTACTTGTTCATCACTCGAGGATTATTTTAGTTTCTTAAACGGGGTGACTTGTGGGTGGTTTCCACTGATTAGGCACATTATCTGCTGTTTAAATTCGACATAACGCCCACAGACCATTCCATCAAAGTCTGCATTCCAAAATGTCACTCTTTCCATTTAAAGCACTGCCATGCACCCAAGGGTCTAGTTTCCAAAATGGTGTCACTTGTGGGGGCTTTTCATTATTTAGGCATATCAGGGGCTCTCCGAATGCAGCAAGGCTTCTGATATCGATTAAAGCCAATTTTCCATTCAAAAAGTTGACCGGTGCTACTTGCCTTCCGAGCTCTGCCATGCACGTGAACAGTAGCTTTCTCCCATACAAGGGGTATTGATGTACTCAGGAAAAATTGCACAACAATTTTGGGGTCCATTTTCTCCTGTTACCCTTGTGGAAAAAAATGGGACTAAACTAACATTTTTGTGAGAAAAAGTTAAATGCTCATTTTTTCCTTCTGCATTGCTTCAGTTTATGTGAAGCATCTGAGGTTAACAAGCTTCTTTATTGTGATTTTGAGCACCATGAGAATTTATTTTCGTTTTGATGTAGTGGCGGCTGAATGACCTTTATTAAACCTTTTTATTCTGCATATTTAACCCAGGATCCATCCTGGAGCTATCCGTGCATTGTTCCCTATCTGCAATTCCTCCTTTGCTGCTGAGCTGATTATTTTTATTTTTTACCCTTCCTCACATTATTTTAATTGCTATCTTTCCTGTAATGTCTTGGTACCATTACATCACATGGTATAGCATAGACAAACATAGCCTATATAAAAGCAGAGGCTGGGAATGCAGCAGTGATTTTGGGGAGGATCTGGTTAGTGAGAGGATGTCACAACTCACAGATTAGTTATAGAGATAGTAAGAGAAAGCCATAAATACTGAATAAACTGTACAGATAGTGTGTGAGGACATAGCACAATGTAGATTTGATTGATAGTGAGAGAGTTAGAAAAGTTAGTGTGTTACTGGCTACCATCCATTTACACATAGCCATATATATGTTAAATAATTTTGAAATGCCAAATCTGTGTTGCATTAATGAGCTTTAACCCCTTTCTGACCTCGGACGGGATAGTACGTCCAAGGTCAGAAGCCCTTATTTGATGCGGGCTCCGGCGGTGAGCCCGCATCAAAGCTGGGACATGTCAGCTGTTTTGAACAGCTGACATGTGCCCGTAATAGGCGTGGGCAGAATCGCGATCTGCCCGCGCCTATTAACTAGTTACATGCCACTGTCAAACGCAGACAGCGGCATTTAACCTGCTCTTCCGGCCGGGCGGCCGGAAATGAGCGCATCGCCGACCCCCGTCACATGATCGGAGGTCGGCGATGCTTGTACATTGTAACCATAGAGGTCCTTGAGACCTCTATGGTTACTGATCCACGGTAGCTGTGAGCACCACCCTGTGGTCGGCGCTCACAGCACACCTGATTTTCTGCTACATAGTAGCGAACATAAGATCGCTGCTATGTAACAGAGGCGATCAAGTTGTGCCTGCTTCTAGCCTTCTATGGAGGCTATAGAAGCATGGCAAAAGTAAAAGAAAAAAGTTAAAAAAAATGTGAAAAAAATAAAAAAATATAAAAGTTTAAATCACCCCCCTTTCGCCCCATTCAAAATAAATCAATAAAAAAAATTCAAACCTACACATATTTGGTATCACCGCGTTCAGAATCGCCCGATCTATCAATAAAAATAAAGCATTAACCTGATTGCTAAACAGCGTAGCGAGAAAAAAATTCGAAACGCCAGAATTAAATTTTTTTGGTCGCCACGACATTGCATTAAAATGCAATAACGGGCGATCAAAAGAACGTATCTGCACCGAAATTGTATCATTAAAAACGCCAGCTCAGCACGCAAAACATAAGCCCTCAACCGACCCCAGATCATGAAAAATGGAAACGCTATGGATATCGGAAAATGGCGCAATTTTTTTTTTTTTTAGCAAACTTTGGAATTTCTTTTCACCACTTAGATAAAAGAGAACCTAGTCATGTTAGGTGTCTATGAACTCATAATGACCTGTAGAATCATAATGGCAGGTCAGTTTTAGCATATAGTGAACATAGCAAAAAAGCCAAACAAAAAACAAGTGTGGGATTGCACTTTTTTTTAAATTTCACCGCCCTTGGAATTTTTTTCCCATTTTCAAGTACACGACATGGTAAAACCAATGATGTCTTTCAAAAGTACAACTTGTCCCGCCAAAAATAAGCCCTCACATGGCCATATGGATGGAGAAATAAAAAAGTCATGGCTCTGGGAAGGAGGGGAGCGAAAAATGAACACGAAAAAACGGAAAATCCCAAGGTCATGAAGGGGTTAAAATGCTTGGCTATGGTGCTAGGAGACCTCAGAGTGTTGCACACATACTATTAGTTCAATTGGAGGCTTTGTAATACTTTTGATTCTCAGTGAATTGACTTACCTTGAATCAAATTTACTTGAAAAATTCAGCAAAGCTGATGAATCTGAATTTGTACAGATTTGGAAAGGGATAAAAAATTTAAAAGATATATTTTAAGTAAAAAATATTTTGCAGTAGAAAAGAAAATTCTGCAAAGGCATCCATGGATAATAGATATAAAAAATGTCATTGTCAATGCATTAAAAAATGAAAAAAACACATACAGGGGGTTAGAAAAACTGACACGTTTTGAGCGGAGAATCGCTCATGGCATGCTATGATTAAGAGTGGTTCTCTTCTCGATACACATAATTTTTTTATGTCCCCCTGTATTTTTTGTTCCTTTTTTAAATGATCAAAAATAATATATATATTTTTTATATTACCCAAGGATGGCTGTGCGGAATTTCCTTTTTCACTGCCTATTATCATTGTAGTCTGGCAGCTGAATACTGCACCCGCCATATTGGATTATTTCAGTGGATAATTAGCAGCATTGGTAACATAAGATTTCCACCTTTTTTTTAGAAAATATTTCCTATCATTAATTTCCATTGGGTCATTATTAAGTAGATATTTATGACTGAACAATGAGTCTACCTATTGCAAGACTTGATACCTCCATATTGAAGGTATAATACAATTACATAATGATTTTCAGAATGTCTTATCTACTGTTTGAGTCTTCTTGAACCTATGGTGTGATCATGGAATTAGTAGCATAGCAAGTTTTCCAAAACCTATGGTGTGATCATAGCCTTGTACAGGCAGATTCCCTCCTTAGAATAAAATCTTTAATTAATGATTTATTAAAAATCTGTCTAAAGATGCTTTCTCTGTAAGTTCCCTCTGCATTTTGAATTAAGTTGAGTGTATAAAATAGCAGAAAGTAATCTTAACAAATTCTTCATCCTTAGGTCAACTTTACCAACAAATACAAGATTTTCTGTGTAGCTAATTAAAATAACAAGAATTCATTAGACAAACGATGTCCTTATTTTCTTGTTTTCTCTTCTTCTTCATTATATAATATTTTAATTTTAATTATCAATTAGAGGTAACTCATAACATTGTTAAAATGAAGCAGTGTGCATCTTAATCTTAAATTGACAATCATTTTTATGCATCAAAATGACATCAATTAACATGTTTGTGCAAATATAGTAAAGTAGCAGAGATAATTAAGTGTCAATATCATCTGTTGGCCAGTACCATTTATAGAAGCGAAAATAGTTCCTGTTAAAAAGGAAACATATTTTCACCTATCCGCCCAGGAATGAAATTAATTCAACAAAATGTCATTCTCAAGTTAGACTATTTGAGTTCACTTCACTGCAGTCATTGAAACACCTTAGCACATCGAGCTTCATACTGAGCGATACCTTGAAAATAACAGAAAAGGAAAGTCTTTTGAGATGAAAAACATAACCAAAGAATGGAAAATGGTTTGTGTTAATCTGAAACTGGCTCTTAGGGGGCTCACTTCCCTGCAGTCATCGAGAAACAGTATTTTCGCAGTGGAGCTTCTGTAGAAATATACCTTAAAATGAAAGAGAGGAAAGAAACTTATTTTAGATGAGAAGGATGAAAGCAAAAGACAAGGCCTGAAGTGCTCTTTTATTTGGACATTTTGAGACTTTCACTATTATTAAAACATTGGCCAAAATGCTCTATGTTCAAAAATTAGGGTGCTTAAATCCAAGAATTGATGCCACCAATACGTCCCATCATTATGAGGAACTTCTAAATATATTTATACTATATATTTTGATGATTTTTTGGTCATTGCATCATCACTCCCACTCCCGTCTCCAAGACTTCTCATGTGCTGCTCCAATTCTTTGGAATGCACTACCCAGGTAAATCCGATTAATCCCCAATCCACACAGTTTTAAGTGTGCCCTAAAAACGCATTTGTTCAGATGAGGCGGTAGGCCAAACGCTTTAACCTAACTATCCCTGTGTTGCCCATCAAAATTTTTACCATAACCAGGTTCCTCGCATCATGGTATCTGGACCCGTGGAAGTGTGAATAACGCGAAACGGACATCATCCTGTTCCTCTTTTCTGCATAATCTGTCCTTGCCCGCATAACCTTGTCCATACAATTGTTTGTAAAGTAAAGGGCTAAGGATTTTTTTTCACCAACATTTGGAGTGTTGCTGCTATTTTTCTTCATTTTGGGATTTCTTCATGTGGCTTTCCAGCAAGCACCTTCAACAGCGTGATTCAACCACTGTATTGTGTCCGTGATTCCACGTCTACTCTGCGATAATAGTAAGTAAAGTGCGCTACTCAGTGCCATTCACTTTTTTCTTGCTTTTGGATATTTATACTATATATTTTGATGATTTTTTGCTCATTGTATCATCACTCCTACTCCCGTCTCCCAGACTTCTCTCGTGCTGCTCCAATTTTTTGGAATGCATTACCCAGATAAATACGATTAATCCCCAATCCACACAGTTTTAAGTGTGCCCTAAAAATGCATTTGTTCAGATTGGCCTACTGCCTCAACACTTTAACCTAACTATCCCTGTGTTGCCCATCAAAATTTTTACCATAACCAGGTTCCTCGCATCATGTTCTCACACGCTTTATGCAGTTAATAGCCCTCTGTGTCTGTACTGTTACATACTTAGGCCAATAGCCGGTTCATGCAGCATTTATTAGACTATGGCTGGTCCGAATAACGAAAGCAATTGTTACCATCCACGTTTCGTGTCTCCCCTTTTTCCTCATAGATTGTAAGCTTGCGAGCAGGGCCCTCATTCCTCTTGGTATCTGTTTTGATCTATGTGTTTATTGTTATGCTGTAATGTCTATTGTCTGTACAAGTCCACACTAAAATGTAAAGTGCTGTGGAATATGTTGGCACTAGAGAATTAAAATATTATCATTATTATTATCATCATCTGATGAAAACACACTTTTAGTAATCAAACCAGGTCTAGATATAGTTGTCCCAAGACCAGGCGCTCCTTCCCTGTCACTAACTCTAGGGGACGCATTAGCTCGCCCTGTTCCTTGGGTTGCTTCTAATGGTGAAGATGCTGGGGCCATGAACCATGCCTTAACTCCTTAATCCGCCCTTTGTCTGTACTCTTCCACCACCCAGGGAAGAGGGGAGTATTATTGTATCGTAATACGCCAACCAGACTTAACAAGGTAACACGAACAGGGGTAATGGAAAATACCAAACATACAAATATACACACATATAACAAAGGTATACACCGTGGAATGGAGGATGAGGTTAAACAAAAGTAGGAGAAGAAAGGATATTGTCACACACTCAAAACCAAGCAGCAGTCACAAATAATTCCACCAACGATCTACTCAAATAACCACCAACACAAACCTCCAAGCCATGCAGCAAAATCTAGCTCTGACGATGTGTGTTAGCCAGGACCCAGATTATATAGGAGATGGAGGTAGCTAACAGTGCACAGCTGAGAGCCTTAGCTCCAAGAGCTCTCAACAGAGCAAATTAACCCCTGCACAGTCCAAAGAAATTTACACTGTTTAATATGAAGGTGAAGTGCTTCTATTCAGTATAGGAGTAGGAGAAATCAGACGCTGCGGTCTTCTGGCTCCTCTCTTTCATGGTAAACTGTGACAGATAGCCACATATTGCAAAATGTTCTTCCAATAATGATGGTAGCCTTCCTATTGTTGGGATCATTAGTTAGTCACCAAAAAGCGAGGTAAATTTGAAACTGACTAAATTCCCAGCTTTAGATACATTAAAAACATAAATAACTTTAAAAGGGTTTTTTTGTAGGCTCACAAGATCTAAATACTAGATATGAAATATACGGTTTTGATAGATACATTGTAAGTAAGAAAAATTATTTTATTTAAATTTAGGAAAAAATATAAAATTTCTCAAGATTAATAAACAATTAAAGGGGCATTTTAAATACATAATGGTCTGGATATCAATTTGGGTAATATACTTGCTAATCTAATTTCAATGGTTGCTACCTGAACCTTGCCTAATGACTGACATCGGATAAAAAAGACTGGGCAGAAATTTTTATGTCTGATTTTATTTTTTTTATCTTTTTATTTTGCCAAATTTTGAGATTAAAATAAAAATTAAAATGTTCTCACTTTTTTTTTGTTTCTGCAGTTGTATTCACTCCTAGGTTTAGCATCTGTGCCAGGACGTTGTCTGTAGAGGCACACAAAATGGGCCTTCAGGAAAAGGGAGAGGTAAACTTCTGCACATTTGGTCTTGAGTCTCAACTGTTGGGGATATTTATTGGGGTCTGTATTAGTTTATGGTTTAATTATAGGTATAGTTTATTTTTGTATTTGGAGTTTGGTATGGATGGAGTCTGTACATGACAAAACAATCTAATCTGTATTACTTTACAATGTCTACATTAATTTGGGGGTTTGATAATCATATGTACCATTTGGAAGAGAGTATTCATGGTTCAGAAAAATGTCATCCTTGGATTGCCATTTTGCCAAATCCACACGGGTGTGAATTACATAAAAAAGTGCATTTTAGGAAAACAAATGATTGTAGAATTCGAGATTCGAGCAGAATTAATTTCCACTTGAATTTATTCGCCCATCTCTCGTAGTCAGTCTAGGTTCGCATGAATCAAATTTCAACACTTTTGTGCAATTTGAGGTTAACGATAGAGGACAAATAGAAAGTTAAAAGACAATTTTAGCTCTGCAACATGTAAAATAAAAAATAATAAAGTCAGACTACCACATACGTAATAATACCAATCTTCCATTCTGGTCACATTTTAGCATACTTGCTGTACTCTACCATCAGATGTCCTTTGTCATGCCTTGCTTTTATCAGTAGGAACAGTACAATAAATGACTTCATTTCTTCAATCTTTCTGCAAAAAAAAAAAATCAAAGAGGATTACATTTGGTGGCAATTAAAATGCAAAGCCCATCATTTACTTTGCAGTTCATTTAAAGGCCATCAATTAAATATGCAGTTTATAGTTTTCCTCTTTTAGAAATGAAACGTGAAATAAAATGGAGATCGTTCTTTTTGTCGGCTCGGTATGTATGGTATGTTAAAAATTTCTAATGCTCGTGACACAGAAAGGTCTCCAGCTTATTCGTGTGGAATGGGGGAGTTGTCACAAATTTTCTAGTCATGGCAAAGCTAGCGAGAAATCACTTTGCTGAGCATTTAAGTATCAAATATGCAAATATGTTAGACTCCCACATTTAATATTTTAGTAAAACAACTTGAGATCAGTCTACAATGATGAACTGCATGCAGTTGCCTTGGTGTGTTGTGCTTATCTGAGGACAACCTTAACTTCAAGTGGAAACCTTTTCAGAAAGTACCAGCATCTTTTGCATCCTGAAGCAGTTTTTAGAACATTTTTCTAAAGTTTCCTGAAGCCAAGATATCGCAAACTCAGATGACGAATTCTCAAAATAACTTTCAGGTATAATTTTGACATTGATAGGGATCACATTATGTTTTGATTCCTTTTTTTTATGCCTCTCTTTTCTTTATATAAGTGTTCCTTCCTCTTTACTCACAGTTTCGCCTGTTTCTTTTGTACTTTCTGAGTCTCCCTTTCTGTCGGTCCTTAGAATCTTTGAAGAAACAGATGATTGGCCTCGGGGAGACCAAAACATCCAACACCGCGGAGACACCATCACATGTTTCTCAACGCAGTGATCCAGAACACTGCCCCCATCCCTTATGGGAAATATGCAAATGCATGTAGGATAGCTGCGGAGACACCATCACGTGTTTCTCAACGCAAGCACTGAATAGCCAGACCTTTCCCTGGGAAGGAACAACCACGGGAAGGGCAGCATCCAATAAAGGAAAACATCCAATACAGGAAAACCACCTATGCCAAGCATTGTATCCATCCACAGACAGCTGTTTTGGGGTGTTTGCCCCTCATCAGTGTGGAGTAGGAATCTGGCTATTAGGAGCAGTGCCTAGTAAAAGGCTGTGAAGAAACAGATGATTGGCCTCGGGGAGACCAAAACATCCAACACCGCGGAAACACCATCACGTGTTTCTCAACGCAGTGATCCAGAACTCTGCCCCCATCCCTTACGGGAAATATGCAAATGCATGTAGGATAGCTGCGGAGACACCATCACGTGTTTCTCAACGCAAGCACTGAATAGCCAGACCTTTCCCCGGGAAGGAACAACCACGGGAAGGGCAGCATCCAATAAAGGAAAACATCCAATACAGGAAAACCACCTACGCCAAGCATGGTATCCATCCACAGACAGCTGTTTCGGGGTGTTTGCCCCTCATCAGTGTGGAGTAGGAATCTGGCTATTAGGAGCAGTGCCTAGTAAAAGGCTGTGAAGAAACAGATGATTGGCCTCGGGGAGACCAAAACATCCAACACCTCGGAGACACCATCACGTGTTTCTCAACGCAGTGATCCAGAACACTGCCCCCATCCCTTATGGGAAATATGCAAATGCATGTAGGATAGCTGGGGAGACACCATCACGTGTTTCTCAACGCAAGCACTGAATAGCCAGACCTTTCCCCGGGAAGGAACAACCACGGGAAGGGCAGCATCCAATAAAGGAAAACATCCAATACAGGAAAACCACCTATGCCAAGCATGGTATCCATCCACAGACAGCTGTTTCGGGGTGTTTGCCCCTCATCAGTGTGGAGTAGGAATCTGGCTATTAGGAGCAGTGCCTAGTAAAAGGCTGTGAAGAAACAGATGATTGGCCTCGGGGAGACCAAAACATCCAACACCGCGGAGACACCATCACGTGTTTCTCAACGCAGTGATCCAGAACACTGCCCCCATCCCTTATGGGAAATATGCAAATGCATGTAGGATAGCTGCGGAGACACCATCACGTGTTTCTCAACGCAAGCACTGAATAGCCAGACCTTTCCCCGGGAAGGAACAACCACGGGAAGGGCAGCATCCAATAAAGGAAAACATCCAATACAGGAAAACCACCTATGCCAAGCATGGTATCCATCCACAGACAGCTGTTTCGGGGTGTTTGCCCCTCATCAGTGTGGAGTAGGAATCTGGCTATTAGGAGCAGTGCCTAGTAAAAGGCTGTGAAGAAACAGATGATTGGCCTCGGGGAGACCAAAACATCCAACACCGCGGAGACACCATCACGTGTTTCTCAACGCAGTGATCCAGAACACTGCCCCATCCCTTATGGGAAATATGCAAATGCATGTAGGATAGCTGCGGAGACACCATCACGTGTTTCTCAACGCAAGCACTGAATAGCCAGACCTTTCCCCGGGAAGGAACAACCACGGGAAGGGCAGCATCCAATAAAGGAAAACATCCAATACAGGAAAACCACCTATGCCAAGCATGGTATCCATCCACAGACAGCTGTTTTGGGGTGTTTGCCCCTCATCAGTGTGGAGTAGGAATCTGGCTATTAGGAGCAGTGCCTAGTAAAAGGCTGTGAAGAAACAGATGATTGGCCTCGGGGAGACCAAAACATCCAACACCGCGGAGACACCATCACGTGTTTCTCAACGCAGTGATCCAGAACACTGCCCCCATCCCTTATGGGAATTATGCAAATGCATATAGGATAGCTGCGGAGACACCATCACATGTTTCTCAACGCAAGCACTGAATAGCCAGACCTTTCCCCGGGAAGGAACAACCACGGGAAGGGCAGCATCCAATAAAGGAAAACATCCAATACAGGAAAACCACCTATGCCAAGCATGGTATCCATCCACAGACAGCTGTTTCGGGGTGTTTGCCCCTCATCAGTGTGGAGTAGGAATCTGGCTATTAGGAGCAGTGCCTACTAAAAGGCTGTGAAGAAACAGATGATTGGCCTCGGGGAGACCAAAACATCCAACACCGCGGAAACACCATCACGTGTTTCTCAACGCAGTGATCCAGAACACTGCCCCCATCCCTTATGGGAAATATGCAAATGCATGTAGGATAGCTGCGTAGACACCATCACGTGTTTCTCAACGCAAGCAGTGAATAGCCAGACCTTTCCCCGGGAAGGAACAACCACGGGAAGGGCAGCATCCAATAAAGGAAAACATCCAATACAGGAAAACCACCTATGCCAAGCATGGTATCCATCCACAGACAGCTGTTTCGGGGTGTTTGCCCCTCATCAGTGTGGAGTAGGAATCCACGGTGTTCGGATGTTTTGGTCTCCCCGAGGCCAATCATCTGTGCCTTTACAGCCTTTTACTAGGCACTGCTCCTAATAGCCAGAAACACGTGATGGTGTCTCCGCAGCGGTCCTTAGAATCTTGACATCATGCGATTATTTTTTCCATTGGCAGTAGAGCCCTCTCGCTCTTATCTTGAACTGCTGTAGATTTTCTCACATTTACACCATGGCACATGTATGTTTGATCTTGCTTTGAGACTTTTTTCTGCCCAAGTGAATTTCCTTATTATGCAGATAATCTCTAGCATCCCGCTCAAACTTAAAGGAGTCGTACCCTTTTAGACAATATCCTGCTCGAGCCATATTTTGGTAAAAAATAACAAACCACTCTGTGCTAACCTTCCCTGGGTCCACTGGTTTGTCTCTGCTGATGCGCTCAATGTCTTACATCTATTGCGGCGCTGATGCTACATTGACAGCTCAACAGCTACTCAGTACGGTCAGTGGATCTGAGAGCGGATATTCCATTTACATGGACTGAGCCACTAAACTCACAGATTAGCTGATTTATTGTCCATGTGATATCATCGCCAAAGCCTAAGTACAACACTGGGATCTGAAGAGGAGACACTGGTGGACACAGGAAAGGAGAGTACACTGTGGTTGTTTTTTTTAACAATCTGCAGCTGGGGAAGCTACATTTTCTTAATATTTGAATAAGGCACTCCAGTTGGTGTATGGATGACTCTTTTTATAATTTTGTATGGCTTTGCACTGTGTGCAGAGCTTTTATGAATGTAGAAGTACCACATCTACACTTTGTTCACAATATTTGAATGAGACACTACAGTTGGTTTCTTCAAGGGTGTATGAATGATCCTTCTTATGTCTTTTTTTTGGCTTTGCACTGTGTGCTGAGCTTTTATGAATGTAGAAGTATCACAACTACACTTTGTTCACAATATTTGAATTAGACCCTCCAGTTGTTACCTTCAAGGGTGCATGGAAAACCCTGCTTGCCAATATTGCAGGCTTTGCCCTTAGTGCATAGCCTTTATGAGTCCAGGTGTACCAATACATGACAATTTGAACAGAGATTCCCTTTTCCATCTAATGCTTGGAAGTTCTTGCTTCCTTCATAAATTACGCTGAAATGTTCCATTTTTTAATACAAATATCAATTCTGGTTTATTTAAGTTATTTTTTTAAGTCCATTTTAATTTTAGTCTTATATACAAGTCAGTTTACAGAAATGAATGTTTCTTAACTTTTTTCCTGTAAACTCCAATTTCTCTTTGATTTTGAATGTTTTATTGTCAGTCCATAAAGTGGAGATATATTGTGACACCATTATTATCAGCAGCGATCTGGGGGTCAGAGATGCTTCCATGGGTCTTCCCCATGCTATTTTTCTTCCATTCAGCACTTTTTCCATTATAATTGTGACTTGAAAAGAGCATTCGAGCATTAGGAATTGCTCGGTGCGAGTATTCAGGAATTTTATTGCTCGCTCATCAATAATTATAACATTCTGTGAAGCATCTGTGGGTTCAAGGTTCTCATCACGCCTCTAGATAAGTTCCTTGAGGGGTGTAATTTCCAAAATGGGGTCACTTTTTGGGTGTATTCATTTGGGTATTTTCTGTCATATAGCCCCTGAAAATTGCTTCAAATGTCATGTGGTTTCAAAAAACAATTAGTTTAGTAAACTTTGTTGGATATTATTGAAATTGCTGATCAAATTTTATGTCTTCTAACATCCTTGCAAAAAAAAAATATGTTTAAAAAATTATTCTGATGTAAAGTTGACATGTGGTAAATGTTATTTATTAAATACAGTATTTTGTGTGATATAACTATCTGGTTTAAAGACACAAAAATTGAAAGTCTAAAAATTGGAAATTTTCACTATGTTCACCAAAATTCCATTACATTCACAAATAAACACAACAAATATAGGCTTAAATTTACCACAAGCAAAAAGCACAATGAGTCCCAAAAAATTATTCAGTTAGTAAGGAGACAATGAAATAAAGATGCGTATAGTAAAACGTGTAATTGCAATAATTTTCTGGGAGAAATACTTCATTATCTGGAGCAATTTCAAGACTGAGTGCCAACAATTTCGGCCATGACTGTTGTACACCTATATATTTGTAGCGCCCCCACTGCCGCAGGGCCGAGGGGTACCCGGTACCGGGCCTCTGAGTCTCTGCTCTGGGGTTGTCACGGTGGCTAGACCCGGTCCGTGACCCTGCTGAGGGGCGTACAATGAAGGTGGAGGTATGGTGATGATGCTATGATGCTGGTGCAGGCCGCAGTAAATAACGAGGACACCAGGTTGCAGTCTCTTTACCTCTTTACTGAAGGCTTCAGGATCCTCAGTCCGGAATACGGTTAACCAGGCTGCGCAAGTCCGGCCGGTCCGATGGCACCTCCAGAGTGCCCTTTGCAGGTGGAAATCTGTGCCTACCTTCTAGCGCTTGTGTGTTGTGGTCCTCCCCTGCTGTGCTTACGGGATAGTCCCCACAACTGTTGTGTCTGTTTCTGAAGTTCCCTCACAACTCGTTTATGATGTTCTTCTTCGTCCCCAAGATGATATGGCTAGGACGCACCCGTATGACGGTTAGGCTCGGAGCTCTTCCTGGACCCTAGTTTTGCCCCTCTCCTGTTGTTGCCCCCTATGTCTTCTTAGGTGATTTGGGTGAGACAGCCCGCCTATAACTGACTGTCCTGCCATAGGTTAGAAGTTAGGCCTGGAGCTCTATACTTCCTCGGCGTTCCGGCCACCGGCTGCACGCCTCAGTAGGATGTTGCCTCGTCTTACAGCATGACTCCTACTGGTGTTTCTCCTTGTTGCGTTGATCTCGTTTCTCACTCAGCACAATAAACCTCGGTTCTTGTCCTTTCTTAGGTCACCGCCACGATCAGGTGCAGGCGCGGTCCTGTAACGTTCTCTCAGTTCGCTAGGCATCTGTCAGGATCCCACCCCTGACAGGGACCCCCCTGAATCTTCCCCTGCAACACCCTCTGCCACAGGATGTTGCCTGGTTCCAACCCAGTCAGCTTCTATCTAACTTCCTATCCAACCCCCAGTTTTACCAGATTGTGAGGAGTGGCCTAATACATAGCACACTTAGCTCCCCCTGGAGGCCAGACTGTGAAGTGTATTGGTGTCTGTGATACCTGGTCAGGTGAACTCCTTCAGTGCCATCAGACGTACCATAGCCCCCCTTAGCGGCGGAGCATCAGTACTGCAACGACCAGGACTCTGGGGCGCTGCATATTATCTTAGCTGGTCCATGTTAGTACAACTGAGGAAGGGGGCATGCCCCCTAAAAAAACATCAATTATCATAAGGGCAAAAGCAAAAGGCTGTAGATTCTCCCATCCAAGAGAATTGGGCCTATTATGCAAATTTTTGGAACCGAGTGCCAGCATAGTGTCATACGATTCTCTGGGATGAGAGAACCGGAACACTCTTTGAGGAGAAGATGGAGAACAAAATTGCTCTATCTTCTCCATTGTGTCAGTACGCAGAAATCAGATTGCACTCCAATGTCATCCGAGTGCACTACAAAGTTTTTCCCTCACTCATTGCATTGAGAAGTATGTTCTCCTGAGGAAGAAGTCCATATGACTTTGAAACATGTAGACAATTAAAAAGCAAGATTGACCATACCAAGCTTTTGGAATATGTATTTACCAGCGTAGCAATTAATCCACTCTTCCTTCTTCCTTTATTATACCACATTGGAATTCTTCTGACTTGCTGGACATTCCAATGAGCCTCCAAACCCCACAAAGTGAGCGAATATTGCAACCCATATCCGATCAATGCCCTATAGTACGCTCTTTGTCATTCTACAGTCCATTTTGTACTTTTGTTCCTCATCCTATAAATCCTATGTGGCTATTCCAGTTTCCTGTTCTAATTCCTGCCTACTAGTGATGAGCGAGTATACTCGTTACTTGAGTTTCTCTGAGCATGCTTGGGTCATCTCTGAGTATTTGTGACTGCTTGGAGATTTAGTTTTTGTCACTGCAGCTGCATGATGTGCGGCTGCTAGACAGCTTGAATACATGTGGGAATTTCCTAACAAACAGGCAACCTCCACATGTATTCAAGCTGTCTAGCAGCCGCAAATCATGCAGCTGCGTCCACACAAACTAAATCTCGGAGCACGCCGAAATATTCGGAGACCACCCGAGCATGCTCGGAAATCTTGAGTAATTAGTATACTTGCTCATCACTACTGCTTACATTTTCCATCCAACCTGGCCATGCTCCTTACTACTTTTCCTTTCTATATCTTCAGTTGCACAATTCCTTGATATGTGCTCAGTAGAAAGACTCTACTGCACATATACTGAAGAACCACAGCTATTTCTCAGGAAAACCCAACTAGCAATATCAGCAAAGAAGATCAAGATATCAAAGGAAGTCTCCACAATGCAGACTTGGGGTGTCACATGAACTGACCTGAGATCAAGGAAACAATGGCACCTTAAAATAGTAAGTATATTAGATTTCTACTTATTTCAGCAACAATGTAGGGGAAAATTAGAAATTGTGGTGGAAATCTCTTTTATGACTGACTTGGTAGCCCAGGGCACTGGTTTACTTCTTTACCGTTGTTGAAACAATGGAATATTTTAATGTACCTATATGTCCGGTCTTACATCATAAAAAACAAACTTCAATCATTTGACTCAGTTCTCCTTTAAATTTGTATAATGATATCACGCATGTCTCAGTTTATAGCTGAACCTTGTCGAACTCAGAAAGACAAGTTATCTTTTTTTGTATAATGACCCAGACATAAGGTCTTGTCATAATGAATATGTATGTTCATTTAGAGCAATTATACAAAATCTTTAAAGACATACTTAAGTCATTTTTCATCGCAGAGATATTACCGATGTATTGAAAATGAGCAAAAAGACGACCAGGGCCAAAGATGATCAATAATTACACTAATAATTATATGCATTACAAGGAGAAAAGAGATAGTGAGAGGTATAAAAAAGCTGAAGTTTCAATTGAACTCACAATAAAATTGTACTTCACTTTATTCACTGTAACTATATAAGACTTGTATAACGCAACACCGATATCCATTCAAATGGGGTCACGTACTTAAAATATAATGTACTTATCAGCAGCTCTCATTTTAGCTTTAATGGTTTCCATGCCATGTTAGTTTGCAATGACAGAGCTAATGTATCTCCTTAAGTTTCTTCTGTATATTGGCAGGGTCCAGCTTACCAAATGGGGACTAATCCTTCTTTAACATATCCCTTTATTGTGCTTTAAAATGAAAAGACAAGTTTTAAAATATTTCATTTGTACGCAAAGTTGTCAAAAATTGAAGTTACAGACAGGACTGGTGTTTTTTGGGATGCCGTTTTAGGTTTGATGTCCCCCTGCCCTCGTAATGCTATACAGTCATATAGTATGCAAACCTACAATGCCTACGAAGCAGCGGCATGCAATGTGATACCTGTATGACTGCCTCATACATTACCAATTAATACTATTGTTTAGAAAAGCATCACCATACATCATACAAAAGTAGCATAATGTACAATAAAGACCACCTTAAAAAGCCTAGAGGGAATGTCTATTACTTTTATATTGATGACCTGTCCAGAGAATGTCATCAATAAAGATAAGCGGATTAGACAAAATTAGGATTTTAAACACAATCCTCAGATCAGAAAACATGTTCTCAATCCATCATACCCTAACCTCAACGATAGGGGGGCTTTAGTAGCCAAGGATACTCTCAAGGAATATAACCACACAAAAAAGGAAAAGAAGAGCACAAAAAGTCCCAGAATAAAATAATATAATCACATTTATTTGATAACAGTACAATACAAATAAATAAGCAGTAATAATCAACAGAAGATAAAGCAAAATAGTAGATATCTTAGATGTAAAGCACTGAATCCTCCTGGTAAAACAGTGTATGTCACTTTAAGGGAACAATAAACATTTTAGATGTGCCAAGAGCTACCCTTACCCATATTCACCTCCAGGGGACCCAGTGTAGCAGCCCCCTGAGGAAACCCAGGCGAAACGTGAAGTCTCATATGACTCCTTGGTGTTGGCTTGGTCTATTTACTATTTGTAATTTCTTAATATATTCCACTAGTCAAAGGGAGCTGGAGAGGGAACAGGAGAATGAGAGAAAGACCCCTATCCTTTACTATGACTATTTTATAGCACCAAAGTTCAGGGCCCCATTGACTTCTATCGTGTTCGGTTAGAGTTGTATTACCCGATCCGAACTTTGGACTAAAGTTCAGTTGAACCCGACGAACCCAAACATTCATGGCGCCGCTCATACCTAGTTCTGAGGTCTCTCCAGATCATAGAGCATTATAAATGTAGCATATAAAAAAATACTTTTATTCACCTTACTGTTCACCTCTCCAGCCCCACTGCTCCTCACCTTCTGGTCCTTCTTGCAACCAACTACTTATCTTCATCTCATGTGCTGAAATCAATCAGTCCTATCATGTTTGGGTTTTTTTTCAAATTTTAAGACATCATACATATACTCTAGAGTCTAGATAATTCACATTTATATATAACAAATGGTCTTTTGCTGCATATTTTACATATGTGATTTGTATAAACTGTTGGTTATAATTATTTAGAGTTTTAGGCTGTGTAAAGTCACTTTCTTTCCCTATATAAAGAAGGAGGTTCTCCATAAGATACTATACGTGATGAAGGAGTCAACCCAATTTTAAAACGCGCATGTATGATTAAAGATCAAGAGAATATACACCCTTGTCTTCACTCTGTGGCAGCTTCTGGAAATCACCACCCTTTTTTCTGTGTGGTTTGAATATGTTTCTTACCAGAGATATGTGGGTCATTCTTGCAAGTACAAAGTTATGCCGAATCACAACCCAGGCAGGGGAACTTCTGGCACTCATGAGGCTGGGAGGGTTCTGTGCATGCACACAAAAGGTCACAACATCGTGATGTGCACTGTGACTGTGCACACGTACGTGATGAACAATCCAAGGTCTTATCAGAATCAAAAGTTCTGGCTTAGCATGAGAGCCCCAGAGATTTCTGCATGTGCGGAAGGGATCAGAATATGCAATGGGGACTGAACCTGTGGTGGTTAGTAGAGATGGGTGGACACCTGGATGTTCGGGTCCGGCGGGTTTGGCCGAACAGTTACAAAAAGTTCTGGTACTGGTACCAGAACAGTACCCGGACCCAAACCCAGACCCCATTCACTTGAATGGGGGGCCTTAACTTCCAGTGTTTGCCATGCTGTCATATGCATGACAGCACGGCAAACACCGCTTCTGATTGGCGATGAAATTATCCCCACCGGTAAGAGAGGCATGGTTCCCACGCTGTCAAAAGACAGCGTGAGCATGCAGCTGTGATCGGAGGTATAAAGTTCACCTCTGGTCACTGGTGTCAGCTGATGATCACTGCCACTCAACATCCCTACAATTGATGTGTAAATCGATTTGAAACAAAACAAATTCACCTTGAATTTTTTTTTTTGACGAATCCAGCAAAATGATACAGGAGAGGTATATATCTTGGTACCGTGTTAGCCAGTGGATAGAAAAATATTTAGAATTGAGAGTCCTGCCTGATGAAGAGACCTGTGTAGTCTCGAAAGCTTGCAATTTGTTACCATCTTTTCAGTTAGCCATTAAAAGGTATCAACTACTGAGGACTCTCAAGTCTAAATATTTTTCCAGCAAAATGGTCATCTGGATTACGGAGGGTTGGTAAGAAGTTAAAAAAAAAAATTACTGGCGCAGCGTTCACCTATCCCGTCACGTAGCCCTGGTTTGCTCCAGTCATCTTCTTTGGTCTGTTCTTCAGTGGTATCTTATGCACATTTAAAATGCATTTATCCCAATTCCCTCCTGGATTCTGTATCTTATGAGTTTTTGTCACAAATAAGCATTATTGATGGTGTCTTTTCTCTCCTATAGTAACCACAAAATGTTTGGTATAATTAATAGTTTATATGGAGATGTTCTGCATGGAAGGTTGAACCTCAAAATAAATTTCCACCTGTGTGGCCAACAAACACAAACAGTATGCAACATTGGGGGTAGATCATGTGTATATAGTGCAACTCTCTGTTCCGTTTTTTTAATGATGTAATTTTAATTATTTAGAAGAAAATGTTTAAAAAAATTACACTATTGACATTTTAATATGAGAATTATATTTTTTATTGTTTCAGAAATTCTAGTCTATAAAAGAAAACACTTTATAAATTAAATACCATGGGAAATGTATTTTTTTGTTGCAATAGTGCTATTACATTAGAAGAAATGAATGATGATATCATGTCAAGAAAGAAAACCCAAAGGCAAGCTTTAAGTAGCATAAATGGCTAATTTATCCCCTGTCTTCCCAACAGTTTTATTCAATATGTGCCAGCTTTATGGGAAAAAGAAGATAGTAGTTCTTGGAAACTTGAGCCTCTATCACCGTTCGAGATCAAAAATGTATTCATTTTAAAATATTGAGTCACTAAGCCTGTGTATTTCATTCCAAAAGTATACTAGAAACATTTCAATCAAGCATGTGAGAATGTGGCAGGCAGGTTATTTGGGGAAAGGCATTGAAGAGAATAATGTTGGTGATGCTCGTGACCTATAAGTGACCTGCTCTTGTAGCTAAAGTATTAATTCATGTAGAAGCCTATAAGTAAAAAGTGGTAGTCTGTTCTTAAAAAAAAGTATATGAAATTATGTTCACAGGTTTTGTACAAATTTAAAATGAACACACCTCCCAATGGAAAGCTTTACTTTCATTCCAAGTAGCATTTAGCCTGTTGACCCCTCCCCAACTGTTATGATCTGCAAAAGTAATGCATTTCTTTATTTAATCTCTTAGATCAATTATTTTCCGTTGAAGCTGTAGACCATTATTTTGTTGCGAATAAAAAATTGCATTATAGCAATCTCTAAAATGCACCTCTACCAGCAGAAAAGAGATGACAGAAAAATCAAGACCAAGATCTTCTCTCCAGAGTGGTTTTGGTGGAAACCTTTTTAGATAATATTGGCAATGAGCTATAAAATTACAACTCTTTTCCATGTACGACCATATGGATATGTGATGTTTTAGATTGATCAAGGGGTTAAAACATGTAGAAATGAGGAACAATACCGAAATTAAAAATCTGCACCAGTAGGACCAATAAATCTTAATTTCTAAGGACAGCCAAGAAGGTACAAAAGTGACCACCCTTTCCACAAATTTTGCTAAGAACTCCAACATTTTAACATCAGAAATTATCAAATCTACTGACATTCATTTTGGGCAGATTTTCTCATCTAGAACGGCAAATTTGTTTCAGTCTTCAACAAAAGTGTCTCAGTTGCAGTAAAAAAAACTTTTATTATGCGTTGATGTTTCTTCAGACACCATAGCCTAATAAACATAGGTGATAAAATGGGTAAAAAAATAATATAATTAATTGTACTCACTGCTCCTAGACCCTCACCCGTGCATATGCCACTGCCACCACAACTTGCCGGTCCTCTGAACTGGCTTTTGGTTCTTCTAGAGCAGTTTCAAGTTATTAGACTCATGTGCTTATTGACATGTATTGCATCCCCCACGTGACTGCATGAGGCCAGATACGGCCTCATGCAGTCACATGCAGGATGCAATATGGCCAGAAGGGAGCACCAGTAGAAACCGAAGACCATCTTGTAGTACTGATAAGATTCATTGTAAGGACATGTAAAGGTCTAGGACATGTGAGAAGGGCCAGCGTCTCCCCCCAGTGCACCCGGGCAAGTGCTGGGGCCCTGGATCAATGGGGGTACTCGCCGTCAGTGACACTAGCACTCTATGGGGCTCATGAGTTGGTGTAGCACTGGCACTGGCGCTCTCCCTCAAATATTTACCTCTCCTCATTCCCCGATGCTCCAGATTCTTCGGACTCTGAGATGTGTCAGGCCAGAGGGTGTGATAACATCACTACAATGTGCCCTCTGTTCTGAACATTGTAGAGAGTCAGAAGACACTGAGGAGAAAGCAGCAGTGGGGAAAGATGAGATTTAATTTTTTTATGCATAGAGCATTAAATGAGGCCCATTATACTGTATGGAGCATTATATGGGGCCATTATACTGTATGAAGCACTAGGTGGGCCATTATACTATATGGCAGACTATGTAGTGCCCATAATTCTGTATGGAGGACTATTTGGTGCCCATAATACTGTATGGAAGACTATGTGGAGCTCATAATACTGTTTGGAGGACTATGTGGTGCCTATAATACTATATGGAGGACTATGTAGTGCCCATAATACTGTTTGGAGGACTATACTGTCTGGTCTAAAATGATAAGTCTGCAGTCACTCTGTGTGATGTGTGCTGTGAGGATTCGATTGTTTCTGAGCTATTGTTGAATTTACAATAGATATCACTCATGTAATTTAAGAAGTAATTGAAATCTTTGGCATTGTACAATACCTATATTTCTCATCTGTGCATCAAGAATCATGGTATGTGTTTTTTTAGTATTTTAACACCTTCATGGTGCTCAAAAGCAAACTAGATGCATGCTAACCGGATCCCCAAAATTTTAGAATAGCCAAAATCTAAAATCTGAGTTAAATTCATGACAAATATCATTTGTTATGGATCAATTTTATCATCTGTACTCATAATAAAAAATCAAAACTTCATCAGTGCATGCTACAATATGCTTGACAAGCTACAACTTAAATCAAAACCATTGGTTGGCCATACATAAAGACGTATCCTGGAGTGGCCACATCAGATGGCAAATCTACAGTACTGGATTATTTTTTGCTATCCATTTGAAGTATCTTACATATATTGTATATTTAAGCACCACTTTAGCATCTTTTATATATTGCAGTGCTGGAGTGGTGCTACTAATCTAAGTTCCCAACCTGTAGTCTTATATTTACCAGCCACTGTCTTCATCTTTTATCCGCTTCACTCCAGTCGGTCTCCAGCAGTTTGTTACCTGCTTGATCTCTACAGTGTTTCCTGAAGCAATCCAAAAGTCACAATTCAATGTAAGTCTATGAGAGCATGAATAAACCTTTCATAGACTTATATTGAGAGCTTGAGACAGTTACCTCTGACTTACTGTAAGTTAGAAGTTGCAATCATATGATGGCAGTCTTGGACTGGAACAGCTGAAGATAGCGGCTGGTAAGTATAATACTGGGGTAAGGAAACTTAGATTAGTAGCACTACTCCAATGCAGATATTTAAAAAAAACACTGGAGGGACATTTTAAAATAAATCCAATGTAGACCAAGCCGGAAGTCATCTTCACTGTATTTTCATCCTAAACTAGCAAAAAAAAAACAAGTGAGTGGATACTTATAGGAAAGCTCATGGGAGTGCTCTTTTCTGCTTTTTTTTCCTACAATATAACTCAAAAAATGATGCAGATTTTAAAGGTGACAAAGATACCAAATTCATCTATGTCTGCATTTATTTACTGTTTTGTGATGTTCATTTAAAAAAATGTTTAAGGCTGTCAGCACACGTTCAGGATTTTTCGCGGTTTTTCGCTATAAAAACGTGATATAACCAAGAAAAAAGCATACATTAAGCATCCTATTATTAGAATGCAATCCGCAATTTTTGTGCACGTTGCGTTTTTTTCCGCGGTGGAATCGCATTCCAAAATAAATGCAGCATGTTCATTCTTTGTGCGGAATCGCGGGGATTCTGCACACATAGGAATGCATTGATCCACTTACTTCCCGCATGGGGCTATGCCCATCATGCGGGAAGTAAGCGGATCAAGTGCGGTTGGTACCCAGGGTGGAGGAGAGGAGACTCTCCTCCGGGCCCTGGGAACCATATAATTGTTAAAAAAAAAGAATTAAAATAATAAATCGTGATACTCTCACCTTCCGGCATCCCTCGCAGCGTTTCCGCTTCTCACGATGCTCCTGTTCCCAGTGATGCCTTGTGGCAATGACCTGTGAAAACGTAGCAGTGTCGCGAGACCGCTGCGTCATCTGAGCTCATTGCCGCTTGGCATTATTGGGAACCGGAGCATCGCGAGCATCGGGAACACTGCGGGGGCCGCCGGAAGGTGAAAATATCATGATTTTTTTTTTTTACTATTTTTAGCATTAGCTCTTTTTACTATTGATGTTGCAGCATCAATAGTAAAAAGTTGGTCACACTTGTCAAAAACTATGTTTGACAAGTGTGACCAACCTGTCAATCAGTTTTCCAAGCGATGCTACAGATCGCTTGAAAAACGCTAGCATTCTGCAAGCTAATTACGCTTGTAAAAACGCTAGTATTTAGCAGGAAAACGCATGCCAATTCCGCATGCGTTTTACCCACGGCACAGTTGCGGAATTGCCTCGGAAATTTCTGTGGCAATTCCGGACGTGTGCACATAGCCTAAAAATTAGTTTATTGTAATTCTCTTTTAGCCAGTGTTTTTATGTAACTTTACTGAAAAAAAACATTTACTTTGCCTCACTGTTAGTGTTTCTGCCTCTTATACATCAACTACACGTGACATAAAAATGTAGCTTGTCCTTCTTACTTTCTTTTCCTATCCTGTGTGTGGGAAACTACAGAGCATAAAGAAATGCTTAGCAGAGAGAAGCAATGAACCCACAAGCCGGTTCTTGCCTACTTCATGCTTATTCCAGCTCTAAATTTGTCTGGTCATAAGAAATGAATCCTTGGTAAAGAATGAGTTAAACTACAACTCTTAAAATGACCAATTTAATAAATACCCCTAATGTGAAATCAAGAAAACTGGCACCTGATTTGATGAAGAAGCGTGTTACAAAGTTAACTTCAGCAACTTTAATATTAATACATTTAACCTTGATTAACATCATCTGTACTAATGTATAAATTAGACTTCTTCTTCAAACTTCACAGAGCTGACATATTTCTAATTAGAACACTAAATATAAGATATATGAAAGTACTACCAAATGTTGTATTATTTAAGTTTTCACTCTAATATAAAAATGATTAAATTAATTGATTGACTGCATTTATGTTATTTTCCAGTAACATTTTAAGTGTGCAGAGGAGCTGATGATAGATTTGGTGGCCTGAAAATGGAGACATAGAGGTCTTGAAAAAAAAAAATCAACCTTGTAATGTGAACTTCTCACAGAAGTGTTGGGTCTTGCATTGTAAAGAGTTTGCTTTGGCAATAACTTTTTATTTGAAACATTCCAGACAATCAGATCATTGATAGAAACAGATAGACCTTTCTATGAATTGTTATTAGAATCCAGACTATCATAAGTTGGGATATCTGAAGGTGATACCAGCAGTAGAAAGGGATTGAGGAGTCGCCATCATTTTAATAAGTAATATGTCCTCTTTGAATCCATCCAATTAAGCATCATGGTTTTCTGAATAAACTGTATGTGCATCGCCTGTATTCTTACCACTGAGCATTTACCACTACATCCAAAATATCAACCATAACTAGAAACATTTTAATACATGTCAAATATATCAAATAAGTGTTACTCTTATTAAATAAGAATTCAAACAAATATATACATACTCAATAAATATTTTATTGAGATTCGAAAAAACATAAGTAAAAGAAAATGTAAAAGTTAATAGTGAAAACAAGGAACAATGAAAGCAAGAGGAAGCAGATGAGAGACACAAAATAGTAAAAATAAGATTATATTACAAAGGGTAGCTAACACATGAGAGAATATTACCAAGGAATAATGATAACAGGTATGTATTGGCACACATATACCACCACAAGGTTAATTACAATGCGATTCTGCAAGTTAGATCTACAGAGATTTGGTGCAATGTAGTCCACAAAAATATAAATCAGTAGTGAAAAAATAAAGATACATTATAATCAGACATACCCCCAAAAATAATAGGCCACCACCTCAGACCTCGATGCGCATCTCGACCCTCCTTCATCTGGGTGTCCAGATGTCAGCCTGGTTGAAGATGAATATGGAGCAAAATGGAGGATAGAACAATATGTGCCTCCCCATAAACTCTGCTTTGAAGTAGTTGGTGGGAAAAGGATCTTTGGGTTAAGAAAGAGTAGATATTATTATTTTATTTTTTTTAGTCACCAAAAGATATTATTCTATAATAAAGCAAGTCTATAAGGACTGTCCAATCAGAGTGCAACTACTTGATTTGCCAATTTAAGAAAAAAAGGTAATATGGTAATATTTGGTAAATTCCAACACTAAAACCCCGAGAAATCACCACTTAACTACCTTCATTATTTAGTTGGCATCCTACTCATAACTGCTAGTTATCCCATTATTGTGCTTCCTCTTTCTATCTGCTGACTGATAAATGCATGTCATAAATTTAACATATACTGTATATCTGTATATATTTTCCAGGTCTGCATTTTAACGTATAATGACACAAATGAATAGTCTAATTTCCATGGGAAAAAAAAATAATGCATTAGATCGAATAAAAAAACTCTCGGTTGTGAAGAATATGGACTTGACGAATAATATACTGTATAATAACATAAAATAATCCGCTATTTACTAATGTAGTCTACTGACACATACGAGCCTCATGCATATACTTATGAGGCCAGCTGCTCTGTGGCATAGGAAGATCAACTTTGAATAAGGCCAATGTTGGTATAGGCTACCGCTGTCAAAAAAAAATACATGCCAATAATACTTGGTGATAGTACATGTTGACTCATATGTCAATGTCAATAATTCAAGTCGATGTGTTGATGCAATTGTAATTGTGGAGAGCTGTCTAAAGCAATGTCAGTCAGGCAAGCGAGGTTTACACGCTATAAAACACATTGGGGCCAATTTATAAAATATTTGTGTTGCTACGAGCACCAATGGGAAGCTTGCCAAGATCGTATAATTTTCAGAAAAAAAATGTCTACAAATTTAAGTATAGCAACAAAATAGCAAACCAGAATTTGACTCTTATAGACCTTGACACAATGATTTAATGTCATGAGATTTGTATCCCGCAGTTACTATATAGGCAGATATGTACTGTAATATAAACAGTGTTCAATTAATGCCTTTATTATTATTTATTGTAATTGGGTTTACTTTTCAGAAATTACCAGATAATAAGATAAGATAATAACAATCTGTTTTAAGGCTTTTGAGGACATAAATCTTGACATTGACATTTCGATGTTTATCATTTTATTTGAAGTTATAATGACTGGTGTTTTGGTATATTTTTAATGATTGTGAGGTTTACAAATTTGGCACCGATAGGGCTGATTAATATATAGTTCTTTTTAGTGTTTTTACACATTATTACTAAGGTTGACTGTGAAAATCGAAGACCTCAAATTAATTGAAGTTGATGTTGAAAATATGAATCGTTTTGCAAAGTTTTTGTCCTATCACTAATCTTCATGAAATGACTCGTGTCATGTGAATTATAAAAGTTCAGTACCATGGAAACATTTTGGAAGATCATGTACAAATAAAATAAAATGATATGTACAAATTAATTAAAGGAAACTGTATCTAAAGAATATCAACATTTGACATGACCAGAGGAGTAACTAGTACTAGTACAGTACTACTGATTTATTTGTTTTACTCTCCATCTTCCCTATTTCTTATTTGCACCAAAGTGCTATTTTTAAAAAAGTAATTGACTAGTCAACAGATTTTTTTTCCAGAAATTTTACCTGACAGGCAAAACGTATAATAAGCAATCATTCTGTCAGTCTGTTACTGGCGCAGGTTTGTCCAAGGGATTTTCAGGGTGCCGGTATGAATTCTGTAGGCCGCTCATTGGATTTGTACTGGTATTCCGTACAGATAGATGTTCTTGGAATTGCAGCTTATCCTAAATTCAGCCCTATTAAATTCAATAGTCACTCCTGAAATTACAGATCAACCACTGAATTTCTCCAGCCACTAATACTCCGATACAGGAGTGTGGCCATCTGGGCCTTAAAAGCAGATTCTTCTTTTAAGTTTTTAAAAGAGGTGACCAGTTGACTTAAATAAAAATATCAGGATTATTTACTGCAGCTTCAGGTCCATGCTGTTCCTTTTTTTGTTTACTTGACTGCTGACTCAGGTTTTTGTTGACTTGGCTGCTGCAATGATTTCCTATCTGCAACACATGACCACTGCAGCCAGACACTGTGATCATGCTGAGGTAGGCAGAATGACATTGCTGAGATCAATGATTGACTGCAGTGGTCACTGCTGTAGATACGACATCACTGCTACACCCATTTATAAAAATACTGGTGGGAAGCAGTTTTGGAGATACGCTAGCTAACCAAATGCCGATATTCTTATTTTCATGCAGATCAAGTCTTTGGGGCAACTTAATGTGAAGTCAGGATCTTCTTTAAAATAATAATTAATGTAGGAATTTTGTTGCATTTTCACATGACAGAGATAGAGATAGTGAGAGAAGAAGAAACAAACATAACATAATATTTCAAAGTAATGGACATTTTATGTGATTTTGAGAGTATTATCTAAATTTTCCAAAATTGCAGCTGGTGCTATACTGCAGATGTAAATGCTTTCACGGTAACGTTGCTTTCTCCGAGTCAGAATTATGTGCTGAGATAGTTATTTATCAAGGACAAGCATAATGTGGTTCAAAGCTGAATCTATTTTGCTCCAGTCATATTTTGAATACACTTATATGCTGAAACATGACTTTTCCTTACAGGTAAGCTAGTACATGACAACAATGAAATATCATCTTCTGTCTGCTGGAAATGCTTTATTGTCTGACGTTCAATTAAAAATAAATTTATTTGAATTGCAATTTTTTTTTTCAAGATTTGAAGATCTTGCTGGAATTTTTGTGGACTATGTCATTGCTATCATTGTAAGTTCTTTGTCAAAGAATGACATTACAAAATCAATAAGCTATTAATCTTCTCATAGATGAGTAAAATCAATATACTTTAGCCCTAAGGAAAATTTACATACAGAAAACAACACAGTTTATCTTCCCCATTCAGCCGCACATGCCTTGTTGATTAGAACGAGAAGTCAGCTACTTACCTGGCCACCTTGCCCAATATTCAGCTCTATTCCCTGCTGTGCCATTGCCAACTATTTTAGTTTCTGAATATCCTTGTGTACATATATAAAGCTGGATCTGCATTTAGATCTTTTGGACCTTATGATTCTGAGAAAGTTCTTTTTAATTACTTGATTCTGACTAAACATATTTTCTGACTAGGGATAAGCAAGCACTAAAGTGCTCGGATGCTTGTAACTCGAACTGAACAATTCCTAATGCTCGGATTCTCGTTTTGAGTAACGAATATAATGGGAGTAAATGTTAAATCCAAGCATTTTTCCAGCAGATCCTACAAAAAGGTCTGGGGACAGTGAAAAAGTTGAAATGGATGGAAGAAGTGCTGAATGGATTGAGAACATCATGGGGAAGACCTCGGGAATAGAGATGGCAGTGTGGCAGGTTCGGCCTAACAGTTACAAAATGTTTGGGTACCAGAACAGTACCCAGACCCAAACCCAGACCCTATTCACTTGAATGGGGGGCCCAAACATCCAGTGTTTGCTGCACTGTAATGTGTATGACAGCGTGTCAAACATCGCTTCTGACCGGCGGTGAAATCATCCTCGCCGGTCAGAGAGCCGCGGTTCCCACGCTGCCATAAGACAGCGCGAGCACTCAGTTGTGATCAGAGGTATAAAGTTTAACTCTGGTAACTGGTATCAGCTGATGAGACAACTGCTACCATCATCCGATACCTGGTGCTGCTAATAACAGCGAGAGCAGGAGTGGTGGATAGGAGTATTTATCAGCCGCTCCTGTGCTGTAAATAAATTAAAAAAAAAGACGGCATGGGTTCCCCTGTATTTTTGTTAACCATTCAGGCAAAACTCACAGCTAGGGGAAGCAACCCTCAGCTGTCAGATTCAGCAAGGATAGTTATCAAGAAGAGGGGTCCCTAATAAATAATTTAAAAAATGGCAAGGGTACCCCATTTCTGACAACCAACCTTGGTAAAAGCAGACAACTGGGGGCTTTTATGCTCATGCTGGTAAGGGGCCATGGATATTGCCTAAAAATAGCAGCCTGCAGCTGCCCAGAAAAGGCACATATATAAGATGTGCCAATTCAGGTGCTTTGCCCGGCTCTTCCCACTTGCCCTGTAGCAGTGGCAAGTAGGGTGATAGTTGGGGGGTTGATGTCACCTTTGTATTGTCAGGTGACATCAAGCCCCGAGGTTAGTAATGGAGATATGTCTATAAGACGCTCCCATTACTAACCCAATGGTCACATTGTATGAAAACACAGACACCAAGAATAAAGTCCTTTATTTGAGAAAATGACAGACTTCTTTAATAATCTCAATTAAACCATACTTACGACCTCGCCTAAATCCTCCGAAGCCCTCATTCTCCTGTAATAAACCAAAAATAATAAAACAACAATATACCATACCCGTCCATCCATCTGGCCCATGCTGTAATCCTTTTCTAGGGAAAAAGCTGGATGGTGTCAAGATGTGACTGTCCAGGCTGAAACCACTGGTGACTGAACTGCTGCGAGCACAGCATCAGTGACTAGTGGCAACATCACTGAGGCTGCGTTCCCAGCCAGTCGGTGAGCTGGGATTTGCATGCAGCACTGGAGCAGTACCAGAGCAGCAACAACTGTGGTTGACCTGCAGAAATGGGCTATGACATGGTGTACCTTGATCAGAAGTTCTGACAAATCTGGGTAGGTTTTCAGAGACTGCAGAACTACAAGTTAAGCAAGTGGGCCTAGCATGGAGCATTAGTGAGCTTGCCAAGCTTCACAACTGCCACCATTTTATTGCCATTATCACACATGACCATGCCTGGTTGTAGGTTCAGCAGCAAGAACCATAGATCTGTCTGGTCTGTTTTTCCTTTCAATAACTCTGCCATGGTGTGCTGTTTGTATTCAAGAAAATTAGATTCAGCAGAGCCTGTTGCCGCTTCAATGAGGTAGTGCTGCAGAGCTTCCAGCTTTCTCTGCATATTTAGTTTTTGTTATTCCTGCATCAGTCTTTTTAAGGTAACAGATGTTTTCATTAACTCATTTGTCTGCCCTATCATCTTTCCGGTGCAGCTTTATATACTTTCCCTCTGCTGGTACTTCCTGCTGGTGATAGTCTCATTTGGATGTCTAGCCATCTGCTGTAGTATAAGCCATTCAGTGAAAGTCCAGCTACAATTTATCTCTCTGATGTTTATGTTCTTTATCCTGCACCAATCTTCTGTAATTTTTAGGAAGTGGGCATCGTATTCTCTAACAGATGCGGTTTGTTTTACTCACTGGGATCTCTCTCTATTTCAGCGAACTTTCCCTTCTGTAGGTAATTTGCATGCTGCTCTGCCCTCCGGTTCTTTAGGAGTAATGTGAAGCACTCGACGGCCTCTCAGACAGCATAGGTCCTAGTGCCATCATCTAGTCTGTGGTTAGGGTTATCTCAGCTCATGTAGGAACCACTAAGAACTGCAGAGTTAGGATCTCTAGTCTGCACAGGAACCAATAGGGTCAGTTGCAGCTTTTTAGTGTGTTACCTATTTTGCCAAGTGAGTTGCTACACATCATAACAATTGTGAAGCATGAGTGCCACCTCCACTACTGTTTGTCGCACCAGAACTGATAGACCTTGTGTTGAGCATACTTGTCAACTCTAATATTTTACTTGGACATCTAACTCTTCATTTTTGAATGGATGGATCAACATCATTTCATATTCTTCCAACTGTCATGGTACTCATATGATTGAGTTTAGCTGTTTCTCTTCTCTCGGGAAATCTTCTTCATGGCAACTTCTAGATTTGTAACAGTGATATTTCGTTTAGGAATCAACCTAATAACACACTGAACTATTATGGAATGTGAGAACAGGTTGTATTTTGTAGTATGCAGGAACAAAAAGTTTTCCACCACCAGGAGCAAAACAGTAACAATGCAGTGACTTGACAAGAATCTGCATAACTAAGCATATGCTAAATAGTTGCAAATCAAATTTATGTATAAAATAGCCAAGATGATTGTCTATAAAATTATGGTAGCTTGACATTTAAAGCAATGGTGGATGGTGAGATATGGAGCCTGAAAATCAAAAGTTCAAAACAATGTTGTTACCCTTTTTCTCATCAGAGAACCCAATATCAACAGATTAGGATATAAACAACCACAATACATGTTACCAACATATGTGTTGAAGTAAACGTGTAGGTGGAGCTGAGAGACAAATAATTTGGCATGGATAGTGGGGCACTGGTGCAGTAAAATACATAAATGCTTAATCATTGTCAACATATAGACTAAGGCAAACATACCATTTATTTCTTTTCACCTTTGTATAATTTTTTCATTTCCATCTGATCCTCTGTGCATCAAGCTTCACATAGTTACAGTAAATAAGCGGTCCTATTTCTGCACTGCTAATACTGTATTTCCCAGCAACAATTGCTTTTTAATGCTGCAGACACCCCTCTTCTTCTTTCCTCTTGTGTGCACTTATAACTAGTCCCACCTCTCTGAGTTAAGATCAGGGCCGGCTCCTGGTTTTTGAGGGCCCCGGGCGAAAGAGTCTCAGTGGGCCCCCCTTTAACACATACCATGATTCATGATCGCATATAACACAGCCATATAGTATATAACACAACCCATGTAGTATATAGCACAGCCACGTAGCATATAACACAGCCATGTAGTATATAACGCCCATGTAGCATATAACACAGCCACGTAGTATATAGCACAGCCCACGTAGCATATAACAGCCCATATAGTATATAGCACAGCCACATATTATATAACACAGCCCATGTAGTATATAGAACAGCCATGTAGTATATAGCACAGCCCACGTAGCATATAACAGCCCATATAGTATATAGCACAGCCACATAGTATATAACACAGCCCACATAGTTTATAGAACAGCCACGTACTATATAGCACAGCCCACGTAGCATATAACAGCCCACCACGTAGTATATAGCACAGCCCACGTAGTATATAGAACAGCCATGTAGTATATAACAAAGCCCATGTAGCATATAACAGCCCACGTAGTATATAACACGGCCCAAGTAGTATATAGCACAGCCATGTAGTATATAGAACAGCCATGTAGCATATAGAACAGCCATGTAGTATACAGCACAGCCCCCCTCCCCCCAAGAATCGCCCCATAGTCCAGTACTCACTGTTATAGTTACAAAAAAATCCAAAAAACACTCCTCACCTATCAACGTTCCCGCACCGCGCTGCTCCCTCCCTGCTCCGGTCTCGGCGGCTGCCGCTGCACTGCCTGACACACAGCGAGTGCGCGATGACGTCATCACGCAAATGCAGCGGCAGTGTCAGAGGCAGAGCGGGGAATGATAGGAGAGGGAGCGTCAGGTGACGCTCTCTCCTCAATCATTTGCTTTGAACTTTACCCGCAGACGCCGGTTAAGTTCAAAGCGGCGGCGGGGGAGTTGGTGCTTGCGACAGGTGGGCCCCCTGCCTCACGCCGGGTGCTGACGCTGGCCCTGGTTAAGATCAATCTAATCTGATCCAGTATTGTACCCTGCCTCGCTAATTTTATCTTCTGCCATCTATTTAAGTATAGCTGTCCATTTGTTTTATTTCATTGTTAGCTTGTTTCTAGCCGAGATCAACTCTCCTCCACTCCTCTAGAATGAAGCTTGTAATAACTAGGAAGTTTAGAGTTGTGTTTGTTCTCAGCAGCTGACAGTTCATTGATGTAAAACTGCAAATGCTGTTCTGCTGATGCATATGGCAGAGGATTATGTTTTTTCGTATGCATCAACAGAGCAGAATTTGGGGTTGCATAACACTGATCACTCAGCAGCAGGCAACAAACACAATTCAACTACTCTCCAACAATACTGGCACAAAGAAATAAATGTGTATGTACATTATTACAAGAACACTTTTGTAACTTTGGTAATAATAACCCTCTATACCCATGTAGAGCATTTTTTTATCCAGCTGGATAACCCTTTTAATTCTGCTTAGGCAGAAGTTGATCATAGACATAGAGCTTGACCTCTTGGAAATATATATTAGGATATATATCAGTACAAAGTTCTAGACTTATATAGATTTATGTGTGATATTGAGCTTCCTAAGTCACTTAAATACTCAATTTTATAATTTTATAATTTTCTGCATCATTTTATAAGCTATAGGATAATACATTAGGCTTAACTGAAGATGTAACTCCTAAATTTGTCAAGGTCAATTCTGCTGCATCTGTATAAATGGCTGTACAGATAGACAGATAGTTTTATTTTTGAAAGTAAACTACTTATGGACACAATACAATTTCTATCTTTCAAGAAAATTGTATCCGTATTTTGGTCTAAAAAGTAATTTTAAAGCAAACAACATAAGCTCTTTTGGTTTGTTTTTCTCCAAGAGAATATTATTTGCTCAAAAAACAAGACGTCTTCAGTAGGGCAATGAATTTGAAGGATATACTGTGGTTTCTCAGACTACCTCAACTTCTTAGAAATTGGAATGTGAAAGATATTGATTAACAAGATTTCAGCACAATATGAAAAGGTATTATAGGTGTCAAAAGTGCAAAGTTAGCAAACATATGCTTTGTTGTGGCAATTTACTCCTTATAGAAAGAGAGGCTTCAGTCATTGACACCATTGCAGAGAACACAAGTATATGTATTTTCAAACAATTAAAATCCTATAAAAATGTAACAAAAATATAAGATTGGCCTTGCCAGGGCCACGATTAGGGCAGAACAGCTATACAACTGTCCTGGGACCGGCCAAAAACATGCATCAAAGGAGCCCAACACTGCTTTGACCCAACCACTTTCGGCTGACAAGACTCCAGCCCATTACTTCTTCGTCTGTGATGCTGGGCCCTGAAAAAGTCCCTTCATGCCCATTTCTTGCAGCAGGTGGCAGGAACAGTCCTCATATGTCCGTCTGATGGAGCAACTGCAACATTTGCACGTCATCTCTCCTCCACTTTGCCTCACAGAGAAGTTCATCAGATTAAGAGAGTAGCTGCTAAAAAGCCATTACAAACCAACAAACAGACGTTTGAAGCTGCTAATGCCTCTGGAGTCCCTCGAACCTCAAGGTGTAGGATCCTTCAAAGGCTTGCTGTGGTGCATCAACCTACTATTCGGCCACCCCTAAACAGTGTTCGCAAGCAGAAATGGTTGCAGTGGGCCCAGACATACATGAAGACTAATTTTCAAAGTCTTGTTTGCTGATGAGTGTCGAGCAACCCTGGATGGTCCAGATGGATGGAGTAGTGGATGGCCACCATGTCCCAACAAGGCTGTGACATCAGCAAGGAGGTGGAGGAGTCATGTTTTGGGCCGGAATCATGGGGAAACAGCTGGTAGGGCCCTTTAAGTTTCCTGAAGGTGTGAAAATGACCTCTGCAAAGTATATAGAGTCTCTGACTGACAACTTTCTTCCATGGTATAAAAATCAGAAACGTACCTTCAGGAGCAAAATCATCTTCATGCATGACAATGCACCATCTCATGCTGCAAAGAATCCCTCTGAGTCATTGGCTGCTATGGACATAAAAGGAGATAAACTCATGGTGTGGCCACCATCTTCCCCTGACCTCAACCCTATAGAGAACCTTTGAAGTATGATCAAGCAAAAGATCTATGAGGGTGGGAGGCAGTTCACATGAAAACAGCAGCTCTAGGAGGCTATTCTGACTTCATGCAAAGAAATACAAGCAGAAACTCTACAAAAACTCACAAGTTCAATGGATGCAAGAATTGTGAAGGTGACATCAAAGAAGGGTTCCTATGGTAACATGTAACTTGGCCTGTTAGAATGTTTTGGAGTTAAATAGCTTTTTTGTTCAGTGAATGTGACCTCTGTCATGTTCTCAATGGCAAGAGAACATAGCATCAGCATATATAGGAACTAGCTCTTGGAAGACGGAAACTGAGCTGACCATGAACTAAACCTAACGCACAACTAGCAGTGGCCGGGTAGCATGCCTACGTTGATTCTAGATGCCCAGCACCAGCCGGAGGACTAAATAATGCTAGCAGAGGAAAATATTAGTCCTAGCTCACCTCTAGAGAAATACCCCGAAAGGAGACAGAGGCCCCCCACATGTATTGGCGGTGAATTAAGATGAAATTACAAACGTAGTATGAAAATAGGTTTAGCAAATTTGAGGTCCACTTACTACATAGCAGAAGACAGAAAGGACACTTTCATGGTCAGCTGAAAACCCTATCAAAACACCATCCAGGAATTACTTTAAAACTCTGGCATTAACTCATAACACCAGAGTGGCAATTCCTGTTCACAAGAGCTTTCCAGACACAGTAACGAAACTTCAGCTGTGAACTGGAACAAAAATGCAAAAACAAACATGGACAAGAGTCCAACTTATCTAGTAGTTGTCTAGGAGCAGGAACAAGCACAGAGAGGCTTCTGATAACATTGTTGACCGGCAAGCAACTAACAGAGCAGCAAGGTTATATAGCGACTCCCACATCTTGATGGGAACAGGTGAACAGAGAAGATGACAACACCAGTTCAATTCCACCAGTAGCCACCGGGGGAGCCCAGAATCCAAATTCACAACAGTACCCCCCCCTCAAGGAGGGGGCACCGAACCCTCACCAGAACCACCAGGGCGATCAGGATGGGCCCTATGAAAGGCACGAACCAGATCAGAGGCATGAACATCAGATGCATTCACCCAAGAATTATCCTCCTGGCCATATCCCTTCCACTTGACCAGATACTGGAGTCTCCGTCTGGAAACACGAGAGTCTAAGATTTTCTCCACAACGTACTCCAACTCACCCTCAACCAACACCGGAGCAGGAGGCTCAACGGAAGGCACAACCGGTACCTCATACCTGCGCAATAATGACCGATGAAAAACGTTATGAATAGAAAAGGATGCAGGGAGGTCCAAACGGAAGGAAACAGGGTTAAGAATCTCCAATATCTTATACGGGCCAATGAACCGAGGCTTAAACTTAGGAGAAGAGACCCTCATAGGGACAAAACGAGAAGACAACCACACCAAATCCCCAACACAAAGCCGAGGACCAACACGACGGTGGCGGTTGGCAAAAAACTGAGTCTTCTCCTGGGACAACCTCAAATTGTCCACCACCTGTCCCCAGATCTGATGCAATCTCTCCACCACAGCATCCACTCCAGGACAATCCGAAGTTTCCACCTGACCAGAGGAAAATCGAGGATGAAACCCCGAATTACAGAAAAACGGGGACACCAAAGTGGCAGAGCTGGCCCGATTATTGAGAGCGAACTCCGCCAATGGCAAAAAAGCAACCCAATCATCCTGGTCAGCAGACACAAAACACCTCAGATATGTCTCCAGGGTCTGATTAGTCCGCTCGGTCTGGCCATTCGTCTGAGGATGGAAAGCGGATGAAAAAGACAAATCTATGCCCATCCTAGCACAGAATGCCCGCCAAAATCTAGACACGAATTGGGTCCCTCTGTCAGAAATGATATTCTCAGGAATACCATGCAAACGAACAACATTTTGAAAAAACAGAGGAACCAACTCGGAAGAAGAAGGCAACTTGGGCAGAGGAACCAAATGGACCATCTTAGAGAAACGGTCACACACCACCCAGATGACAGACATCTTCTGAGAAACAGGCAGATCTGAAATAAAATCCATCGAGATGTGCGTCCAAGGCCTCTTAGGAATAGGCAAGGGCAACAATAATCCACTAGCCCGAGAGCAACAAGGCTTGGCCCGAGCACAAACGTCACAAGACTGCACAAAGCCTCGCACATCTCGTGACAGGGAAGGCCACCAGAAGGACCTTGCCACCAAATCCCTGGTTCCAAAAATGCCAGGATGACCTGCCAACGCAGAAGAATGAACCTCAGAGATGACTCTACTGGTCCAATCATCAGGAACAAACAGTTTATCAGGTGGGCAACGATCCGGTCTATCCGCCTGAAACTCCTGCAAGGCCCGCCGCAGGTCTGGAGAAACGGCTGACAATACCACTCCATCCTTAAGGATACCTGTGGGCTCAGAGTTACCAGGCGAGTCAGGCTCAAAACTCCTAGAAAGGGCATCCGCCTTAACATTCTTAGAACCCGGTAGGTATGACACCACAAAATTAAACCGAGAGAAAAATAATGACCAGCGCGCCTGTCTAGGATTCAGGCGCCTGGCGGTCTCAAGATAAATCAAGTTTTTGTGGTCAGTCAATACCACCACCTGATGTCTGGCCCCCTCAAGCCAATGGCGCCACTCCTCAAAAGCCCACTTCATGGCCAAAAGCTCCCGATTCCCAACATCATAATTCCGCTCAGCGGGCGAAAATTTACGGGAAAAGAAGGCACAAGGCCTCATCACGGAGCAGTCAGAACTTTTCTGCGACAACACTGCCCCAGCTCCGATCTCAGAAGCGTCGACCTCAACCTGAAAAGGTAGAGCAACATCAGGCTGACGCAACACAGGGGCAGAGGAAAAACGGCGCTTAAGCTCCCGAAAGGCCTCCACAGCGTCAGGGGACCAATCAGCAACATCAGCACCCTTCTTAGTCAAATCGGTCAATGGTTTAGCAATATCCGAAAAACCAGCAATAAATCGACGATAAAAGTTAGCAAAGCCCAAAAATTTCTGAAGACTCTTAAGAGAAGAGGGCTGCGTCCAATCACAAATAGCTTGAACCTTGACAGGATCCATTTCAATGGAAGAGGGAGAAAAAATATATCCCAAAAAGGAAATCCTCTGTACCCCAAAAACACACTTAGAACCCTTCACACACAAAGAATTAGACCGCAAAACCTGGAAAACCCTCCTGACTTGCTGGACATGAGAGTCCCAGTCATCCGAAAAAATCAGAATATCATCCAGATACACAATCATAAATTTATCCAAATAATCGCGAAAAATATCATGCATAAAGGACTGGAAAACTGACGGAGCATTTGAAAGACCAAAAGGCATCACTAAATACTCAAAGTGGCCCTCGGGCGTATTAAATGCGGTTTTCCACTCATCCCCCTGCCTGATACGCACCAAATTATACGCCCCACGAAGGTCAATCTTAGAGAACCACTTGGCCCCCTTTATGCGAGCAAACAAATCAGTCAGCAACGGCAATGGGTATTGATATTTTACAGTGATTTTATTCAAAAGCCGATAATCGATACATGGTCTCAAAGAGCCGTCTTTTTTTGACACAAAGAAAAAACCGGCTCCTAAGGGAGATGACGATGGACGAATATGTCCCTTTTCCAAGGACTCCTTTATATATTCTCGCATAGCAGCATGTTCAGGCACAGACAGATTAAATAAACGACCCTTTGGGTATTTACTACCCGGGATTAAATCTATGGCACAATCGCACTCTCGGTGCGGAGGTAATGAACCAAGCTTGGATTCTTCAAAGACGTCACGATAGTCAGACAGGAACTCAGGAATTTCAGAGGGAATAGATGATGAAATGGAAACCACAGGTACATCCCCATGAGCCCCCTTACATCCCCAGCTCAACACAGACATAGCTTTCCAGTCGAGGACTGGGTTGTGAGATTGCAGCCAAGGCAATCCTAGCACCAAATCATCATGTAGATTATGCAGCACCAGCAAGCGAATAATCTCCTGGTGATCCGGATTAATACGCATAGTTACTTGGGTCCAGTATTGTGGTTTATTATTAGCCAATGGGGTGGAGTCAATCCCCTTCAGAGGAATAAGAGTCTCCAAAGGCTCTAAATCATACCCACAGCGTTTAGCAAAGGACCAATCCATAAGACTTAAAGCGGCGCCAGAGTCGACATAGGCGTCCGTAGTAATAGATGACATAGAGCAAATCAGGGTCACAGATAGAATAAACTTAGACGGTAAGGTGCAAATGGAAACAGATTTATCAAGCTTTTTAGTGCGCTTAGAGCATGCTGATATAACATGAGTAGAATCACCACAATAGAAACACAACCCATTTTTCCGTCTAAAATTCTGCCGCTCGCTTTGGGACAGAATTCTATCACACTGCATACTCTCTGGCGACTTCTCAGTGGACACCGCCAGATGGTGCACTGGTTTGCGCTCCCGCAAACGCCTATCGATCTGAATAGCCATTGTCATGGACTCATTCAGACCCGCAGGCACAGGGAACCCCACCATAACATCCTTAATGGCATCAGAGAGACCCTCTCTGAAAGTCGCCGCCAGGGCGCACTCATTCCACTGAGTAAGCACAGACCATTTACGGAATCTTTGACAGTAAATTTCCGCTTCATCTTGCCCCTGAGATAGGGACATCAAAGTTTTTTCTGCCTGAAGCTCCAAATGAGGTTCGTCATAAAGCAACCCCAAGGCCAGAAAAAACGGATCCACATTGAGCAACGCAGGATCCCCTGGTGTCAATGAAAAAGCCCAGTCTTGAGGGTCGCCCCGGAGCAAGGAAATCACAATCCTGACCTGCTGTGCAGGGTCTCCGGCAGAGCGAAATTTCAGGGACAAAAATAATTTGCAATTATTTCGAAAATTCTGAAACCCAGATCTATTCCCCGAGAAAAATTCCGGCAAAGGAATTCTCGGCTCAGATACAGGTGCATGACAAACAAAGTCTTGCAAATTTTGTACCTTCGTGGCGAGATTATTCAAACCTGCAGTCACACTCTGAAGATCCATTACAAACAGGTGGACACAGAGCCATTCAAAGATTAGAAGGAGAAAAAAAAAAAAAAAATTCTCAGCAGACTTCTTATTTCTCTCCTTTCTCAGCCAAGGATTTTAACCCTTTAGTGGGCCGGTCAAACTGTCATGTTCTCAGTGGCAAGAGAACATAGCATCAGCATATATAGGAACTAGCTCTTGGAAGACGGAAACTGAGCTGACCATGAACTAAACCTAACGCACAACTAGCAGTGGCCGGGTAGCATGCCTACTTTGATTCTAGATGCCCAGCACCAGCCGGAGGACTAAATAATGCTAGCAGAGGAAAATATTAGTCCTAGCTCACCTCTAGAGAAATACCCCGAAAGGAGACAGAGGCCCCCCACATGTATTGGCGGTGAATTAAGATGAAATTACAAACGTAGTATGAAAATAGGTTTAGCAAATTTGAGGTCCACTTACTACATAGCAGAAGACAGAAAGGACACTTTCATGGTCAGCTGAAAACCCTATCAAAACACCATCCAGGAATTACTTTAAAACTCTGGCATTAACTCATAACACCAGAGTGGCAATTCCTGTTCACAAGAGCTTTCCAGACACAGTAACGAAACTTCAGCTGTGAACTGGAACAAAAATGCAAAAACAAACATGGACAAGAGTCCAACTTATCTAGTAGTTGTCTAGGAGCAGGAACAAGCACAGAGAGGCTTCTGATAACATTGTTGACCGGCAAGCAACTAACAGAGCAGCAAGGTTATATAGCGACTCCCACATCTTGATGGGAACAGGTGAACAGAGAAGATGACAACACCAGTTCAATTCCACCAGTAGCCACCGGGGGAGCCCAGAATCCAAATTCACAACAGACCTCCTAATGCTGCAAATTCAACAAATGAGCATTTTCAGTTCTTTAAAACATATCAAATGTTTAAAAATTCTACTGTGCCTAATAATTTGGAACAGTGCATTCTGAGTTTTTACTCATTTTGGAGATTATACTGTTATCATTGGGAGTTTTCTGCAATAAAATTTGATGTTTACTCTAACAGGTCATGACTTTTATTAGACTAACTGTCATTTGCACCGACCATTTAGGAAACTCTGAGAAAAATATAATTTGCATAATAATTTCGAATATGGTATATGTATGGCGAGAGAGGGTCATGGCTCTATATACTATATTTGTGGGAGAGTAGGACATGACTCTATATATGCTATACATGTGGGAGAGGGGGACATGGCTCTATATATGCTAGATGTGTGGGGGAGAGGGGCATGGCTCTATAAATACTATATGTGTGGAGGAGGGGGACATGGCTCCATATATACAATATGTTTGTGGGAGGAAAGACTTATCTCCTTGTGTAGCCTCCTGACTTTGTAGCCAGGTCTAATGCAGTTCTCTGTACAACTTGACCTGTGACGACAATGCAACATTTCACCACAACATTTAAGTAGGCCAGATTGCTTGAAATACGGCTGTCTATACCCTGCCAAAATGATAGCCGTATGACTATAAATCTAGAATAGCCGTATTAGCGTGACTTGAGCAGCAAGTCAAAGTTTGTCAATCAGTCAGGTTGCATAGATGCCTGACAAATACAGAAAAGAAGCAGAGGCATAACTAAAGGAGGGTTCAGAGGTCACAGTTTAGCTCTAAAATCCAAGGAATTTCGCATTTCACTTTGTCAGAGAATATGAAGCTTACTATCTCTGTGCTGTGACATAACTGTATTTATAATCTTTGCACTGTGACCATTGTATGTTTATTATTCCTGTGCTGTGATCTTGCAATGTATTTAAAATCCTTGTACTGTTACATCACATTCACTATGCTTATGATCCCCACACTGCAACAGCATTGTGGTTATTACTTACTGGATGGTAGCCCGATTCTAACGCATCGGGTATTCTAGAATATGAATGTACAGTTAGGTCCATATATATTTGGACAGAGACAACATTTTTCTCATTTTGGTTATAGACATTACCACAATGAATTTTAAACAAAACAATTCAGATGCAGTTGAAGTTCAGACTTTCAGCTTTCATTTGAGGGTATCCACATTAAAATTGGATGAAGGGTTTAGGAGTTTCAGCTCCTTAACATGTGCCACCCTGTTTTTAAAGGGACCAAAAGTAATTGGACAGATTCAATAATTTTAAATAAAATGTTCATTTCTAGTACTTGGTTGAAAACCCTTTGTTGGCAATGACTGCCTGAAGTCTTGAACTCATGGACATCACCAGACGCTGTGTTTCCTCCTTTTTGATGCTCTGCCAGACCTTCACTGCGGTGGTTTTCAGTTGCTGTTTGTTTGTGGGCCTTTCTGTCTGAAGTTTAGTCTTTAACAAGTGAAATGCATGCTCAATTGGGTTGAGATCAGGTGACTGACTTGGCCATTCAAGAATATTCCACTTCTTTGCTTTAATAGACTCCTGGGTTGCTTTGGCTTCATGTTTTGGGTCATTGTCCATCTGTAGTATGAAACGACGACCAATCAGTTTTGCTGCATTTGGCTGGATCTGAGCACACAGTATGGCTCTAAATACCTCAGAATTCATTCGGCTGCTTCTGTCCTGTGTCACATCATCAATAAACACTAGTGACCCAGTGCCACTGGCAGCCATGCATGCCCAAGCCATCACACTGCCTCCGCCGTGTTTTACAGATGATGTGGTATGCTTTGGATCATGAGCTGTACCAAGCCTTCGCCATACTTTTCTCTTTCCATCATTCTGGTAGAGGTTGATCTTGGTTTCATCTGTCCAAAGAATGTTCTTCCTGAACTGTGCTGGCTTTTTTAGATGTTTTTTAGCAAAGTCCAGTCTAGCCTTTTTATTCTTGACACTTATGAGTGGCTTGCACCGTGCAGTGAACCCTCTGTATTTACTTTCATGCAGTCTTCTCTTTATGATAGATTTGGATATTGATACGCCGACCTCCGGGAGAGTGTTGGTCACTTGGTTGGCTGTTGTGAAGGGGTTTCTCTTCACCATGGAGATTATTCTGTGATCACCCACCACTGTTGTCTTCCGTGGGCGCCCAGGTCTTTTTGCATTGATGAGATCACCAGTGCTTTCTTTCCTTCTCAGGATGTACCAAACTGTACATTTTGCCAATCCTAATATTGTAGCAATTTCTCGGATGGTTTTTTTCTCTGTTTTCACAGTTTAAGAATGGCTTGTTTCACCTTCATGGAGAGCACTTTTGACCGCATGTTTACTTCATAGGAAAACCTTCCAAATGCAAGCACCACACCTCAAATCAACTCCAGGCCTTTTATCTGCTTAGTTGAGAATGACATAATGAAGGGATTGCCCACACCTGTCCATGAAATAGCCTTGGAGTCAATTGTCCAATTACTTTTGGTCCCTTTAAAAAACAGGGTGGCACATGTTAAGGAGCTGAAACTCCTAAACCCTTCATCCAATTTTAATATGGATACCCTCAAATGAAAGCTAAAAGTCTGAACTTCAACTGCATCTGAATTGTTTTGTTTAAAATTAAATTGAGGTAATGTCTATAACCAAAATGAGAAAAATGTTGTCTCTGTCCAAATATATATGGACCTAACTGTAGTTTATTTATGAAGATTTTAGAATAATACATTGAATACACAGGATTGCACCTGTCGCTGATTGTTTGCGGCCGGCCATGTAGTATATAACAGCCCACGTAGTAAGTAGCACAGCCACGCAGTATATTGCACAGCCACGTAGTATATAGCACAGCCACGTAGTATATAGCACAGCCACGTCGTATATAGCACAGACACATAGTATATAGCACAGCCCACAGAGTATATAGCACAGCCCACGGAGTATATAGCACAGCCGCGTAGTATATAACACAGCCCACGGAGTATTTAACAGAGCCATGTAGTATATAGCACAACCCACAGAGTGTATAACAGCCCACATAGCATATAACACAGCCACATAGTTTATCACAGCCCACGTAGCATATAACACAGCTCACGTAGTATATAACAGCCCACGCACGCAGTATATAACACAGCCCACGTAGTGTATAACACAGCCCATGTAGTGTATAACACAGGCCACATAGTATATTGCACAGCCCACGTAGTATATAGCACAGCCCACGCAGTATATTGCACAGTCCAAGTAGTACATTGCACAGCCCACATAGTATATTGCACGGCCCACGTAGTATATTGCACAGCCCACATAGTATATTGCACAGCCCACGCAGTACATTGCACAGCCCACGTAGTACATTGCACAGCCCACATAGTATATTGCACAGCCCACGTATTATATTGCACAGCCCACGTAGTATATTGCACAGCCCATGCAGTATATAGCAATGTGGGCATCATATCCCTGGTAAAAAAAAGAATTAAAATAAAAAATAGTTATATACTCACCTTCCGTTGGCCCCTGATCCAGGCGAAGCGGTTACCGATGCTCCTCGCGTGCTCCAGTCTCAAGAGTGCATTGCGGTCTCGTGAGATGATGACGTAGCGGTCTTGCAAGACCGCTACGTCATCATCTCGCGACACCGCAATGCATGGAGCGGTCACCGGAGCGTCGCGAGGAGCAGGAAAGGCCGGTTCTGGATCTGAGGGGCCGACGGACGGTGAGTATATAACGATTTTTTATTTTTTTTATTATTTTTAACATTAGATCTTTTAACTATTGATGCCACATAGGCAGCATCAATAGTAAAAAGTTGGTCACACAGGGTTAATAGCAGCGGTAATGTAGTGCGTTACCTGCGGCATAATGCGGTCCATTACCGCTGCCATTAACCCTGTGTGAGCGCTGACTGGAGGGGATTATGGAGCGGGCACTGACTGCGGGGAGGAAGGAGCGGCCATTTTGCTGCCGGACTGTGCCCGTCGCTGATTGGTCATGGCCGTTTTGCAGCGACCAATCAGCGACTTGGATTTCAATGACAGACAGAGGCTGCGACCAATGAATATCCGTGACAGACAGACAGACAGAAAGACAGACAGAGAGAGAGAAGGACAGACAGAAAGACGGAAGTGACCCTTAGACAATTATATAGTAGATGTATTGTGACATTACTGTTTCTATTATTCCTGCGCTCTGACATCACTGTTTATTATCCCTGTACTGTGAAATTACTGTGCTCATTATTCTTGTAATATAACTTTACTTTGTATTTTAATTGTACTAAGACATCACTGTGTTCATCCTCTCTGTGCTGGGACATCATAGTGTTTATTATCCCTTGTGATGCAGTGACCAATGTTACAGCCAGGGGGTGCTGTATGTGCTCCTCAGGATACGCATGGAGGCTTATCTGTAATGGTGATAATGAAACAGTGTCCGGCATGATTGTAAATAGTCAGTATGTGTCGCAGAGGGAGTCTGTGCTGTAAGCCTGTAGTATTGTGTTTCTGGGACCTGTAGTCCCACAAGTATTTGTATAGTTTGTGAAAAGAGGCTTGCAGGGTTAGCTGGTGAGCTGGGCGGGACTGGCTAACAACACACACCACCCATCTATGGGAGTGGTTACAGCTACATAATGTGACCAGGGTTTGGGTCACATGTTCAGAGTGTATGGCCTGTGTGTTGGAATGTCCTGTAGTGGACTGGTTTCCTGGAAGCACTTAGGGCAGTTTCAGTGGAGTGGTGTAACCGGAAGCCTGATTGTAAGCGGTCGAAGAGGGAGCAGGAAGATAGATGGGAGGACAGTTCAAGATGGACGTGTTGTTCCAGTAGTTTTGAGGCATAGGGGAGAAGTGATATAGGGTGATAGCTAGATACAGAGAATGGGTCAAGAGAGGGCTTTTTGAGGATCGGTGTGATTGAGGCATGTTTAAAGCTTGAAGGGAAATCACCATTTGTTAGGGATAGGTTGAAGAGATGGGTTAGAGTTGGGATGAAGACTGTGGCGAGGTTTGGGATTAAGTGGGAAGGGATCGGTTCAAGTGCACAGGTGGTGAGATGCAATCTTGAGAGTAGAGTGGAGAGTCGATCTTCTGTAATGGTGGAGAAGTTGGTTTTGGAGGTGGAGGGCTGGGTAGTTGGAAGGAAGGGCTCTGGGGGTTGTTGACTAAAACTGTCTCTGATGTTCTCAATCTTCTGCTTGAAAAATGAGGCAAAGTCTTCAGCTGAGATGAGTGCGAAGGGAGGAGGTGCTGGGGGACAGAGGAGAGAGTTGAAGGTGTTGAATAACTGTTTAGGGTTGTGAGACAGGGAGGATATGAGAGATGAGAAGTAGGTTTGTTTTGCTGTGATGAGTGTGGTCTTGAAAGTAGTGAGGGACTGTTTGAATGCGACGAAGTGCTCGTTGGAGTGGGATCTTTTCCATCTCCGCTCAGCAGCCCTGGAAGCTCGCCTCAGTTCTTTGGTCAGGCTGGTGTGCACGGGCTGTCTGTTGATTTTGCGAGTTTTGGTATGTGTGAGAGGGGCAAGAGATGAGTTTCTGATTGAACTCTTGAACATCATATTGAGACGCAATTATTTCCTTTATGGGGATGACTTCTATGGGCAAAAAAGAGGTACAGTGATGGGGGCCAAGATGACCCCATGCATATGCAAATCTCGTAATGGGAGTAATGGAGGAGGATTTTGTCTATGTGTCCCACCACTTCAGGAAGGTTCAAGTGTGGTGGAGATAAATAGACAATATCTTCCTCCTATGGAAAGGTACCCAGTTAGAACTGAGCTAGTTTCATGATTATCTCAACACAATTGATGAAGCAATTAAACTTACATTGGTAACATCTGGGGAAAAATTACAATTCCTTGATTTATTGGTACATAATATAGATGGGGAGCTGACCAGTACACTATATTTTTCATCTCTGCAGTATAGCAAGATATAAGTGCCTTAAGGAATAATTGATGAATTATTGTTTTAACAAAAAATACTAATGTAATGATACTAAAAACTAATTTTTATTTTTTCCTTTACAGAAAAATTATTCACTCTGCACAATTAGTCACCGATATAAACAAACCCAGGGTGACACACCAGCATGTGGAGGATAAGTCTTTTACAACTATGCCTTTAAATATAAACAGTTTTTTCTAAAAAGGTGTTTTTCCTAAAAAAAAAATTTTTAGAGAAAACTCTTGCCATTCAAGGGTCTATTTCCAGCATTATGAAAAAAGAGGGGTATAAAAAAGGAATAGAACATATGGAAAACAAGGGATAGGGGTAAACGGAGCTGGACATCATAATAACACCCATATGGGCTTTGGTTGAGACACTTTGACTCTAACAAGTTAAATGTCTCCCGAGGATACCATTGGTTGTAGGAGGTGACCTGAATAAGGCACCGTCAGGTATACCAGGGTGCAGTACATGGTCCTTATGCTCATATGTTTTAACCCTGCTGTTTTGTTCGCATTTACTATACACTTGTAGTGTTCCGGGTCACTATGACCCGGCTTATCTTAAACCTTAATTTTAGACACTCTAACTCCATTTTTTTTATACTTTTTGCTTACTAGACTGTTTGTGAACATGTTTGGTAGTAAAAAAAAGAAAAATGAACTAGAAATCTTTTTTTTGTGTTTTTATTCTGAAAAAACAGATCAATGAGCAAAACGAAAATAGAAAAATACACATATTTTTGTAAAAAAAAAAAAAAAATCAAAACAATCAAATCAAACATTTTGAAAACTTCTGAAAACAAGCAGATAAGCCAGGAAGACAGACTTACTTAGCCCAAAAAATTATTTGCAAGACTTTACAGCTCAGATTTACAAAAAAAACCCGTCTTAGACAGCGCGTTCTGAGCAGTCCGTTCGGCGCATAATTTACACGTGTAGTGCACACCTAGTGATCTCTCCGGATGCACTCTACATTTTAGAATAGACTGCGCACCAAAATTAATCAATATAAAGCCATTTTTATGGTGCGCAGATCTCAATGCACACCCCCGGTAGAGCACGCGTACGACCCCATTGAAATAATTTAGGAAAAAAATCAATTGATATACAATAGTAGATGCAATAAATAGACCCAACTGAGGTTATAACTCCTTTATTTCACTGAAAATATGGCCTCACAGCTGGAAAAAACGATGTCGGGTCACTATGACCCGAACACAACAAGTGTAACTTTTTGGGTGTAGCAAAAAGTAAACGAAAAAAATAAAAATAAATACTCATAGGTAGGTCCCCCCAAATGAGGAAAAGTCAAGGAGTCTCAAGTTTTATAGACTTACAGAAAAAAATCTACAGGGCCGCAAAAAGTCTGTTCGGGTCACTATGACCCGAACAGAACAGCAGGGTTAACCCTTTAACGATATAATATTTACATACTTTTGGAGGTGCTAATATGCCCTATGTGATAAAATAAAAATATATGAGCGCCGCAAGATAACAAAGATCCATTAAGGATTAGATATTAGAATACATTCCTTCCCCATCCAGGATGGCACCTGAATGTCTGGAATGACACAGTGAACAAGCACTGAATGGGAAATAGACACACATAGAAATGTATTGGCTTAAAGTGTCTACTGACGCAAGGAAATACTAACGCATGCGCAATAGAGACTTGAGCACGCCGACTTTAGGGAAGAGGAGTCCTCCAAGTGCCTTGTTGTGCCCCCATTAGGGTGAGCTTCTTTCAAATATTTTTAAGCAGAGGTGCACTTTATTAATAATATTTATTGGATGATAGTCCTGTTTACAATTTATAATATAAGCTTGCACCAATGGCACTTTATGAAATCGTCACGATTCAGAACAAGTCACTATTATACTGCACATTGATTTCATGAATACAACACGATATTGTATAATTGTCAAAAAGTATTTTATATGTAATTTATGTGAAGATTGAGAGCAATCACTGTGTATATGTAAACTCACTGTTGTGTATGATTCACTGCTAGAGAAAGGCTCGACAAGAGCCGAAACATCACCTGTAGTGTTGAGCGATACCTTCCGATACTTGAAAGTATCGGTATCGGATAGTATCGGCCGATATCCGAAAAATATCGGATATCGCCGATACCGATACCCGATACCAATACAAGTCAATGGGACACAAGTATCGGAAGTGATCCTGGATGGTTCCCAGGGTCTGAAGGAGAGGAAACTCTACTTCAGGCCCTGGGATCCATATTCATGTGTAAAATAAAGAATAAAAATAAAAAATAGGGATATACTCACCCTCTGACGCGCCCTGGTTGTAACCGGCAGCCTCCGTTCCTAAGAATGAGCACGTGAAGGACCTTTGATGACGTCGCGGCTTGTGATTGGTCGTGTGACCGCTCATGTGACCGCTCACGTGACCAATCACAAGCCGCGACGTCATCGAATGCCCTTCACGCGCTCATTCTTAGGAACGGAGGCTGCCGGTTACAACCAGGGCGTGTCAGAGGGTGAGTATATCCCTATTTTTTATTTTTATTTTTTATTTTACACGTGAATATGGATCCCGATACCGATTCCCGATATCGCAAAAGTATCGGAACTCGGTATCGGAATTCCGATACCGCAAATATCGGCCGATACCCGATACTTGCGGTATCGGAATGCTCAACACTGGTCACCTGCCATGTGGGTCTGAATTAAAAACCACAAACGCTCACCATGAGCAAGGAATGCTGCTTTTTTTCTGAATATTTGTTTGATATTTCTGCGAGATGGATGGATTGCAGTGAAGGCTTGTGCACCCGTTAGTCCAAAATTGTGTTATTTCTGTTTTTTACTTTATCTATCTATCTATCTATCTATCTATCTATCTATTTATCTATCTATCTATCTATCTCCTATCTATCTATTATCTATCTATCTATAAATCTATCTGTCTACCTATCTTATTAATATTTCATTAGGATAAAAATCATCACAATTTATGTAAATGAATGCCTACCACATGTATTTATGACTTTGCTATTATCAGGGGAAAAATACCCATAGCAATAATTTTATTGCATTGATATTTCGTCCTACAAAGTTCTGCAGAAATGGCAGCGTACCAGACATCTTTAATGGCAGCATAAAATTAAACACCATTTAGTTTGATATAAACTTGATATAGTATGTAAATTAAGTAAGTTTCAATACATGTCTCCTTACTTACATCTGTTGGCAGTTTAAATAGTTTTAGTGTCATTAATTGTTATGAAAGTGCAAGATTTGCTGTATTCCTGCCGCTAAGGACCAAAGGCACAAAAGTCTAATTGAACTAAGTAATTAGTAATTTGTCATTTCCTATTGTCAGCAATTACTTTCCATTAGAAATCCACAGTGAAAATACTAATTTGAAGAGAGGTTTGCGTTTTATTGCTGTCCATCCAAATTAACTTAAAAATTGACAGTTACATTTTCATTAAAAGTTGTAAAACATAGAAAGAGGATGAGGAAACGTCTTACTGTGATTTTATAGTTTATTATTAACTGTAAAAATGTGAAAATATACCTACCTTGAGTTACTGGTAATAAACATAAATTGTTATTAATTTATATAAATGTTTCTGAAAATTTAATTTTAGAGTATTTACTTTTACATAAAATTTTAAATAGAAAAAGAGAATGTATTTGAAAAGAATAAACATAAAAAATATAAATAATCCTATGTATGCAATAAAATGTGTGTAATTTTGTTACTGGTAGGCAAATAATGGATTCTTTATTTCTTAAATCAATCTTATTACAGAATTACCCAATAGTTGAAAGTTGATCGGTTTTCTAATTCACATCTATTATTAATTCACTTTTTTTTGTTTATTTTTTTTATTTGTTTTGCAGTGGACTGATTTATTTTTTTTAATCTAAAATCTCTTAGAAATTGTTACCAACTAATAAAAATAATTATCATTACACAGTGAATGTACTGTATTTATTAACATTGTCAATCAGAAGAATGTTTGCAGAAAATGTTTTTGTTTTATTCATTTATTTAAACAAAAATTCTATCAACGTATTGAATATTCTTCAAAATTGTGATACTTTATAGGGCAATAGTGCAATATGTGTTCTTTGTTACTTTACAGACCCTCTGTGAATTCCTAAACGTAAACCTATAGGCTCATAATTGGACCGAGTTCAGACAAGTGTGTGTAAAATTGTCAGTTTTTCATTCAAAATAAATGGATCATTGTCATCCGTATTGTTTTCTGTATTGTACTCATGTGTCATTCATATGTTTGCTTTTTACATCTGTATGGCACCTATTTTTATACAACATATTTCTTCCAGACAAGTGCAGTTTCCTAAATATGGATATATCACGGATGGGCCGTATGGGATTTTTTTGTATGCACCCATGGCCTTGAATGGGCAAGTATCATCAAAAAAAGGAAGAGATAGTAGCACATGCAGTGACTTTTTCACATGCATATTTAGTGTCTGACCAGCCCTATTCAATAACATTGGTCCCGTCCTGTCTGATTTTAACTCGGAGAGAACATGTACGTAACATATGCTCATCCGGTCCTGGCATTAACTGCATTGAACTGGCCATATACACAAGATTAAACTTTTCCACACCCCTCCACCCCCATTTTTATAGGATCACCAATATTTTCATGAGTGTAGCGGCACAACACAGTTATTAGAGGAAGGTAGGAAGTATCAGGTTGATTGGATTTTGGGTGGTAATAATAATCCACTCCCAAAAAGCTTCTGACAAAGATTTTCTCTTCCTTATGATAAAATAAACTCTCAGACAAGGCGAGTCTTCCAGATTATGGAGAGATAAGTAGATTTCATGTGCAAGGGAATCTTTTAAGATTTAGCAGTTTCAAATTTTATCCGAGCAATTGAACGAAAGAATAAATCTGGCCATTTATATGAGATAGAATAATGGTCATTCTTCCGACAACTATGACTCCTGCCCCTCATAAACATATATGCTTGATCGTCTTGTTTTCAGTGCTTACATATACCCCTCATATACATGCACACTCAGGTTCAGTAAGCATGCATGTGTGTTGTATAAGAACAGGGGAATAGCCCTAATAACAGCTTTTTTTCCCACCGGCAACAAATAGTTTAGGCATTAAAAATTTTGCATGCCTTATCATTCAAATAATAATAGCGATGAGCCTAGAGGTCCCTATAAGTTAGGCCTAATGTTTCTTAATGGTTGGTGGCCTTTCAATCACTTACAGCACCACTCCAGTGTTTTGTGGGTTTTTCAGCTCTGGAGCGATGGTTCTAATCTAAGGTCCCTGCCCGAAGTCTTATTCTTACCCTTTGGCATCTTCACCTTTTATGGGCACCGCTGCAGTCTCGCGACACCAGCTTGTAACCGCAACTTCTGAGAGGTAATGGTCACAAGTAGTGATGAGCGAGTGTACTCATTGGTCGGGTTTTCCCGAGCACGCTCGGGTGACCTCCGAGTATTTGTTAGTGTTCGGAGATTTAGTTTTCATCACGGCAGCTGAATGATTTACAGCTATTAGCCAGACTGAGTACATGTGGGGGTTGCCTGGTTGCTAGGAGTTCCCCACATGTAATCAAGCTGGCTAATAGCTGTAAATCATGCTGCTGAGGTGATGAAAACTTCATCTCCGAGCAGTCATAAATACTCGGAGACCACTCGAGCGCGCTCTGGAAAACCTGAGCAACGAGTACACTCTCTCATCACTAGTCACAAGCTCTCAGTGTAAGTGTATGAGAACCAGAACATGGCTCTCATAGACTTGCATTGAAAAGTGGCCGCTGACTTGCTAAATAAACACTGGAGTTCGCATACGACTAGAGATTGTTGGGAGAGTTAGCAATAAAAGACAGCAGCAGGTACGTATGAGAGCAGGGTCAAGGACCTTGGCCTAGATGCAACATTCTAGGGCTGCAATGAAAAAATTCTGGAGTGGTGCTTTAAGCAAATTAGAGGTTTGTCTGAAGATTTCAATGTTTTGGATGAGTTTTATTCACATGGACCAGTTTTTCTGCTGACTCTTTTTTCTTTCCTTAGTCAGAAGTGCTGAAGGGTCCAGTACCTTTACTTCTCCTACTGTGCATCTCTATAAATACTCATCTGTGGAAAGAAGTACACAGACATGTAATGTTGATGGCCTCTTTCCCCATAAAATAGTATTTTTTTTTCCAACTTTGATTATTGATGTGTTATCCTTATTCTTTATACTCAATTTAAGATCATTGAGGATCAAAGGCCCTCTAATAGATATGTCTTTAGGATAACAGTAATGATATGCTACCAAGCACAAGAAGACTTCAAACCCATTACTTGGTATAAATCGGGAATAAAATATTCAACTGTGGTTGGCCTGTAGATCCAAATATTCATTAACTGGAGTTTGTATGTTCACCCCGTGTTTGCGTGGGTTTCCTCTGGGTTCTCCGTTTTCCTAACACATTCCAAAAACATACAGATAGGGAATTTAGATTGTGAGCCCCAACGGGGACAGCAATGATAATGTCTGTAAAGCGCTGCGGAATATGTTAGCGCTATATAGAAATAAAGATTATTAACAGGTTCTAAACTGTATTGTTGTGCATGTAGAAATGTGAATTTAATTAGACTTTACCCCAGCTGCATAGCAGAAGGTCTCCAATGGTCTATAAAAAAAGAAAAGAAAAATAGATACAACTTTTGTATTAAATTAAAGCACAGATGCATAATTACTCTACATGACCAAAATACATTCGTGACAGGTCAGAAAATTGCGACTAATAATATTGCTGCAAATGCTAAAAGGGCAAGGTACTTAATTAGCATTTTGTGATCAAAGAACGCAAAAGCCATCCAACCACGTCAAGGTGTACCTCTTAATATGGAAGGTCCCTAACCACTAAATGTCCCACTTCTCTATAAAAGAGCACAAAAGCCATGTCCATCCATCTTTCCCACACAAGATTTTAATTACGAGCCACGCCTGGTATCCTTTTCACTCCCCATTCAGATGAGGCTGGTTTGGCACATGATGAGGTAGAGCATTTAGTGCCTAGGGACAATCCATATTAAAAGGTACACCTTGACATGGTTGGATTGCTTTTATGCTCTTTAATCAAAAACATTTTTTTTAATGTTTGGAGCAATATTGACCTTCCCGTATTCCTTAGTCGCATCATGTACAAATAGACCTCTGCCTGCCTATGTAAAGACTTCAGAGCCATGGTTGTCTATAGGGTGCAAGATGTTTGCTAATTTAACCACATTTTTGATGTCTCCAATGTCCTTGGGAATATCCTTTTTTACACAGGTGGGAACGAGTAAGCGTTCAGTACATGCTCAGACACCAGAGAGTCTTTAGATATTTTTTTTATTTATTTTTACTGTGTTTTGAATTTGCTACGAAACTCTAATGGAAAACGTCAAACCACGGAAGTCTGGAATCACTACCAATGTGAGTACATATATCCTTCAAGAAGTCCTAGCAGCGATATGATTTATAAACTGAAACTCCTCAAAATCAATTACAGCCAAAATATAATTAAACTGTACACATCTATGTAATAATTCACTTACTATTACATATGAGGCTTTGGTGTAATACAATTTCCACTTGTAGCGAGCCAGCATTTAGCACTTGTAGAATTTATGTGTAGACATGATTAACTTGTTGAAAAACAATGAAGATAAATCTCAATTTCTTACTTAATGACCCTAAAAAAAGTTATAATTTTCAATTCACACTCTTTAATAACTGAGATTTTTCACTTACTTCAATATCCGGAGAACATTGCTGCTTAGTGACACTTTATATTAAATGGAAATTAAGTAATGTTAATTATAACAGAATCCCTATTAAGACACGCATTATGCAACTGACACCGGTAAAAAGGCAGTGTATTTATATTACTATGACGTGAGGTTCCTCATTCACATTTACAAAGATTATTAGTTAGAGTTTTGGAATATGATCATTGTTTACATAGCGAATAATGTTACTAGATGAAAAAATCTGGTTAGAAGATAGTATTGAACATTTCATAAATGTCAATTTTTATTACATGGTTGTAACAGAGTGTCACCCCAGCCTGTACACATGGACCATACGGTAATCAGGCTTACATTAGCATTCCTTGCCCTGTATCTGGTGGGGGTATGCTTGTCTTTGTTTCCCTCTGCAGGGGGCGTCTACAGTACACAAACCTGTAGAGAGACTGCAGACAGGGTTTCTGGAACTTTCTTAATCCTTAGAGCTATGTTTAAGGGGGTGGGTGTTGGGATCAGCCCCTTTGTTGGGATAGGTATCATGATTCCCCAATGGCATGGGAACATCAGAAACACAAAATAACAGACTAGCTCTCGGGTGATGGAAACTCAAGCTGACCGTGACCTAAATCTACCACACAACTAACGGTAGCCAGGGAGCATTCCTACGGCTGCCTAGATGCCACGCGCCAGCCGGAGAACTAACTACGCCTGGAAGAGGAAGGAACAGACCTGGCTTACCTCCAGTGAAATTCCCCAAAGATGATAGTAGCCCCCACATATATTAACGGTGAGTTCAGAGGAAAAGACATACACAGTATGAAGGTAGATTTAGCAAAGCGAGGTCCACTTACTAGATAGAGGCAGGATACAAAAGAGGACTTCACGGTCAGCTGAAAAACCCTTTCAAAAACCCATCCTGAAATTTCTTTAAGACTCCTGTGTCAACTCATGACACAGGAGTGGCAATTTCAGTCCACAAGAGCTTCCAGTAACAGGAAATGACAAACTGTAAACTGGACAAGAAATACAAAACAAAAAGGACAAGAGTCCACTTAGCTGATCAGCAGACTAGTAGCAGGAACATGCAACTGAATGACTCAGGTTACAATGATGACCGGCAAGGAAGTGACTGGAGAGCAAGGCTAAATAGGGAACTCCCAAAACTGATGGAAGCAGGTGAGCTGAGGCAGAAAAGTATACACAAGTCTCCAGTACCACCAGCCACCACCAGGGGAGCCCAAAAAGCGGATCACAACAGTACCCCCCCTTAAGGAGGGGGCACCGAACCCTCACAAGAACCGCCAGGGCGACCTGGATGAGCCCTATGAAAGGCACGAACCAAATCCGAGGCATGAACATCAGAGGCAGTTACCCAAGAATTATCTTCCTGACCATAGCCCTTCCACTTAACCAGATACTGGAGTCTCCGCCTGGAAATACGGGAGTCCAAGATCTTCTCTATAACGTACTCCAATTCACCCTCAACCAGCACAGGAGCAGGAGGCTCAGCAGAAGGAACCACCGGCACCTCGTATCTCCGCAACAACGACCGATGGAACACATTATGGATAGCGAAAGATGCCGGGAGGTCCAAACGAAAGGAAACAGGGTTAATAATCTCCAAAATCCTATAGGGACCGATGAACCGAGGCTTAAATTTAGGAGAAGAAACCCTCATTGGGACAAAACGGGAAGGCAACCACACCAAGTCCCCAACACGAAGGCGAGGACCAACCCGACGCTGGCGGTTAGCAAACCGCTGAGTACTCTCCTGGGACAAATTCAAATTGTCCACCACTTGTCCCCAAATCCGATACAACCGATCCACCACAGCATCTACTCCAGGACAATCCGAAGACTCCACCTGACCAGAAGAAAAACGGGGATGAAACCCCGAATTGCAAAAGAAAGGGGAAACCAAAGTGGCAGAACTAGCCCGATTATTAAGAGCAAACTCCGCCAACGGCAAAAAGGCAACCCAATCATCCTGATCCGCAGACACAAAACACCTCAAATACGTCTCCAAAGTTTGATTAGTTCGCTCCGTCTGGCCATTAGCCTGAGGATGGAAGGCAGACGAAAAAGACAAATCAATGCCCAACCTGGCACAAAATGCCCGCCAAAATCTAGAAACGAACTGGGTACCCCTATCTGAAACGATATTTTCAGGAATACCATGCAAGCGAACCACATTTTGAAAAAACAAAGGAACCAACTCAGACGAGGAAGGCAACTTCGGTAACGGCACCAAATGAACCATCTTAGAAAAACGGTCACACACCACCCAGATAACAGACATCCTCTGAGAGACAGGAAGATCAGAAATAAAGTCCATAGAGATGTGCGTCCAAGGCCTCTTCGGAATAGGCAAGGGCAACAACAACCCACTAGCCCTAGAACAACAAGGCTTGGCCCGGGCACACACATCACAAGACTGCACAAAAACACGCACATCTCGAGACAGAGATGGCCACCAGAAGGATCTAGCCACTAAATCCCTGGTACCAAAAATTCCAGGATGACCCGCCAGCGTAGAAGAATGAACCTCCGAGATGACTCTACTGGTCCAATCATCAGGAACAAACAGTCTACCAGGTGGACAGCGATCAGGTCTATCCGCCTGAAACTCTTGCAAAGCACGTCGCAGATCTGGGGAAATAGCGGATAATATCACCCCATCCTTAAGGATACCTGTAGGTTCCGAATCACCAGGGGAATCAGGCTCAAAACTCCTAGAAAGGGCATCCGCCTTCACATTCTTAGAACCTGGTAGATATGAGACCACAAAATTAAACCGAGAGAAAAACAACGACCAGCGCGCCTGTCTAGGATTCAGGCGCCTGGCAGACTCAAGGTAAATCAGATTCTTGTGATCAGTCAAAACCACCACCTGATGTCTAGCACCCTCAAGCCAATGACGCCACTCCTCAAATGCCCACTTCATGGCCAAAAGCTCCCGATTACCGACATCATAATTTCTTTCGGCGGCAGAAAATTTTCGAGAAAAGAACGCACAAGGTCTCATCACTGAGCAATCGGAACTTTTCTGCGACAAAACCGCCCCCGCTCCGATCTCGGAAGCATCGACCTCAACCTGAAAGGGGAGAGAGACATCGGGCTGGCGCAACACAGGGGCAGACGAAAAGCGGCGCTTAAGTTCCCGAAAGGCCTCCACAGTGGCAGAGGACCAATTGGCAACATCAGCACCTTTCTTAGTCAAATCCGTAAGAGGCTTAGCAACACCAGAAAAACCAGTTATAAATCGACGATAAAAATTAGCAAAGCCCAAGAATTTCTGAAGACCCTTTAGAGAAGTAGGCTGCGTCCAGTCACAAATAGCCCGAACCTTGACAGGGTCCATCTCAACAGAAGAAGGGGAAAAAATGTACCCCAAAAAAGAAATCTTTTGAACCCCAAAAACACACTTAGAACCCTTTACACACAGAGAATTCTCCCGCAAGACCTGAAAAACCCTCCTGACCTGCTGAACATGAGACTCCCAGTCCTCAGAAAAAATCAAAATATCGTCCAAATACACAATCATAAATTTATCCAGATATTCACGGAAAATATCATGCATAAAGGACTGAAAAACTGAAGGTGCATTAGAAAGGCCGAAAGGCATTACTAAATACTCAAAGTGGCCCTCGGGCGTATTAAATGCGGTTTTCCACTCATCCCCTTGCTTAATTCGCACCAAATTATACGCCCCACGGAGATCGATCTTGGAGAACCACTTAGCCCCCCTTATGCGAGCAAACAAATCAGTAAGCAGCGGCAACGGATACTGATATTTGACTGTAATTTTATTCAGGAGTCGATAATCAATACAAGGCCTCAGCGAGCCATCCTTTTTAGAGACAAAGAAAAACCCAGCTCCTAAAGGTGACGAAGAAGGACGAATATGTCCCTTTTCCAGGGACTCCTTAACATACTCTCGCATGGCAGCATGCTCAGGTACAGATAGGTTAAACAAACGACCCTTTGGAAATTTACTGCCTGGAATCAGATCTATGGCGCAATCACACTCTCTGTGGGGAGGGAGAGAACCAATTTTAGGCTCTTCAAAAATATCCCCAAAATCCGACAAAAATGCCGGAATCTCAGAGGGAATAGATGACGAGATAGAAACCAAAGGTATGTCCCCATGAGCCCCCCGACATCCCCAGCTTAACACAGACATAGTTTTCCAGTCCAGTACTGGGTTATGAGATTGTAACCATGGTAATCCAAGCACTAAGACATCATGTAAATTATGCAACACGAGGAAGCGAATCATCTCCTGATGGTCTGGAGTCATACGCATAGTCACTTGCGTCCAGAACTGTGGTCTATTACAAGCCAGAGGTGTAGAATCTATACCCTTCAGAGGTATAGGAACTTCCAGAGGCTCCAAATCAAACCCACAGCGCCTGGCGAAGGACCAATCCATGAGACTCAGAGCGGCGCCAGAGTCCACATAGGCATCCACGGTAATAACTGATAATGAACAAATCAGAGTTACAGACAGAAGAAATTTAGACTGTAAAGTACAAATAGAAACAGACTTGTCAACCTTCCTAGTACGTTTAGAGCATGCTGATATAACATGCGCGGAATCACCACAGTAGAAGCACAAGCCATTTTTGCGCCTATAATTCTGCCGCTCGCTTCTTGACAGAATTCTGTCACATTGCATTTTCTCTGGCGTCCCTTCAGAAGATACCGCCAAATGGTGCACGGGTTTGCACTCCCGCAAACGCCGATCAATCTGAATCGCCATTGTCATGGACTCATTCAGACCTGTGGGCGTAGGAAACCCCACCATGACATCCTTAACGGCATCAGAAAGGCCCTCTCTGAAATTTGCCGCTGGGGCACACTCATTCCACTGAGTAAGCACAGACCATTTACGAAATTTTTGGCAGTATATCTCAGCTTCATCTTGCCCTTGAGACAGGGCTATTAAAGCTTTTTCAGCTTGAATCTCCAAATTAGGTTCCTCATACAGCAACCCTAAAGCCAGAAAAAACGCATCCACATTGAGCAACGCAGGATCCCCTGGTGTCAATGAAAATGCCCAATTTTGAGGGTCACCTCGCAGCAAAGAAATCACAATCTTAACCTGCTGAACAGGATCTCCAGAGGAGTGAGGTCTGAGAGAAAGGAATAATTTACAATTACATTTGAAATTCAGAAACCGAGATCTATCTCCGGAAAATACCTCTGGTGTAGGAATCTTAGGTTCAGAAATAGGAGTACGTATAACATAATCCTGTAAATTCTGAACCTTCATAGCAAGATTATTAAAACCTGCAGCCAAACTCTGAGGGTCCATCCTTAAACCGGAGAGATCAGAGCCATTCAAGGATTAGAAGGAGAGAAAGGCAAGGCTGTAAATAGAGCAGAAATACAACTGAGCCAACTAAGTAGCAAACATGAGAGGGAAAAAAAAAAAAAAAAAATCTACAGACTTCTTTTACTCTCCTTTCTTCTGCCAATTACTTTAACAGTGGCCGGTCATACTATCATGATTCCCCAATGGCATGGGAACATCAGAAACACAAAATAACAGACTAGCTCTCGGGTGATGGAAACTCAAGCTGACCGTGACCTAAATCTACCACACAACTAACGGTAGCCAGGGAGCATTCCTACGGCTGCCTAGATGCCACGCGCCAGCCGGAGAACTAACTACGCCTGGAAGAGGAAGGAACAGACCTGGCTTACCTCCAGTGAAATTCCCCAAAGATGATAGTAGCCCCCACATATATTAACGGTGAGTTCAGAGGAAAAGACATACACAGTATGAAGGTAGATTTAGCAAAGCGAGGTCCACTTACTAGATAGAGGCAGGATACAAAAGAGGACTTCACGGTCAGCTGAAAAACCCTTTCAAAAACCCATCCTGAAATTACTTTAAGACTCCTGTGTCAACTCATGACACAGGAGTGGCAACTTCAGTCCACAAGAGCTCCCAGTAACAGGAAATGACAAACTGTAAACTGGACAAGAAATACAAAACAAAAAGGACAAGAGTCCACTTAGCTGATCAGCAGACTAGTAGCAGGAACATGCAACTGAATGACTCAGGTTACAATGATGACCGGCAAGGAAGTGACTGGAGAGCAAGGCTAAATAGGGAACTCCCAAAACTGATGGAAGCAGGTGAGCTGAGGCAGAAAAGTACACACAAGTCTCCAGTACCACCAGCCACCACCAGGGGAGCCCAAAAAGCGGATCACAACAGATAGGTACTAAGAGTGGTAGGACAACAAGCCACATGTTCTGTTAGTCGATGCTGTGTGCTTTGAAGGACAAGGATCTGCAGCTGCAGCTGGATCCTGGTATCATGTATGGAGATTGGAGATCAGTTTGCCACATGGAATTGTGATGTCTCACCATCCTACTGGATTTAAGGACTGAATCTGAAGACTGTTGTTGTGAGGTGAATTGCGAAGGGCTGGGATCTTAGGCTGAGGTGAGATCCCTGTGACCATGTGTATTGTTGGAAGCTGCCACGTGGGACTGTGTTGTGCCCCTCATCTGCTGGATCTATTGAATTTACTCAAGGACTATTGCTATTTCCCTGGCATCGGATTGCCGGGTGGCGCCCCCGGATCTACTCCCTTTCTGTGGACTCATTACGGACGCTGCAGAACTACTTTCATTTGTGTTATTCCAGTTCCCTGTCCCAATAAATCTTGTTGGATTGTCTATCGGTCTGGTGTCTCTTTCTGCTCTGTCGTATACCCCGTCACAATGAATGCCTTAAAACAGATCAGTTTCAATACAAGCTGTGCATATTATTAAACAGATCTTCTAAACTTGATGAGGCTGGTGTACTTACTTGTAAGAATAGCTGTGTATTCTTTTAAAAGTTTAAACTCAGTCTTTTCCAAATTGTTGTGATTCCCTCATCAGTGTCTCTTCTCCCTGCTGTTATAGAATCTCCATCCACCTAGACTGATTAACAGCTCCTCAGTGTCCCTCCACGCTGCTGAGATCTCACTCTGTTCCATACAAGCTGAAGCTGTCAGTTTGGTTGGGTTGATGGTGGAAACTGAATATACTTGGACTCATGAGCTCATTATCAGGATTATGCTATTTTGCTGTGTAATTTTAAAGTAAGTGCATGAGTCTTATAAGGGCAAAGCGATCCATCTAATAATGTATGCAGTTTATGCTGTGAAATCTAGTGACAGATCCGTTTTAAAGCCAAGGTTTAACTTTTGAATACAATTTATAATATTTCTGAAAAGTTTAAACTTTGTTAAAATATTGCATTCCTTGTCTAATTTTCATATTAAATTATAGAGAGTTGCACTGCCCAATAATCATAAGGTTTTATAACAAAACTCACAACAAGCTTCACCCTCAGCTATATTATGTCCATCATGGTTTCAATACATTAATGATCCACCTTTTTGACACAGTCGCATTGTGCTTTCATTCACATAGGCGCATTAAATGGATTGACACAGGTCAAACGATGCAGCTAAAAATCTACCACATCCATAAACTGCCATGGATACTATTCTGACTCCATAACTTTGCTTCGAGTGTTGTGCTCTTGAGATAGTGTTTCTATGGATGACTTTATTGAACCAGTACTCACACAAAGTGATTTCATCTGAAAGCTTGTCTCGACTGCAGAGGAACGTATAAATTGCAGTTACATCCCAATTATAAATTACAATTACAGTAACAGTAGCTGCAACAGTTACAGTAGATAAAAAAGACAATTATGAACCAGAGATGCATAGAGATGATCCTATCAAGATGGGTGACAACACTGACTGGTGAAGAAGGGGAGGATTACTTACATTAGGAGACAGACAGGGCAAACTTAAAAAAGGCAAACTGATTTCACAGCAGTGTAGCAGCAACAATACATTGGCAATAGTGATGAGCGAGTATGCTCGTTACTCGAGTTTTCTGAGCATGTTAGGGTGTTCTCCGAGTATCTTGGGCGTGTTCAGAGATTATGTTTGAGTCCCCGCAGCTGCAAGATTTGCGGCTGCTAGAAAGCTGGAATACATGTGGGGATTTCCTAACAAATAGACAATCCCCACATGTATTCAGGCTGTCTAGCAGCTGCAAATCCTGCAGCAGCGGCAACACAAACTAAATCTCCGAGCATGCCAAAATACTCTGAGAACACCCGAGCATGCTCGGAAAACTCGAGTAATGAGCATACCCTCTCATCACTAATTGGCAATACAATACCGTTTGATTCCCAAGTCATAGAACATGACAGATACAGTCGGTAATCTAACCATCTCCCTATATCAAATTTTATTTGCTGTATTATCTAGAATAAACAAGTTTGCACTCAGCATGAACTACATGTTATTACCAGTATAGAGTTATAGAGGTGTAGTCACACTAGTCAGGTTTCCTAAATGCACTTCTCCTGGCTTGATTGATAGTCCATCGGCTGGTGCACAGTATATCAGTACAGGCCAGCTTTGGTGTCACTCAGTATATGTGTGGTGAAGTGAGCAGTAAAATCTGGGCTTCATCTGTGTTCTCCATATTTATTGGATGTCATGGGAGCTGGCCATATAGTAAGCGTGGGAAAAAGTGAAATATGCATGGTTCTTCAATCAGAAAAGACATTCCGTGTAAGCCATTGCATTTAATCTTACTATTTTTACTTGTTCCTTTTACAACTGTCTTCTACCAGCATATTGTCACTGTAATAATTATAGGAGATAACTCAGGAGACTCTTTGCGTGGAACAAGACAACTACAGGACACAGTTTTATATGTGGTAAAGTCTAGATTATCACACGGTGATTCAAACAGGTGCAGAGAGAAACTCAAGTCCACAACACTTGATGTAAATATTAAACGCAGCATAAACAGTCTATAGGGAACTTCAGAGGAAAATGCAAAAGTCTATGAAGCACAGTTATTCTTGAGGATACTTGACACAAATAAGTCCTTGTTTTAGTCCAAACATAGATAGATATGCTTATAAGGCAGTTCAAGCAATGTCTTATCTCAACCAGGAAGGCCTGGGTGATAATCTCAGGTTTAAGCAGAGTCGCAACAGCTTACATGTCCAGCAAATGCAGATGGGAGTAAACACGAGCAGCAGATGAAGGAGGATTACTGGAAACGGGTGTATGCAGCAGGAACTCAGAGCAGAGTAGCTGGATCTCCACACAGGTTAACAGGAGCAGGTATATAGCCAGGGAGTCATCAGAGTCAGGAGCTGGATGCAAGGCAGAATACTCTAGCACAGACTGAAGGCTGGGGAGGAGTTTTACAGCAGGAAGACACAGTGCACATGAGACCAAAGACACCATCTTGGAAAAGGGCAGTAATGCACAAAAGGTAAAAAATGTTTAGAGTCCTAACACTACTCCCTCCTTAAAAGCGGCCTCAGGATGATCCTGGACCTGGTTTCTCAGGGAATCTCTGATGAAAATGAGAAATATTCTGTTGGGCATTGATGTTTTCCACAGGTTCCCAAGAGTCTTCCTCAGGGAGATATCCCTGTCATCTTATCAGATATTGGAGCCGATTCCTGCGAATCCTGGAATCAATAATTTCCTCCACCACAAATTGTTCTTGCCCATCAACCACCACAGGCTGCAGAGGTGGCACAGCATGTCCCTGGAAGGTATTAGGAGATACAGGCTTTAGTAAAGGTACATGAAAAACTGGGTGTCCTAGGCAGCTTCAGCCGGCAGGCCACAGAGCTAACAATACCGTTGATCTTGAAGGGGCCAATGAATTTCTGTCCAAGTTTTTGTGAAGGAATGTTTAACTTCAGATACTTAGTTGCTAACCACACAGAATCTCCTACCTTGAACATGGGTGCAGGTTTACGAAATCTATCAGCCGATCTCTTATAACGTTCTTGAGCTGTGGTCAGGGATTCCTTCAGAACCTCCAGATTTTGCCTCATCGCAGTCAGCCTTTCCTTCACTGCCGGAACCAGAGAATTAATTGGAGACCTAGGTAAGATACACGGATGATAACCCAAATTGGCAAAGAAAGGTGTAAATTTAGTGGAGGCGCTCTGAGAATTGTTATATGAAAATTCGGCTAACGGCAGCAACTCCAACCAATCATCCTGGAGATGGCTGACATAGCATCTTAGATATTGTTCCAGGGTCTGGTTTGTCCCCTCAGTCTAACCATTTGTCTGGGGATGGTAAGCGGAAGAGAGACAGACATTAATATTGAGTGCAGAGCAAAACCCCTTCCAGAATCTTGAAGTGAACTGTACTCCACGGTCAGAGATGATCTCATCCGGGACCCCATGCAACCAAAAGACATTCTGTATAACCAAGTTCACTGTATCTTTAGCTGAAGGGAGGCCGGTGCACGGAACAAAATGCGCATCTTTAGTCAGGCGATCAACTACCACCATGATTGTATTCATGCCCCCCAATGTAGGCAGCTCCACAATAAAGTCCATTGATATAGACCCCCAAGGGCAGGACGGAACAGGTAATGGTTGTAGAAGACCCGTAGGTGCCACATGAGGAGTCTTGTAACGAGCACATACCTCGCAAGAGAGAACATAGTCCTTGGTATCCTTCAGGCAAGTTGGCCACCAGAAGAATCGGCTCAGTAACTCTTGTGTCTTCTGTACCCCCCTGTGACCAGCCAACTTGGAGTCATGTACCAACTTGAGGATCTGCAGATGGACGACCTCAGGGACGTAGATGCATCAATCTCTGAACCACATGCCACCCTTAAAGAAAAGATTAATATCCACAGGTGGGTTGGCCAGAAATACATCACCGTCATAAGCCTCCCTGCACTCCTTCCACAAGTCTGATCATGGATAACTCCGATGAAATTGGCATCAGATAGAATGGTCTTGGACGGGGCTCCAGGTATGGAATCCACAGCATGGATTCAGGATAAAGCATCAGCCTTCCCATTATGAGAACCTGTACGGTATGAGATAACAAAGTTAAATTGATTTAAAAATAAGTTCCAACGAGCCTGATGAGGAGAAAGACATCTAGCGGATCTAAGGAACTCCAAATTGCGATGATCAGTTAGCACTATGATCTGTTGTGCAGCTCCTTGCAGATGATGCCTCCATTCTTTGAAAGCCGCAATAATAGCCAGCAATTCCTTATCTCCCACGTCGTAATTCTTCTCTGCTGAGGTTAGTCTACGGGAAAAGAAAGCACCCTTCTCGTCTCCAGTTCTTTGGAGAGAATAGCCCCCAAAGCATTATCAGAAGCATCCACCTCCACAATGAAAGAAAGTGTTGGATCTGGGTGTATCAACAGCGGTGCTGAGGTGAAACAGATCTCTTAAGCCGATCAAAAGCTTCTTGAGCCTGTGATGACCACTTAAAGGGCTTTTCCTTCTTTGTCAAGGAAGTAATGGGACGGACAATATCAGAAAAATTTCAAATGAAGCGTCTGTAGAAATTTGCAAAACCAATAAAACGTTGGACCTCCTTAAAGTTCTTGGGTACCGGCCAGTCAAGGATAGAATGAATCTTACCAGATTCCATGTTCAGCCCCTGGGGAGAGATGATATAACCTAAGAACTGTATCTCAGAACGATGGAACTTGCATTTCTCCAGCTTAATATACAGATGGTTCTCTTTCAGACGTCTTAAATCAGTTTTGACATGTTCTTCATGTTCCTGTAGAGAGTCAGAAAAGATTAGTATATCGTCCAAATAGATCACCACAAACTGGTCCAACAAATCTCTGAAAATGTCATTAGCAAGGTGTTGAAACGTTGAAGGGACGTTACAAAGCCCGAAGGGCATCACAAGATATTCAAAGTGTCCATACCGGCATCTGAATGCAGTCTTCCACTCATCCCCTGGACGAATACACACCAAATTATAAGCCCCACGAAGATCCAGTTTAGAGAACATCTTAGCATGGCGGACTCTTTCCAGTAATTCGGGAATCAGAGGCAAAGGGTAACGGTTTTGTATGGTTACCTTATTAAGGTCCCGAAAGTCAACACAGGGTCTCAGGGTCCCATCCTTCTTTTTTACAAAAAATATAGGTGCCCCTGCTGGTGAGGAAGAAGGACATATGAAGCCTTTGGCCAGATTTTCATCAATATACTCCTTTAAGGCTTGAAGCTCAGGTGCCGCCAAAGGGTATACGTTACCAAAAGGAATAGCTGCCCCAGGAAGCAGCTCAATGGGACAGTCATAATGCCTGTGTGGAGGAAGCTGATCTGCATTCTTCTTGTCACAGATGTCAGAGAACTCTTTATATGCTGAAGGTAAAGTAAATACCTGCACATGTGGTTCTGTAGCCGTGGGCTCAGGGACAGCTTCTGTTAACGCTGAGTTGCTCCTTGTTGGAAAGATAATCTCCTTGGTCTCCCAGTTGATAATTGGGTTCTGAAAACGCAACCAAGGAATGCCTAAAATCACAGGAAAATTAGAAGAAATTAGCAAGAAAGAAAGTTGCTCCTGATGATTAGGCTCCAACAAAATTTCAAGGGGTACTGTCTCCTGATCCACAGGCCCAGAGATTAAAGGTGACCCATCCACTGTTTCCATGGTAATTGGAGAGGCTCTTTGCTGAATTTCAATACCATGTTCCTTGGCAAATGCGATATCCATGAAATTGCCACCTGCACCAGAGTCAATCATAGCTGCACTGGAAATCCACTGTCCTGAACACAGGATTTTAATAGGGAGAGAACAGTGAGAGTTCTTCTCCTTCAGCTCCTTGGGGGGTGAAGTCATAGAAAGTGAATGGAATACAGCATTTAAAGGCAGGTTACATTCAGAGATGTCAGATTCATCATCACAGTTGTCATACTCCCCTACTGCTGCTAGCACCTTGTTAGGCCGTCTGGGACACTTAGGACAATTGATCAGAAAGTGGTCAGACTGGCCGCAGTAGAAACATAGACTTTCACGAAGGCGATGCTCCCGGCGCTCATTAATCTCGCGCTTCTGAACGGAATCAATTTGCATGGGCACCTCCTCCACCACCCGAGAGGTTTTACCTGCAGGCTCTTTGGAAGGAAGGGAAAAGTTAGAAATACGGTTATATGCAGCAAACTTCTCCTGCCTACACTCAGTAAGGCGAATGTCTATGAGCACACAATGCTGTATAAATGTCTCTAGCTCTTGTGGTGACTCAGAGCGAGCTAGTTCATCTTTTACAATACTAAACAGACCCCTTTTAAAAATAGGCAATTGTGCATAACTGTCCCAATTGGTATCTACCGCTAATCTCCTGAATTCAGTGACATACTCAATAACAGAACGTTTAGCCTGGCGTAAATACAACAAAGCAGATTCAACGGTTGCACGGCGATTAGGGTCATCAAACATTAATGCCATAGCGGCCAAGAAATCATCCAAGTTATTTAACCGTGGGTCACGAGACTCAATCATCGGATTCGCCCAGGCGAGCGCTCGTGAGGTCAGCAGCATTATTACACACAATACTTTGGTTCTATCAGTAGGAAAATGGTCAGCATGTACATCAAAATATAGCATACATTGATTCACAAAGCCACGAAATTTGTTGCGATCACCATTAAATCTGAATGGGGGCAACTTAGGTGGGCTAGCTGGTGGCGGTTGCCTAGAGGGTAAAGTCGCTTGTGCAGCTATTTGCGTGCTTATGTCCTGAAAAGCCCGTCCATACTGGGACTCTATGCCAGCAAGTTTGTTTTCCTGGGCTGCCATGCGGGTGCTTAAGTCCTGCAAAGTCTGTCCAAACACTTGTTGATTGTGTTCAAAGCTTCCAAACTTCTTTTGCAGACCTTCCACATCTTTCTGCAGTGATCTAATTATGGAAAACACCTGATCTAATCTGCTATCTGCAGTCATTGTTCCAGCAGTCTCCTCTTTTGTGGCTAGAGTATCCTGTAATAATTATAGGGGATAACTCAGGAGACTCTTTGCGTGAAACAAGACAACTACAGGACACAGTTTTATATGTGGTAAAGTCTATATTATCACACGGTGATTCAAACAGGTGCAGAGAGAAACTCAAGTCCACAACACTTGGTGTAAATATTAAACGCAGCTTAAACAGTCTACAGGGAACTTCAGTGGAAATTGCAATCACGCAGAAAGTCTATGAAGCACAGTTATTCTTGAGGATACTTGACACAAATAAGTCCTTGTTTTAGTCCAAACATAGATAGATATGCTTATAAGGCAGTTCAAGCAATGTCTTATCTCAACCAGGAAGGCCTGGGTGATAATCTCAGGTTTAAGCAGAGTCGCAACAGCTTACATGTCCAGCAAATGCAGATGGGAGTAAACACGAGCAGCAGATGAAGGAGGATTACTGGAAACGGGTGTATGCAGCAGGAACTCAGAGCAGAGTAGCTGGATCTCCACACAGGTTCACAGGAGCAGGTATATAGCCAGGGAGTCATCAGAGTCAGGAGCTGGATGCAAGGCAGAATACTCTAGCACAGACTGAAAGCTGGGGTTGAGTTTTACAGCAAGAAGACACAGTGCACATGAGACCAAAGACGCCATCTTGGAAAAGGGCAGTAATGCACAAAAGGTAAAAAATGTTCAGAGTCCTGACAGTCACTCTATGTTGCCTGATGGAACGTAGTCCTCCTATGTCAGTCTTGTTTGTTATGGCTTTTGTGTCCACCCTTTTTTTCAAAAATATAGCCCATCATGGTTTAAAAATGAAGCATAATGCATACTCACCTACTGCTAACCTTTTGATGCCACCTGCGTCTCCTACTGGTCTCTGAGCTTCTGACTGGGATAGACTTCTGACAACTTCAGTCAATCACTGTTTGTAGCTGTGATCAACAGTGCGTACATCCTGTTCCTGTTCTACCGAAGTTCGATGGATCCGACCATTGTTCACAGTCGTTAGGTAATAGCCATATGGCCGTCAATGCCAGATGAAGCTTGGAGGATAGTGCAAAATCCAGGCAGCGCTAGGAGACATGCGTTTAAGAATCTGTAGGCTCTCCTATACTCAAGTGGCCAGACCTGGCCAACTGTTTCATCCAACTGAAATACGTCAATTTCATGGACAGTATTTTTAATTGTAGGACAATGATGGACAGGTCTGGTCTCATGCACCTTCTCCATCAGCTATTTTGATAACAGGATAACTGAGTCTATGAAAAATGGAAGGAGAATAAGGTGGCGCTCTGATAGTTAGTTACTTGTGTTGTGAGTGATGCACACATTCACTTATCTTGTGGGATGCAGCACTGATTACTTATCCGTTCAGAAGCTAATTGTGTAAAATATGTACATGAGTTGCGGAGGAGTGCCAAAGTGCTGCCTGATGAAAGAAGGTGGTGCAACCGCAAGAAATAAGATGAACAAGCACTTGGAAAACTTCAAATAAAGTTATCTTCTTATTACTCACTGTTCCACCACATTCTTTCATTAGGCAGCGTGCCTCTGTGATTCTGTACAGTTTATGAAAAAACTGAACTAACATATGGGTGACCCTTCACAAAGGAAGCAAACTTAATAGTTGCATTGAACCACAAATCATGTCTCCAACATACCTGCATTCTGACAAGGTGGCTCTTTTAGTTCTGGGTTCTGTAACTAGAGAAATAATCCGTTTTATAATTTGTCAGAAATACCTTGTCTTCAGTCAAGGAGGCAGGCGTTTCCCCCTTGCAGCAGACGCCACACAGCCGTCATTCAAATCTTCTTGGCGGCGCCGGGCGCCGCCTCCTCAGCGCTGTTTTGAAAATAGCCAGCACCTGCGCTATCCCAGCCCCGCAATGTGAATAAATCATAAGTCACTGCGGGGCGGGGATTCACAAGCAGGGCGGCCGCACAGGCACAGTCACCGAGACTGCATATGAGGACAGACGGGCAGCGCTCACTGCGCCTGCACCAGGCAGGAAAAAAGAGCGCAGGTGCCGGATTATTTCTCTAGTTACAGCACCCAGAACTAAAAGAGCCACCTCTTGTTACTGCTGCACAAGGTGGCTCTTTTAGTTTGAAATGACTGGGGGGGTGACAGGTTCCCTTTAAGTTAGTGCCGCTTAGAGCACATGAATTCCTGATACATCTCCGCCCATTGCCTTTCGACAGGTAAGATACCATAGTTTGGTTTTACCCCACTTTTACACTCGTACAGCAACAGTTGAGTCATTTGGGAGTTGTGAAACCTCCATAAAATCTCCATTAGCATCTCCTTAGTTATTAGACAGCAATGATGAGGTCAATAGAAAGAAGCGTCCGCCTACATGATTACATTGTGCAGTCGTCTTTGGCTTTTGTTTAAGCATTAGATTAGAAGCAGCTGAATAAAGAAGTCCCTCCGCTCCGGTAACTTGTAAATAAATCACTTGCTTCACTTACTTCACTGCTACCTGTTTGTCATTCAGAAAATAATGGCTAATCAATGGCTAATCAATAGAGATGTGTAACATATTAGTTTCCAGTCCTTCATCATCCTATTTTCTTCAATTGCCTGGAGGTTCGTGTTCAGTACTCACGGAATCGATTACAATTGAAAGTGATCATTCAGCCTGTGTAGAGAGCTGTCAGCTGTGCTTTCTGCTAAGTCTTATCATCCTATTTAATTCTACTTACTGTGGCTTGACAAACCAACTACCCAATTGGCAATATTTCAGATACTGTACCACAGTGTTAAAACTCCAGCAGATTCGAGTAGAATGAAACCTCCAGGGTATTTATTACAATGTGTGCTGCGGAGCTGGAGCAATCATGCAAAAAAGAAGCTCTTGACATGGCCAGGGGAAAAAGCCGGAATATCCAGCCCTGGAAAGTGTGGCTCATCGAGATGAAGTCTACATGTGTTATTGGAAATAAAATGAGAAACAATATAAGATATTTTCCATTCTGTCATATAGTTTATTCTTTGATTACATCCTTTGTTTATTCCTTGTACACACACATGCCAAATTTTAATGTCTATTAAATTGGAAAATCGTCTTACTGTAAAAGTTATCATGTAACATGCGGATATCAATGGAACAGATTTACTAATATGGTAATTACTAGATGTGGTTATTTTACATTAGACAGTCTGGACAGGTGCCAAATTTATCATAGTGTTTTATAATTATGATTCTGGCACTTTTTTTGTTTTTCTAAGTTTATGCTATGTGTTTGTTGGCTTACTTTAAGACAATTTTTTTGTCTCAAAATTGTCATGCATATTAAGTAGAGATCATCAAATGTTTTGATCTTCAAAATCACCAGGTTCGATAATTGTTTTTAAATTTAATTTGTAACAAGTTGATTCAACGCGAAATGGTAATACCATAAAGCCTCCAATTGTCCTGAAAAATGTCTTAGAAATGTCTTATGTACCTCATCATAAAAATAAAATAGATGGTAACCAGATTATAACCAATAAGCCATTTAAGTGCACTGAGAGACTTGTCATGTTTTCTTTTTTAATAAAAAAGTCCAAAAATTATCCTTCTAAATCCCCCGCTAAACCACTTCCTCTAGTTAAGAGAGCCTCAAAATATATTTTAAACATATAGTAAATTGGCCTAAAACTAGATGTGTAGATTTGGGCCAAAGCTTACCATATTTTCTGCTTCAGTTGCGACCCACTAATAATAATAAAAATTCTGCCCCATTTTTTCTTAAATGGTGAGAGATTATATTGTCACCTGAAAAGCTGCAGATTATGTATCAAATGACAAATTTATCAGATTGAACCCTTGCAACATCTGGGCTTGCCCAAAAGCTCTGTAGGCAAACTCAAATCTAATTTTCCCTTTTCATGGCAAACAAGAAGTTTAAGGTACTTATGTATCCAATTAAGTGCATCAAAAAGAGATCTCTTCTCACTCAATTTTAAACACCTATTAGACTCAACGACCACTTGCCTAAACTCTTGGAAAGATCTTAAAAAGTCTAATTCTACCAAAATGTATTTACTTTTTTAATATGCTCCCCATTCAAATCCCTATCTCATATCTAGCTAAAGTACACTCCTTATTTTTTAATTACATTTGGCAAAAACGTAAACCTCATATCAATTCTAAAACATTCACCTTACCGAAGATATGGGCGGTATGGGGGCACCGGACATTACAAAATACTATCAGGTTGCACATCTAACTAGAACAGTCAAGTGGGTCAGAGGCACAGTAGATAAACAGTGGCTCAACATAGAAGAAGCAATGTCTCCTCTTCCCATGCGCTCCATGCTGCTAGGACACAATAAGGACCCAATTCCAACTGATGGCAAAAATATTCATACACTAGCCACAATTAAAATCTGGAGGAAATTATATAGTGCTTTAGCCCCTTCCCTCTCACCACTAACTAAAATCACTGACCTATTAGAAACCCTTCCTCACCAGGCCGCACATATCCCGATTGAGCAATTACTTGAAGACGGTGCTCTCCTCACATTACAAGTACTATGTAAAATTCCTGGGCTTTTGGGCCTTACTTTTCTGCAGCATAGAAAGCTTTCCTTCCTTCTTTCCCATCGGAATCATCCGATTGACCTCAAGAGACCTTTAACCCCATATGAAGTCTTTTGTGCCAGGACAAATATTCCTACCAAAATTCTATCAACAATCTATCAGTCTCTACTTGGGATAGAGGTACCTCTTAAACGAGCATATTTAGCCCATTGGGAAAAAGACTTGAGTGTTTCCTTTTCTGAAACACAAATTAAACATATCTATAGAAACTCCCATGGCCCCTCGAACTGTGTACGAATTCAGGAAAATTCATTCAAAATTATTACAAGATGGTATACTACGCCCAAACAGATTCACAGATGGCATCATGCTACAGCTACTAACTGTTGGAGGTGTGGAGCAAATGATGGTTGCCATATCCACATCTGGTGGTCTTGTCCGATACTTCGTCCCTTTTGGAATGAGGTGTCCTCAATCATACAAAAGTTGCTTGCAGGTGTGTCATCTTGAAACCAAGAAATATCTTTTTAAACCTCCCACTCTGGCAAAATGATAGATATGCTACTAAACTGCCTTAATTTGTTCTGGCAGCTGGGAAATCATTTGTTCCGACAAACTGGAACTCCACTACCATACCCACTACACAGCAACTTTACTCCAAAATTGAACAAATTTTTTCATATAGAAGAATTATTACACCAATATAGTTCCTCATCGTAAACAAAGATCCCCTCAAAATTCTAACCTCAGACTACTATAGTATAAAGAAGGAGCAACAACCCAATATTTATAAAAATTCCTCACTCCATAGTCATGCCTAAATTAGTTCAAATTACAAAATTGTCCTATATTAACATAGTCTTTCAAAGGTACAGCAGGCTAGATTTGCAGGCCCATTTGTAATAATATCCATCCAGACTAATTGCACTAATCACGGACCTATAGTCAATATATAGTAAAATGCTAGCAAATATGCCCATCAAAAACTGTACCTGTCGATATGACGAAAGAAGTGTGCGTGCACCAAAGACCTCGACGCGCATTTCACCGCCTCATGCAGCTTCGTCGGGAGTTTAATTAGTTATCTACTCATATAAACACACTTCACTTACCTCCATGGTATGCAATTAATATCTATGTCCTTTCTATAGATGGAGTTGTGTATATGTGTGACCAATAGATCTTTGTGCTATGTCCCATTGTTATGTTATCCATATTTTGTACAATTGCTTGTGGAATTGTTGTTTTATGGAATAAAATTTGATTATCATTATTTATATAAATATTGGATCATTGCTCCTTCTTTATACTATAGTAGTCTGTCATATAGAAGAATTAGCAGCAAGAGTTAATCATAACTCTTTTAATTTTCATTATATATGGAAGACCTGAACCCAATTTAGGACACATTCATTCTTTTACTCAACAATCACACCATAATGAATTAATTATCCCAAGGTGCTCCTAAGTCTCCTTCTACTCCTATTCCCCCCACTTTCTTCTATATTCTTTCCCCCTGTACCTGCCTCTACTCATCCATCTATTCTCTGATTCCTCTGATGCTTACCTCATTCTTCTAAAATAATTTGGAATTTTCTGTAAATCCACGGTTATTAATTTTCTATTTGCTAGATAATCGCCATACATTCGACCGGAAACACTATTTTGGTTTTTATTACTATTACGGTTACTTTTCTAACTCTGTTTGTTATACTTTATTCTCTCAATAAAAAGAACATTGAAAGAAAGAAGAACCCTTGCTCCATCTCTGTGATATAAACTGTACATAACACGTGTACATGAAAAATTAACTGACTCTGCTGTGTGCATAGTAATAAGTAGCCTAACTAAAAGCTGTGCTGGCTTGTGAAGAAGCTATGTATGATGTATATAAATATACAAAAAAAAGGAGAAACCAAGGAAGGAGAAACCAAATAGGAGAGGATGAGGTTAGGATGAGGATGGGCAGACAAACAAAACTCCAAACAACAATCTCCTAAACTGAACAAATCTCAAAACACCAACTCCAACCATGAACTACACCTCCAACTCCAAACCAGATGGTAAGAACTAACACTGACAGTGCCAGAGGTGAGCATATATAGCTGAGGGGAGTGGCCAACACTAAACAGCAGAGGCAATCTAGGTAGTAAAGCTCCAGGAGCTTTAACTGAACATCTGTACTTGCACTGTCAGCAAGGAAAAACATGCACTGTTTAATAGGATGGTAAAACACTTCTAACCAGTACAGAAGTTTGTGAAACCAGGCGCTACAATCTTCTGCCCCCTCTCTGTTGTGGTATTCCAGTGACAATGCAATGTCATTTTGATACTGCAGTGCATATGTAAATTATTTTGAACACTTTTTTAAATGCTTTATCAGGTCAGCTTTGGAGTGGACCTGCCTGAAAAAGGGACTTTGCGCACAAGATGTGACGTCGTCTTACATTATGAACCCTCTGCTTACACCCATACCCACTCCATGATGTAACAGTAGGTCCTAGAGCAGTAAGAGGTTAAGAGCTGGTATTATCACACTACACGGGAACCAAAAATAAAATGGAAGTAGAGATACATCTGTATAAGAAGCTAAAAGCAATACCATTTAGTATTGAAAAAATACTTTATATTGGTGCTGGGCTTAAAGGTTTGTGGGTGTCAGGCCATTAGTTGCGTCTTATACAATTGTAAAAAGTTGCAAACGCCTAAAATATACCCGAGACCCTTTGGAGCTGGAAGTTGACCCTTTCATTTTTAACACACTGCAAACTAAAGGCAACCAGTCAGTAATTAACATTCAGCTGCATAGAGTAAACAAAGATAAAAGAAAATCTCATATGGTGAGTAATAGAAAAATATATATCACTTGACATCATAATCCTAATCGTTCCTGTGATGCATCGAGACAAAATAATACCGCCTGTTTGGTTATTTAGCTTTTGGTACATAATCCCTTAACCTTTTCAAATGCATTCTGTGAATACGACCACACAAAAAATCCCATAATACATAAAACACCCTGATTTCATACTTTAATATTGCAAGAATGCAGCTGTAACTCGAAAGACAAAGTGATGAGCTGCGGGTTATAAAACGGCTTGTAAAAACACACCATTCTTGCCAGTTTACTGCTTTAAAGTGATTTAATCTATCATGTCAGTGAAACAAGTAATATGGACTTAAAAGAAAAAATCTATAATGTATATATACAATCTTCAGAATGTGCGATGGCCGTGCCAATCCTCAGAAATAAGATATCATCTCCTGCACAGTTTATGACTGAGCTATATTTAGTCTGTAGAGAAATGGCATCTAAAAATCTTCCTGTCTCCTGTGCTGTCCACATGGTACAGAATAAGAGGTTCTCGTATAGCTACCATATAGTTATCGAAAGACAAAAACTCACATGGTGTCTGTAACCCTACTCATAATACCAAGGTGCTACACACCTGTCCCGGGTTTCGGGATCTGTTCCTCTCACCCCAGTCCGCTCAACTCAGATGTGCTATGCGCTGGGTTTTGAAAGTGGCCTGGCATACTCCTATGTGATCATCTACCTAGGACGCCTATATAAGGTTCACCAAGAAAACACCTGTATCTTGGTAGGTACACTCTTGGTTTCGTCTCTCTGCCTGCAGCTTCCAGTGCCTGCTCCATATCCATACCTGCTTTCTGGTGTCCTGTCTGCCTGCAGTTCCCAGTGCTTCCAGTCCTTGATTCCTACGTGCCTTACCTGCTGCACCGATGTCCATGGCCCGTGTGCCTACTTGGACCAGGGGTTTGGAGGATCCACTTCACCACCAGGGAGGTTTTTTTTAAAGATTTTTATAGGTTGTACCTTTGCTATTTAATGCATTTGATTATTGGTTAACTGAAGATAGATAGATAGATAGATAGATAGATAGATAGATAGATAGATAGATAGATAGATAGATAGATGCATAGATAGATCTCACATCTCCCATCCAGTGGCCACAGATTATTTACGTGGCTGCAGGACGAGGCAATCTACTCGAAATAGCTTATAAGCATTTCAATCCTTGCCTAGGAGACCAGACACTCTTGATTGACTGAAAAGGTCTCCTGTGATCGGGCCAATGTGCATTAAATTTTAGAATTAAATATCCCTCTATTTTTGAGAACAGAGAGGATGTTTAATAATCAGACATCTGTGATCATCGATCAAATTTTGGATCACAACGCATTGACTGTCTGAGCGTCTCCTGAACCCAACATGATAGCCTCATACAGTAGAAATACAGTCATGGACGAAAGTGTTGGCCAAAAGTTTTGGTTCTCAGGTGCTCAGACAGTTCTCTTTCTGTTTTCCATGCTTAGTGCGGCACACAAAGACATACAATGCAAAGATTTAGTCAACTTCTCCCATTTTTTTGTCTGGTTTCAGGTGTGATTTTCATATTGACCACATCTGTTACTTGCCACAGGTGAGGTTGAACGAGCATCACATGCTTGAAACAAAATTGTTTACCCATAATTTTGGAAAAATGCCAACAATTTTGTATGGACCATTTTGGGGGTTTTGTGTGAAATTATGTACAATTTGCTTTTTTTTTCTCTTTTTTGTTGCTGTTGCAATTCACACAAAGGAAATAAACATGTACAACAAAACATGTGTAATTGCAATAATTTTAAGGGACAAATACTTCCTTTTCTGGAACAATTTCAAGACTGGCAACACTTTTGGCCATGGCTGTATGAGAAGCTGTCACACTCGGGTCGGGATATGAATGGCCATTCTGAGGATTGTGATCCGCGATCAGACAAATGATCAATTACATCCAAATGTGCCCTTATTTGTGTGCATTTGTAATACTAGGCAAACTCCTCCTCCATAAATACTAGGTGTGTAAGTGGTTATTTCATCAGTATTTTGCACCAGTATTGCCTCATCCTTCGTCACGGGGGCCTGCTGCATCTTGCAGTGAACTAATATTGTGTGTTGGTAAATACAGATGCCTTTTTTCAGTAATATTTTGGGAATTTTATGCGCTTTTATGACTATGTTTCCCAAGATGAGCTTTTGGCGCATTTTTGACACTGCATATTTTGCTGCATCAAAAAAGCAGCATCTTCAGTTGCAGGGAAGTGGGTGAGATTTATAGAAATCTCCTTCCCACTGTGCGGTGCGTGATTCATGACAATTTCTTTTTGCAAATAGGAAGGTGTATTAACTCCATAGATTTTCAGAAGAAAGTAATAACAAAACAAAGAGTCCATACAGCAGTATGAGAAAAAAAAGTTTTGTCAAAGCCAAATACCAGGACTTTTTAAAAACAAACATGGTTTATTTAACCCCTTAACGACCGCCGATACGCCTTTTAACGGCGGCCGCTAAGGGTACTTAATCCACAGCGCCGTTAATTAACGGCGCTGTGGAAAAAGTGAATAGCGCCCCCCAGAGTCGGATTTTCTCTGGGGTCTCGGTTGCCGAGGGTAGCCGAGACCCCAGAGAACATGATTCGGGGGGTTTTTACCGACCCCCGAGTTGCGATCGCCGGTAATTAACCGTTTACCGGCGGTCGCAACAAAAAAAAAAAAACGCGATTTGCCGTTTAATTTCTCTGTCCTCCGATGTGATCGCACATCGGAGGACAGAGAAATGTGGTCCCCGATGGCCCCCAATAGCCCCCCAATACTTACCTACCTCCCCCGGTGCTCCTCGTGTCTCCCCATGGGCGCCGCCATCTTTTTTCCGGGAAAAAATGGCGGGCGCGCGCGCAGTGCGCCCGCCGCCCGGCACCCGGATGTTCTTTGGGGTCTCGGCTGCCGGGGGTAGCCGAGACCCCAAAGAACATGATCGGGGTCGGTTTGCACCGACCCCTGCTTTGCGATCGCCGGTAATTAACAGTTTACCGGCGACCGCAAAAAAAAAAAAAAAAAAAAAAAAAAGCGATCAGTTATTTCTCTGTCCTCTGATGTGATCGCACATCAGAGGACAGAGAAATAGGGGGATTCGGGGACCCTATCATACTCACCCGGGGTCCCTGGGTCCTCTTCTGTCTTCTCCTGCCAGCCGGCTTTTTCATCATGGCGGGCGCATGCGCAGTGCGCCCGCCATCTGCTGCCATCTGCCGGCCGGCAGGAGAAGACAAGTTGGGGCTAAAATTAGGGTTAGGGTTAGAGTTAGGGTTAGAGTTAGGGTTAGGGTTAGGGTTAGGGTTAGAGTTAGAGTTAGAGTTAGGGTTAGGGTTAGGGTTAGGGTTAGGGTTAGAGTTAGGGTTAGGGTTAGGGTTAGGGTTAGAGTTAGGGTTAGGGTTAGAGTTAGGGTTAGAGTTAGGGTTAGGGTTAGGGTTGGGGCTAAATTTAGGGTTAGGGTTAGGGCTAGGGTTAGAGTTAGGCTACTTTCACACTAGCGTTTTTTGGCTTCCGTCGCAATGCGTCGTTGGAGAAAAAACGCATCCTGCAAAAGTGCTTGCAGGATGCGTTTTTTCTCCATTGGCTTGCATTAGCGACGCATTGCGACGGATTGCCACATGTCGCATCCGTCGTGCGACGGATGCGTCGTGCTTCGGCGGACCGTCGACACAAAAAAAACTGCATGTAACTTTTTTGTGCGACGTGTCCACCATTTCCGACCGCGCATGCGTGGCCGGAACTCCGCCCCCGCCTCCCCGCACCTCACAATGGGGCAGCGGATGCGTTGAAAAAACAGCATCCGCTGCACCCGTTGTGCGGCGCTTACAACGCTAGCGTCGGTACGTCGGCCCGACACACTGCGATGGGCCGAGTACGACGCTAGTGTGAAAGTAGCCTTAGGCTTCTTTCACACTTGCGTCGGTACGGGGCGGTCGCAATGCGTCGGCCCGATGTACCGACGCACGTTGTGAAAATTGTGCACAACGTGGGCAGCGGATGCAGTTTTTCAACGCATCCGCTGCCCAGTCTATGTCCTGGGGAGGAGGGGGCAGAGTTACGGCCACGCATCCGCGGAAATGGCGGACGCGACGTACAAAAAAAAGGTTACATTGAACTTTTTTTGTGACGACGGGGGCTAAAGTTATGGTTAGGGTTGGGGCTAAAGTTAGGGTTGGGGCTAAAGTTAGGGTTAGAGTTGGGATTAGGGTTAGCGTTTGGATTAGGGTTGGGATTAGTGTTACGTTTGGGATTAGGGTTGGGATTAGGGTTAGGGTTGGGATTAGGGTTAGGGGTGTGTTGGATTTAGGGTTTTGATTAGGGTTATGGTTAGGGTTGAGATTAGGGCTGTTTTGGGGTTAGGGTTGTGATTATCGTTAGGGTTGTGATTAGGATTATGGATCGGGTTGAGATTAGGGTTAGGGCTGTGTTGGGGTTAGGGTTGGAGTTAGAATTGGGGGGTTTCCACTGTTTAGGTACATCAGGGGGTCTCCAAACACGACAGCCAATTTTGCGCTAAAAAAGTCAAATGGTACTCCCTCCCTTCTGAGCTCTGCCGTGCGCCCAAACAGTGGTTTACCCCCACATATGGGGCATCAGCGTACTCGGGATAAATTGGACAACAACTTTTGGGGTCCAATTTCTCCTGTTACCCTTGTGAAAATAAAAACTTGGGGGCTAAAAATCTTTTTTGTTGGAAAAAAATATATTTTTTTATTTTCACTACTCTGCATTATAAATTTCTGTGAAGCACTTGAGCTTTCAAAGTTCTCACCACATATCTAGATAAGTTCCTTAGGGGGTCTAGTTTCCAAAATTTGGTCACTTGTGGGGGTTTCTACTGTTTAGGTACATTAGGGGTCTGCAAACGCAACATAACGCCCGCAGACAATTCTATCAAAGTCTGCATTCCAAAATGGCGCTCCTTCCCTTCCGAGCTCTGCCGTGCGCCCAAACAGTGGTTTACCCCCACATATGGGGTACCAGCATACTCAGGACAAATTGGACAACAACTTTTGGGGTCCAATTTCTCTTGCTACCCTTGTGAAAATAAAAATTTGGGGGCTAAAAAAATCTTTTTTGTGGGAAAAAAAATATTTTTTATTTTCACTACTCTGCATTATAAACTTCTGTGAAGCACTTGGGCATTCAAAGTTCTCACCACATATCTAGATAAGTTCCTTGGGGGGTCTATTTTCCAAAATGGGGTCACTTGTTGGGGGTTTCTACTGTTTAGGTACATTAGGGGTCTGCAAATGCAACATAACGCCCGCAGACAATTCTATCAAAGTCTGCATTCCAAAATGGCACTCCTTCCCTTCCGAGCTCTGCCGTGCGCCCAAACAGTGGTTTACCCCCACATATGGGGTACCAGCATACTCAGGACAAATTGGACAACAACGTTTGGGGTCCAATTTCTCTTGTTACCCTTGTGAAAATAAAAATTTGGGGGCTAAAAAAATCTTTTGTGGGAAAAAAAATATTTTTTATTTTCACTACTCTGCATTATAAACTTCTGTGAAGCACTTAGGCATTCAAAGTTCTCACCACATATCTAGATAAGTTCCTTGGGGGGTCTATTTTCCAAAATGGGGTCACTTGTTGGGGGTTTCTACTGTTTAGGTACATTAGGGGTCTGCAAACGCAACATAACGCCCGCAGACAATTCTATCAAAGTCTGCATTCCAAAATGGCACTCCTTCCCTTCCGAGCTCTGCCGTGCGCCCAAACAGTGGTTTACCCCCACATATGGGGTACGAGCATACTCAGGACAAATTGGACAACAACTTTTGGGGTCCAATTTCTCTTGTTACCCTTGTGAAAATAAAAACTTGGGGGCTAAAAAATCTTTATTGTTAAAAAATATATATTTTTTATTTTCACGACTCTGCATTATAAACTTCTGTGATGCACTTGGGCATTCAAAGTTCTCACTACACATCTAGATAAGTTCCATGGGGGGTCTAGTTTCCAAAATGGGGTCACTTTTGGGGGGTTTCTGCTGTTTAGGCACATCAGGGGCTCTCCAAACGCGACATGGCGTCCGATCTCAATTCCAGTCAATTTTGCATTGAAAAGTCAAGTGGCGCTCCTTTGCTTCCGAGCTCAGCCATGCGCCCAAACAGTGGTTTACCCCCACATATAGGGTGTCGGCGTACTCAAGACAAATTGTACAACAGCTTCTGGGGTCCATTTTCTCCTGTTACCCTTGGTAAAATAAAAATTTGGAGGCAAAAAGATCATTTTTGTAGAAAAAATGCGATTTTTTTATTTTCACGGCTCTACGTTATAAACTTCTGTGAAGCACCTGGGGGTTTAAAGTGCTCACCACACATCTAGATAAGTTCCTTAAGGGGTCTAGTTTCCAAAATGGTGTCATATGTGGGGGGTCTCTACTGTTTAGGCACATCAGCGGCTCTCCAAACGTGACATGGCGTCCGATCTCAATTCCAGCCAATTCTACATTGAAAAAGTAAAACGACACTCCTTCTCTTCCAAGCTCTGCGGTGCGCCCAAACAGTGGTTTACCCCCATATATGGGGTATCGACGTACTCAGGAGAAATTGCTCAACAACTTTTGTGGTCTAATTTCTCCTGTTACCCTTGTGAAAATAAAAATTTGGGGGCAAAAAGATCATTTTTGTAGAAAAAATGAGATTTTTTATTTTCACGGCTCTACGTTATAAACTTCTGTGAAGCACTTGGGGGTTCAAAGTGCTCACCACACATCTAGATAAGTTCCTTGGGGGGTCTAGTTTCCAAAATGGTGTCACTTGTGGGCGGTTTCCACTGTTTAGGCACATTAGGGGCTCTCCAAACGCGACATGGCGTCCGATCTCAATTCCAGCCAATTCTGCATTGAAACAGTCAAACGGTGCTCCTTCACTTCCAAGCTCTGCGGTGCGCCCAAACAGTGGTTTACCTCCACATATGGGGTATCGGTGTACTCAGGAAAAATTGCACAACAAAATTTGTGGTTAAATTTCTGTTTTTACACTTGTGAAAATTAAAAAAAAATGGTTCTGAAGTAAAATGTTTGCAAAAAAAAGTAAAATGTTCATTTTTTTCTTCCACATTGTTTTAGTTCCTGTGAAGTACGTAAAGGGTTAATAAACTTCTTGAATGTGGTTTTGAGCAGCTTGAGGGGTGCAGTTTTTAGAATGGTGTCACACTTGGTTATTTTCTATCATATAGACCCCTCAAAATCACTTCAAAGGTGATGTGGTCCCTAAAAAAAACATGGTGTTGTAAAAATGAGAAATTGCTGGTCAACTTTTAACCCTTATAACTCCCTAACAAAAAAAAAATTGTTTCCAAAATTGTGCTGATGTAAAGTAGACATGTGAGAAATGTTATTTATTAACTATTTTTTGTGACATATCTCTCTGATTTAAGGGCATAAAAATACAAAGTTTGAAAATTGCAAAATTTTAAAAATTTTCGCCATATTTCCATTTTTTTCATAAATAATTGCAAGTAATATCGAAGAAATGTTACCACTAACTTGAAGTACAACATGTCACGAAAAAACAATCTCAGAATCAGCGGGATCCGATAAAGCGTTCCAGAGTTATAACCTCATAAAGTGACACTGGTCAGAATTGTAAAAATTGGCTCGGTCATTAAGTACCAAATTGGCTCTGTCACTAAGGGGTTAAAGCATGACACACCAACAAGAGACAAAAACCACAGCATCAAAAACGCAGTAAAACCTGATGTTTAAAAAGGTACACAAAAACACAATAAAAAAACCAAGTAACCTAATTTAAATAATAGGTGCAGAAATTCTGCAACATCAAAAAGTTAACAAAAACTCAATAAAAGCTCATCGAGGAACCATAGCCTTAGATTAAAAAAAATCTACATTAGCAATAAAGTGGATGAGATTTTCTTTATTCAGTCATAAGGTTTTGGAAACTGAACTGCAGTATAGTTTTTAACTTCACAGCGTGTCAATGCATGTTGCATAATATTTTCAGATTTGATGCGGATTGTCTAACTCTGCAACAAAGCCCCGTTGACGCAGATTTTGTTGTGCATTACCCAAGTATTCGTAGCAATCCAGAAGTCAAAATATGCACAAATCCTCAATTGCTATTGATTTTGCTGTGGATTATCTAAGGATTTGTACCAAAAATCTTAAGTTGGAAACAAAAGTTAAGCAAGGAATCACTGTTGCAAGCCTGGTTGCACCGAGACTGGTAGGGTTTAAGTCAATTGAGTCTTGGAAGTAGCAGTGAAGATGAGTATTATGATTTTTTTTTGTAGGGTATGTGATTTTTGTAGGACAAGTAAATGACTTGTGAGAACAACCAGAGTGAGGGAATTTCTCAGGAAAGAACTTATCACTAGAGTTGAATGTATCATTTTGCACAACACCAGGCCAATGCTCTCAGGCCAAGGACAGGAGCTGTGCGAATATCTTTAGCTTGATGGCTCCTCAACTTTTCATTCACTGACCTGGCGTGATGTCATCTCGGCAGCATTAGCGCACAGGTGACATCTCACCAGCCTGGCTAATCATAAAACGAGCCTGGGATCCTGGAGGGTAAGCAAATCATGCACTTCTTGTCAATGGCCAGAGAGAACTGTCCTTAGACCATAGACTGGGGTTGTGCTAAGTGATACGCTTAAGTCTAATTTATTAATTTCTTTTTAGCCTTATTATTTTCCAGTTCTGAACACCCTTTTTATAAGCAGAATAAAATTTACAAATCTCACAATATTAAAATGTCTATTGTATCATATTTTCAATTATTCGAATGAGCAATCCAGGAGTTAGGTCTTAATCGTGATTAGCCATAAATAAGTAATTTCTAGGTAATTGTCATTATTGCCTCAATATATATTTTAGTGACTCATGTGGTGACAGAGAATTCAAGCGTGAAAGATTTATAGACAACCTTACATTGCTTAATTCACTACACAGAGCAGTAAATTATAGTATAGTGTTTGACTGTGATGTTCAGCACCGTACTGGTTTTTTTAAAAAAAACCTTAATATTCTAAAGAGCTCATTTATGTTTTAAATTGTATTTATTATTGGAGTATTTATATATGTACTGTATGTATGTATCTGTGTATACAGTGGATGAAATAAGTATTGAATACATCACCAATTTTCTAAGTAAATATATTTCTAAATGTGCTATTGACATGAAATTCTCACCAGATGTCGGCAACAACCCATCCAATCCACAAAAGCAAATAAATGAAACTGTAGGTATCCATATAATAAGTTATGAGTAACGATGAGAAATGACACAGGGAAAAAGTACTGAACACATGAAGAAAGAGAGCTGTTAAAAGCCATTACCTATCAGTAATTAGAAAGCAATCCTGGCACTTAGAGAAAAATAATATCAGCCGATTTAGTCCATGAAAAGGTATCTCATTTCAAGGTGCCACACAAGAAACATCTCACGATGAGTAAAACCAATGAACTGTCTCAAGACCTTTGCGACCTTATTGTTGCAAAACATACTGATGGCATTGACAGAAGAATTTCTAAACTACTGAAGATTCCAGTGAGCACTGTTAGGGCCAAAATCCAGAAGTGGAAAGAAAATAATTTCAATGTATGGACATCTATGGTTTGATTTCTTTGCCAATGTGGATTGGATGGGTTGTTACTGACATCTGATGAGAATTTCATGCGAATAGAACATGTATAAATATATTTACTTGGAAAATTGGTGATGTGTTCAATACATATTTCACTTACTGTATGTACTGAATGTGAGTGTGTGTGTACTATATGTAAGTGAAGTTGTTTAGGTGTGTAATCCGTGAGTATATATGTACCATATATCATTGTTTCTTTGTATAATGTCTGTATGTTAGTGTGAATATGTGTACAGTCTGTGAATGTGAGTATTGTATGTGAGAGCTTGTGTGTATATGTAGTCCTTGAGTGTTTGTTTGTCTTTTGGACATTGGAGCGTTAACAATAGCAGATCCTTTCACCACCATTTATATGTCAATATTCTTTCAGTCTTGACAATTCCTCAGGCATAGAAGAGCCAGTACACCAGCAATCTCCATCATTAGCTTGTGTTTGATCAGCACTCAGTAACGCCCGTTATTAGAACAAATCATTTTAATGCAGTGTGGAAACAAGGTTTTCCAATTATATAAAACATTTACGAACATTGCGGCTTCAGCTCAAGCACATTATGACAGTTACACTTGCAGATCTGTTGATGGGAATTTTCTGGTGGGATGTCATCAGTATCAAGAGAAGAAGAACATTATCATTTCAGTGTATTATACTGGTTTGCATATGGTGGGATTTACTGGTATTTGTTGCATTTCTGGTTCAAAAACACAATAAGTCGTGGGGTATGTGGTTACAACATCTGTAGTATGCTCTATACATCGCTTTTTTTTTACAGACATGTCTTAGCTGTAATCATCTTTCAACCCAAATACTCAAATGCACAACCGAAAACCACAGTGCTTGATTTCGCTTCCATGGTTTGACCGGGGAAGTGATATGGAAAACCACAGGGAGCAAAGTGACATACGGTATTGCAAGGAAGCAGCTGTGATGATATGGAAGCTACAACATGACATCTCATGGCTGCAACACAATCTTGGTAATGAAATCCCAGCTGAACCACTGCACATATGATTATAAGAGACGAGATCCACCAAGCCGTTTCAAGATTTTTTTTCCAACCTAGTCCATGCAAACATTGTATTTTAGCTAGATGCCTGCAATGCCAAGTTGACTCTAACGACTGGTATCTTCATCTCGTTCATTATCATCTTCTTCAAGACAATCACAGACTTTCACAAAATCCACTATTTAATCTAAGACAAATACAAAGTTACCCCAGTGGTGGCTGATTTTCTAGATGAGTTAGTGCAGATTACATAAGATTATAAATTACAAGAACCATTCTTAGAATAAACAATGTTTTTTCCAGTTCTTTTTACTGTACATTGAGCCTTAAAGTCTGTTTCCTAGGAACGCTAATTTCCCTATAATCACAGGCTGCCGATCACTCTACAAATGAGCAAAATGCTTGTTCGTCAGGTGAAATGATTTTTTGTTCTGCACAAATGATCATTGTTCTTCACTAAATAAGACTCTTGCAACCAAGAACAATGGTAACCTATGCACACTGAATGATCTTTTCAGCCGGTATAATTAAGAGCAGCCTGTCTGTGGGAACAGGCTATTAAACAACCACCAATCGGCAACCAAATTGCTGACCAGCAGCTGTTTGGTGTCACTAATCATTTTGTGTAAACAAAACCTTTACAATCAGAATCTAGAAAACTGATATTTTTTTTATTTTTCCAGCATATGTGGAACTCAATGGGAGGAATTTATCAAGACATGTCCGTCAGACGTGAACCTGTAGACATCGGAAGTAAGGTGTAACAAATTTATTGAGCTGCAACTGCCTATTAATAAATTTGGTGCATCTTTGGGCAGTCCAGACAGGTACAGACTGGGAATGATCAGCCCTGGCATTTGATATCACTCAAGCCCATGTTGTCCCTGTCCCCAAGCATCAGATGAGATATATTACTAATATTTCCCTGGATGGAGGAAAGGAAGATTTTCTACAAGACCAATATTTCTAATGATACCCATGGCCTGCTGGGGTAAGTAACAGAGTCAGTGACTTTGTGCTCCGTCACAGCTGTTAACAGTATGGATGTCTTGAAAACACCAATTCTGTTAACAATGTAGCAGACAAGGTGGCCCATGACCAGACAGGCCCTTCTGGCATTTGCCAGAATTGCCAGTTGGCCAGTCCGGCCCTGAGTGCACACACCAGAAAATAAAATCTATGCCACTATGTGCTAGTGTAGATGTAAACTAGAATGTAGGCCAGGTTTCTGCTACTATATATAATAGTAAACCAGTCGTGTGTTGGTAGGCCACATTCCTTTTTTGTTTAAGACCTGCAGACTTTTTGAAAAAGTGTCAGTGTGGGCACAAATTGACAAAAAGATTACAAATGTGTGCAAATACCACTTGTGACAAATTTTAGGACTTTTGGATTCAGGTAGTTGTCTATATTTCAACTTGATCACTGCAGCTTATTCTGTAATCCCGAACATTTTGCTCTAATCCCCGTGAGAAGCTGCATCTGTCACTTATTACCTCTGCTGGGCCAGATCCTCGAGAACAAGAGTGGCTCTCCTTTCTAGTTAAAAAGGTGAGTGCCCCCTTTATAACAGCCTATTGGTGTATGGACAAGTATAGTATCTATCAGAGGAAAAAGAGTGTAAAAGAGTGTAAAAGTGTGTAAAAAATTATTTTTGGAACATATAAGAAGATCATAATTATTAAAGGAAACCTGACAGCTGGCTGCATGATTGGAGAAAGGTATGTTTGACATACTTTAAAAGCCACTGGGGACTAAACCATACAGGGAACTATTTAGACAGTCTGGCTCCTGGTGGTTTCTCCTGTGGCGCCCCTAGGGGTATTCGCCACAAAAATAGTTATTGACACCAAATACAAATATTAAAATAGCAAGACTGCACTACCATCTCCGGCCAGAAGGGGGAGCTCCAGAGACTCCCCTTGATCTATTCTGGTCTGAGAAAAGGACTGGCAGTTGGGCTGAGGAGCTGAAAGTGAGAGGTCGTATAACTGAACTCCTAACAGCCCTATGATGGATTATAGGCCCGTAATACCCATAGTAGGAAAAGAGGAGTAGAGAAAAAGGACATTGTGAGAACCAGGTAGCAATAATCACTACCCATAATAGGCGCAGAGACGGATACCGGATCCGTGGCTATATTCATTATATATAATACAGCAACCGGAAGGAAGTGAGGTGATATCAGCTTCACCAGGGTAAGACGCAGCAACAGACACAGAGTTCAGCAGTACTCCCAGAGGGGGTAAGCCGACAAAAAGGACTCGGGTTGTCCGTCGAACCAGAGTACAGAAGAGACAGATTGGGTCGGCAGCCAGTTCACAAACAGCAGCAGGGCCATACAGAAACTGCGCATAATAAGAGGTGGGAATCCTGACAGGGTCAAAGTAATTCAGAGTTCTTATACAGACTCCGGTGACAGTATTGGTCACAAATCCCTTTTTGTTGAAGTAAACTAGTTAAACGTTTCAGCGCCTCAGTCTTTCATTTGGACAATAGCCATCGATCCAGGATCGGGGTCATCACAGCTGAGAGGACCTGCTGCTGATCAAGTAAGTGTCTGTTCCTTCATGATATCCCTTACATTGTGCATCGCCTGAGGCCACAGTACCGGGTCAAGCCACTAGTGACATCCCCCTCAAGAGACGGACCTCATTGATCTGGTGCTGGGTACCTCGGTCTCCCGGGCGTCACACTCCCCACCTGTTCCCCTGTGTGATAAGCTTTTCCCTATAAACACATTCAGGGAGAGACCCATTAAATGCTGGTAGCAGGTGGGGAGAAACCTCCGAGACTCCACTTGTCAGACATAGTTTCTCATGTGGCGCAGTTCTTTTCTATTTCTAAAATTCCATAGCTGATACAGGCTGCCCGTGAAATCATGCAGCCAGTGCCTGATACATGCTGCCCGTGAAATCATACAGCCAGTGCCTGATACATGCTGCCCGTGAAATCATACAGCCAGTGCTTGATACATGCTGCCCAAGAAATCATACAGCCAGTGCCTGATACATGCTGCCCGTGAAATCATACATCCAGTGCCTGATACATGCTGCTCAATTTCATTTCTAGCAAGATTTGTACAGTTAGCATTTGATATATTAGTCTGATTAAATTAAATCAGAACTTTAAAAGCAATATAATCTTTTAATATTTTATTACAAATCAATTTATTAAATATGCTCATGGAAATTATCTTCGAGTTCCTAATATATTGCGGATAAAAATACAGAAAAAATATTTATATATAAATAATAACAGTTGTAAAAACTAATAATATGAATCTACAATATAATACCTATTATTCATTATTTTTATTATTATATGCATAACTCTTATGTTGCAGACGTTTTGATAAATTTAATGAGTTACAACAAACTAAAATGCCTTAAATGCTGCATTGATACAAAAAAAATTAGGAAACTATTGTTCCTGCACTGTGCTAGACGTGCGTGGATCTGGACACCGCAGGTACGACGCTTCAGGACGCTTCAATAAATATATAATTGCAATCATTTTACATTTGTATTGTCTCTGATTATCACTGTGTACGTCTCGCTAAATATGCAATATATCTATATCAATGGTATTGATGGTTGACAAGCAGTAATTATTAATGTCTTTTGTTGATTTCATTCCTAGGGGCTGTTAGTGCGGAGATTTTCGGGAAAAGGTTCTAGAGACAACATCGCCCTCTAGTGTATCAGGAATGGTTACAAAATGTATTTTTCGACAATATGGAACCTGCTGCGTTTTAGACACATGATGGGTCTCAATGGTCGATACAAAGAAGATATGGTTTGCGTGTGGTATAGAGCTTCAAACAAAAGCTACTGTTACAATGCATGCTTCCAATATTGCAATTTACATACTGGTGCGATTGTGAAAGAGAACTAAAAGAAATGTCTATAAAGGAGCAGAGAGCATATATTGTGATATGCTGCAGGCCACGTCATCATACTGTATGTATGGCCAGAACACAGTTCACCTCTAAATACCACTTCTCAGAATGTTTCACACAGATATAGCCTACATAAAAAGATGAGCTCCTATGTGGATTAATTACATTACTTATTACAAATGCTACTTTTACTCTATGTTCACACTAGGCGTTTTTGCTGGAGGGTTTTCCTGCAGCAAAACCTGATCTCTTGGTAGTAAAAAAAAAAGCTGCGACAAAAACGCAGGTTTTTGCTGAGTTTTTGGTGCTTTTTGTGCTGCGTTTTTTTAAATATTTTAGTGCGTTTATTCCTGCTTTGTCTCTTGGGCATGCTGATAAAGTTCAGTGAAAAAAAAAATCATTCAATTTAATCAGGTTTTAGCCCAAAAAATGCTGCAAAACCTGATACCTGCGGTTTTTGATGCAGATTTTCAGTGGTTTTTCACCACCCGCTACTTTCAATGGATGAAAAATGCTGAAAAAATGCTGAAAGTAGTGACATGCTCTGTTGTGAAGAGCAAATGCTGCAGTTAGCAAGGTTAGCTGGAAGATTTCAGCCCAGTAAGTGACTCCTCACTGGAATGGGGGTCTCTGCCCCTACGTCATACTGCTCTCAGACGGGGTAGTAAAAACTTGGTCATAGATTCCCTTTAAATATATCTCTTTAATGTTATGAGGCTGGTACACTTATCTTAAAAAAAGATAAACATTTTATCAGTCCATCTTCAGCTTCTGTTCATTTTAATATCAGATGATATAACGTTAGAAATATTACACAGCCATTCTGACGTGTATTTTCAAGGTAAGTATGCCAGCAGGGCTGGAACAAGAGGCAGACAGGGTAGGCACTTGCCTAGGGCGCCACTTCCTGCCTACTCGGGGGGGCACATTTTGAAAAAAAAATGCTGAATGTCTACAGTCACCAGACATGTTCCTGTGGCTGCAGACACCCTGACGGCCGGGGCGCAGGCACAGAGATGAGCCATGTCAGTCATTGACACCGCTCACACCTCTGTCTGCTTGCACCCCAGCCATCGCTCCCTCCCTGCACTCAATTGTATTTGCATATGATGGACGCAAATACAATTGCTGTGTGCACCGCCCGGGTCAGAAGCAGTGGAGCTGTCACCTCCCCTGTTCCGTCAAGATCTTCATCAAGATTCAGACCACTTGCGGCATGCACCTTGCTTGATTAGGCGCACGCAGGGGACAGTGTTTGGTGTAGTGCAGTAACATTATCGCGTACACTGCTGCATTTCACAGAAGAAGAGATGGTGGACGAAAGCTGGAATTATGTGAGTATGAGGTTTTTTTTAATTCCTATATTAGTCAAAAAGGGGTTGAAGTTATAATATAAGGCATAATCCATGAAAAAGAGAGTCCATGTCTCTGGAAAAAAAAGAATCATTTTCTTGTAAAGTCAGACAACCCTTTAAAGGGAACCTGTCACTGTCTGGACTACAATGTCTGTGCCAAGTTGTCTAATTACATCCCCACCATTAATTAGCAGCTTACTGTCAGTAGACAACTTACACTGAAAGACCACCGAGACCAGAACCAACCACCAGAAGCTCCCATGCAATGACTGACACAACAACCATCAACTTGAAACTCTTTAATTTTCTTTTAACATCAGTAAACAAAACTTAGTTTTCTGATTTGGGTTCTTGGCTGAAAGGTACCGTCACACTGAGCAACTTTTGAACGAGAACAACAGCGATCCGTGACTTTGCAGCGTCCTGGATAGCGATCTTGTTGTGTTTGACACGCAGCAGCGATCAGGATCCTGCTGTGACATCGCTGGTCGGAGCAAGAAGGCCAGAACTTTATTTCGTCGCTGGATCACCCGCTGTCATCGCTGGATCAGCGTGTGTGACGCCGATCCAGTGATGTGTTCGCTTGTAACCAGGGTAAACATCGGGTTACTAAGTGCAGGGCCGCGCTTAGTAACCCGATGTTTACCCTGGTTACCATTGTAAATGTAAAAAAAAAAACCAGTACATACTCACATTCCGGTGTCTGTCACGTCCCTCGCCGTCAGATTCCCGCACTGACTGTGAGCGCCGGCCGTAAAGTAAAAGCAGAGAACAGCGGTGAAGTCACAGCTGTGCTGTGCTTTACGGCCGGCGCTGACACAGTCAGTGCGGGAAGCTGACGGCGAGGGACGTGACAGACACCGGAATGTAAGTATGTAGTGTTTTTTTTTTTTTTTACATTTACAATGGTAACCAGGGTAAACATCGGGTTACTAAGCGCGGCCCTGCGCTTAGTAACCCGATGTTTACCCTGGTTACCCGGGGACTTCGGCATCGTTGGTCGCTGGAGAGCTGTCTGTGTGACATCTCTCCAGCGACCACACAACGACTTACCAACGATAACGGCCAGGTCGTATCGCTGGTCGTGATCGTTGGTAAATCGTTTAGTGTAACGGTACCCGTACTGTGCAAAGGTTTAGGAAGCAAGGGAGGCTGTGTACACACAGCAGGAGATGGCTGAGGCAGAGGAGGAGGAGGGGAACTAATCATAAAAGGTGCTGCCAGCCTGGGTGGGAATGCAGGATAAGCAGCCACCTCGTGGGAGATAAGATGGAGGGGTTTGTGGCTTGACTCGGAGCGCAGGCATTTCCACTATGCAGGCTACTGGAGGCCATGATTGGTGGGCTCAGATGCTCTGGTGGGCGGATTAGCCTGGCTGGCCACCGCCGGCCACTGAGGGGTTGTGTATGAGCCTCAGAAGTAAATGTGCTTTGCTGCTCCAGAATGCCGGTGAGCCAGGTAGCACCTTCGCTTCTGATTCTCCACAAGACCGCAGTATCTTCTTACTGGCTGAGCAACCTGCTCCGGATCTCAGATCACGAGAGAGACCGGAAACCAGGTTGCTGCAGCTTTATAAGGAGGGAGAGGGTCCCATACTGGGAAGAGTGAGCACACCAGGCACACACACTTCACTGCAATGAGTTAACCTCAGCATGACCAGAATGGGCCCGGCGGTCAGGGCTGCATCGGCAGATACAGCTGAAGTGCCCCACAGCCTGGTGTGGACGTGTTAGCTTTCTGAGATTTGCTACATGCTACACCTAAAAACTAAAACTACTACTAATGCTGTATGTCTACCCCCAACCTGGGAAGAACTGAAAAATAACTTTTATTATAGTTACCTGCAGGGCAGCACTATCCAAGGAGTGTTGCTCTTCTCAGTCCGGCGCCTCCCATCTTCTTATGATCGCCGTTCTCCTTCCTGGTTCATGTGGATGACGCTTCCCTGCATCATTCACACAGTCTGCTCGGCATCGCGCTCCTGCGCAGGCGTACTTATCTGTCCTGTTGAGAGCAGAGTACTTTACTTCAGTGCACAGGCACGGGGAAAGGTCAGAGAAGCCCAGCACCTGCGCACTGCCGGACTTTGATTTGCCCTCAACATGGCAGATAGGTACACCTGTGCAGCAGCGTGATGCCGAGCAGACTGTGTGGATGACACAGGGACGTCTCATTCACAGGAACCAAGAAGCAGGACGGCATCGCAAGGAGATGGGAGGCGCCGGACCAAGAAGAGCGACACCCCTCAGACCGGACCGCATCGCAGGTGAGTATAATAAAAGTTATTTTTCTTCCCCCCCAGGAGTTTGAAACTAAAAGAGCCACCTTGTGCAGCCGTAATGCTGCATTCTGACAAGGTGGCTCTTTTAGTTCTGGGTGCTGTAACTGCCGAAATAATCAGTTTTTTAATTTGTCCTAAATACCTTGTCTTCAGTCAAGGAGGCCAGCCTTTCCCCCCTGCTGCAGATGCCACACAGCCGTCACTCAAATCTTCTTGGCGCCGGGCGCGGCCTCCTCACCGCTGTTTTGAAATGAGCTGGTGCCTGCGCTCTTTTCTCCTGCCTTGGGCAGGCGCAGTGAGCGCTGCCTGTCCTCATATGCAGTCTAGCTGACTGCGCCTGTGCGGCCGCCCTGCCTGTGAATCCCAGCCCCGCAGTGTCTTCTGTTTATTCACATTGCGGGGCTGGGATCCACAGGCAGGGCGGCCACACAGGCGCAGTCAGCTCACTGCGCCTGCCCAAGGCAGGAGAAAAGAGCGCAGGCGCCAGCTCATTTCAAAACAGTGCTGAGGAGGCGGCGCCCAGTGCCAAGAAGACTTGAGTGACTGCTGTGTGGCGTCTGCAGCAGGGGGGAAAGGCCTGCCTCCTTGACTGAAGAAAGGTATTTTCTGACAAATTACAAAACGGATTATTTCTGCAGTTACAGCACCCAGAACTAAAAGAGCCACCTTGTCAGAATGCAGCATTACTGCTGCACAAGGTGGCTCTTTTAGTTTCAAACGCCTGGTGGGGGGTGACAGGTTCCCTTTAAAGAGAATCTGTCACCAGTTTTTTACTCTCCCATCTGAAATCAGCATAAACAAGGGGTAGAAACTCTGATTTTAAGGCTAGATCATTTACTGGGTTGCATGCTGTAGTTTTGATAAAGGATTGTTTTTCTCTGCTGTGGCTCTTCTAGTTCTCTCAGTGATGAGTTCCTGCTTTCTAGTCCGCGGTAGACATGAGCTCTGGGTACATCCCTGTCATACCATTGAACAGCATATTTCTGCCTATACACAGTGTCAATTAATTTTTGTGGGTGGGGTTATACGTTACATAGTGTGTCACTGGGAAGACTAGCAGAGCTGCAGAAAACTAAACTGATTTTATTTAAAAAAAATGAACACAAATGTGATCGTAGCCTCTGTCCCTGTTTTACACTATCCCATATAATGGAATAGCACACCAAGAATAGACATAAAATGGAATGTTTTTCAAAATGCTTTTAATTTTCTACCCTCACTTCCAAAAAAAGATGTTACACCGCAGAGTGAAATATTGCAACTTTTCGAGTAATATAAACCATTCCTCTATATCTGTTGCATGCTGGGTTCCTTCTTTTATGGGCCACAGTAATTTTCACACACTCTTTGGATTTTTTGATAGCCCAGTGATTCCATCCCTTCATATTCTGGTACAAGTGGATATTCTCCTTTTTTTGTTCAAGAAAGACATTCCACACATACCCTATTCATAGTCTGATGAAGGGTAAATTACTCGAAACACTTCACTCTGCTGTATAATAACTTTTTGGATAGGAGGGTAGAAAATTAAAAGCATTAAAAAAAAAATCCATTTTATGCCTATTCTTGGCGTGCGATTCCTTAATACAACATTAATTTTCTGACGAAGTAAAGAGTGATGTGACCTGCTCCATTGGAATAAGCAGCCATTCTCTTCTTTGCAACATAAATTGGAAGTTGGTCAACCCACCTTTTGCATATTGGGAATAATAAACCCGGTGACAAATTATTTTTCAGACATTGGAGTCTTGGTTCAGTTTTTGCTTGATTTATTTATCTGCCCAAATTAGAACTGAATTCGAAAAATGGAAGTAGTGTAAATTTTTCCTTGATTTCATTCTTCATGGGTTCCATTCTAGGTTTTACAATTATTATATGTCATTAGTTAGCCAAGTTTTGGTGGCACTTGAGAGGTTGCTTACTTTTTTTCGAACAAGCTCTACTTTTAACACATTTTCCATGGAACATTCAGCATTTTCTTATCTGAGTTGATCACATTAAACTATTATTCTTTTTAGAAATGCCACATTTGATAAATCGATTACAGTTTGTCCCACTGTTGTAAAGCTAACTATTGTCGTTTTTGAGAAAACTAAGTGACAAATGTTCACTGTCGTTAAAGTTCCATCACAGACGAAATGGAGCATTGCACAATTCCCTATAACTGGTTCCAATTTTGTCTTTTCTGCTTTTGCAAAACTAAAATTCTTGGCATGGGAGTTGTAATTTTGCAACAGCTGGCGAGCTAAAGGTTTGGGACCGTTGGTGTAATACACGGCCATATTGGGTTCTTCTAGAGTTAATGTCCTCCTCTACCTTTTTTCTCCAAAGAGAATCAGTTTTGTAGAAAGACAACGAAAAAATCCAAAGTTTAGTCCCAAATAATGACTACAAATCACTTATGCTACCCTTATAACAAGAGGTTTGTGTATGCGTTCCATTATCGAGATTCCTTTTTCTTTTATGTGATAATGGGTAAAAAATGATGTGGAGGCTTAGCATATACAGAGCACTCAGAATTTTATAATATTCTTCCTCTTCACTTTTAATCATTTCAATACAGAGCAGTTCTTCTTTCTACTTGAAGAAAATGTTTCACTTATTTTCATCAAAGGTGAAGAAAAGGCCATTATTCAAAAAGGTGAAATCCAAGGAGAAAGTCAACAATGTACTAAACCTTTTAATAAGGCGACATGTACCTTTCTATATTAAGGCTCCCTGGTCATATTCAGGCCAGACATGAGTGTCCATGTTTAAATGACTGGAAATGAAACAATCATTTTTTTTCATGTTAATGACCATATAGATAGATATTGTCTCCATGAGTGGAATGTTATATAATCCTGCCATGCAGATGTAGATGAAAATGAAAAATTGCAGAATTTTTGGATTTCATATTGTTACTCACTTGTCTCGGTTTCTCAACAAACCTTGCTCCCTTCTCCTACAGAGTGGTTGCATAATACTTAATTGTACATTTTTATGCTTGAGTGCTGCTAGTTAGATGGCATTAAAGAGAATCCGTCATTGACTTATATATCCATACTAGCATATGAGTCAACTCTCTGGTTCAGAATTTGCAAGTAAGTACTTTTAAGTAAACTCATCAGCTATCTCTTGCTGCAGTCCCTCAAAACTTCGCGGAGTGCTCCCAATGTAATGCATGTACTGCTGAGTACTCAGAATGACATGAGACTGGCCACAAATAAAGCAGGACATAATCATAATTCAGGGCAGAAAGTATCAAAAGAATGGACAAAGTTTAGAGACAACTAGCATGGACATCACAGAAAGTTTTTTTTAGGCTTGTGCAACAATTTTAGTCCCATCTTCTCCCCCTATTTTTCGGTATATTTGAAATTCCTCATTCGTCTTCCCAACTGCATTTCAAAAGTGGCAAAATTGTCTTCAAATCTCAAAAAGTCACAATTATTTTGAGCAAAAACGACATGTAATATTATGTCGAAAACTTTTTCCCAACAATAAACTACCAAAAGTAATGATACATTTTCTTCTTTGTGTACCTCTTTGTGTAAATTTTTAATCTTACATAAAATAAAAGTGGATTTCTAAAATGTAAGGTATCATCTTACAGTGAGGAATTTAAAAAAAAAGAGTTATGAGTTTTTAAATAAGTTTCAAATAAAAATGATTAAATGCTAAAAACATCAAAATGAGCTATTTTTGGACTGTAATAAAAAAACATTAAAGATCATTTATAAATTGAGTTTTTTTTTGTCTAACCAATCTTCCCTAAGGGTAAGTTCACACTAGGCATTTTTTCAGCGTTTTTTTTTTCTGCAGCAAAACCTGATCTCTTGGCAGGAAAGAAGTTTCAGAAAAAAGCCGGTTTTCCTTGTTTTTTCTTGCATTTTTAAGGTGTTTTTTGTGCGGCAGTTGTGGCATGTTAGATTTGTCTTTTGTGCATGCTGATATAGTTTAGTGTTGAAAAAAAGTCCTATTCCATAGAATCAGGTTTTGGCACAAAAACTGCAGCAAAACATGATATCTGCATTTTTGGTGCGTTTTTTCAGCATTTTTTCACCACCCATTCAAGTCAATGGGTAAAAAATGCTGAAAAAATGCTGAAAGAAGTGACATGTTCTATGTCCAATAACCATGCAAAGCACAAAGTACTGATGACAAAAAAAACAGTGTGTGTGCATGAGATTTCTGAAATCTCATCAGCTTTGCTGGACTGTAAAAAGCAGCTGAAAATTAGCATAAAAAAAGCATAATAAAACGCAGCAAAAATGCCTAGTCTGAACTTAGCCTAACTGTGCGCATTAAAAAAAGACAAAACAAAAGCTGAAAATTGAAGTAATGTTCAAAAAGAAAGAAATGATCTCCTTCTAAAATGCTTATCTATCTATTTTTACATTTTTTAAAAATTAGCAATGATTTATATATTTTTTTCTAACAATTAGTCCTTTTTTTAATTCCAAAAAGAATAAGAAAAAACAGTCTGATATCCTTAGAATAATTTATACATGGTCATGAGGTTTGGAACCATCGTTCTTCCTCCGCTGTACTATGTAAAGCTTCAAGCACGCAGCATGATGTATACCTAAATGGAGTGGAAACTATCTGTTTTCATATGATGGCTGACAAATGAACGGGGCATTTACCCGAGCATTCATCTCTCATCTATTACATATGTAATGCTCTCATTGGTAATTTTATAAATCACTTTGCAATACAAATCTAATAAAATATGATACATAGGTTTCATGACAGGCGACATTACACAGGGATTGCCATCCATAACGCAATGACAAATGAAAGAGAAAAAGGTTAAGACTGTATAAGGTAGTATTCCTTCAATCTCGATGGCAATCAGAATTGATGCGTCCTCCTGTGATACGATACATTGTGACACTAAGTTCTTTACTGAGCTCCAATATCTGTAGGGGGAGGAAGTATTGAGATTGTTTAATGTCAGGTGCTATTTACAAGATATTTCATATGGAAGAAACAAGGAAAATGATATAAAACATCCCAATTTGTCTGTTTCCCTTAATTGTTGACTTTTCTTCTGTCCGACTAGATGATATATGAGTCCCCGGTGTCTGTTTTTGTTATAGAAGGAAATTTGCCAAGTTACTTTGATGTATGATACTGTATGATGTATGAGATCTGTTCGAGAAAAGCAGTGGCTAAAATATATAGTGCGGCCTCTATCACAAGGACTCAGGGAAGAGAGTCTAAACAAAGACATGTAGTATAAGTTAAAGAATATCTCCAGACAATATATCATGGTGATTTAGAGAAACTTCTGTCAATGTTTTATTTTTTCCATTGATTTTTTTTAAAAATAAAAATAAAACATTGTGGTTTTAGTTATGAGTTAGAAAAAACAATTTTTTTTGTTGCTTTTGTTAAGGGAGGGATGTGGGCTTCAAAGAAAGCTATTCAAAGTGGTGGTCACTTTCTAAGAGGCTATTTATGGGGACCGACAATCGAACACTATTATTGCCACATGTAAACATTGTAGTGATCGGCCAATGACCAAGCTAAACATTCATTCATCTGCAGATCTCCTCTTTTATGCGGCCAACAAGTTAACCTTTATTGGTCACACATCTCCCTGTGCAAAAAGTGAACGATTGTATTAATCTTCATTCTTCTTTATACAGTTTGCATCAGCTCATCTAAAAAGGTCTTCAAAAAAGCACTGACTGATACTAATTTAATTGATCAATGCTCATTAGGGTAGAAGCAGATGGCCATAGATTCTCTCAACTCAGAGACTCTTGCCGATAATGCAAATGACACTGCATCAATGCGGCGTGGCATGGAGGTGATCAGCCTTTGGCACTGCTGAGGTGTTATGGAAGCCCAGGCTGCTTTGATAACAGCCTTCGGCTCATCTGCATTGTTGGGTCTGGTGTCTCTCATCTTCCTCTTGACCAGGGGTCCCCAAACTACGGCCCGCGGGCCGCATCCGGCCCCCGGAGGCCTTTTACCCGGCCCCCGCCGCAATTCACATGTTCCTCCTCGGCGCTATGCAGAAGCGAGAGTTCGGCGCTCATCTTCCAGACTGAGACTGAGTCCAGACCTAGATGAGCACGTCGCACATAGTGACGCGCGACGTGCGCATCTAGGCCTGACAGACGAACAGCGAGGAGCGTGGGCAGCGCGGGAGCGGCTACGCTACAGTGCACTGCTAGGTAATGTATAGTTTTCTTTGTTTTTTAACCCCTTCCCGACCTGTGACACAGCGTATGAGTCATGAAAGTCGGTGCCAATCTGACCTGTGACGCATATGCTGTGTCTCAGAATGATCGCATCCCTGCAGGCCGGGTGAAAGGGTTAACTCCAATTTCACCCGACCTACAGGGACAGGGGGAGTGGTACTTTAGCCCAGGGGGGGCTTCGCCCATGCTCCGATTCCCCCCCGTGCTCTGATCGCACCCCACCATACTTACCGAGCTCCGATGTCCCTCCCGGGTGTCCTCGGTCTTCTCCATGGGCGCCGCCATCTTCCAAAATGGCCGGCAGATTCTTTCCAGGTACATTTTGATCGCTGTGATAGGTTCTATCACAGCGATCAAAATAAAAAAAATAGTAAATAAACCCCCCCTTTATCACCCCCATAGGTAGGGACAATAATAAAATACAGAAATTATATTTATTTTTGTTTTTCCATTAGGGTTAGGGGTAGGGTTAGGGTTAGGGTTAGGGGTAGGGTTAGGGGTAGGGTTAGGGTTGCACTTAGGGTTAGGGTTGCACTTAGGGTTAGGGTTGCACTTAGGGTTAGGGTTGCACTTAGGGTTGCACTTAGGGTTAGGGTTGCACTTAGGGTTGCACTTAGGGTTAGGGTTGCACTTAGGGCTAGGGTTGCACTTAGGGTTGCACTTAGGATTAGGGTTGCACTTAGGGTTGCACTTAGGGTTAGGGTTGCACTTAGGGTTGCACTTAGGGTTAGGGTTGCACTTAGGGATAGGGTTGCACTTAGGGATAGGGTTGCACTTAGGGTTGCACTTAGGGTTAGGGTTGCACTTAGGGTTAGGGTTGCACTTAGGGCTAGGGTTGCACAAGGAGTTCCAATTCAGATTTAAAGAGCTTCATCTCCATGAACAGGACATACAGCTTTTCCGTAACCCATTTTCTATTGACATTGAAAATGTGGATGCAATTTACCAAATGGAACTGGCTGAACTGCAGAATTGTGACTCTCTGAAAGACGCATTCAAGTCAAGCAGCTTGCCTAACTTCTATGCATCTCTCCCCTCTGAGACCTATCCTAATCTCAGGAATCATGCACTCAAAATGGCAACCATCTTTGGCAGCACTTATGTTTGTGAACAGACTTTTTCCAGAATGAAACATCTGAAATCTCCAATCCATCTAGACTAACTGATGTGCACTTGCATCACTTGTTACAGCTAGCAGTGACAAATATGGAACCGGACATTGACCACCTCATCAGTCAAAAGCAGGCCCATAGTTCCCATTGAAATAATGGTGAGTTTGTTGATTTAAATTTACTAGTTCTTTATTTTGAATATTGTATTTGTTCCCTGAATTTTTTTTACTTTAAAATGAGATATGTGTAGTGTACATAGGGATTTTCACAGGTTTTTTTTATAGTCCGGCCCTCCAACAGTCTGAGGGACAGTGAACTGGCCCCCTGTGTAAAACGTTTGGGGACCCCTGCTCTTGACAATACAACATAGATTCTCTATGGGGTTAAGGTCAGGCAAGTTTTCTGGCCAATAAAGCACAGTGATACTGTTGTTTGTAAACCAGGTATTGGTACTTTTGGCAGTGTGGACAGGTCCAAAAAAGAAAAGAATGTCCACGCGTTTCTGGAGACTAAGCTCCCTTAATCATGACCATTAGTCTCCAGAAACGCGTTGAGATTCTTACCCATATGGCTTGTACTGAAGTATGTATCCTCTATGCTTAATAGTATGTGAATAAAGAAAACTCTTTTTTACGGATTCGGTGAAGCTGGACATTCTTTCTTTTTTGGACTCTATACGCCTGAACACAGCGGGTCCATGCTCCCGAAGATTGGTTTATGCATCACGGGTGAGCTGGTTTATATTCCTTCTTTCAAAGTGTGGACAGGTGCCAAGTCCTGCTGGAGAATGAGATTTCTATCTCCAAAAAGCTTGTCAGAAGAGGGAAGCATGAAGTGCTCTAAAATTTCCTGGTAGACAGCTGCGCTGACTTTGGTCTTGATAAAACACAGTGGACCTACACCAGCAGATTACATGGCTCTCCAAACCATCACTGATTGGGGAAACTTCACACTAGATCTCAAGCAGCTTGGATTGTGTGCCTCTCCATTCTTCCTCCAGACTCTGGGACCTTGGTTTCCAAATGAAATGCAAAATGTACTTTAAGATGAAAACAACACCTTGGACCACTGAGCAACAGTCCAGTTCTATTTCTCCTTGGCCCTGGTAAGACGTTTTTGGCATTGTCTATTGGTCATGAGTGGCTTGACACAAAGAGTGTGACACTTGTAGCCCATGTCCTGGATACGTCTGTGGAGATAAACCAATCTACCCGAAGATTTCATCCATTGTAAGTTTATGCTTAAAACATACAACACTACCCTTCATCTCTCCAAACAAACCTATTTCAACATCCTTATCACCTCACTATCCAATAACCTTAAATGTCTCTTTGACACTTTTCATTCCCTACTCAACCCAAGAGTGCAGGCCCCAACCACAGATCTCAGCGCTGACGATCTGGCCAATTATTTCAAATAATAAATTCACCTTATCCAACAGGAAACTTTCTCCCAATCCCCTCAAACCATGCAGTGACCTCCCTCCCCCACTGCATCTAGCTCACTCTCTGACATTGAACTAGTCACAGAAGAGGAAGTAATCAGGCTCCTTGCATCTTCTCGACCTACTACTTTCACCAGTGACCCTATTCCGTCACATCTCCTCTAGTCCATTTCCCCAGCTGTCACCACTCACCTAACAAAAATATTCAACCTCTCTCTCTTCTGGTATTTTTCCCTCCTCATTTAAGCATGCCATTATTATTATTATTATTATTATTTATTTATATAGCACCATTAATTTCATGGTGCTGTACATGCGAAAGGGGTTACATACAGGGTTATAGATATCGTTTACAGTAAACAGGTTTACAGTGATAGACTGGTACAGAGGGGAGAGAACCCTGTCCTTGTGGACTTACATTCTATGGGATAGTGGGGAAGAGACAGAAGGTAGTAGTGAGGCGGCGGCTCTGGCAGTGGTGAGGCGGCGGCATGGTTATTGTAGGCTGTAGGCTTTCCTGAAGAGATGGGTTTTCAGGTTCCGTCTGAAGGATCCGAGGGTGGTGGATAATCGGACGTGTTGAGGCATGGAATTCCAGAGGATGGGGGATATTCGGGAGAAATTTTGGAGGCGGTTGTGTTAGGAACGAATAAGTGTGGAGGAGAGTAGGAGGTCTTGGGAGGATCGAAGATTATGTGAGGGAAGATATTGGGAGATTAGTTCAGAGATATAGGGAGGGGACAGGTTGTGGATGGCTTTGTAGATCAGTGTTAGTAGTTTGAACTGGAATTGGGAGCCAGTGGAGGGATTTGCAGAGGGAAGAAGCAGGGGAGTAGCGAGGAAAGAGGTGGATTAGCCAGGCAGCAGAGTTGAGGACAGACTAGAGTGGTGCAAGAGAGTTAGCTGGGAGGCCACAGAGGAGGGTGTTTGCAGTAATCGAGGCGGGAGATGATGAGAGCATGCACAAGAGTTTTGGTAGATCCATTACTTAAAAAAAATCCCTTGACCAAAACTGTGCTGCTAACTAGAGACCTGTCTCTAATCTTCCCTTCATCTCTAAACTTCTGGAACACTTGATCCACTCCTGTCTTATCTGCTAACTCTCAGATAACTCTCTTCTTGACCCTCTTCAATCTGGTTTCTGCCCTATACACTCTACTGAAACTGCCCTCATTAAAGTCTCTAATGATCTACTAACAGCTAAATCTAATGACCACTACTCCATGCTAATTCTCCTGGATCTCTCTGCTGCATTCGGCACTGTTGATCATCAGCTCCTCCTCACTATGCTCCGCTCCATCGGCCTCAAGGACACCATTCTATCCTGGTTCTACTCCTACCTCTATGACCATTCCTTCACTGTATCTTTTGCTGGTTCCTCCTCCTCTCATCTTTCTCTTACTGTTGGGGTTCCTCAATGATCAGTCCTAGGCCCCCTCCTCTTCTCCTTGTATACTGCCCCTATTGGACAAACAACCAGTAGATTTGGTTTCCATTACCATCTCTATGCTGATAACACCCAATTATACACCTCTACTTCTGACATCATGCCTGCATTATTACAAAACACCAGTGATTGTCTTACCACTGTCTCCAATATCATATCCTCCCTCTATCTGAAACTGAACCTGTCAAAAACTGAACTCCATGTGTTTCCTCCCTCTACTAACCTACCTACACCCGACATTGCCATTTCCATGTGTGGTTCTACCATTACTCCCCAACAACATGCCCGCTGTCTTGAGGTTATACTTGATCACATCTGATCACTGACTCGCTCTTGTTATCTGCACATCAAAAACATTTCTAGAATTTGACTTTTTCTTACTTTCGATTCCGCAAAAACTCTTACTGTTGCCCTTATTCATTCTCGTCTGGACTATTGTAAGTTTCCACTAGTCAGTCTCCCTCTTACCAAACTCTTCCCTCTCCAATCTGTCTTGAATGATGCAGCCAAGATCATATTCCTCACCAACCGTAACACTGATGCCTCCACCTTGCCTTGTGCCAGTCATTGCACTGGTTACCCAATCACCTCAGAATTCAATATAAACTTATCACTCTCACCCACAAAGCATTCTACGGTTCGGCTCCATGCTACATCTCCTCCCTCGTCTCAGGCTTCCACCCTACCAGTGCCCTCCATTTTGCAAATGACGTGAGTTTAACATCCTCAATAAATCAGAACCTCCCACTCCCATTTCCAAGACTTCTCATGTGCTTAATCCCAAATACCCACAGGTTTAAGCATGCCATAGAAACACATTTTTTCAGACTGGCCTACTGCCTCAACACATTAATCTTACTGTCCCTGTGTTGCCAATTCAATATTTTTACCATAACCAGGTTCCTTGTATCATGTTCTAACACACTTTATGGACTTAATAGCCCTCTGTGTTTGTACTTTTACATATTGTGACTGATAACCAGTTCATGCAGCATTGTATGAACATCTGATTTCTTACATTATGGCTGGTCAGAACAATGAAAGCAATTGTTACCATCCACTTTTCGTGTCTCCCCTATTTCCTCATAGATTGTAAGCTTGCAAGAAGGGTCCTCACTCCTCTTGGTATCTGTTGAATTATGTGATTATTGTTATGTTGTAATGTCTTTTGTCTGTACAAGTCCCCTCTAACATTTAAAGTGCTGCGGAATGTGTTGGCGATATAGAAATAAAATTATTATTATTATACCTCTGTGTGTGGTGGCTCTTGAAGCAATGACTCCAGCAGTAGTCCACTTCTTGTGAATCTCCCCCAAATTTTTGAATGGCCTTTTTTTTAACAATCCTTTCAAGGCTGTGGTTATCCTGGTTGCTTGTGCACCTTTTTCTACCACACTTTTTCCTTCCACTAAACTTTCCATTAATATGCTTGGATACAGCACTCTGTGAAGAGCCAGCTTCTTTAGCAATGACCTTTTGTGGCTTGCCCTCCTCGTAGAGTGTGTCAATGACTGCCTTCTGGACATCTGTCAAGTCATCAGTCTTCCCCCTGATTGTGGGGCCTACTGAAACAGACTAAGGGTCCTTTTTAAATGCTTATGAAGCCTTTGAAGGTGTTTTTTTGTTTACTATTCTAATTTCCTGAGATAATGACTTTTGGGTTTTCATTGGCTGTAAGCCATAATCATCAACATTAACAGAAATAAACATGTGAAACAGATCAAACTGTTTGTAATGACTCTATATAATATATGATTTTCACTTTTTGTATTGAAGAACTGAAATAAATTAACTTTTTGATGATATTCTAATTTTGTGAGAAGCACCTGTGTGTTTATATACGGTATATATGTAAGGAAATTTTCCTGGCATATTAAGTGACCTTTAACCCCAAACCTGATGTAATCCTAGTCCTGAAACTCCAAAAAGTGTTATATCATTGGCTTTAAGTTACAGATATTAGAAAAAGTACAAAAAGGCATCTGGATGCATCACTTCCCCATTTCAGTCAGGAAATCCTCGATGGGTGTCACTCTTGCACACTGTGTCTGAAGGTAAGTGTGGAATTCCCCTTTTAGAAATTTTAACAATGACCCATTTATGCAGATCCAAAAAGAGGAATGGCAATATAATTAAAGAAGTTGTCCACTACTTGGACTACTCCTTGTCATACCCCGCACTTAGCCCTGATAAAATAAAAAAGACTTTAATCACCTAATGTGCCAGAACCATTCCTGCTGTGTTGGCACTCATAGTCACGGGACTCTCATGCAGTTCTTGTGACAGGTCACCCCGGCTCCCAGTCAGCCCTGGTGTCACTGTCCCCACCTTCTATGAAATTGAACTTGAAGAGGAAGTCAGAGATCAGATGCAACCTGACAAAAGGCGAGAGCCCTGGGACTGTGAGTGCCGACATCACCGGGAACGGCACCGGCAGTGGAGACGAGTATGAAATTTTTTATTTTATTGCTGCCAAACATTTAGATCAAGAAGGGCTTGTCCTAGTAGTGAACAACCCTTTAAAAAGAACCTGTCGCCCCCAAAATGGAAGTTGAGCTAAGCCCACCGGCATCAGGGGCTTATCTACAGCAGTCTAGAATGCTGTAGATAAGCCCCGATGTATCCTGAAAGATGAGAAATAGAGATTAGATTATACTCACCTGGGTGGGCGGTCCGATCCGATGGGCGTCGCGGTCCGGGGCCTCCCATCTTCTTACGATCACGTCCTCTTCTTGTCTTCACACCGCAGCTCCAGCACAGGCATACTTTCTCTGTCCTGTTGAGGGCAGAGCAAAGTACTGCAGTGCGCAGGCACCGGGAAAGGTCAGAGAGGCCCGCAGCGGGACCGCCCCTGGGTGAATATAATATAATCTCTTTTTCTCATCTTTCAAGATACATCGGGGGCTTATATACAGCATTCCAGAATGCTGTAGAAAATCCCCCGATGCCGGTGGGCTTAGCTCAACTTCCATTTTGGGGGTGACAGGTTCCCTTTAAAAGAGAAACGGAGACTTTTATAGACAGGTGTATGGAGCTAAGTGAAAAATGCTGAACGTTTGATATTACCTTTGTTCCTCTTGAAGATCAGAACTAAGACAACTCCACTTTTCATAAACTCCCGCTTACCAACTCTGGGCAATTGGCTTTATGGTCAAAATTGTAAAAGCGCTAAACTACAATTCAGCAGAAATGTGTAAACCCTGCCCAGCCCCTCATTGCATGTTCTGCACCTACTCGTAGTTCAAGCTGTGCATGTCAAGTGGCATTGATCTGCACATCAGCATAGGAAGTGAGTTCTTGCCTTTTCCAAGAGGTTAGATTAATTTGTGTTTGCATGGTTTCATGTGTTAATAAAGTATACCGCTAAACATATTGATCATTGTGGGATTTTCTGTGTGAGTAATTATAGGAAAGTATACACAGCAATCCGAGTCAATGGAAATTTGACAGATAACTTAGTTTTTTAGATGGGTAAATCAGCCAAAACATAAACTTGCTGCTTCAGCGGGTGTAGCATTGATTTTAAAGGGATATTTCTGCCTTCCAATTTGGAAAAGATGTTGAAATGAATAGAATTAGTTACATGGATGACTAGTGATTTCTACAGCTAATTAACGTATTTTTTATATTGTCTTTTTTAATATCTTTACAGTGAAATAACATACGTACATGGACTAGACTTTAAAGCCTTTGCTACATGCTGCTTTCTAATATATACAGCCATGTGCAAAAGTAATCTCCCATTGCCAGGTATCATATTTTTATTGCATATTGGTGGCAATGAATATTTTTGGTACTTCCAACAAAAATGATATTGATCTATGAGGAACATAGTTTTCAAACAACCATGTCACAGATGTACAAAAGTAATTGCACCCAGAAAATCAAGAGTCCCTGTATATATGGGTATGTGTGGGTATATTTACATATATATATTCACGTACATATACAGCAGGTGAACTAAGTATTGAACACTTCATCAATTTTCTAAGTAAATATATTTCTAAAGGAAGTCCACACAGGCAAAGAAATTATACCATAGATGTCCATAAATTAAGTTATGTGTAATAAGAAGGGGGAAAGTATTAAACACAAGAAGAAAGAGAGGTGAAGAAAGCAAAACTCACAGCTGGGGGAAGCAACCCTCAGCTGTCAGCTTCAGCAAGGCTGGTTATCAAGAATAGAGGGGTCCCCATGCTGTATTTACTAATTATTTAAATAAATAATTTAAAAAATGGCATGAGGTCCCCTCCATTTTTGACAACCAGCCTTGCTAAAGCTCACAGTTGGGTGCTGGTATTCTCCGGCTTGTAAGGGGCCATGGATATTGGCCCCCCACCTAAAAATAGCAGCCTGCAGCTGCCCAGAAAAGGCACATCTATTTGATGCTCCAATTCTGGCACTTTGCCCAGCTTTTCCCCCTTGCCCTGTAGTGGTGGCGAGTGGGGTTCAGATTTGTGGGGTTGATGTCACCTTTGTATTGTCAGGTGACATTAAGTCCATGGATTACTAATGGAGAGGTGTCTATAAGACAGCTATCCATTACTAATCCTATAGTTATATGGTAAATAAAGACACAGCAGAATAAAGTCCTTTATTAGAAATAAGACTAAACACAGTTTTCCATTTTATTTAACAATAATAAACACAGTTATACTCACCAAACGCCAATTCCACTGAAGCCCTCGTTCTCCTGTAATAAAACTAAAATAAAAAAACAACAATATCCCTCACCTGTCAGTTGTTCTGTCTCATGCCATAATCCATGTCTGTGGGATTAATAGTTTTCAACTTGGACAGTGCCAAGATGCATCCAAATTCATATCCATATGAAATTTAGCCAAAAAGATCCCACTTCTTCCTGTTTCTCAAATAAGACTGTCCAGTGCCTAGCAATCGATCTCTCTAAGATTTGGCTGCTCTGTTACTACGTAGTGTTATTATTCTGAGACATTATTAACATTATTTACTATTATCAATAAATCCAATTGCCTCTAAAAGGAGCAAAATATTTGGAGGGGTAAATTAAGACAGTGCTAACTACAGTATATATGGTGCTCCAAGATACCCTGGAAATTTGTGACTCTAGTGGTACCACTGATCCACATCATCCATTTTTGGTTTTCAGCTATATGCATTTGGCGGATGAATGGAGATAATTAAGTATTTAAGCAAACAGACATACTTTTTAATAGATAGTAAATAGATTATTTACGTTACATATTATAATTTTTGATAATTATTTACAGAAAACTAAATATCGTAGGATACATGCTAAATCTAATTAAAATATTTTTTTCCCTTGCATTTGTCTCTTATGGCTCAGCTGGCCATATTGCAAAGCACCATTGAAGGCATATCATGAGCTCAATATGAGGTCACTGCATTATTGAATTTTTGAATCACTTTCTACTTACCTTGTAGCGATTGAAACATTTTGGCCATGAATATTACGCAAGAAGGTCAAATCTAACTAACCTGGTGCAACACACACAGTCCTAATTATTGAATCTACAACAAATTGCTGTTGGTGATGCATTGATTGTATGCTTAAATGAATCCCTTAATGAGCAATTGGATATCTGATCTGCTAACATAACATAAAAGGAATTTCTAAAACTTATTTCCACCAATAGATATTTATTGCCCTTTAACATTTAGCTGAAAACGCAAATTGATGTGATGCAATGGCTTCAGTGATGACAAGTCTTGCATATCAAAGGCGTTGAGCTATGTTCATTTAGCGTAGACGTGACAGAAACTGGGTATTAAAGATCATAAGAAAATTACAAGTCAGAAACGATCCGAAATAAAAGAGGCCATGGAGCCTTGATGTGCGGTGTTTACATTTTGCACGTACATTATACATTAGAGCAAATAAGAAAGTACGAAGGGCCTGGATGATGCATGCTATAATGTGTTGTATAGGGTGTAGATCTCTTGATCTAGGTTTTCTAGGTTTTTGGCTGTTGGACAGCAAAAAATACCTTTGTGCTGTACCTTTAATAAGGGTTTCAGAGGCCAATTCATGGTAGTTTGTCAAAGGTAGGGATTTAAGGATAGGTTCTTCAGACTTTTTGTCTTGTTGAACCAAAAACTAGACCTCTACTTTGCTACTTTGGCATTATAGTGTAGGTAGTCCTGGAAAGCAGATAATTTATCCATCAAGTTGCCATGATTTAGGATCATGCAGAAGGTCAATAAAAAAATGAAGTTCTGGCAAGCCTCAAACTATAGGTTGTGTCCTGTAGGCAGTCATTGATGATTGCAAAGTGGTCCACTCTGAATCCAAATTTGTGCATTCTCACGACTCTCCTGACCTGAACTGTCTCATATCTATAATATAACGCTGGGAGCGTCACTCTGTCTGAAGCCTTTATAGACTGCGCAAGCGCAAGCGCCGGCGCAGTCTGGACCCCACAGAGTGACGCTCCCAGGAGATCACGGTATGCGTAAGCACTGAACGCACACCGCGATCTCCAACGGAGAAGCAGGGACGAGCCAGGAGGGTGAGTATGCAATAATTACCTGTCCCGTTCCAGCGATGCGCGCTGCTCCATCCTCCACATCCTCTGCCTGTGACGTTCAGTTCAGAGGGCGCGATGATGCGACTAATGCGCGCCGCCCTCTGACTGAACAGTCACAGCCAGAGGATGTGGACGATGGAGCAGCGCGCATCAGTGGAACGGGGGACAGGTAAATATAGCAAGTGCCGGGGGCCTCAGTTAGCGGCGACTCCGGCACCTGACCCCCACAGCGTGCCGGTATCTCCGCCTGCTCAGGCCCCCAGCACTCGGCGCCCAGCACAGCCACGCACAGCCTCCCGCACTCACCACAGCCACGCACAGCTGTCCGCACTCAGCACAGCCACGCACAGCCGCCTGCACTCACGCACAGCCGCCCGCACTCATCACCGCCACGCACAGCCGCCCGCACTCACCACAGCCACGCACAGCCACCTGCACTCACCACAGCCACGCACAGCCACCGGCACTCAGCACAGCCACGCACAGCCGCCCGCACTCAGCACCGCCAAGCACAGCCGCCACGCACTCAGCACCGCCACGCACAGCTGCCCGCATTCAGCACCACCACGCACAGCCGCCCGCACTCACCACAACCACGCACAGCCGCCCGCACTCACCACAGCCACGCACAGCCGCCGGCACTCAGCACAGCCACGCACAGCCGCCCGCACTCAGCACCGCCAACCACAGCCGCCACGCACTCAGCACCGCCACGCACAGCTGCCCGCATTCAGCACCGCCACGCACAGCCGCCCGCACTCAGCACCGCCACGCACAGCCGCTCGCACTCAGCACCGCCACACACATCCGCCCGCACTCAGCACCGCCACACACATCCGCCCGCACTCACCACAGCCACGAACAGCCGCCCGCACTCAGCACTGCCACGCACAGCCGCCCACACTCAACACAGCCGCCCACATTCAGCACCGCCACGCACAGCCACCCGCACTCAGCACCGCCACGCACAGCCGCTCGCACTCAGCACCGCCACGCACAGCCACCCGCACTCAGCACCACCACGCACAGCCGCCCGCACTCAGCACCACCACGCACAGCTACCCGCACTCAGCACCGCCACGCACAGCTGCCCGCATTCAGCACCACCACGCACAGCTACCCACACTCAGCACCGCCACGCACAGCTGCCCGCATTCAGCACCACCACGCACAGCTACCCGCACTCAGCACCGCCACGCACAGCCGCCCGCACTCAGCACAGCCACGCACAGCCGCCCGCACTCACCACAGCCACGCACAGCCGCCCGCACTCACCACAGCCACGAACAGCCACCCACACTCACCACAGCCATGCACAGCCGCCCGCACTCACCACAGCCACGCACAGCCGCCGACACTCAGCACAGCCACGCACAGCCACCGGCACTCAGCACAGCCACGCACAGCCGCCGGCACTCAGCACAGCCACGCACAGCCGCCCGCACTCAGCACTGCCGCCCGCATTCAGCACCGCCACGCACAGCCGCCCGCACTCAGCACCGCCACGCACAGCCGCCCGCATTCAGCACCGCCACGCACAGCTGCCCGCACTCAGCATCGCCACGCACAGCCGCCCGCACTCAGCACCGCCACGCACAGCCGCCCGCACTCAGCATTGCCACGCACAGCCGCCCGCACTCAGGACAGCCGCCCGCACTCAGCACCGCCACGCACAGCCACCCACACTCAGCACCGCCACGCACAGCCGCCCGCACTCAGCACCGCCACGCACAGCCGCCCGCACTCAGCATTGCCACGCACAGCCGCCCGCACTCAGGACAGCCGCCCGCACTCAGCACCGCCACGCACAGCCACCCGCACTCAGCACCACCACGCACAGCTGCCCGCATTCAGCACCGCCACGCACAGCTGCCCGAATTCAGCACCGCCACGCACAGCCGCCCGCACTCAGCACAGCCACGCACAGCCGCCCGTACTCACCACAGCCACGCACAGCCGCCCGCACTCACCACAGCCACGAACAGCCGCCCGCACTCACCACAGCCATGCACAGCTGCCCGCACTCACCACAGCCATGCACAGCCGCCCGCACTCACCACAGCTACGCACAGCCGCCGGCACTCAGCACAGCCACGCACAGCCACCGGCACTCAGCACAGCCATGCACAGCCGCCCGCACTCAGCACCGCCACGCACAGCCGCCCGCACTCAGCACCGCCACGCACAGCCGCCCGCACTCAGCACCGCCACGCACAGCCGCCCGCACTCAGCACAGCCACGCACAGCCGCCCGCACTCAGCACCGCCACGCACAGCCGCCCCCACTCAGCACCGCCCCGCACAGCTGCCCGCACTCAGCACCGCCACGCACAGCCGCCCGCACTCACCACAGCCATGCACAGCCGCCGGCACTCAGCACCGCCACGCACAGCCGCCCACACTCAGCACCGCCACGCACAGCCGCCCGCACTCAGCACAGCCACGCACAGCTGCCCGCACTCAGCACAGCCGCCCGCACTCAGCACAGCCGCCCGCACTCAGCATTGCCACGCACAGCCGCCCGCACTCAGGACAGCCGCCCGCACTCAGCACCGCCACGCACAGCCACCCGCACTCAGCACCGCCACGCACAGCCGCCCGCACTCAGCACCGCCACGCACAGCCGCCCGCACTCAGCATTGCCACGCACAGCCGCCCGCACTCAGGACAGCCGCCCGCACTCAGCACCGCCACGCACAGCCACCCGCACTCAGCACCACCACGCACAGCTGCCCGCATTTAGCACCGCCACGCACAGCTGCCCGAATTCAGCACCGCCACGCACAGCCGCCCGCACTCAGCACAGCCACGCACAGCCGCCCGCACTCACGACAGCCACGCACAGCCGCCCGCACTCACCACAGCCACGAACAGCCGCCCGCACTCACCACAGCCATGCACAGCTGCCCGCACTCACCACAGCCACGCACAGCCGCCCGCACTCACCACAGCTACGCACAGCCGCCGGCACTCAGCACAGCCACGCACAGCCGCCCGCACTCAGCATTGCCACGCACAGCCGCCCGCACTCAGGACAGCCACGCACAGCCGCCCGCACTCAGCACCGCCACGCACAGCCGCCCCCACTCAGCACCGCCCCGCACAGCTGCCCGCACTCAGCACCGCCACGCACAGCCGCCCGCACTCACCACAGCCATGCACAGCCGCCGGCACTCAGCACCGCCACGCACAGCCGCCCACACTCAGCACCGCCACGCACAGCCGCCCGCACTCAGCACAGCCACGCACAGCTGCCCGCACTCAGCACAGCCGCCCGCACTCAGCACAGCCGCCCGCACTCAGCATTGCCACGCACAGCCGCCCGCACTCAGGACAGCCGCCCGCACTCAGCACCGCCACGCACAGCCACCCGCACTCAGCACCGCCACGCACAGCCGCCCGCACTCAGCACCGCCACGCACAGCCGCCCGCACTCAGCATTGCCACGCACAGCCGCCCGCACTCAGGACAGCCGCCCGCACTCAGCACCGCCACGCACAGCCACCCGCACTCAGCACCACCACGCACAGCTGCCCGCATTCAGCACCGCCACGCACAGCTGCCCGAATTCAGCACCGCCACGCACAGCCGCCCGCACTCAGCACAGCCACGCACAGCCGCCCGCACTCACGACAGCCACGCACAGCCGCCCGCACTCACCACAGCCACGAACAGCCGCCCGCACTCACCACAGCCATGCACAGCTGCCCGCACTCACCACAGCCACGCACAGCCGCCCGCACTCACCACAGCTACGCACAGCCGCCGGCACTCAGCACAGCCACGCACAGCCGCCCGCACTCAGCATTGCCACGCACAGCCGCCCGCACTCAGGACAGCCGCCCGCACTCAGCACCGCCACGCACAGCCACCCGCACTCAGCACCGCCACGCACAGCCGCCCGCACTCAGCACCGCCACGCACAGCCGCCCACACTCAGCATTGCCACGCACATCCGCCCGCACTCAGGACAGCCGCCCGCCCTCAGCACCGCCACGCACAGCCACCCGCACTCAGCACCGCCACGCACAGCCGCTCGCACTCAGCACCGCCACGCACAGCCACCCGCACTCAGCACCACCACGCACAGCCGCCCGCACTCAGCACCACCACGCACAGCTACCCGCACTCAGCACCGCCACGCACAGCTGCCCGCATTCAGCACCACCACGCACAGCTACCCACACTCAGCACCGCCACGCACAGCTGCCCGCATTCAGCACCACCACGCACAGCTACCCGCACTCAGCACCGCCATGCACAGCCGCCCGCACTCAGCACAGCCACGCACAGCCGCCCGCACTCACCACAGCCACGCACAGCCGCCCGCACTCACCACAGCCACGAACAGCCACCCACACTCACCACAGCCACGCACAGCCGCCCGCACTCACCACAGCCACGCACAGCCGCCGACACTCAGCACAGCCACGCACAGCCACCGGCACTCAGCACAGCCACGCACAGCCGCCGGCACTCAGCACAGCCACGCACAGCCGCCCGCACTCAGCACTGCCGCCCGCATTCAGCACCGCCACGCACAGCCGCCCGCACTCAGCACCGCCACGCACAGCCGCCCGCATTCAGCACCGCCACGCACAGCTGCCCGCACTCAGCACCGCCACGCACAGCCGCCCGCACTCAGCACCGCCACGCACAGCCGCCCGCACTCAGCATTGCCACGCACAGCCGCCCGCACTCAGGACAGCCGCCCGCACTCAGCACCGCCACGCACAGCCACCCACACTCAGCACCGCCACGCACAGCCGCCCGCACTCAGCACCGCCACGCACAGCCGCCCGCACTCAGCATTGCCACGCACAGCCGCCCGCACTCAGGACAGCCGCCCGCACTCAGCACCGCCACGCACAGCCACCCGCACTCAGCACCACCACGCACAGCTGCCCGCATTCAGCACCGCCACGCACAGCTGCCCGAATTCAGCACCGCCACGCACAGCCGCCCGCACTCAGCACAGCCACGCACAGCCGCCCGTACTCACCACAGCCACGCACAGCCGCCCGCACTCACCACAGCCACGAACAGCCGCCCGCACTCACCACAGCCATGCACAGCTGCCCGCACTCACCACAGCCACGCACAGCCGCCCGCACTCACCACAGCTACGCACAGCCGCCGGCACTCAGCACAGCCACGCACAGCCACCGGCACTCAGCACAGCCATGCACAGCCGCCCGCACTCAGCACCGCCACGCACAGCCGCCCGCACTCAGCACCGCCACGCACAGCCGCCCGCACTCAGCACCGCCACGCACAGCCGCCCGCACTCAGCACAGCCACGCACAGCCGCCCGCACTCAGCACCGCCACGCACAGCCGCCCCCACTCAGCACCGCCCCGCACAGCTGCCCGCACTCAGCACCGCCACGCACAGCCGCCCGCACTCACCACAGCCATGCACAGCCGCCGGCACTCAGCACCGCCACGCACAGCCGCCCACACTCAGCACCGCCACGCACAGCCGCCCGCACTCAGCACAGCCACGCACAGCTGCCCGCACTCAGCACAGCCGCCCGCACTCAGCACAGCCGCCCGCACTCAGCATTGCCACGCACAGCCGCCCGCACTCAGGACAGCCGCCTGCACTCAGCACCGCCACGCACAGCCACCCGCACTCAGCACCGCCACGCACAACCGCCCGCACTCAGCACCGCCACGCACAGCCGCCCGCACTCAGCATTGCCACGCACAGCCGCCCGCACTCAGGACAGCCGCCCGCACTCAGCACCGCCACGCACAGCCACCCGCACTCAGCACCACCACGCACAGCTGCCCGCATTCAGCACCGCCACGCACAGCTGCCCGAATTCAGCACCGCCACGCACAGCCGCCCGCACTCAGCACAGCCACGCACAGCCGCCCGCACTCACGACAGCCACGCACAGCCGCCCGCACTCACCACAGCCACGAACAGCCGCCCGCACTCACCACAGCCATGCACAGCTGCCCGCACTCACCACAGCCACGCACAGCCGCCCGCACTCACCACAGCTACGCACAGCCGCCGGCACTCAGCACAGCCACGCACAGCCGCCCGCACTCAGCATTGCCACGCACAGCCGCCCGCACTCAGGACAGCCGCCCGCACTCAGCACCGCCACGCACAGCCACCCGCACTCAGCACCGCCACGCACAGCCGCCCGCACTCAGCACCGCCACGCACAGCCGCCCGCACTCAGCATTGCCACGCACATCCGCCCGCACTCAGGACAGCCGCCCGCCCTCAGCACCGCCACGCACAGCCACCCGCACTCAGCACCACCACGCACAGCTGCCCGCATTCAGCACCGCCACGCACAGCTGCCCGAATTCAGCACCGCCACGCACAGCCGCCCGCACTCAGCACAGCCACGCACAGCTGCCCGCACTCACCACAGCCACGCACAGCCGCCCGCACTCACCACAGCCACGAACAGCCGCCCGCACTCACCACAGCCATGCACAGCTGCCCGCACTCACCACAGCCACGCACAGCCGCCCGCACTCACCACAGCTACGCACAGCCGCCGGCACTCAGCACAGCCACGCACAGCCGCCGGCACTCAGCACAGCCACGCACAGCCGCCCGCACTCAGCACCGCCACGCACAGCCGCCCACACTCAGCACCGCCACGCACAGCCGCCCGCACTCAGCACCGCCACGCACAGCCGCCCGCACTCAGCACAGCCACGCACAGCCGCCCGCACTCAGCACCGCCACGCACAGCCGCCCCCACTCAGCACCGCCCCGCACAGCTGCCCGCACTCAGCACCGCCACGCACAGCCGCCCGCACTCACCACAGCCATGCACAGCCGCCGGCACTCAGCACCGCCACGCACAGCCGCCCACACTCAGCACCGCCACGCACAGCCGCCCGCACTCAGCACAGCCACGCACAGCTGCCCGCACTCAGCACAGCCGCCCGCACTCAGCACAGCCGCCCGCACTCAGCATTGCCACGCACAGCCGCCCGCACTCAGGACAGCCGCCCGCACTCAGCACCGCCACGCACAGCCACCCGCACTCAGCACCGCCATGCACAGCCGCCCGCACTCAGCACCGCCACGCACAGCCGCCCGCACTCAGCATTGCCACGCACATCCGCCCGCACTCAGGACAGCCGCCCGCCCTCAGCACCGCCACGCACAGCCACCCGCACTCAGCACCACCACGCACAGCTGCCCGCATTCAGCACCGCCATGCACAGCTGCCCGAATTCAGCACCGCCACGCACAGCCGCCCGCACTCAGCAGGGCCACGCACAGCCGCCCGCACTCACCACAGCCACGCACAGCCGCCCGCACTCACCACAGCCACGAACAGCCGCCCGCACTCACCACAGCCATGCACAGCTGCCCGCACTCACCACAGCCACGCACAGCCGCCCGCACTCACCACAGCTACGCACAGCCGCCGGCACTCAGCACAGCCACGCACAGCCGCCGGCACTCAGCACAGCCACGCACAGCCGCCCGCACTCAGCACCGCCACGCACAGCCGCCCGCACTCAGCACCGCCACGCACAGCCGCCCGCACTCAGCACCGCCACGCACAGCCGCCCGCACTCAGCACAGCCACGCACAGCCGCCCGCACTCAGCACCGCCACGCACAGCCGCCCCCACTCAGCATTGCCACGCACATCCGCCCGCACTCAGGACAGCCGCCCGCCCTCAGCACCGCCACGCACAGCCACCCGCACTCAGCACCACCACGCACAGCTGCCCGCATTCAGCACCGCCACGCACAGCTGCCCGAATTCAGCACCGCCACGCACAGCCGCCCGCACTCAGCACAGCCACGCACAGCTGCCCGCACTCACCACAGCCACGCACAGCCGCCCGCACTCACCACAGCCACGAACAGCCGCCCGCACTCACCACAGCCATGCACAGCTGCCCGCACTCACCACAGCCACGCACAGCCGCCCGCACTCACCACAGCTACGCACAGCCGCCGGCACTCAGCACAGCCACGCACAGCCGCCGGCACTCAGCACAGCCACGCACAGCCGCCCGCACTCAGCACCGCCACGCACAGCCGCCCGCACTCAGCACCGCCACGCACAGCCGCCCGCACTCAGCACCGCCACGCACAGCCGCCCGCACTCAGCACAGCCACGCACAGCCGCCCGCACTCAGCACCGCCACGCACAGCCGCCCCCACTCAGCACCGCCCCGCACAGCTGCCCGCACTCAGCACCGCCACGCACAGCCGCCCGCACTCACCACAGCCATGCACAGCCGCCGGCACTCAGCACCGCCACGCACAGCCGCCCACACTCAGCACCGCCACGCACAGCCGCCCGCACTCAGCACAGCCACGCACAGCTGCCCGCACTCAGCACAGCCGCCCGCACTCAGCACAGCCGCCCGCACTCAGCATTGCCACGCACAGCCGCCCGCACTCAGGACAGCCGCCCGCACTCAGCACCGCCACGCACAGCCACCCGCACTCAGCACCGCCATGCACAGCCGCCCGCACTCAGCACCGCCACGCACAGCCGCCCGCACTCAGCATTGCCACGCACATCCGCCCGCACTCAGGACAGCCGCCCGCCCTCAGCACCGCCACGCACAGCCACCCGCACTCAGCACCACCACGCACAGCTGCCCGCATTCAGCACCGCCACGCACAGCTGCCCGAATTCAGCACCGCCACGCACAGCCGCCCGCACTCAGCAGGGCCACGCACAGCCGCCCGCACTCACCACAGCCACGCACAGCCGCCCGCACTCACCACAGCCACGAACAGCCGCCCGCACTCACCACAGCCATGCACAGCTGCCCGCACTCACCACAGCCACGCACAGCCGCCCGCACTCACCACAGCTACGCACAGCCGCCGGCACTCAGCACAGCCACGCACAGCCGCCGGCACTCAGCACAGCCACGCACAGCCGCCCGCACTCAGCACCGCCACGCACAGCCGCCCGCACTCAGCACCGCCACGCACAGCCGCCCGCACTCAGCACCGCCACGCACAGCCGCCCGCACTCAGCACAGCCACGCACAGCCGCCCGCACTCAGCACCGCCACGCACAGCCGCCCCCACTCAGCACCGCCCCGCACAGCTGCCCGCACTCAGCACCGCAACGCACAGCCGCCCGCACTCACCACAGCCATGCACAGCCGCCGGCACTCAGCACCGCCACGCACAGCCGCCCACACTCAGCACCGCCACGCACAGCTGCCCGCACTCACCACAGCCATGCACAGCCGCCGGCACTCAGCACCGCCACGCACAGCCGCCCACACTCAGCACCGCCACGCACAGCCGCCCGCACTCAGCACAGCCGCCCGCACTCAGCACAGCCGCCTGCACTCAGCACAGCCACCCGCACTCAGCACAGCCGCACTCGGGCAGTAGAGCCGGAGAGAGAAAGATGGGAGCAACATATGGCAGAATGGAAACAGGAACAGGCAGAATGGGTGCAGCACATTACAACAGAATGGGGGTGCAGGATGGGAGCAGCACATGATAGAATGGGGGCATGGGATGGGAGCAGCACATGACAGAATGGGGGCGTGGGATGGGAGCAGCACATAACAGAATGATTGCGCACGATGGGAGCAGCACATGACAGAATGGGGGTGCACACATGACAGGATGGGGGTGCAGGATGGGAGCACATGACAGGATGGGGCACAGGATGGGAGCAGCACATGACAGAATGGGGGCACAGGATGGGAGCAGCACATGACAGAATGGGGGCACACACATGACAGGATGGGGGTGTAGGATGGAGCAGCATAAGATAGAATGGGAGCGCAGGATGGAGCAGCACATGACAGGATGGGGGCGCAGGATGGAGCAGCACATGACAGGATGGGAGAGCAAGATGGGAGCAGCACATACCAGGATGGAGACCATATACCAATATAAATGCTCGCCACCCGGGCGTAGAACGGGTTCAATAGCTAGTATACCTATAAGGCTGTTAGCTAAGGTCATTCCATTGTTTTGAAGTACATTGGAGCACTGGCAAAGTTAAGAATATGAATAATCCTTACAGACTTCAGGGGGGCAACTGAAATGTTAGACATTTTGCTTCCCATAGATGTGAACGAATTTAGAAGACCTCTTGTCCCTGATCGGAACATCACCAGGACTGGACACAGACAGAAGAGGGCCCCTGTGCAAAAACAGTATATGGACCTTTTGCAGTCCAATAGCTCATCATAATGTACAATCCCACCCGCTTCGGAGGTAGAAGTAGCCTCCTTATCTCCCGTATGGCTGTACAAGTTGCACCAATGATATGTCTGCCACTGCAAATCACAAAATATAGTACATCCCTCAGATAGTACAGAAAATCACACAATATAGCACATCACTTAGATAGCACAGCCATCACACAGTATATGTGATAGTACATAGTGCATAGAAGTTCGATTCGCAGCTACCGTATATTATTCTCTGAGAATTGAATGTTCTCTATTAGGCTGTGTGCACACGTAGCATATTTTTCGCGTTTTTTTCGTGGTTTTTCACTATAAAAATGCTATAAAACCGCGAAAAAAACGCTTACATTAAGCATCCTATGTAATAGAATGCATTCCGCATTTTTTGTGCACATGCTGCATTTTTTTCCTGAGCGGAATCGCATTCCAGAAAAAAACGCAGCATGTTCATTAAAATTGCGGAATCGCGGCAATTCTGCACCCATAGGAGTGCATTGATCTGCTTACCTCCTGCACGGGGCTGTGCACACCATGCGGGAAGCAAGCAGATCATGTGCGGTTGGTACCCAGGGTGGAGGAGAGGAGACTCTCCTCCACGGACTGGGCACCATATAATTGGTAAAAAATAAAGAATTAAAATAAAAAATAGTCCTATACTCACCCTCTGATGGCCCCCGAAGTGTTCCCGCCTTTCCGGTGCATGATCTCTCTTCCGTTCCTATAGATGATGTGGTTCAGGACCTGTGATGACGTCACTGTCTTGTGATTGGTCGCGTGACCGCTCATGTGACTCACGCGACCAATCACAAGACAGTGACGTCATCGCAGGCCCTTCACTGCACTCCAGCTATAGGAACGGATGCCGCTGAGGTCTGCAGGTGAGTATAACCATGTTTTTTATTTTTTTTATTATTTTTAAACATTCGATCTTTTACTATAGATGCTGCATAGGCTGCATCTATAGTAAAAAGTTGGTCACACTTGTCAAACCCTATGTTTGACAAGTGTGACCAACCTGTCAGTCAGTTTTCCAAGCGATGCTACAGATCGCTTGGAAAACTCTAGGAAAATTCTGCAAGCTAATTATGCTTGCAAAACGCTAGTTTTCTGCAGGTATATGCATGCTAATTCTGCATGCGATATACCCGCGGCAGGAGGCGCAGAATTGCCGCGGAAATTTCCGCGGCAATTCTGCAACGTGTGAACTTTTATGCTGTTTTTTTTTTTAAATGAATACTCACTTCTCTGCTCACCTGTCCTCCTGTCCCAGTCCTCCATTACTCTTCCTATTTCCCCATTATGTAGAGCTACCTTGGCCTCTTCATTCTAGGCCAGGGCTTCCAGCATGACCAGAACTCTAATATCACTGCACACAGTACAGTCATTTGGGCCATGTATGTTGTAACATCATGACATCATAACATACACCACAATGGCATGGGGTGAGTATAATTTTTTCTTAACAGTTTTCCTGGACCTCTATGTTACAGCAAAATGGCAGCCGTCGCTGGCCACCATTTTGCACAAAAAAAATCCATGTTCTGTAGTGTACAAATTTATGTAAAAAATACATTTATGTTTATAGTTTCCACAATAGTACCTGCAAATTTAGGGGGAAAAATGCCAAAACTGGTCAATTCGGATTTCAAAAGATTCAACTATCTATAGTGCTGGAAAGCAGAAAATTCACAAAAGCTACACCAATAACCACTTCATGATCCAACAACTGATATTTGGCACATGACAATAGGTACATGGATTGCGCAGGGTTAGATTCAGATCAAGACAGACGGATGGATGGATAGATAAAGATAGATAGATAGATAGATAGATAGATAGATAGATAGATAGATATGAGATAGATAGATAGATAGATAGATAGATAGATAGATAGATAGATGAATAGATAGATAGATATGAGAAAGATATTTCATAATTGTTCTTTTTACTACTTCCTTTCTGTTCACTTTATCGTTTATTCTGTGACTTGTCACTGTAGGTGGTCCTTCCTGCCTTCCACACTGTTTAACACATGAGGGTCAATGGCCTTTAAAGTTATTTTCTTTGTCCAACTGTTAATGCGTATTTTTTATAATTTCAAAAAATAATTTAATATCAAATGTGTTGTTATCCAGTGTAATGCCTTTGCTATGTAAAGAACGGAGGGTGATTGTGAATCACATATCAATTACTTTCAGAGCCTAACATGTCTTAGATAACCTGAGGTGTGATCAAAGATCACACATCCGCTGCTGAGTAGTAAAAATGAATTTGATTAAAATTCTGCTGCTCTGCACAAAACGGCTCATTGTCAGACGAGCTCGTTCCATAGGTAAAAAAAAAAATATTCCTCTGCTTTTAGATGTACAATATTTCTTCTGACCGTAATTGAGTTTTGTACAGCACAGAAGATATATAGGCGGCCATACAACTGTATAAATGCCGGATGATCGTATAACTGATGATTGATTGGATAAGGACACATAGGGTGCGATCTTTAAGAGATCAAGATGTGTTTGTGTATACATAGACAAGAGTCTCTAGAGCCAAAATCAATATGATGTACACCTCTTATATCAAATATTTTTTGCTTTAATTCCAAGACAGGATGGCCCATCAGATGTTTGCCCATCTTCTTGCTAGCTCTTAAATTGCAAGTTTGTGTGTTGTTGACCCATGCTAAGGATAGGTCATCAATATCGGATCTGAGGTGGTCCAATACCTTGCATTCTCACCAATCAGCTGTTATTTGCTCAAATGCTGCACATGAGAAGCAAGTTTAGTTCCATTCAATGGATTGTTGTCCTGCTGGAAGGTGAACTTGCGCTCAAGTCTCAATTTATTTGCAGCCTCTGACAGGTTTTCCTCCAGGACTGAAAAAAACGATTCTATCAATATAAATAGGGTCAACTATTATTGAAAAGCAACTGAGAAAAAAAACTTAAAAATAACTTTTAATGTAATTCACTAAAAGGCATATATTAATTATCCGAAACCCATTAAAACGGGGCACTTAAACACCAGGAAGAATAGATATATGATATATAAGCTAACAGTCCCTAGTGGGCCCCATAGAGCTGTTATCCTACCTACCTGTGGAGGTTGGCACCCTAAGCATTCAACATGGTCCCCCTGCTTGACATTGGCTGTCCCTTTTAACCCTGGTGTCCCCTAATGCTAATAGGCATACAATCACGACAACACAAACACACAAAAACTGGATTGCTAGATTAGTGCTCCAATATCTTTTAGCCTATATATTTGTAGATATTTGTTAATACGTAGTAGTTGGCAAATAAATCTATCATTGGACTGGTCATGCCAACCAGGAATATCACACAAAGTGATTTAAATAGATTTTAGACTGCCCCCCCAAAAGAAAAGATAAACCTGTCGTCTCAGTCAAATGTGGTGATAAATTCCCTTTAATGGAAAGTACTCCTACCAGGTCAGGGCACAGCAATGGGAAGACCTTGTACCCTTACCTATGCTAATTTGCTACTTTTGTCTGGTGGGAAGATACAGTGGTCTTCAAGGACTGGGATGTCATCTGGATCCCCCATATTCAATATTGGGGGCGTTACATTGGTGACAACCTTATCCTTTGGTCAGGAGATCACCCCTTGCCATTAAAGAGTGGAATCCCAAAGGGGCAGTTCCTTAGGTTGCATTGAAATTGTTCACACTAAGCGACTTTGCAGCAAGAACGACGACGATCCGTGACGTTGCAGCGTCCTGGATAGCGATCTCGTTGTGTTTGACACGCAGCAGCGATCTGGATCCCGCTGTGATATCGCTGGTCGGAGCTAGAAGTCCACAACTTTATTTCGTCGCTGATCACCCGCTGTCATCGCTGGATCGGCATGTGTGACGCCGATCCAGCGATGTGTTCACTTGTAACCAGGGTAAATATCGGGTTACTAAGCGCAGGGCCACGCTTAGTAACCCGATACTTACCCTGGTTACCATTGTAAAAGTAATAAAGAAAACAGTACATACTCACATTCTGATGTCTATCACGTCCCCTGGCGTCCACAGGGTTACGCACTGCTGCTCAGAGCTTCCTGCACTGACTGTGTCAGCGCCGGCCGTAAAGCAGAGCACAGCGGTGACGTCACAGACGAGACAGACATCAGAATGTGAGTATGTACTGTATTTTTTTTTTACTTTTACAATGGTAACCAGGGTAAATATCGGGTTACTAAGCGCGGCTCTGCACTTAGTAACCCGATGTTTACCCTGGTTACCCGGGTGCTGCAGGGGGACTTCGGCATCGTTGAAGACAGTTTCAATGATGCCAAAGTCGTTCCCCTGATCGTTGGTCGCTGGAGAGAGCTGTCTGTGTGACAGCTCCCCAGCGACCACACATCGACTTACCAACAATCACGGCCAGGTCGTATCGCTGGTCGTGATCGTTGGTAAGTCGTTTAGTGTAACGGTACCTTTAGTCTATGGCAAACTACTGTGATAAAGCCATTGACCTTGAGAAAAGGTTTAACCCCTTCATGACCTTGGGATTTTCAGTTTTTCTGTGTTCGTTTTTCGCTCCCCCCTTCCCAGAGCCATAACTTTTTTACTTTTCCATCAATATGGCCATGTGAGGGCTTATTTTTTGCGAAACGAGTTGTACTGTTGAACGACATCGTTGGTTTTACCATGTTGTGCACTAGAAAGCGGGAAAAAAAATTCAAGTGCGGTGAAATTGCAAAAAGAGTGCAATCCCACACTTGTTTTTTGTTTGGCTTTTTTACTAAGTTCACTAAATGCTAAAACTGACCTGCCATTATGATTCTCCAGGTCATTACGAGTTCATAGACACCAAACATGTCTAGATTCTCTTTTATCTAAGTGGTGAAAACAAATTCCAAACTTTGCTAAAACAAAAAAAAATTGCGCCATTTTCCGATACTGTAGCGTCTCCATTTTTCGTGATCTGGGGTCGGTTGAGAGCTTATTTTTTGTGTTCCAAGCTGGCATTTTTATTGATACCACCTTTGTGCAGATACGTTCTTTTGATTGCCCGTTATTGCATTTTAATGCAATGTCGCGGCGACAAAAAAAACGTAATTCTGGCGTTTCTAATTTTTTTATCACTACGCTGTTTAGCGATCAGGTTAATGCTTTTTTTATTGCTTGATCTGATTCTGAATGCGGCGATACTAAATATGTGTAGGTTTGATTTTTTTATTGTTTTATTTTGAATGGGTCGAAAGGGGGGTGATTTAAACTTTTTTTTTTTTTTCACTTTTTTTCACTTTTTTTTTACTTTTGCCATGATTCAATAGCCTCCATGGGAGGCTAGAAGCTGGCACAACTCGATCAGCTCAGCTACATAGCAGCGATTATCAGATCGCTGCTATGTAGCTGAATTGCAGGCTTGTTATGAGCCCCGACCACAGGGTGGCGCTCACAGCAAACCGGCATCAGTGACCATAGAGGTTTCAAGGTCCTCTATGGTTACTATGCAGACACATCGCTGACCCCCAATCATGTGACGGGGGTCGGCGATGCGCTCATTTCCGGCCCTATGGCTGGAATTCCCGGTTAAATGCCGCTGTCAGCGTTTGACAGTGGCATTTAACTAGTTAATAGTGGCGGGTGAATCACGATTTCACCCAACGCTATTGCAGGCACATGTCAGCTGTTCAAAACAGCTGACATGTCCCGGCTTTGATGCGGACTCACGGCCAGAGCCCGCATCAAAGCGGGGGTTCTGACCTCGGACATACTATTCCGTCTGAGGTCAGAAAGGGGTTAAACATTGAGGATATCCAGGACAAGTGGTACATTTTTCCTCTAATAATGCCTTTCAGAATAGCAGACAATCATTACTGATTCCAAGACCTGAACTGAAGTCTAATCCGATTATGAGACTGATAGACACCAATGATGACCAACAAAAAAAGATTATGGATATACTCAAGAAATACTGGAGGATCCTAAGGGCTGATCCAGATATTAAAGAATGAATTTCCCAAATCCGGTCTTTCCCTTTTGGAGAGGTAAATCAATCAAAAACCATGTAGTCCAAAGTCCATAGTTTCGACCTGAAAAAAGAAGGTACTTGGCTGAACAATAGATCAGTGGCAGCGTGGTGGCGCAGTGGTTAGCACAGCAGCCTTGCAGTGCTGGAGTCCTGGGTTCAAACCCCACCAAGGACAACATCTGCAAAGAGTTTGTATGTTCTCTCCGTGTTTGTGTGGGTTTCATCTGGGTACTCCGGTTTCCTCCCACATTCCAAAGACATACTGATAGGGAATTTAGATTGTGAGCCCCAATGGGGCAGTGATGATAATGTGTGCAAACTGTAAAGCGCTGCGGAATATGTTAGCACTATATAAAGATTATTATTATTTATTATCAGTGGGTACCTTTAAATGTGGACACTGTAGTTTATGTTGATATTTCACTTTCAGAAGCATAGTGACTAATAGGACGTATAGAAACAAGCAATTCGATAACTGCAAAACATCTGGAGTGGTTTACCTGTGTACCTGCACATGTCCAAAAGATTATGTTGGTAAAGCCAAAAGACAATTGAGAGTTCATATTGGGGAACATTTAGAAGACATAAGAAATAAAAGAGATTCACCACTGGCACGCCATATTAATACATTTCATGGTGGCAACCTTGAATCTTTCTCCTTTCAAGTAATAGAGGTGGTCACACCTTCTATTCGCCAAGGGGTTTTGGATAGGAAGATCATCCAATGTGAAAGCAGATGGATATTTTGGTTGAAATCTATGAGCCCCGGAAGACTCAATGAACAAATCAGTTTCACAAGCTTCATCTGGCCTTCTGACCAGGGGTGGATTAAGGGTAGCCAGGGCCCCAGGCAGTTCAGACACTGTGGGCCCCCCGGTCATGTGACGGGGTCATGTGATGGGGTCATGTGATGGGGTCATGCGACGGGGTCATCATATACCTGAACCAGATTATTCCAGAAAAATAGTTGCTGTGTGAAACTATAACCTGTCAAACATCCATTGATCTAGTCAATTTACCCTTCAGTTCAGAATATAGTATACAGTGTATAGTATAACACTGACTCACCAGTGACATCTCTAGGTGAAGTCCTTTATCTTTCATCCAGAACAGACTGCCATCACTTCATCCAGCCAGGACTCTTCTCTGCAGGAAATAACACAGTTATCTCGAGGTCCGCTTGCAGAACACATTACTGAATTTTTCCCAACTTCTACATTACACCACATGAAGAAAAAGAGGCGACAAAGTGTCACTCTACACAGTAACAGGACCGCCCCCCCATTTAAAACAGTGTCCTCAAAAAATAATATAAATACATCACTGCAGTAATAATATCCCTTAATTAGCCCCTATGGTAATAAAAATATCCCCCATCCTGGCCGGGTGTATCTCATTCCTGGCACCAGCCATATGTTCTCCCATCCTGCCCTCATGAGTATCCATCCTGCCCCATATGATCTCCCCATCCTGCCCCATCAGTCTCCATCGTATCCATCCTGCCCCATGATCCTGCATGATCTGTCTCCAATCCTGCCCCATGTCTTTCATTCTGCCCCGTGTCTCCAATCATGCCCCATATCTACATTCTGCCCATGTCTCCAGCATCTCTGCCCTTAGTGTCCAGCATCTCTGCCCCCAGTGTCCAGCAACTCTGCCCCCAGTGTCCAGCATCCTGCCCCCAGTGTCTCCAGCATATTGCCCCAGTGTGTCCAGCATATTGCCCCCAGTGTCTCCAGCATTCTGCCCCAGTGTGTCCAGCATCCTGCCCCCAGTGTCTCCAGCATATTGCCCCAGTGTGTCCAGCATCCTGCCCCCAGTGTGTCCAGCATTCTGCCCCAGTATGTCCAACATCCTGTCCCCAGTGTGTCCAGCATATTGTCCCCAGTGTGTCCAGCAATCTGCCCCAGTGTGTCCAGCATCTTGCCCCCAGTGTCTCCAGCATATTGCCCCCAGTGTCTCCAGCATATTGCCCCCAGCATGTCCAGCATTTCTGCCCCCAGTGTGTCCAGCATTTCTGCCCCCAGTGTCTTCAGCATTCTGCCCCGGGATCGCCGCTTTCAAAGAAAAAAAAAAAACAAAACACGAGTTCTTACTTACCTAGCCGCTCTCCTGCGGCGGCCGGCGGGCGAAGCTTCCTCCCTCCACGCAGGTGAAGCGCGCACTCGCCGGCAGCTGACAATGATGTCAGATGCCGGTGACGTGCGCGCTGCGGCACACGTCAGCTGCCAGCCTCCGATTGGCTGGTGGCTGTTAACTATTGACGTGCGGGCCCGCACTGGCACGTCAATAGCCTTACTGCTGCAGCACCTGTAGGGGGGGCCCGGTGAGCAGATGAGACGGGGCCCGATGCGGGCCCCCTCTGCCCACCGGGCCCATACGCCAGTCAGGGCAGTAATGTATTATAATCCGCCACTGCTTCTGACCACCACCAACCATGACATACAAAGCCATCCACAACCTGTCTCCTCCATACATCTGTGACCTCGTCTCCCGGTACTTACCTGCACGCAACCTCCGATCCTCACAAGATCTCCTCCTCTACTCTCCTCTTATCTCCTCTTCCCACAATCGCATACAAGATTTCTCCCTCTGATCTCCCATACTCTGGAACTCTCTACCCCAACACATCAGACTCTCGCCTACCATGGAAACCTTCAAAAAGAACCTGAAGACTGACCTCTTCTGACAAGCTTACAACCTGCAGTAACCACCAATAGACCAAATTGCTGCATGACCAGCTCTACCCTCGCCTACTGTATTCTCACCCATCCCTTGTAGATTGTGAGTCCTCGTGAACAGGGTCCTCTCTCCTTATATACCAGTCGTGACTTGTATTGATTAAGATTATTGTACTTGTCTTTTATTATGTATACCCCTCCTCACATGTAAAGCGCTATGGAATAAATGGCGCTATTATAATAAATAATAATAATAGCTAGATTTTTATCTAATACATGTTTGGTAATGGCTGCAGTATGATACCATTTAAATTATTGAGATTTTGTTTAAAGAGAAAGGGGTGTGGAAATATTGACGTGATTTATTAACAAGAAAGTGTCCAATCTGCCTCCTTGGCATATATTGACAAAAAACACAGTTAATTTACTCTTAGATAGATGACCATATAAATATTTCCTTAGATAAAAACCAAGGTTGATATTAGTTCACTGTGATGAATCTCCTTTTCATCTCAAAAACTTTGATGGCAGTCGTTCATGCAGAGCTGCAACACTGCAGCTTTAAATAAGATATGTGCAGCATGTCAATGACCCTCCAATTAAAGAGGTGGAGATATAGTTGAAATATTACCACATGGGATAACCTCCCAGGTTGACACTTTATGGGCTGTGGAAAGCATTTGCATTCCAATCCTGGGACTAGCGAATGTGACGTCCTATGAAGGCTGTACAGCTGCAAAGCGAAACATGCTTGCCTTGGTGGAACGCAATTGCAATTAGGTCATGCTGTATGCATTATCCGAGATGCACGCCATGCATTCCATCTTATTCTGACATTACATTCGGTACTGAAGGCGACCTTTTTCAAATGGATGACCTTCTGCTGTAAATATAGTATATATAGTTAGAAGTATTCCCCTGATGAACCCCAAAATCGAGTTGGGACAAAGTGATAGAGGGATCTGACAGCTAACCATCAAGATTTAGTCCCTGTCCATGCTGAAGAAAAGCATTCCCACAACATGATGCTGCTACCATCATGTTTAACAGTGGGGATAATGTTTTCATGGTGATATGCAGTGTAAGTTTTCCACCACACATAGTTTTTTTATTTAGCTGAAAATGTTCTACTTTGGTCTAATCTGACTAGAGCACCTTCTTCCACATACTAGCTGTGTCCCCTACAGAGCATATGGAGAGGTGTTCTGGCCACATGAGAGTAAAGTAGAACTTTTTTACTAAATGCAAAACATTATGTGTGGTGGAAAATTAACACTGCACATCACCCTGAAGACACCATCGCCATAATCAAACATGTTGGTGGCAGTGTCATGCTGTGGGGATGCGTTTCTTCAGCTTGGATAGGGAATATTGTCAGAGTTAATGGAAAGATGGACGGAGCTAAATATTATTATTGTTTATCATAGCGCTATTTGTTTCATGGCGCTTTACATGTGAAAATGGGTATACATAATAAAAAAACAAGTACAATAATGCTGAACTAAACAAGTCACCGACTGGTACAAGAGGAAAGAGTACCCTGCTCGCGATGGTTGTCAATCTACAAGGGATGTGTAAGGATATAGTAGATGAGGGTAGAGCTAGTCATGAAGCAGTGTGGTGGAGTGAGAATTACTGCAAGTTGTAGGCTTGTTTTTGAAGAGGTAGGACTTCAGTTTCCTTGGTAGGCGAGGGTCTGATACGTTGGGTTACAGAGAAATATGGCAATCCTGGAGGAAAACCTATTAGAGGCTGCAAAAGACTGGAGACTGGTGCACATGTTTACCCTGCAGTTTATACTGCCAGATATACAATGGAATGGTTTAGATTAAAGCATATTCATGCATGTGAATGGCCCAGTTACAGTCCAGACTGATATCTCATTGAGAATTTGTGTCAAGACTGGAAAATTGCTGTTCTCAGAAGAATGGGCAAATATTTTATCCTCTAGATATGCTAAGCTTGTAGAGACAGACCCCAAAAGACGTGTAGCCGTACTTGCAGCTAAAAGGGGTCCTACAAAGTATCCACTAAGCGGGGCCGAATATAAATGCATGTCACAATTTTCAGATTTATATTTTTTAAATATTTAGAAAAACATGTATTTTACACTTCAGAAATACTTTCTACTTTGTGTTACAATTAAGTTTGTGGGTGTAACATAAAAAAAAATGTAGGAAAGTTCGCAGGGAATGAACACTAAGACACTGCAGATAAGGCTACACCTGATGAGCAGCCATTCATTGACTGCAGTCAGCATGTGACACAAGTCATGTCATGCTCCGGGAACAGAGCAGAAGATGAGTACGGTATATACTGTTTTCATTTTATATCGATTGATTAAATTGGGGTTCTCCAGTAGCGGAAAACACTTTCAATTTTAAAAAGTTTGATTTGGAGTTACTATATTACAAAAGTGAATATGAGCCAAAGTAGAATTGATTTATTTACCAGGCAGCTTATTAACAAAGATTTAGGAGCAGAACTTCTCTGCAGTCTGGCCTCCAACTCCAATGATAAATGAACTTGCCAAGTACAATATAAATGTAAAAATATAAGGCGTAGAGATTAACCCATCTTATCCAGCAGCAGATATTACCAGATGTGACAGTAATCTAAATTCCTAGCAGACACTTTTAGCACTTCTTCTGCTTGTGTTTTGATTTAGGATTAGCACAAACCTCTCACGATTAAATACATGTAGATGAAAAACACATTTCAAGAAGTCAAATATAATGAGAATAGGGAACCTGGAAATGTTCTCTCAAGAATTTCCTTCCTTTCCTTTTTCCTTGTCAGCATGTACAAAACTGCTTTAAATCTGTTATGGAATAGTTATGTCGTGGAAAATAAAAGGAAGATCAAAATGACTGTTTAAACCAAGCACATATGCTTAGTGCACCGTTGGCGTGGAGGGACAGTTCAGCACGCCTTCCTACCTACTTGTTTTCTATCTATATCCTCCTTTGCCTCTTATAAATCTAGACCTATCAAAAGGGAAGAGGAATGTGGAGATAGATGCAAAACATGTAGCTGGGAAGGTGGAGTGAGTGTCTGTGTTTTGTTTCAACAGTTGTTTTGTTCCAACAGACTCTTTGTAATGATGTTGTTCATTTTGGAGCTAATTTACCAAGCCTGGAGTTTTGTATGCAATGTGATGCCGAGTTCTTTGGAGGAAGATGCGACAAATGAATCAAGGGTCATGCAGCATAAATTTAGCCCATCTTTCTGTTGTCTTGTGGCAGAGACAGAAAAGTTCTACACTCATGGACTCGAGTTTGAATGCATAAACTTTAATTAATTTATCAAGCTGTACTAGGTCACACCTTTCAACTAAGCTCTGTCCAGTGGAGTGAAAATGTCAAAATTCTCAAAATACATTTTGTGCACTATTTTTGTGACATTTCCAAGTTTTACACCAGTTTTCTGGTGCAACCGGTTTGATGAATCAGATACATTTACCACCGACTCATCAAGACCGTTGCAGTTCACACTCCTCCTGAAAAGAGAGCATGGTGGAGTCAGAGGCGCTGGATTCCTTTGCATGTCTCTTAGTGAATCAGGCGGGTCCTAAAAGTTATGTGTGTCTTTGTAAACTGTGCAACAACTTGTCATGAATTAGACAAGCGGGTGTTGCCATGCCCCATCTATTGCGCAAGCTCCCATTGTGCAAAATTTTGAATATTTCCAACCTTTTTAACACCTTTATCTTTAATTTAGCAAATGTGCTTGGGGCATAATTTTGTGGCACTGACTGATATATGTATTTGTATCACAGGTTTTCCCCCTAAACTTTTTACTGTTGAATTCCTCCCAGAGCAGCATTACACAGTGTACAGAGCAGTGCTGTTCCAGTGCCGCTCACTACATGCATCTGACTGCTGCCAGTAGTGCAAACAGCTAAACGGTGAAGGTTCCGGGTGTTACCCCCACCAATCTGATTTACTTAATCAAGATATTATTGGGGGAAGGGGGGGGTGGATTGAAGCAGTGTGAGTGACAGCTGTGCCACTGCACAGATTCTTTCACCTTCCTAAAACAGAGTGTGATCAGTGGGCTGCATTGTGGTGAAAGAAGTTGTGTAGTGAGGCAGCCATCACTCACCCTGCTTCTATTACCGCACCCTGAAAACTATCCATTTCAGGGCTGAGACAGAAGCTGTAGGGTGGCACTGGTTTCACTCAAGCTGGTTCAATCATCGTCTCCTCATGGTGTCTTGTTTAAGTGAAAGAGAGAGACTTAGGAAGCATGGCAGCAGTGAAAGAAATTGTGCTCACTTTTTTCTGCTTCCTTCACCACAGTTGATTTGTGATCTCATCAGAGGACAGTAGTGAAAGAGGCTATAGTAGGTGATCACATCACTGTTCCAGATGAAGTCCTGTTTCCATGGAAGTGATAGAAGATGCTTGGAAATGACAGGGTGACCATCCCCCTGTAATGTTCTATTTGAGACTCCCCTTGAACGCAACGCCACAGGAGGTACAGTAAAGAAATAAAACAGATATAGGGGATAGCTATAGGGAGAAGTAGTTAGGGCTTAAAAATAGATATTTATAAAGGGCATTAAATGTATCAGACAATCCCTTTAAGGAAATGAAACTCCACCCCCACTTCCTGCCCTTGGCTAATGTCAGCTAATTCCTTTAACTCTGAAAGCCCTAATAGGGGATTTAAAATGGGTTTCCTAAACCAGACAATTCCTTTAATGCCAATTATGGATTGATGTATTAAAAAATGGGTAAAGCTGCATAAATCTAGAATGTGCCTACAGCATGTATATATATTACATTATATACCTTTATAAGATGTATGGTATGTAAAAGCAACCAGTCATTATATCAGTCATGATATAAAAAAGAAGCGCTGAAGCATAACATCCTCCAAAATGTCAGCAATTTTCACCTTCATTTACATGATATGGCATTAATATCTTTCGACGGCGCACAATCCACGGAGGTTTCCTCATTAAGATTTTTGCTCAACAGAAAGATGTTAAAAAGTGTCTTGTCAAGTATGAAGATATTGCTGCATTTGTTCTAGCTAGGTGCACATATTATAGAAAGATCTATGATTTGCAGGAAAAAAAGACAAGGTGACAGCTGTAAGAATTAGAAGAGTACAGAATCATTAATATGTGAAAATGCAATTACAACCCAACATAAACATAGTGATGGCTGCCTGTAGCCCGAGCCGGGCCAATCTAATCAGCGACAATGAATGATGACACAAGACACTGATTAATTATTATTAATAGTCATTTATTACCAGTTGTTAATTGATGAGAAGGATTTAGTTCATTTTAATTGTGTCCTAACTAATATGAAATTACTGTACAGTAGGTGATAAAAGGTTTGGGTAACCACTCAATGAGTTGGTGAAAATGGAATAAATAGTAACACACAAAATAGCGCAAATTGTATTCAAGATAATGTGTTTAGTGCAACAACTCACAAATTAGTGGATATATTTTTCCTAATGTAAACCATATTTATACATTAGTATATTGCTTTGCTCAGTGGATGATTTCACAAACTCCCCTCTCCCGCTCTCTGACCACAACCTTCTTTCATTCTCTATCAAGAACTGCCATCCCACTCAGGTCACCCCCACTTTCCACACTTATAGAAAGATACAGGCCATTAACACCCAGAAACTTATGAAGAACTTGCAGTCCTCATTGGCCCCTATCTCCTCCATCTCATGTCCTGATTCTGCTCTGAAACATTACAATGAAACCCTGCAAAGTGCCCTGGATGAAGCTGCACCTCCTATACATAGAACAACTTGGCACAGACAGCGACAACCGTGGCACACGTTGCAAACACGTTTCCTGCAGCGGTGCTCCAGGTGCACTGAACGTCTGTGGAGAAAATCTAATCTACCTGAAGATTTCATCCATTATAAGTTCATGCTGAAAACATACAACTCTGCCATTCTCCTCTCCAAACAAACCTATTTCAACACCCTCATCACCTCGCTGTCCAATAACCCTAAACGTCTCTTTGACACTTTCCAGTCCCTATTCAACCCAAGAGTGCAGGCCCCAACCACGGATCTCCGTGCTGACGATCTGGCCAATTACTTCAAAGAAAAAATTGACCACATTCGACAGGAAATTATCTCCCAATCTCTTCATACCATGCACTGTCCTCCCTCCCCCACTGCATCTAGTTCACTCTCTGACTTTGAACCAGTTACAGAAGAAGAAGTAATCAGGCTCCTTGCATCTTCTCACCCAACCACTTGCACCAGTGACCCCATTCCGTCACATCTCCTCCAGTCACTTTACCCGGCTGTCACCTCTCACCTAACAAAAATATTCAACCTTTCTCTCACTTCCAGTATTTTTCCATCCTCATTTAAGCATGCCATCATACATCCATTACTTAAAAAACCATCCCTCGATCAAAACTGTGCCGCTAATTATAGACCTGTCTCTAATCTTCCCTTCATCTCTAAACTCCTCGAACGCCTGGTCCACTCCTGTCTTACCTGCTTTCTCTCAGATAACTCTCTTCTCAACCCTCTTCAATCTGGTTTCCGCTCTTTACACTCTACTGAAACTGCCCTCACTAAAGTCTCTAATGACCTACTAACAGCTAAATCTAATGGCACTACTCCATGCTAATTCTCTTGCTTCTCCACAGCATTCGACACTGTGGATCATCAGCTCCTCCTCACTATGCTCCGCTCCATCGGCCTCAAGGACACCGTTCTCTCCTGGTTCTCCTCCTATCTCTCTGACTGTTCCTTCACTGTATCTTTTGCTGGTTCCTCCTCCTCTCACCTTCCCCTTACTGTAGGGGTTCCTCAAGGATCAGTCCTAGGCCCCCTCCTCTTCTCTTTGTATACTGCCCCTATTGAACAAACAATCAGTAGATTTGGTTTCCAGTACCATCTCTATGCTGACGACACCCAATTATACACTTCTCCTGATATCACGCCGACCTTTTTAGAAAACACCAGTGATTGTCTTACCGCTGTCTCTAACATCATGTCCTCCCTCTATTTGAAACTGAACCTGTCAAAAAATGAACTCCTTGTGTTTTCTCCCTCTATTAACCTACATTTGCCTGACATTGCCATTTCCGTGTGTGGTTCCAACATTACTCCAAAGCAACATGCCCGCTGCCTTGGGGTCATACTTGATTCTGAGCTTTCATTCACCCCCCACATCCCATCACTGGCTCGCTCTTCTTATCTGCATCTCAAAAACATTTCTAGAATTTGCCTTTTTCTTACTTTCGACTCTGCAAAACCTCTTAGGGTATGTGTCCACGTTCAGGATTGCATCAGGATTTGGTCAGGATTTTACATCAGTATTTGTAAGCCAAAACCAGGAGTGGGTGATAAATGCAGAAGTGGTGCATATGTTTCTATTATACTTTTCTTCTATTTGTTCCACTCCTGGTTTTGGCTTACAAATACTGATGAAAAATCCTGACCAAATCCTGATGCAATCCTGATCGTTGACACATACCCTTACTGTTTCACTTATTCATTCTCATCTGGACTATTGTAACTCTCTATTAATCGGCCTCCCTCTTACCAAAATCTCCCCGCTCCAATCTGTCCTGAATGCTGCAGCCAGGATTATATTCCTCACCAACCATTACACCGATGCCTCTACCTTGTGCCAGTCATTACACTGGCTACCCATCCACTCCAGAATCCAGTACAAAACTACTACCCTCATCCACAAAGCACTCCATGGCTCTGCACCACCCTACATCTCCTCTCTGGTCTCAGTCTACCACCCTACCTGTGCCCTCCGCTCCGCTAATGACCTCAGGTTAGGATCCTCAATAATAAGAATCTCCCACTCCCGTTTCCAAGACTACACGTGCTGCGCCGATTCTTTGGAATGCACTACCCAGGTTAATACGATTAATCCCCAATCCCCAGTTTTAAGCGTGCCCTAAAAACTCATTTGTTCAGATTGGCCTACCGCTTCAACGCATTAACCTAACTATCCCTGTGTGGCCCATTTAAAAAAAAAAACTTAAGCCATAATCAGGTTCCTCGCATCATGTTCTCATACACTTTATGCAGTTAATAGCCCTCTGTGTCTGTACTGCTACATACTTAGGCAGTTAACTGGTTCATACAGCTTTACATGAACACCTGAGCCTTACACTATGGCTGGTCCGAATAATTAAAGCAATTGTTACCATCCACCTCTCGTGTCTCCCCTTTTCCTCATAGTTTGTAAGCTTGCGAGCAGGGCCCTCATTCCTCCTGGTATCTGTTTTGAACTGTGATTTCCGTTATGCTGTAATGTCTATTGTCTGTACAAGTCCCCTCTATAATTTGTTAAGCGCTGCGGAAAATGTTGGCGCTATATAAATAAAATTATTATTATTATTATTATATTGCATGGTTAAACCTACAAATAAATTTGTCACGTGTTGCAAGTCTTCTTAGTCACCCTGCTTTTTCTAGACTCCTTTTGAAAGTGTTAACATAGGTGTTTACCATCTCTGTTTACCACTCTACCCATGCCCTCCATTCTGCTAATGATCTAAGACTAAGGGTACCGTCACACATTGAAATTTCCATCGCTACGACGTTACGATTCGTGACGTTCTAGCGATATCGTTACGATATCGCTGTGTCTGACACGCTACTGCGATCAGACACCCTGCTGAGAATCGTACGTCGTAGCAGATCGTTTGGAACTTTCTTTCGTCGCTTGATCACCCGCTGACATCGCTGGATCGTTGTGTGTGACAGCGATCTAGCGATGTCTTCGCTTGTAACCAGGGTAAACATCGGGTAACTAAGCGCAGGGCCGCGCTTAGTAACCCGATGTTTACCCTGGTTACAAGCGTAAACGTAAAAAAACAAACCGTGCATACTCACCCGTCGGTGTCCTTCAGGTCCCTTGCCGTCTGCTTCCTGCTCTGAGTGCCGGCCGGAAAGTGAGAGCAGAGCGCAGCGGTGCTGCGATCTGCTCTCACTGTACGGCTGCACTCAGAGCAGGAAGCAGACGGCAAGGGACCTGAAGGACACCAACGGGTGAGTATGTACTGTTTGTTTTTTTACGTTTACGCTGGTAACCAGGGTAAACATCGGGTTACTAAGCGCGGCCCTGCGCTTAGTTACCCGATGTTTACCCTGGTTACCCGGGGACTTCGGCATCGCTCCAGCGCCGTGATTGCAACGTGTGACCGCAGTCTACGACGCTGGAGCGATGATTATACGACGCTGCGACGTCACGAATCGTGCCGTCGCAGCGATGAAAATTTCAATGTGTGACGGTACCCTAACATTCTTACAATCAGATCCTCCCACTCCTGTCACCAAAACTTTTCTCATGCTGCACCTGTTTCTTGGAATACACTACCCTAGACAATATGGTTAATTACCAGTCTCCACAGCTTTAATCCCTTTCTGATGTCGGACGGGATAGTACGTCCAATGTCATAAGCCCCGCTTTGAAGTGGGCTTTGGTGGTGAGCCCATCTCAAAGCTACGACTTGTCAGCTGTTCCCAACAGCTGACATGTGCCCGCAATAGGCACAGGCGGAATCGCGATCAGCCTGCACCTATTAACTAGTTAAATGCCGCTATCAAACTCTGACAGCATCATTTAACGCCCACTTCCGGCCATCGGGCTGGAAATACGCACACCGCTGACCCCCGTCATGTGATCGGAGGTCAGCGGTGCATCTCCTTGAGACCTCTATGGTTGCTAATGCCGAATTGTGGTCGGCGCTCATAGCAATGCAGTAATTCTACTACATAGAGGCAAACTGAGCATTGCCTCTATGTAGCAGATCCAATCAAGTTGTGGCAAAAGTAAAAAAAAATGCTTTTAAAAATATGAAAAAAAATAAAAAAATATAAAAGTTCAAATCAGCCCCCTTTTGCCCCATTCAAAATAAAACAATAAAAAAATCAAACCTACACACATAATTGGTATTTCCGCATTCAGATTCGCCCGGTCTATCAATAAGAAAAGGATTAACCTGATCGCTAAACGTCGTAGTGAGAAAAAAAATCAAAATGCCAGAATTACGTTTTTTTGGTCACCGCGACATTGCATTAAAATGCAATAACAGGAGATCAAAAGATCTTATCTGCACAAATATGGTATCATTAAAAATGTGATCTCGGCACGCAAAAAGTAAGCCCTCAGCCAACCCGAGATCACAAAAAATGGAGATGCTACGGGTATAGGAAATGGCGCAATTTGTTTTTTAGCAAATTTTGGATTTTTTTTTTTACCACTTACATAAAAAAGAACCTAGTCATGTTTGGTGTCTATGAACTCATAATGACCTGTAGAATCATAATGGCAGGTCAGTTTTAGCATTTAGGGAACCTAGCAAAAAAGCCAAACAAAAAACAAGTGTGGGATTGCATTTTTTTGCAATTTCACCGCAGTTGGAATTTTTTTCACATTTTTGAGTACATGACATGCTAAAACCAATGGTGTCTTTCAAAAGTACAACTTGTTTCGCAAAAAATAAGCCCTCATGTGGCCATATTGACACAAAAATAAAAAAGTTATGGCTTTGGGAAGGAGGGGAGCGAAAAACGAAAAAGCAAAACTAAAAAAAGCTCCGTCATGAAGGGGTTAAACATGCTTTAAAAACACATGTTTGTAGGCAGGACTAGCACATCACTTCACTAATTCATGAAAAGACTACACTTCCCAATCAATGTTTGTATCTCCTACCATCAGAGTTACGGCAGGCGACTATAGTCTAAGTAACATTAGTGGTACCCTCTAAAATGTGTTATTTCACAAAAATCCTGTAGAAAATAGTAAGTGCCAGTTTAATTTATAGAAACACTGATTAACATGTTCTGCAAATTGTTATCCACTCTTTTTGGAAGGGCGCTTCTTGTTCATAAACAATCTATCAGCACACTGGGTATTAAAATAACCCTTTACAATGATTCCTGAAAGCATTACTTCTACCTTTATTCAATCGCTTGCCTATCCTGAAAGTAAAAACATCCTTTCTGTTGTGCCTATATGCAGACAGAAGAGCAGGATGAAAGAATAAGATACCCACACTGGCTTCTTGTAATCTGCCTTGATTTCTCTGCTGCTGAAGATGGATTGCGCTTGACAGCAGGCAGTGAACAGCAAGTTATACAGAAGGGTTAAACCTAAATGCTACCATTTTGCAGTTGCTTTTCAGGGTTACGGCACCATAATTTTTAAACAAAATAATTTCTGATTGTCAATCGCCTTAGTTATAGAATGGAATCAAGTTGTCTGAAAGTAAAGAGACAATTTAAATCCATGGATATACATGACTCTGTCATTGAACAGATCTTATGCAGAATGCACAGTCACTATTTATTTCTCAGAGCAACTATAAGCGAATCAGACTTTACAATAGATTTTGGGCATTGAAATTTGTAAAATTCTTTATCAAAATTGTGGTGCATTGATAAATAACAGGATCTATGACAATGAAATAATTAAATTGCAGGATATACTGTATTCTTTTTTTATCATGGATTTGATTGCTTTCTTTCAAAACTGCCACTGATGACAAGCCGCACATTGATGCTCAATTATTCTAATTAATTGTCTCTTGTTTCCGACCAATTATGTCAGAGTGAAATTCAGATACAATTCCCAGTGCATAGATCATATATTTAGTCTCATACATAACAAGGGCTCTATTTCATTATTCATAAGATCCTATAACACCGTCATACCCTTCATATAAGTGTCTCAGTCCATATATCAGAAATTCAAAAGAAATGAAAAAAAATCACACGGTCCTAATTATATTCAAAAATAGAACATTTTCCTTATTGCTACATAGACTTGTTCCATCGTTTTGAGATTTAATAGCTCTCTCGTGGTTTAATGGAGAATTACTTTCAGTAATTGATTATTAAAATTTAAAATTGCTAACCATCTTCATTATTAGTTGAGCGAACATGTTATGCTTGTAATTAAAGTAACTTGAGGCTCATGCCGTTGACAGAATACTCAGATGGTCTTGGCACTTGATAGCTTCAAGGTTTGTGTGCAAAATAAAAATAATAGCTATCGAGTCATTTGATATCAATCTCTAACATCCTGAGAGAAAGAACAGAAAGAGCCTAATGAGGACAGATAAAATAATACCTGGGCTACATACTAATCAGAGACGAATCATTATGGCATGATATTTAAGAATGATTTGTTAATCCTGTTTATTCTAATTAGGAATACATGTCAAACTGTGGTGGAGTCATGTCCTCCAGGCAAATCATCTTTCGTACAGAAATATCAGGCAATAAATAAGCAAAGAGGATATTTTGGCTGTCAGCGCTTCACCGCACGAGTAGATCTATGTTGATGTAGAAAATAAAAAGTTAAAGCCATGGAGACACTTAGATTTTACGATAGGAGGGCCTGTCAGTGCTCCTTTTTTTTCCAACCACGTGCCAATTTTTGTTAAATTCATAAAAAGGGAAATTTGTGAACTAAGAAATGGCCCCAAATTGAAGATTTCCAGCACGGTGGCGCAGTGGTTAGCACAGCAGCCTTGCAGCGCTGGGGTCCTGGGTTCAAACCCCACCAAGGACGACATCTGCAAAGAGTTTGTATGTTCTCTCCGTGTTTGTGTGGGTTTCCTCTGGGGACTCCGGTTTCCTCCCACATTCCAAAGACATACTGATAGGGAATTTAGATTGTGAGCCCCAATGGGGACAGCGATGATAATGTGTGCAAACCTGTAAAGCGCTGCGGAGTATGTTAGCGCTATATAAAAATAAAGATTATTATTAGGCAATCCTGTGTTTGATACATATGCCTTAAACAAAGGGGTGATGAAGTATGAGTTAAAAGAGCAGTCTGCGCAAAATTTATACATTACATTATAACTGGGATAGGAAATGAGAGGATGGTGGACCATTTCCATAGCTGGTGGTCTCAACAAAAAGACAAGGTACACTCCTAGACCCATGATTAAGGTTTTACAACTGGTCAATCTGAACCTTGCGTTGCACTGATGAGAGGCTAGAACCTCCGAAACATCCTTCTGTTAATGGGTTCTGTTTTCTTTTGAAGAATACTCTGCTGTAATCTGATTTTTTTTGCAATTCAGTTTGAATCGAATGAATCAAAATGGTAATTCATTATGTTGGATTTATTTTAAGGCTGGAATTTAGCTGCCTATACAAAAGACCAGTCGGGAAGCTGTATCGAAGGACAGTTCAGGTCCGTGGTGAGGTAAGTATATATTTATTTTAAACCCTCTAGTACCAATTCATCAAAGCTGTTTTGCAAGACACATTTTGTGACTCTAGGTGCTTTCACTCCATATAAGTCCAGCTCCCTCAGGAACATAAAGTAGTGTGGCAACCCCTATTTATGAAATTCGTCAAGTCACTGACTGGAATAAAATTGTCGAAGAGGCACACCCAATGGCACACGCCACTTCTCACTTTGCCTGATTCTTTAAGAGGCATGTGTCTTTTAATGGATTAGGAGCCTTGCCCTCCATCGCACCCCCTCATCAAGACCAGCTTGAAAAATGCAAGTCTCGATGAATCAGGGCCTACGTTTATTATGCCCTTAGATCTATCTGAGGACTGTTTGAGCTCACCCCAAGTACCTGTCTTTCCATTTTCAGACTAGAAGGAGTCCCAGAGGATGGACACCCACTGAGAATATTGTGATAGCATATCCTAATCGGAATAGCCATTAAATATAGAAAAAACACCATGGAAAAGAAGGCAAAGGTACTTACCTGTCTAGGCCTCAAATTAAATGCATTATCATGGTGCAGCAGGCCCAAATAAAGATGGCGACTACACAGGTGCTGTAATACCAAATGGCACAGCCAGCCTACAATCAGGGATTGGCCGCTTGGCACACCAGTGCAAATAAATAATCTGCAGCAGTGTTAACACAGTATGCCTCCTGGACATACATCTAGAAAGTCTTCTCTTCTTTCTTACTACTCTTCATGGTAGCCAATCACAAACCTAGAACTCAATCCCTTTCCTCCTCATTAATGCATGTTGGGGACAAAACATAAGTGAGTATCTGGGATGTCAGACAGCAACAACAACAGTAAGTAAGTATAGCTTCGTGGTGATATGATTGAGGTGGGAAGAAGTTATTTCCACCCTTACCTTTTCTTGAATTTGGTCAAGTATTACAATTTCTTCAAACAAAAGTTCAGTGCAATATTGTAACATGCTAGTAAAACCCATTCTGCATACTACATTACACCTGCAGGACACACACACATAAAACAGAAATCTCAAGATAGTATCATTAAATCAAGGTTCTTCTTTTATGCCTTTCTAGTGCAGACTGTATCAGAAATAATAGAACGAATATGGCACGAACCGTAAGCAGACAATACTCTATTCCATAAAAGAGGTGTAACTGAATAGGTCAGTAATGTGTAGTTAAAATGTGCACGTTTTTCCCAGATCTAACAAACCCACTTTAAATTACTAATGTATTTATTTTCCAATACATTATGTATAAATATATAATGTATGCAGATATCTGTGGAACGACTCTAGGCTTTTACTAATAGGCTACAATCCATTTGCTGTGCATACTCTGCTGCAGATTATTTATTTGCACTGGTGTGCCAAGCGGCCAATCATTTGGTATTACAGCAACTGTGTAGTCGCCATCTTTACTTGGGCCCGCTGCACCATGATAGTACATTTGATTTGAGGCCTAGACAGGTAAGTACCTTTGCCTGTTTTTCTGTGGTGTTTTTTCCAGAATAGTGGAGTTTTTTCCTCCTTTTTTCCTCCTGTTTTGGTTTTAGCCATTAAATATAGTAGTATGTTTTAGGAGTGATGGCAGATGTGTACGGCCTCGGTCTCCTGCCCAATTGTGACCCACAGAAGCATATAATGGACTTAAAAATACTTTTTGAATGCATGAAGCTCTCAGTTAGATTCCAACCAAAGACCACAAGGCTGCAAGCAAACTATGAGCATCAACAGGGTTAATAGCATAAACTCACAAAAAAGATTGCTGCCATTTTTAAATAAAGCCTGTTTCGGAGAAAATGTAATTACAAAACAGCTTCACCGAAAATCAAATGTGAGAAAAATGAAGACAAAATCCAATGTTTAGACCCATTCCATTGGGAGAATCAATTCTGTAGAATTCCAGAAGTGCCCATGAGTGTCAGACATGAAGTGTTAAAGGGTTTGTCCAGTACTTGAACATTGATGGCTTATCCTTAGGATAGGTTATCAATGTCTGATCGGTGAGGGTGCTACACCCGGCACCCTCGCCAATCACTTAGGTCTGGTGTCGGCAACACTCAGCACCCCCACTAATCAGCTATCTCTGGTATCAGTGGTAGCTGGAATTGCTCAGTTACGGAATGGCACAGCATAGCTCCATCGATGGAATAGCGGCCCGGTACTGTACAGTCACCCCTATTGATTTGAATAGGGGGCAGATGTGCAGGACCAAGCCATGGACACTATATAGTTGACACAGCTGTGATTCTCCATGACTTAATAGTTCCAGCCACCACTAACACCAGGATCAGCTGATCAGCAGGGGGTGCTCACCCCACCGGCCAGACATTGATGACCTATCCTAAGGATGGCCCATCAATATTAAAGCCCCAGAAAACCACGTTAATAGAAGTTGTATTTGCATTATTTGTTAATTTAGCATTTCAAAGAATACATAATATAAAATGTCATAATATTAAACACATCGCTCATATATGTATAGTCTGGAAAACGCAGCAATCATGAAAAAGCAACTTCCCAAGAGTCAATATATCAACCCCCGGAGCAATATTACACTACTGATTTCTAGAAGGTGAGTGTATTAGAATCAAATAAAGAATGAAGGAGAAGGGAAAGACTTTCTCAAAGAAATTGAAGGCTACAATGTGCAACTTAATTCAAAGTTACATTTCATGTAATGCTCTGAACTTAAGCTGATAATACTGGCTTCACATCTAAGAAAGTTTCTTAAAGTTAGAAATCTATTGGAAGGAAAGATTACTACATATTTAGGTCAGTGAAAATCCTGAGTTATTAGTGTAAGTTATTTTCAGATACCTAGAGACATGGTAGTAATTTATGAAAAATATCCAACTTTTCTATTTAGTAAAATGTAGTGTTTCTAGTACATGGATTTATTTTCTATAATTCTATAAACATTTTAACATTTTATCTAATTTATCATATATTATGTTATATTTAAATCCTGCGGGATGTCCCTGTTGGAGATTTTCCCCTAACGTAAAATTGACAGACTGAACACAGTATTTCACTTCATTTTTTAATGACATTTATGCAATAATTGTGAAAAAAAAAAACAGTATAAAAGCTGAGGCAAGCAATGCAGCAGCTATTTTGTGGTGAATCTGGATAGTGAGTGGACGTCAAAAATCACAGCTCAGCAATAAAGATTGGGAGAGAAAACCATAAAAACTGAAGAAACTGTAAAGATCGTATGTAACAGCAAAGCAGTGAAGAATGATTACCATATGTCTCATCATAACCATATATATTCAAGTCACTTTGACATTACTAAAGCTGTACTTGCATTAAACAGCTTATAATAATGATAATTTTATTTATATAGTGCCAACATGTTCTGTAGCACTTTATAATTGAGCTGGGACATGTACAGACAATAAAGACAATATAAAGTAGCAGATAGTTCAACAGTTACAGGAGAAGTGAGGGCCCTGCTTGCAAGGTACAAATCTATAAGGAGATGGGGGGGTACAACGTGCTTGTCTTGTATGGTCCAGCCATCATTTTAATAAATCACAGTTATGATATAAAGATGTATGAGCCTGCCATCAGCCAGTATCTGTCCAAGTATAGTTACCAAGTGTTATTCTGTGCAAGGAGGATATGGAGACAGATGAATATAAGGGGCCATATTGTGAGGAATAATTAGAAGGGGAAACAGGGTAGGCTTAGATTAGGAATGTGAGGTGACAGACCTTGTCTAATCAGCTGAGGTTTTAAAGCTCACCTAAAAAAATGTGAGGACTAGGTATTAATCGGATTGCCTTTGGTAGAGCATTCCAGAAAACTGGCACCACATCTGAGAAGTCTTGAAGATGGAAATGGGTGGTCCAGATTATGGAGGATTATAGTCTTAGATCATTTGCAGAATGGTGAGCATGTGTAGTGTGATAGACAGAAGTGAGAAGGATATATGGTGGTGAAGAACTGTGAAGAGCTTTGTGGATGAGAATGATAAGTTTATACTGTACTCTGTAGCGGATGGATAAACAGTGCAATGACGGCGCAAGGTGGAGGAATCGGTGTAGTGGCTGGACAGAGATATGATCCTGGTTGCCACATTCAGGATGGATTGGAGAGGATATACTTTCCTAACAGGGAGACCAATAAGTAGAGAGTTGCAATAGTCCAGACGAGAGTGAATAAGAGCAACAGTAAGGCCATGTGCACACGTTCAGGATTTTTTGCGTTTTTTTCGCGTTTTTTCGCTATAAAAACGTGATAAAAACGCGAAAAAAATGCTTACATATGCCTCCTATTATTTACAGGGTATTCCGCATTTTTTGTGCAAATGTTGCGATTTTTTCCGCGAAAAAAAAGCAACATGTTCATTAAAAATGCGGAATTGCGGGGATTCCGCACACCTAGGAGTCCATTGATCTGCTTACTTCCCGCACGGGGCTGTGCACACCATGCGGGAAGTAAGCAGATTATGTGCGGATGGTACCCAGGGTGGAGGAGAGGAGACTCTCCTCCACAGACTGGGCACCATATAATTGGTAAAAAAAAGAATTAAAATAAAAAATAGTCCTATGCTCACCCTCTGATGGCCCCGAAGTGTTCCCGCCTCTCCGGTGCATGCTCTCTCTTCGGTTCCTATAGATGGTGTGGTTCAGGACCTGTGATGACGTCACTGTCTTGTGATTGGTCGCGTGACCGCTCATGTGACTCACGCGACCAATCACAAGCCGCGACGTCATCACAGGTCCTGAACCACACCGGCATCTATAGGAACGGACGCCGCTGAGGAGATCGTCTGGGTGAGTATAACCATTTTTTATTTTTTTTATTATTTTTAAACATTCTTTTACTATAGATGCTGCATAAGCAGCATCTATAGTAACAAGTTGGTCACACTTGTCAAACAGTATGTTTGACAAGTGTGATCAACTTGTCAGTCAGTTTTCCAAGCCATGCTACAGATCGCTTGGAAAACTTTAGCATTCTGCAAGCTAATTACACTTGCAGAATGCTAAAAAAACGGGAAAAAAATGCAAAAAAAAAATGCGGATTTCTTGCAGAAAATTTCCGGTTTTCTTCAGGAAATTTCTGCAAGAAATCCGGACGTGTGCACATACCCTAAGAGTGTTTGCAGTTTGATAAGGGAATGGATACAGTCCTAGGAGACCTCCGAGTGTTATATATTTTTGCAGGGCAATTGAAGGCTTTGAAATACCTTTGATTCATAGAAAATTTATTCATTTCTAATAATTTCCTAGAAAATTTCCACTAAGCTAACAAATTCACGTGTCAAACGATTTGGTCATCTCTATACTATAGGCAAAGATGGGATTGATACCCAGCACATGATACTATTTCTCTTTTTTAAGTTAGTTTGGTCGTTTAAACTCCCAAGAAACCTGAATTGGCTTGGATGAGTTTTTCTTGAAGCATTTCCTATTCACTTACTCAAGTGAATGTCTGCTTCTGTTACATCACATCTATTTTGGAAAGTACCATAATGTCATTAACAAGGTAGCGAGCGTCTAACTACATTTCTTTCATTTTTCCAGACTGATCAATAGTAAGAATATTAGAAAATGTAACATCTTGCCTCACACGTAAAGATAATGCTACACAGATGGCTGCTATGATATGATATGGTTGCTACAAATGAAATTTAACATGAAATGTTTTATGTCTAATTCATTCTTTAGATTTTTATTGTGACCTTGTGTCAGTCACGTGAAGATATCGACTTTTCAAGTGAAGTTTTTAAAATATCTGTAATTATATGCAGTAAAATGTTGTATCAACCATGGGTTGTTCATATGGATCGTAGAGAAATCTCATGCTTTAGATTTTATTTTATCGACTATATCACTAGTTATTATATTTTAGGTTTCATATCCAGGACTGTGCAAAATTTTAGGTAGGTATGGGATCCAAGAAGTATCGTTTCTCCTTGCGGAGAGTGACAAGATAAGCATGTCGAGGTGAGGAGATTTAAAGCCGCAATGCTCCTCTGGGAAATATGCAAATTGTCTCTTCAGAGAGGAAGAGGACTAGAACTCTAGTGCCACCTATTGGAGGTAGCAATCCTAACAGTCAATGTCGACCCTTTAACGAGCCTTGTTGCATGACCCAGAACTTTACTGTTCAGATTCGCCCATCTCTACTTATGACGTCATTTTGTACTCGGTCCTGACATTACTGACTAAGCCTCATGCAAAGTTATGATGTTGAGGCTACATGCCTTATCACATCACAGTGTGGCATCATGACATTTCGAGGCACAGCCAGAGCAAAGGGGTTGGAGATGCCGGGTCACACCAGCAAAAGATGCCTTCAGACCTGATCAGAAGGCCGGGAAGCTGCATAGATGAGGGCTGAGTGAGTTGTGAAAACCTTTATTATTTTAAAACCTTTTCTGTTTCTTTAGAATGAAGGTAAATGCCAAACGTGGAAATTCACGCAAAGGGACTCATCTAAAATTCAGTTAAATTGTTAATGAGTTTGATTAGCTTGGAATCAATTTACCAATCTCTGTTTCAAATTTTTTTGTGGAACAAAAACATGTATAAATAACATATCTACTAGAGCTGAGTTAGATTTAAATTTCCTGAAATTTGAAAAAATTTTGAGATTTGATTTATGGTTTTTAAGAAAAGACCTGCACCTTTCCTCATGCTGCTGAAGCAGTACAGAGCAGGCAAACATGATTTTGCATTGCCGTTCGGTCACCCAATATTGCACTGCAGTTATAACATCTAGCGATTATCATACTGTAAGGGGTGTACCGGGACTGTGTAATACTCCACTCCTTTCTCTTGTCTTGATACGGTTGTAATTAATGTAAAGTATGTGCTTGTTGCTTTTCCCTACTGTGAATATTCAATAATGCTGCTATATGTATAATATAATGTATATATTTGTTATAGTGTGTACTTGCTAATAGGGAAAGCATAGTACTCGTTTCTGCCCACTAGATGGAGTATTTTAGAAAAGTGTACATAGTACTAGATAGGAGTTTCACATAGTTAGGAACTAGTTAATGTAGGAGGGGTCAGCTGCAGCTAAGAGAGGAAGAAGTTCCTCATTTGAGTGAGAAGAGCCAGGGTGCCCAGACACTCCACATGGGCTTAAGTGCCCAGGACGATAGCAGCGACCACGCAAGGTTCACTAAGGGAGAAGCCCAGCCATCCACAGCATCAGGCCTAAACAGTAGAAGGCCAGTACAGCAGCAAGCTAGGAGACTAAAGACAGAAACAGTGACAGGACGAGGACGCAGGTAGCTCCAGTATGTGGCAGCTTGTAACATGGCAGATGCCATCACTTCCAGGGTGAAGCGGCTGAGGGAGCTCTAAGATGCAGTGAACTTGGGCAAGGAGTATGCTGGGTCATCGCAAACTACAGTACAGATGGACAGGTTGCTCGCCAAGTGGCCACTGACTGTGGAGGCTGACAATCTCTTGTCTGGGGTGTCTCCTGTAGAAGTGTAAGCTCTTATGGTCAGCAGAGTCCTCTCTCTTCTGTAAAGTGTAAGCTTTTATGGTCAGCGGGGTCCTCTCTGTCCTGTAGAGTGTATGCTCTTATGGTCAGCATGGTCCTCTCTCTCTCCTGTAGAGTGTAAGCTCTTAGGGTCAGCCTGGTCCTCTCCCTTCTGTAGAGTGTAAGCTCTTAAGGTCAGTGGGGTCCTCTCTCTTTCCTGTAGAAGTGTAAGCTCTTATGGCCAACAGAGTCGTCTCTCTTCTGTAGAGTGTAAGTTCTTATGGTCAGTGGGGTCCTCTCTCTCCTGTAGAGTGTAAGCTTGTCTAGCCTGCAGAGTCCTCTCTCTCTTCTGTGCAGTGTACGTTCTTATGGTCAGCAAGGTCCTCTCTCTCTCTTTCCCACCCACTTGTATATTCCGCACAGTTACAAGCTTTGCAGTATTAAAATTCACACAAATTTATTTACTGTAAATCGAATTTTGGGGGAAATTTGGAAAAAGTTGATGAATTTGAATTTCAAAAGATTAACTCATCTCTAATATCTACACCTATTAGAAAAACACATTAACATAAAACCTAAATGATTACTTTAACAGATTATATTCACTGTGAAGCATGAAAAAGCATACACAAATATAACAAATACCGTAAAATCACTTTTTTCTTTCCATAATCATAATGAAAAAAATTATACAAAGCACATAGTCATTTCTATGTGCCCCCAAGCAGCACGAAAATAAGTCATTTTTTTGGCTCATTAAGAGAAATGCTTTATCTTTTTTACCTGCTTGACCAATCGAAATCTATTTAGCTAGTGAATTTGAGGATTCATTTGATTTAAATTAGAAGATATTCTTCAATATTAAGAAGTCTATGTTTTTATTAAAAGTAATGCTTTAATATTTTAACATTTCTATCACCAATGAGAACTTTTTTTTTTTTTTTACTGTAACTTGTTTTAAATAGTCAGTATACGGCGCATTGTACACTAAACTAATATAAAAAATTTGCATAAGGCATGATTATTATTAGCATTGAAGCATCCAGAATATTCAAGGCTACATTGTTTCCATTTTAATGATGCATCCTGTGTAGCAGCGCCTTACTTCTAAATTGCTATTCATTACCTTCGGCAAAGGTTCAAGCTGAAATGTTTTCTTTCCCCTTAAATTTTGACTGTTAATGTATGCTTGTTTCATTAGTGACCACATTTCTACAAAGAATGATTGTCTCTTTGTTTGTAATTATGTCACCTAGATAATCCTTTCATAGGTTCCATTATCTTGTAGAATCTCTGCAAAATTATACATAAGTGAAAAAAAGAAAGAAAGCCTAGATGGAGTTGTCTTTTCTGACCCACAAAATAATGGTAATAATGAAATGTTTTTAGCAAAATTAAAAGCATAAATTGTACCTTTGGCAGAGCACTTCAGTGACGCAGGTTCACTTATTATTCCCTAAAGGTAAAGTCATTTTTTTCTCTTCATACAGTATTTTTTTTATATACATTTCTGGAACTTCTGATGCCAGATGTGTCTTAACTCTTTAGATCCGAGTAGGTCTAAGACTTTTGTTTGTTGAGTTTAATATTTGCATTTATTAAGTTGTTGCATTTCATCGTTTGCATGCAAAAACAGGTGCACATTCAGTAAAGACATCGATAAGATGATCAAAAGAGGTAACCTAAGGCTATGTTCACAAGCAGCATTTTTTTGCGGTTTTTTATGTAATTAAAAGATGCCTTTTACAGTATCAAACCATAAGTTGGTATACGTGTAATGTGTCAGAACTAGTGATGATGAGCGAATATACTCGTTACTCGAGATTTCCTGAGCACACTCGGGTGACCTCCGAGTATTTTATAGTGCTCGGAGATTTAGTTTTCATCGCCTCAGCTGAATGATTTACAGCTATTAGCCAGCCTGAGTACATGTGGGGGTTGCCTGGTTGCTAGGGAGTCATCACATGTATTCAAGCTGGCTAATAGCTGTAAATCATTCAGCTGCCACGATGAAAACTAAATCTCCGAACACTAACAAATACTCGGAGGACCCCCGAGCATGCTCGAGAAATCTGGAGTAACGAGTATATTCGCTCATCACTAGTCAGAACATGTTCACACTGTGGCCTTTTCACAGACAAAATCCCAAGAAAAAAAAAAAAAGAGCATATATCCTGAAATAAGTACCGTATTTTCCGGCGTATAAGACGACTGGGCGTATAAGACGACCCCCCAACTTTACCAGTTAAAATATAAAATCTTCTTAAAAGTCGGGGGTCTTCTTATACACCGTATGTCGTCTTATAGGGCCGGTGAATATGTGCCTTTTGGGGGGGGATTGGTCCTGATGACGACGAGGGGGCGTCTCACAGGAAAGTGAGTATCCCCCATTACCTCATCGTAGCGCTGCAGCGTGGGGTCCCTGTGCTGGGAGCGGTGGCTGCTGTGCTGTGGGGCGGCGGCTCCTCTTCTGCAGTGTGGGGCCTCTGGTTCTGTGGGGCGGCGGCGGCGGCATATCTTCATGCAGTCGGGGCTCCTCCGGCATCTCCCTAAAGCCCGGAGTCCCCGCTGGCAGCTCCATCGGTACAATACGGTGGCCTCCGGCAAAATCGCCGCTGCTCAGATTCAGATCTCGTCCCGAGATCTCGGGAGACGAGATCTGAATCTGAGCAGCGGCCATTTTCCCGGAGGCCACCGCATCGCACCTATTGAGCTGCCTCCGGGAAAATGGCCGCTGCTCAGATTCAGATCTCGTCTCCCGAGATCTCGGGACGAGATCTGAATCTGAGCAGCGGCCATTTTCCCAGAGGCCACCGTATTGTACCGATGGAGCTGCCAGCGGGGACTCCGGGCTTTAGGGAGATGCCGGAGGAGCCCCGACTGCATGAAGATACGCCGCCGCCGCCCCACAGCACCAGAGGCCCCACACTGCAGAAGAGGAGCCACTGCCCCACAGCACAGCAGCCGCCGCTCCCAGCACAGAGACCCCACGCTGCAGCGCTATGATGAGGTAATGGGGGATACTCACTTTCCTGTGAGACGCCCCCTCGTCGTCATCAGGACCACTCCCCCCACCCACCATATACACCCGGCGTACAAGGCGATACCCGGCGTATAAAACGACCCCCGACTTTTAAGAAGATTTTCAGGGGTTAAAAAGTCATCTTATACGCCGGAAAATACGGTAACTAGTATTAGTACATATAACTAATACTAATAGTATTAGTCAATAACATAGGGGACTTAGTTAACGCTATTTTGATCAAAAAAGTATGAAAACTAACCCACCGCGATAAGGTGTACCCAATCGGAACAGGCCTATCTCTAATATTAAAATGTCACCTTGTGTCAGCCCATCTCAATGTAGAAAATGGAAGAGGAGGGTCCAGGTCTGACTGTTCAGACACTTGTTCAGTCTGAATTTGAATTTTTTTTTCACCCATGGAAAGCAATGACAAAGTGAAAAACAGCTGCAAGATACACTACAAACATTTTAGCTCCATTTTTACAGCACTTTTCTTGGCATTTAATAAAACTAGCTTTGTTAAATATTTACTGCAGACAAAGCACCAATGTAATCCGCACACAAAAAAGTTGCAAAATACCCATAACAAAAACATCACAAAAAATGCACCAAAAATCTCGCAAAATTTACATTTTAAGTGCAGCATTTTTTTACTGCCAAGAGAGCAGGTTTTGGCTGCAGTAAAAAAATGCAGAAAAAACACTGTGTACTATGGCATAAAGGATTCACTGCTGCCTCTATACAGCAGGACAGCCGGCGCAGTACAGTTTGTAGATGTAATTTCCTTTCAGGATCATTTTTCATATCAGCAAAGCTTCATACAATCAACCTAGTATGTACCTGCTTTGTATTGAAGCCAACAAAGCCATACAGGATGGGGACAAGGTGGACCAGCTTCACTTTGCATGATGGTGTCTCCACCTCCTGGATTAAACACGATTGATTAGCTTAATCTGCAAGTGGGCATTAAACATCATTTTCTGCAAAATGAAATATCAAATAAAGTAGTTTACTTATAGTGCACATAAAAACCTAGGAGTCATGTGGTCCACAGCCCCAAAGTCACAATCATTAAAGATTGGGATCTAAAAAAATCTAAGATAATGACTCGAGGTAAATACTAACCTGGTTCAACTGCAGCATGATTATGATGATTGGTAAGGGGGACCATATCCATTATGGTGGAAGGACCAGGCCACTTCCCATTCCCTACTGCTAAAATATTTTACAGAAGGGAAAAATGCAAGGTCATATATTTACTGGAAATTTGTTTTTAGGTCTCACCTGGTGAGGTGGATCTTCAAAATCAGGAAGACAAGTTGCTATTCAGCATGGGCAAGTTGGGTTGGTGATGTGTTCCTGTTTCCATAATTGTACTCTTGTGTCTACAAGACTGGGTAGTTACCCACCACTCCTCTTGGGCTATCTGCACAAAAGCTGTTCCACTCAGCATGTCCACATGGACTTTTCCTCTCTGAACCCTGTTCACACAGGTAATATACAGATGATCAGGTTTTAAATACATCAAATAGGGATGGCATACATCAGTTAGGACTGCTCTGATATGGGTATACCTTGACGTTTAGTGGAGCAGCTTAGTATACATTTTTTGCAAAAAACGTTTCAACCAAATACCCTGTTCTTTACATCTTTTTACTAACACTTGCGGATTACTGTGATTTTTTGAAACTGAGTGTTTTTGGTTTTACTATGCTCTTTTGTGTCTTCAAGTTTCTTGGTGGTGTGTGAACATGTTCCTACAGACTTTTTCACTGTGCAAGTAGCCCATGTGTTCCTGTTTCCATAATTGTTCTCTTGTGTCTACAAGACTGTGGAGTTACCCACCACTCCTCTTGGGCTATCTGCACAAAAGCTGTTCCACTCAGCATGTCCACATGGACTTTTCCTCTCTGAACCCTGTTCACACAGGTAATATACAGATGATCAATTTTAAATACATCAGATAGCGATTGCATACATCAGTTAGGACTGCTCTGATATGGGTATACCTTGACGTTCGGTGGAGCAGCTTAGTATACATTTTTTGCAAAAAACATATCAACCAAATACCCTGCTCTTTACATCTTTTTACTAGCACTTGCGGATTACTGTGATTTTTTGAAACTGAGTGTTTTTGGTTTTACTATGCTCTTTTGTGTCTTCAAGTGTATATATTGTGACGTACCAAGGGGAGAAGTACTAGAAAACAGATATGTTTCTCCCCATTTCATATGTCTCCCAGTATTGATTGTGAAGCTGTTTATTTCACTGTAATCCGGTCCTGGTTTCTTTAGTGATCAGCGTGGAAAGGACTGAGGCTTCCCTTCCACACATGCAGTCCAGGTTTTGGTCTCCTGACTGCTTCAGCTGATAATCAGGAGCTGCTGGGATCTCAGTCTCTCATCTGCTGGTCTGGGAAGCTGACACAGTAAGGCTGCATGGACTTCTCTGTTATTGTGTAGGTTTATTTTTGTAGTTAGAAACTTATTGTTAGTGGCCAGACGGCCTTAGACATTTTATTTCATGTTTGGCATGTGTAACATTGTGCGGCAAATGTGTACAATAAATACGCCTGGTGCATACCTGTGTGGAACTCGCTAGCCTGCTACTGTCCGTTGTGACTCCATAGCCACCTGCTTGGGCCAAAGCAAAGATCCCTGTTGAGCTATATTCCCCACAAATGGTGTTTCGAATGCGGGCATAGTGGCTATTGGACTGTGACTGCAGAGAAAGTGCTCTGTGTATGTCCTGGCTGAAAGCTTCTGTGCTTTTGAAGAGCCAAGAGTCCAGTAATATGGAGGAACTAGTGAAACAGTTACTGCAGGCAAATGTTCAACAACAGCAGACTAATACTTACTTCCAGCAAGCCCTGGACCAGCAAAATCAGATTCAGCAAGAGCAATTGAATGCAATAAAGCAAGCTTTGCTTCGGCAGCCCCAAGATGAGAGGGATCGTGCACAAAGTGTTGCTAGTGCACAGAAAGCCGTGCAAAAGACTTTGCTTAAAATGACTGCTGATGATGATGTAGAAGCGTATCTCACCGTATTTGAACGTATTGCAGAACGTGAGCATTTACTGGTGGACAGATGGGCTGAAGTGGTTGCTCCATTTCTGAGCGGAGATCCACAAAAGGCCTATTACAATTTAAGTGGAGTGGATGCTATGGACTATACCAAATTAAAAGGCAAAATCCTGGCGAGGCTGGGAGTAAACACATATGTACGAGCACAGAGGGTACACTTGTGGACTTTTGTGGAGCATCAACCAGCCCGCTCACAAATGCATGATCTCATCCATCTAGTAAAAAAATGGCTGCAACCAGAGACTTTGACATCTGCAGAGATGGTGGAACGGGTTGTCCTAGACAAGTACCTGCGGTCCTTACCCGCTAAGATACAGAAGTGGGTTGGTCAGGGTGACACATCTACAGCCGACCAGTTGGTGAATATGGTCGAACGCTACAATGCTTCTGACAGCCTACTCCAAGGGACGCTATCACCTCGCTGTGCTCCCAAGAAATCTCCAGAAAATTCTGTGAAACCTACTTCATCTTCAAAAGACGAGAACCTTGCAATAAAGGGTAGCAGACCTACAAAGGACTGTGGAGGTGGTACGGTCTCACAGCAAGCCAGCAGACCTTATCTGGGGTCCCCAACGAAGAGGCAAGGGCCTATACAGTGTTGGCAATGTCGCGGGCTCGGCCATGTAGCAGCTAACTGCCCAATGACTACAGATCCAATGGACTGTAATGCTATGAAGCATCTTTCGTTATATGTATAGTCGGTCTGTGTTGCAGAGGTCCTCACAGGAAATGAACGACATGTGTCTTGCCTTGAGATCAACAGTCATAGTGTGAATGCCGTCTTGGATTCCGGCAGTCAAGTAACTCTGGTACATGCCAGTCTGGTGGACCCTAGAGCCCTAACGAACTTAACCGTGGGCATTAGTTGCATCCATGGCGATATAAAAAACTACCCCACTGCCTGGGTCACCCTTGCCACGCCAGTAGGAACTAAAAGACACCAAGCGGCAGTCCTAAAGTCTATGGGACATGATGTAATATTAGGGAGAGACTTTCCCTTATTTTGGGACTTGTGGAGCCTTAAAAATGGCATGAACAGTCTAGTTGAGGACGGTGCCGTGGAGCTAACCCCTGAGCCATTGCAGCAAGATGAAGGGGGGCCCATCTCAGAGGAAACTCCAGAATCTGTAGACTCTCCTCTGGCTGTATATGCAGGCGACGCAGATGAACTAGAGGAGCCTATAGAAATGCCAGGTCTTGAGGTGGCCCGTGGTAAATTCGGGACCGCTCAACACAAGGATCCTACTCTGGCAAGGGCATGGGAAAATGTAAAGGTCTCTGAAGGAAGACCATTGTACCCAGGGGCTCAAAATGAGTTCCCACATTTGGCGGTGCAACAGGATATGCTGTATCAAATAGACAAAGTACGAGGTGTGGTGGTAGAACAACTAGTGGTGCCTAAGTCCTTCCGCCAGGTAGTTTTGGAACTGGCCCATAAACATCCCTTGGGGGGACACCTGGCCGCAGAAAAAACAAAACACCGTATTCTACAACGTTTCTTTTGGCCGGGTCTAGCGGGAGACGTGACCCGGCATTGTCAGTCCTGTCCTACGTGTCAATTGACTGCACCTATGTCACATTTTAGAAGTCCCCTTGTGCCCTTACCAATAATAAAGGTGCCCTTCAAGAGGGTAGCAATGGATACAGTTGGTCCACTAGTTAAATCTGCCAGGGGTCATCAGTACATTTTGGTAGTACTAGATGATGCCACTCGTTACCCTGAAGCAGTACCCCTGCGGAATGCCAATGCGAAAGCAATTTCAAAGGAGCTTGTTAATATGTTTTCTCGCATCGGCATTCCGAAGGAAATACTAACGGATCAGGGGACCCCCTTTATGTCTCGTATACTTAAAGACTTATGTAAACTACTAAAAATCTCCCACTTGCATACTTCAGTATATCACCCTCAGACTGATGGATTGATGGAGCGATTTAATAAAACCCTGAAGGGAATGTTGAAAAGGGTGGTAGATAAGGACCGGAGGGATTGGGATGCTCTCTTACCGTATCTCCTTTTCGCTATACGTGAAGTACCCCAATCCTCCACAAGCTTTTCACCTTTTGAGTTAGTTTATGGGCGGAGTCCTAGAGGCCTATTAGATATTGCTAAAGAGACTTGGGAACAAGAGGTGACTCCTTATCGTAGTGTAATTGAACATGTAATGCTTATGCAAGATAGAATTGAGGCCGTCATGCCAATAGTCAAGGAATGTTTAGAACGTGCACAACATGCCCAGAGCACGGTATACAACTGAGCAGCTAGAACACGAGTCTTTCAACCCGGAGACAGGGTGTTAGTATTAGTACCTACTGTAGAAAATAAATTTCTTGTGAAGTGGCAGGGCCCATACGAGGTGTTGGAGAAAGTAGGTGAAGTGAATTATAAGATACATCAACCAGACAAGAGGAAAACTGAGCAAATCTGCCACATAAACTTGCTTAAGGCCTGGCGGGACAGGGAGAGTCTAATGGCAGGAGCTGCCCTTGGTGATGGACCTCGAAGGGCACCACCATCTTTGGTAAATGTCCCCCAGGTAACACTGCCCGAAGTGGGTATTGCAGAGACACTGTCCAAATGTAAAAAACGAGAGACCAAGGAATTCATACAGAAAAACGCAGAGGTTTTCTCAGAACTTCCTGGCCGTACTCACTTAATTAAACATGATATTGTTACTGATCCACAGGCGCGGGTACGGCTAAAACCATATCGAATTCCGGAGGCTCGGAGACAAGCCATTGCCCAAGAAGTTGAGAAAATGTTAGAGCTGGGAGTCATTGAGGAGTCCCGGAGTGGGTGGGCTAGCCCAATCGTGTTGGTGCCCAAGCCCGATGGGACTATTCGGTTTTGTAATGATTTTCGGAAACTAAATGAGGTATCGAAATTCGATGCCTACCCGATGCCGAGAGTTGACGAACTTATAGAGAGACTGGGTTCGGCCAGGTACATATCCACTATTGACTTAACAAAAGGTTATTGGCAGATTCCCCTCATGGATTCAGCCAAAGAGAAAACGGCCTTTGTAACGCCTCAGGGACTGTTCCAGTACCGTGATATGCCATTTGGGTTGCATGGTGCTGCAGCCACCTTCCAACGTCTAATGGATATTGTCCTAAAACCCCATGTCCAGTATGCGTCCGCATACTTGGACGATATCATTGTCTTTAGTGATGACTGGGACACACATTTGTCAAAAGTACAAGCTGTTTTAGACTCGGTAAAAACTGCTGGGCTGACTGCCAATCCCAAGAAATGTACCTTGGGATTGGAAGAGGCTCGCTATCTGGGATATAGCATAGGGCGAGGAGTCGTAAAGCCACAGACCAATAAGGTGGACGCTATTCGGAATTGGCCACGACCGGTCACCAAAAAACAAGTTGGAGCTTTTTTAGGGATTGTCGGTTATTATAGGCGGTTCATCAAACATTTTGCCACCATCGCGGCCCCTCTCACAGATCTTACCAAGGGGTCGAAGTCAATCACAGTAAAGTGGAGCGCAGAAGCAGAGGAGGCTTTTCAACATTTGAAAACGGTCCTCTGTGACCAACCAGTGTTGGTTGCCCCTGACTTTAAACGGGAGTTTATTGTCCAAACGGACGCCTCGGGTGTTGGCCTCGGTGCAGTGTTGTCACAGGAAGTGAATGGCGAAGAACACCCAGTGGGCTATCTAAGCAGAAAGCTTACAAGGGCAGAAAAGAATTACAGTGTGGTTGAGCGCGAAGCCCTGGCTGTAAAATGGGCCCTATACACCTTACGCTATTATTTGCTAGGTCGCCAATTTAGGCTATTGACGGACCATTCACCCCTAACGTGGATGGCCAGGGCAAAAGAGGGCAATGCGAGGGTGACACGCTGGTTCTTAGCATTGCAACCATTTAAATTTTCCGTTGAGCACATGGCGGGCGCAGCACACGGGAATGCAGATGCGTTATCTAGAACGCACTGCTTAGTGACTCGTCGTGTCCGACCCTACGGGCTCGAACAGAGGAAGGGGGTGTGTGACGTACCAAGGGGAGAAGTACTAGAAAACAGATATGTTTCTCCCCGTTTCATTTCATATGTCTCCCAGTATTGATTGTGAAGCTGTTTATTTCACTGTAATCTGGTCCTGGTTTCTTTAGTGATCAGCGTGGAAAGGACTGAGGCTTCCCTTCCACACACGCAGTCCAGGTTTTGGTCTCCTGACTGCTTCAGCTGATAATCAGGAGCTGCTGGGATCTCAGTCTCTCATCTGCTGGTCTGGGAAGCTGACACAGTAAGGCTGCATGGACTTCTTATTGTGTAGGTTTATTTTTGTAGTTAGAAACTTATTGTTAGTTAGTGGCCAGACGGCCTTAGACATTTTATTTCATGTTTGGCACGTGTAACATTGTACGGCAAATGTGTACAATAAATACGCCTGGTGCATACCTGTGTGGAACTCGCTAGCCTGCTACTGTCCGTTGTGACTCCATAGCCACCTGCTTGGGCCAAAGCAAAGATCCCTGTTGAGCTATATTCCCCACAAAATATATATATATATATATATATATATATACCTATAATGTAGGTTTATAAATATTCATAGATATTCTTATTTTATATTTATATTTGACAATTTCCAAAGCCATATTTTAACGGTCAGTGCAATGAAAGTAGAGGTTTCAGTGTTATCTTTCCTTTGGTTCAACATGTTCCAATACTTTTTAACTACACTTGTAACTACTTTGGTTTTGTGATATATTGTGTCCATAATTTATTTTGCCCCTGTATTTTATTATAGTGTGACCAAGACCTCGCAAGACATCTTGTCTCGGATAAGATATATTTGAGCCTGCTATAAATAAATAACTTAATAAACATTTCCATAAGGTTACAAATGTCAAGCTATGTCAAGCAAAGTCAGGCATGTTTTCTCTACTTCTCATCAAACAACCGACTCGAAACTGCATAATACAAGAAAGACAATGGAAATGCTTTGTTTTCCGATTAACATTATTACAAGTTAACATTTCCCAATTTTAAAGTTACAAATAGCCAGCTGTACAAAAAGCTAATTTTTTCTCATTCTAATTTTTAGTAAAAATACTTAGCCTCTAATCTAAACTATTTAAAAAACAATTTTACTTTACACTTGATTTTATAGACCCCAAACTGTATTTTTCATGGTCAAAATTTCAGACCATTATTTCTTTTGTTGGGAAGGGCTGGATTCAAAATGTCTGATTTCCACCCAAAATAATTTATTATGTTATTCCCAATATTTTACAACATTTTATGAAAGAGTGAAAAATTTAAAACATTAGGTTCTTTCATTTTATAGCTACATTTACAGCTACAGTCAAATAAACTTGATGGAGTATGATGTAAAATTAGTACTATAATCTGGCTAAAATGTTTTCACTGATTTGCCACGAATTGTTTTTCTGATCGAACAGTGTCCAATTTCCAAATGTACAAGTAGGTAAAAATAAGTGAATTGCTCGAAATTTAATTTAGACAGATTCACAGATTCGATCTGTATACATTCATTCCAGATCAAAACTGCCCCAATTGCAGTGATGAAGGGGTTAAAATAAAAATATGTTAAAAAAAGTTATGCTCATCTTTCCTTATTTGTCCTTGCACAGCCTGCTACGTATCTCCCTAGGTCTTGTGTTCTTTTGGTCTTCAGGTCAATCTGGGTACCATGGAGCACAATATTATTTTATTTTGGTTAAACTGTAGAAAAACATACTCAGACAGGGAGGGAAAAATCACTTCATTTTAAAAAGGTCAATTTTCCCAGGTTGAAGACTTCAGGACATAAAATGGGAGAAGTTACTGTCAGATAGTGATAGTGACATAAATGATAAATGGAAGCACTTTAGGTCTATGCTGGTCAGTCAGACTGCAAAATATATTCCTATAGGTAACAAATAAAAATAAAAAAATTACAATTATTACAATGTTGTGGTGACTGTTGAGGTGGATCCTCTAAGCCTCAGATATGGGTGGGCTTATGGACCCTGGAGGTTAATGCAGCCATCCGAAAGGCACATGAACAGTGAGGACTTGGCACACTCAGGAATCTTAGGAGCAGCGGGATGGATGAAGGGGAAGAGCATTCACACCATCTGGAGAAAAAATGTTCAATTTCCAAGTGAAACAAGCCTTTCTTTACCATGAGGGCTATTAATCTGGGGACTAGGAGCTGGTCACAGTAGGAACCATCAAAGTATTTAAAAAAGGCTTAGATGCTTTTTTAGAGGAAACTAACATAACTAATTTTAGAATATGAATTTCTTTTTCTGAATGTTGATAAACAGTTCAGATTAGGAGGGAAAATAATATCTTTAGGATAGTCTCAATCATGTACTATGGATGTGCCTGTACTAGACATGAGCAAATATATTCAAGTGAAATTGATCATTGTTACAAAAATCTTCATTCTCCAAAATGCACAAGGTCACATCGCACATTGAGATGACACAACCTTAAATGCGCGTGCCCATAAATACTCCGGGTCTTATCATAGCTTGAAGTTATGGCCTAGCGAGAAGAGTCTCAAGGAGTCACAGTTCGGTGGCTGTGAGAAGAAGTTTTGCCTAGGATGGAACAGGTGATGGTGAGGAGCAGTTGGCACAATCCAAAATTTTGGGAAAATTTGTAGTGAAAATAATTTGTTTAAATGTGATTTAATCCTCTCTAGTGGTAGGTCCTGCTAATGCAGGGTACTTTAGAACCACTGACAAGATTCAGAAGAACCACAGGAACCTTGGCTTTAGAAGCTTTTTGCTTTTCCTATTAAATAATTGTAGAGCACTTTTACAAGGTCCTCCTAGAAATTTCAGAAAAAATTTACAACTTGGTGTTAACATTTCCTTGCCAAAGTTGTGTGTATCTTCACACTTTGTCACTGGCAGCTGTGATTGGACAATTTCAGACTATGTGAGGAGGACACATCCACAATTAATAACCCTAGTTGTAAGTATTGTCATAAAATTCTAAAAGGAATTATAGAGGAAAAACACAATGCAAGTTTCTAACAAAATATGCTAGAAAATGTACTTAACAGAGCACTCTATGCTATTATGTATTAATGATGGTCCTAACACAAGAGTTGCTCCCATTCTTTCACTTGTGGGCACCAGGTGTAATATACAGATAGCACCTTCTCTGAAGGCCGTACACACATATATCATATATCAGACGAGTGCTATCCATGGTTTTCACAGATAGATTCGTACCCATGATGGTCTATGGGCCTGTACACGCGTCTGATATTTTCCTTGAACCACTAAAAAATCAGGGACATGATCAAATCAGCAATGCAAGTCTATTGGTTTTTAAAAAACATTGGACAGCCCTCAGATGACATCCGAGCATGGTCTGATTTTCATTAATTGACAGAATGGAGAGGGTAGAGGAAATTTTTTTCTTTCCATCTCAGAGAAAAACAAACTATGATCAAATTCCAATCAGAATACTAGGATCGTTTTTCTCAAATGGAGAGAAAACAATCATGTGCACCTACAATATCCGATAGGATTGGTGATAACTTAAATTCGAGTGAACACTTTGAACGTCATGGAATTTAAGCGGTTTTATAGAGGACAGTTTAGCGACAAAAGCCTTTTCACTTTCTAATTTACCATATCAATGCAAAAAAATTCCACTCTTTCTCTCTCTTGATCTCTCAGTGACAGAGCAGAGAAGTGAATCAAGAAGTTCTTGGACGCACGAGAAAGTGGGCCAAAATTTCAGCCACAGGAGAATCAATAGGTTTCAGACAAAGATAAAAAAGTTTTAAAGGGTCGTACCATGAAAAGTGTTTTTCAAAAAGTCCTTGAGAGTAGGATGTGAAGTTTATTTGCAACGTACAGCCATTAAAAATAATGTATGGTTTTGTTTGAACATTACGTTCAAACAAAACCATACATTATTTTTAATGGCTGTACGTTGCAAATAAACTTCACATCCTACTCTCAAGGACATTTTGAAAAACACTTTTCATGGTACGACCCTTTAAAACTTTTTATTAAATGTTCTCAAACATGTCCCAAATGCAATGCAGCTCCAACTGGGTTGCGTCTGTGTCACAAATGATCGTTACGTGATTTCAGCCACTTAAATTCTTTATGATTGCCAGTCTTTATTAAAACAAAATATATAGATAAACAAATAAAGCTTGCAACGCAAAAATTGATCTTTAGAGAGGAATATATTTTAAGTCACTTTTAAGACATTAAAAAGTCAGAAATATTGATGCACAAATTGCAACTTTGTGTTTTTTTTTACACGTTTCTCGTTGCTTTTCCAAAGTAAAGCAGGCAAGGTTTAGTGGGAAGGAGCAGAAGCTCTGTGTACTGGCCTATTTACTGTAATTTACAAGATAAATTGGAGTAAATTAATGTAGAAATGTACACCTACTCATAGCAGGCATAGTTTTCAATTTCAGACACAAAGGTAAAGAAGTACCAAGAGGATCACATCTTTATAAATTTGTCACATCTTACTCCTGCGCTTTCCAGTTTAACAAAGACATGTGAAGCACTAATCTTTTTAAATCCCCAGAATGTTTATGTTATCCAAACAATACATGTATAAAAATGAATCACGGTGCCCATCATTTAAGAACAATCTAAGGTCACATCAATCGAGGATAATGTATTAATTATGAAGATTTTAGTACAATAGGCTCAGAGCAACACATTTCTTTACTTGGTTGGGAATGTTCAGTTGTTTTTATTACAATAAAAAACAATTTACTTGTCTATGTGTTAAAAACCATACCAGATTCAGACCTCAACATTTCAAATGCATCTTTCAAGCATTTCACCTACCTACGATATAATGTTAATGTTAAAAGGTAGATAATATTTGCAACAGCTTATTAATCTAAGTGTTTAAAAATATATATATTTTTTCATTTTATGCAACTATTCATACAAATATATTACAGAAAACATTTTCACATTAGTCCCTAAAATATTCTGTAAATCTGGAATTTCCTTCCGGTTTCTTCAGTTTTTTATTTCAGCTTTGCTGTGTAGACTGGGACTGAGTCTGCAGTCAACTTATAATCATTATAATTATTGGGGATTGAATGATATTAGCGATGAGCAATTAGGCCATAATTTTAATTCCAAAGATTGCTCGAATTTGGCCAGGAAATTTATTTAAATCAAAGTTATTTTACAGTATGTGAGTTGAATGTTCCTTATTATGCTCTGGGATCTCTGCAGATCTCAAAGCATAATAAACATGGGGTAAAAAAATTACTTAGCTGCTCCCCTGCCCCACCACCACAACCTTGCGTTCCATCTTCTACATATCTTCCTTGACTTGTTGACCGAGGAACAAGTTAGTGTCTTGGGCAACAAGTGATTTAATGTATAAAGACTACTAGGTATTGGAATCTACTGAGTGAAGATCATGGAAGAACTAAAGAGGATACTCATAGCACTGGAGAGCGGGCTTTGGAAGTGGGACAGTTGAGCAAGGTGAGTTTTTTCTTTTCTTACAGTCTACTGTAATTTAGCAATTCACACAAAGCAAGTTCCCAAAAAAATGCATTCAAGAGAATCCAAATTGTTTGCAAAATGAAAAAAAACATTCATTTCACCTCAAACAGATTTGCTCATCTCTAAATACCAGTACAAATGGAGGCTTAATTATATTATCAACATCTTATGCGGAAATACATATTAGATGACTGTCAGATGAAAGATGCTTTGGCCAACAGCCATCTCAGCCAACACTTCTACACACCGGAGCGCTCTCAGCTGAGCGCTCTTGTGTTCTCTATAAGAAAGCTGCCAGTTGGCACATTGACCATCACCTTATCTCTGAGAGAACAATGTGATCGGAATTCTGAAATCAGATATCTCTCCCAACAATGAATCATCTGGTGCCCCCATACACATTAGACCATTGGCCGAACCTGATGATATCGGAGGATTCTGCCAACATTAGTCTAACGTGAATGGGAGTCTTTGCAAACAGATAAGATTTTTCAACTCATTCTTCTCTGCACAGGGGGCTTAAAAGCGTTGTCTACCACCAGACAACCCCATAAATGCTAAAGTTCCTAAGCAAGAAAAAAACACATACCTCTTGTACGTGAACTGTTCCAGCCATATCATTGCAATTGATATGGAACAGCAGATAGGCAAAATATGATAAACATAGTCTCTTGTGAAAAGGTGCCACAAAAGACGCAAAGAAGTGAAGTAGAGCAAAAGAAATTCTAATTTAAAATAATAATTTTTATTTATACAAGGTAAAAAAGTTCTATAATAAAACAGAAAGGGGTATGGGACCTCCAAAAAAAGGGGGAGGATAACCAGCATCATATATAACATTCAATAATGACTAAAGAACAGTCTATTATTAAAAGAGGTAATGAACCCAAACAAGGTGCACACGAGTTATTGCCAGTCTATTAGAATTTCAATATCCTATTTTTCTTAACCATCATGGCTTTAAGTAAAAATTACTAACGTATAGTGCAAAATCAGCCAGGGCAATTATTTTGCTAACCGTGCTGAGTAGTGGGAATTGCACTATTTGCACAAGTTATAGCCATAAAGAGGGAAAGAAAAGGGGTTAGAGATTCAAAATTAGACAAAAAATAGAATGAAAATACCTGTTCAGATTGATGTTATGAAGGTACAAGCAAGTGCTAGGAGGCAGTGCACAGGAGTGGATGCTGGTGATGCTTCCCCTCCCCCGACGAGCGCCGTTTCGCAATAAGCTTCTTCCGGGGGCGGGCAAAATCGTAAGAAATTTTGTAATAAAGATAATTACAAAAGTGGTTAGTAGATATTTATAAAGGGAATTATAGGTACTGGACATACCCCTTTAAGAATGGGTTGCCAAGTAGTGGACATCCTTTTTAATGAAATTAAAAGTAAATATATGTGAAGTTCCTTTTACTATAATCTGGTCACAAATATTAGAAAAATATTTTTAGCACTTTTACATTCATATAAAAATATATTTATTATTGTTTATTATTAGTTTATTTTATCGACAAAGTCTTATGAATAGTGTTGAGCATTCCGATACTGCAAGTATCGGGTATCGGCCGATACTTGCTGTATCGGAATTTCCGATACCGAGATCCGATACTTTTGTGGTATCGGGTATCGGGTATCGCAACAACATTAATGTAATAATGTGTAAAAAAGAGAATTAAAATAAAAAATATCGCTATACTCACCTGTCCGACGCAGCCGGGACCTCAGCGAGGGAACCGGCAGCGTTGTTTGTTTAAATTTCGCGCTTTTACTTGGTTACGTGAAGTCCCGGCTTGTGATTGGTCAGGGCGGCCATGTTGCCGGGACGCGGACCAATCACAGCAAGCCGTGACGAAATTACGTCACGGCTTGCTGTGATTGGTCCGCGTCCCGGCAACATGGCCGCCATTAACCAATCACAAGCCGTGACGTCACGGGAGGCTGGACATGCGCGTATTTTGAAAAGCGCGCGTGTCCAGCCTCCAGTGACGTCCCGGCAACATGGCCGCCATTAACCAATCACAAGCCGGGACGTCACGGGAGGCTGGACATGCGCGTATTTTGAAAAGCGCGCGTGTCCAGCCTCCAGTGACGTCCCGGCAACATGGCCGCCATTAACCAATCACAAGCCGGGACGTCACGGGAGGCTGGACATGCGCGTATTTTGAAAAGCGCGCGTGTCCAGCCTCCAGTGACGTCCCGGCAACATGGCCGCCATTAACCAATCACAAGCCGGGACGTCACGGGAGGCTGGACATGCGCGTATTTTGAAAAGCGCGCGTGTCCAGCCTCCAGTGACGTCCCGGCAACATGGCCGCCATTAACCAATCACAAGCCGGGACGTCACTGGAGGCTGGACACGCGCGCTTTTCAAAATACGCGCATGTCCAGCCTCCCGTGACGTCACGGCTTGTGATTGGTTAATGGCGGCCATGTTGCCGGGACGCGGACCAATCACAGCAAGCCGTGACGTAATTTCGTCACGGCTTGCTGTGATTGGTCCGCGTCCCGGCAACATGGCCGCCCTGACCAATCACAAGCCGGGACTTCACGTAACCAAGTAAAAGCGCGAATTTTAAACAAACAACGCTGCCGGTTCCCTCGCTGAGGTCCCGGCTGCGTCGGACAGGTGAGTATAGCGATATTTTTTATTTTAATTCTTTATTTTACACATTAATATGGTTCCCAGGGCCTGAAGGAGAGTTTCCTCTCCTTCAGACCCTGGGAACCATCAGGGATACCGTCCGATACTTGAGTCCCATTGACTTGTATTGGTATCGGGTATCGGTATCGGATTGGATCCGATACTTTGCCGGTATCGGCCGATACTTTCCGATACCGATACTTTCAAGTATCGGACGGTATCGCTCAACACTACTTATGAAGTAAAGCGAATCAGTAAACTAACTAAAATAACATTGCACCCTGATTTTATAAGATTTTAATAAGTCACAAATTGTGAGTTAGGATAATACATCTGAGTAACCAAAACCACAGCCACATTGTTGAACAGAAGAAAAAACATGGATGAAATCAAGAAACGTTTAAATTTTATCATGAATAAGGTATAATCATAAAAGTCACTATCAGATTAGTTTTTCAATTAGCCTTCCAATATTAGAATGCATTTTTTTAACCATTATTATTATTGTTGCTGTATTATTTTAATACTGTTAGCACAATATAATAGTAGTATGAAGTGGAGGAGTAGTGCTATCTGAATGCAGCACTTTAGTAAATATAATATACAGATTCAAGTTGAATCTTCTCTTTCTGCCTTGTTGAGATCCACTGTGAGAAAAAATGGATAAAAGCAAGAAATGTACGCTTTATTGCATTCTACACTCTAATTTAGATGTAAAAAGTTCTTGCCATTATTTGTGCTGTACAGAAAACTGCTGCAGTAATTAAGACTGAAGTTTTATGAAAGCCATATTGCAGAGTATTAAACGTAATGACAGCTGTAATAAACTGATTGCATGTTCAATCTTAACAGTACTAAGTAATCAACACAGAGTCCGTTCTAATTGTAATTTTCCCTGTGGCTTTTTCTATTGCAAAGATTATGCTGAAAATGATTCTGGTGATATGAAAATGGTCTGTCTTCTTGGAGGAGGTTGTAATTTTCATAGCGGTAAGTAATTATATTATCTAGAGAAGCATGTGTGCATCTTGAATACCCATAGATGATAAGCAGAATACAATGTAAAGAGAATAATGGGATGAATGGGACAATTTCCAAAGATATATGATCAAATATTTGACATAATTCAAGCATACACATAGAAACCTTTAAAGCTTCATAGTGGCTAAATGGTACTTAAAGCGGAGGCTCACCTTCAGGGTGGAATCTGTGCTTCATATATACAGGGAGGAAACTATAGTGGTTGTATTGTGATTGTGGGATGAGTGCGATGTGTTTGTGGGTTGTGTGTGCTGCGCTTGTGTGATGTGTGCTGCGCATGTGCGACGTGTGCGATGTGTGCACTGTGGTTGTGTGATGTGTGCACTGTGGTTGTGTGATATGTGCGCTATAATTTTCTGCATGTACTGTGTTGTTCATATGTGTGTACAACATATTTTGTTGTATGACGAGTTACTTAAGGGAAGGGGACCTATACACAGTTCTTTCTGTGGGCAGAATTATTAGGCAATTTTTATTTTTGACGATCAATTTTGTTACTGAACTATGGTGCTGTCCATCCAAAAGGTTAATAAAACTGAGATCTAAGTATTTAAGAAAGTAAAAGTGAGGTTTTGTCTTTGTTAGGAGAATATCTATGTCTGGTGGATTATTATGCAACTAAATGAAAAGCGTAAATTTTCTATCTCAATTGTTTATTTTCATGTTAAAATGTGAATAATAACAAAACCACTCAAAATGAACAAATACATTTTTGACTATTCAAAAAATATCAGTCGCCAATAATGCCCCCTTTTTTCAGTAAGTCATAAACGATCAATTTTTTCGACAGCACCAACCACAGCCTGGCAGACGCTGATCAGAAAGGTAACTGTGTTTCTTCACCATGAATTTCCAGATTAGGCATGGCCCAGAAGTTCTCAGTAGGGTTTAGGCCCGGTGAGTAAGGGGCCATGTCATTATTCTTTTATATTTAAGACTTTTACTGGCACCAGAGCAGTGGAGACTTCGATACTGCAATGGAGCACTGTCCTGCATAAAAATCATGTCTTTCTTGAAAGATGCAGATTTTACCCTGTATCACTGCTTGAAGAAAGTGTCTTCTAAAAAACTGGCAGTAGGTTTGGGAGTTGATTTTGAGTTCATCTTCAACTCAAAAAGGTGTGGCTAGCTCATGTTTAATAATTACAGCACATAGTTGTTCCCCGCCTCCACCTTGCTGGGATCTGAGTGGAAGTGGAGGTCTGTGCCCGTTACTGATCCAGCCACGGGTCCATCCATCTGGTCCATCAAGAGTCACTGTCCTCTCATCAATCCATAAAATCTTTGAAAAATCTTTCATCAGATATGTCTTAGCCCAATCTTGATTTTTCCACTTCTGTGTCTTATTCAGTAATGGTTGGGTTTCAATCTTCCTTACTTCGGCCATGCACTGAACACCTTGTGCTTCTGGGCCCTCCAGGGAGGTTGCAGTTCTGGAATATGAGAGCACTGGAGGATAATGGTTTCCCCCGGTCACTCCACGTTTAAATTGTCTCAAATCTTTAGCAGTTACTGTGTTTTTTTTCTCAACATATTTTTTGCGACCCTGTTGACTATTTGCAATAAAACATTTGATGAATATCAAATATCAATATATTAGAATTTCAAGAGTGCTGCATCCCTTTCTAAAGCTTGTAACAATTTTTGACTTTTCAGAATCTGTTAAATCTCTTTTTTGGCCCATTTTTCTGCATAAAACAAGCTGCCCGGTACTTTTGCATACCTTAATGAAGGGTGCTGTATCCTTAGGCCTCACCCTTCTCATTACACAGATACACATCACCTGATGTGATTCATCCAATAAGCATTCAGGTTTATACAGCATGGAGTTGAAGATCTGCATAAAAATTATGATATGTTCAAAATACTTACTTGGCTAATTAGAATCACAAGACTAGATAAGGTATTATTTATGGCGATTTAACAATGTTTTTGCATTGCCAAGTATACTGCAGACAGATGTTTTGTTAAATGTTTTTTTAGGTTTAAATGATTTTAAGAGATGAGCGAATTCATTCAAATGAACTTGAATTCTCAAATTTTACTAAAATTTCTATTCCGCAAAATGCAGAATACATTTTTTTTTCAATTAGCTCCACATAAATTAAACAAAATGGTGGCCATAAAAGGTCAGGAGAATAGTTAAAAAAGAAATAATACTCATCTCACCTCTTACCGTATATACTCGAGTATAAGCCGACCCCCCTAATTTTGCCACAAAAAACTGGAAAAACTTATTGACTCGAGTATAAGCCTAGGGTGGAAAATACAGCAGCTACCGGTGAATTTCAAAAATAAAAATAGATGCTCCATACCGTTCATTATTGCCCCAAAGGAGGTTCCATATAAAGCTGTGCCATATATAATGCTCCATACCATTGATTATTGCCCCATAGATGCTCCATATATAGCTGTGCCATATAGAATGCTCTGCACCGTTCATTATGGCCCCATAGATGCCCCATATACAATGCTCTGCACCGTTCATTATGGCCCCATAGATGCTCCATATAAAGCGATGCCATATATGCTCTGCACTGTTCATTATGGTCCCATAGATGCTCCTTATAAAGCTGTGCCATATATAATGCTCTGCACCATTCATTATGGCCCCTTAGATGCCCCATATACAATGCTCTGCACCGTTCATTATGGCCCCATAGATGCTCCTTATTAAGCTGTGCCATATATGCTCTGCACTGTTCATTGTTGCCCCATAGATGTGCAATATAAATCTGTGCCATATATAGTGCTCTGCACCGTTGCCCCATAGATGTGCCATATAAATATGTGCCATATATAGTGCTCTGCACCGTTGCCCCATAGATGTGCCATATAAATCTGTGCCATATATAATGCTCTGCACCGTTGCCCCATAGATACTCCACATAAATCTGTGCCATTGCTGCTGCTGCTGCAATAAAAAAAAACACATACTCACCTCTCTTGCTTGCAGCTCCTCAGCGTCCGGTCCTGGCGTCTCTCCGCACTGACTGATCAGGCAGAGGGCGCCGCGCACACTATATGCGTCATCGCGCCCTCTGACCTGCACAGTCAGAACAAGAGGACGCGAAGACAGAGCGGCGCCCGGCGTGTGGAACGTGGACAGGTGAATATAAAATACTCACCTAGTCCCGGCGATCCTGGCGCTCCCCCTGCCTGTCACACTGTCTTTGGTGCCGCAGCTCTTCCTCTGTCAGCGGTCACCGGCACCGCTGATTAGAGAAATGAATAGGCGGGTCCGCCCCTATGGGAGTGGAGTCCATAATCATTTCTCTAATGAGCGGTCCCACGTGACCGCTGAACAGGGGAAGAGCTGCGGCACCCGGAGACCGTGGGACGGGCAGGGGGAGCGTCAGGATCGCCGGGACTAGGTAAGTATGCCTCCGGCGCCCTCTCCCCCTCACCCGCCGACCCCACTGCCGACCGTGACTTGAGTATAAGCCGAGAGGGGCACTTTCAGCCCAAAAATTTGAGCTGAAAATCTCGGCTTATATTCGAGTATATACGGTAATTGTCCTGTCTTTCCAGCAGTCCACCATCCTGTATGTTTTTGGTGGGATTGGTCAACGTTTTAATTTATATCGTGATCTCACAACTCTCCAGCTACAGATGACATTTGGTGGAGAGAAGGATCTAACCTGTTGGAATTCCAATGGTTGAACCTTTTCTACTCCAGGAGAAAAGTCCCCATCAGAGAAATCTACTTGGAGAAGTCTCACATAAGATCTTTCATATAGAACATAGGAGCACTTGGCTAAGCCAAGTGTTCCCTTGTGAAGCGGAGCGGTCAGAGATAGATATATCGGTATTTAATTATTTAATGTGTACGGTACATTACCTATTCATGATCGCTAATCCTAGTGATTGACAGCAGCAGTCACGTGTGCTCTAGTCATGACACAACTACTGCTGCCTGTCAACAAAGAAGGGAGCAGCATCCGAGAGGTGGAACAACCCATTTAAGGGAGTGTTGATGGTCATTACCAAGTAAAGCAACATTCGCTGACCCTTGCATTATATGCTACTATTTGTACTTGATGGTTGGTTAAGGGGGTGTTATAATATTTGGCCTGGTGTACTTTGTATGCCAGATATGCTTTTTTGTCTAAGTCTTGCCCTGATGGTGGTAAGCGCCTTTAAATATTGTAAGTACTTGACTAAGAATAATGTTACTCTTGTATAGCTTCTACTTTCCTGTTCTCCTATGAATCCCATTGTTTCCCAGTCTATTTATTCCAGTGGAGTCATAGAGTCATGCTCGCTGACCTGAGCTAAGGCTAGAGGTCAGTAGTTCTGTGATAATGGCTCTCACTGTGGTTCCAGAGTCCTAGAAATTGCCTTGTACTCCTTTAAAGATTATTTTATTTCAATTTTTGTCTCATCTCATTTGGACTTGAAATGAGAAGTCTGCAGATCATTGAGGTTAATTTACAGCAGATCTGGTAAAGTTCTTCAACAGCTATACAAAAAAATTAGCTAAAAACAACTTGTTTAAATCAGTTTAAAATGCTAAACCCTATAATTTATTAATGTCATCCCTGATGTCCAGAAATTGGTTGTGCTGCCATGAGGTTCTTTGCATCGACATAAGACTAGTACTGTAATATATATAAAAAGGGGCTGGCTAGCTGCAAAGCAAATTTCGTTAGCAAAGTCAGATTCCATCCCTGTGAGATTGGCATCAAAATTTCAATTATATACACTATATACACTCACCGGCCACTTTATTAGGTACACCATGCTAGTAACGGGTTGGACCCCCTTTTGCCTTCAGAACTGCCTCAATTCTTCGTGGCATAGATTCAACAAGGTGCTGGAAGCATTCCTCAGAGATTTTGGTCCATATTGACATGATGGCATCACACAGTTGCCGCAGATTTGTCGGCTGCACATCCCAAAGATGCTCCATACAAGGCAGGATGGATCCATGCTTTCATGTTGTTTACGCCAAATTCTGACCCTACCATCCGAATGTCGCAGCAGAAATCGAGACTCATCAGACCAAGCAACGTTTTTCCAATCTTATACTGTCCAATTTCGATGAGCTTGTACAAATTGTAGCCTCAGTTTCCTGTTCTTAGCTGAAAGGAGTGGTACCCGGTGTGGTCTTCTGCTGCTGTAGCCCATCTGCCTCAAAGTTCGACGCACTGTGCGTTCAGAGATGCTCTTAGGCCTACCTTGGTTGTAACGGGTGACGATTTGAGTCACTGTTGCCTTTCTATCAGCTCGAACCAGTCTGCCCATTCTCCTCTGACCTCTGGCATCAACAAGGCATTTCCGCCCACAGAACTGCCGCTCACTGGATTTTTTTTCTTTTTCGGACCATTCTCTGTAAACCCTAGAGATGGTTGTGCGTGAAAATCCCAGTAGATCAGCAGTTTCTGAAATACTCAGACCAGCCCTTCTGGCACCAACAACCATGCCACGTTCAAAGGCACTCAAATCACCTTTCTTCCCCATACTGATGCTCGGTTTGAACTGCAGGAGATTGTCTTGACCATGTCTACATGCCTAAATGCACTGAGTTGCCGCCATGTGATTGGCTGATTAGAAATTAAGTGTTAACAAGAAGTTGGACAGGTGTACCTAATAAAGTGGCCAGTGAGTGTATATACTTTTTACAAAATGCTTTATATTAATTAATAAAACAACCCAAATTGAAGAGGATGATACAAGTGTTTGATAACATACAATTTTTAAAATATTTTTTCCAAAGTATTCATTAGTTTCTCTAGGGTTTTTCTGGGAAAAACATTCAGTGGGTCTAAACTTCTAATGAACATAAGGGAATATTGAGCAAAAGGAATATACTTATCTTACCAATTGCTCAATATTTCTGCTTCACCTGCCCCTGTTAAGTTTTCAATATGATGATGTGATATTAATATGGACGAATCATAATGGCCCAAGCAATCAAAGAAGCTCTCCTCCTCCCATCAAAGTTTATCCTCTTAATATATTGCAGTCATCATATTATATAGCAATGTGTACTTGTGACCAGGTTGCGGGATGCAGTGATGGACAGGAAGCAGAGCAAGGGTTAACAATTTTAATTAACACTGGATTACTCGTCGCTGGGAGATAAATGGTAAACGGGGGTAGACAGTTCAAAATGTGAATAGTATGCAGGGTTAAAGAATAGTAGAAAAGGTATTAACAGTTCTTATTGGGTCAACTTATCCTGTCACTTGTTTCCTAGGATGTGGTGGACCACAGAGCAGGTGACGGCGCCTACAATGGCTGAAGCGGCGCTTGAAGACAACGATGATCTGTCTTCTGGTGGCAGCTGTTGGTCTCCGGTACCTTCCACTGAGCCCCTAGTCCCTATACTGCTGTGGCTGGTGAAGTGTGGGCCACTGCACTGTCTGAGCTCACCGTGGTCTGGCAGATGCACGTTGAGGAATCGAGGCACAGATGGCAGTTCTGCACCCGGTCTCTCTTAGGCGGCACACCCACAGTATTCACGGGCCTGGAGTGTTTGACACCTAGCTTCATGGTGGCCAACTGGCACACTGCATGCCTCACCTCACAGTCTCTGTCAGAGGTGATGGCAATGCTCGGGCACGGGCCTGTGCTGTGCCGATACTCGCGCGCCGGAGCACTCACTTCTCTCTGCTGCACGCTTTCTGTTCCTACCAAATCTGCCTGTTTTTGTGCACGCTGAGGCTGTGTACCCTTAGCCACACCCCCTGCTTCAGCATGCAAGGATTGGTCCGGTCCCTTAAGCTTTCCCTTGGACAACAGAGACAGCCCCGGCAGTTCCAGAACCGATAAAGAACTGGTATCCGCGGCACTGTCCCTTTTCTTACATAATTATAATTGCTAATTTTGCTTTTCTACCCAGTAAATTCTTCTCTTTTCTCTGCTCTATAAAAAAACATGAAGTCTCTTTTCCCTGCATTTATCTTCCCCCTCTTCAACTCCTGACCCAGCTGGTCCTCCTTCCCCTCATGATCCGTGCAGGGAAAATTAACCTCCTGCTTCTACATAGAGCTTAGAAGGACTCAATGAGTCAGTTTTTAATCATGTGATGTCATATACCTAATGGAAAAGAGAAGAATTAACTGGGTACAAAAGCAAAATGAGCAATTGTAAGTACACAGTGAAATATTGTATGATGACTGCAATATATTGAGGATAAAATCTTTGATGGAAGTGCTAATTTAACTAATAAAAACAATAAAAAGTAAATCACTACCATTTATAGCAAGCTGGACCATATATTTACCATTTGGCCATGAAGTCTATAACACTGGTTCTCATATTCAGCGTTGATGGGAGTGCTAATTTAACTAAACATTGTAGAGAGACCAGTCATTCCTATTTTCTAGCAGATAACACATTTGCCATGCAAAAAGACAACAATGGTGTCAGCCATACTGTAAACCTTTCCTATGTACCGCAGTGGAGTGTCGAAGGGGGGCAAAGACATAGAATACTTTCTCTACCTTTTTTTAGCAATTGTCTAGGGTAAGGGCCAGTAAGTCAGAGGTGGCCTTCTGAGTTCTTTAGGCTTCATAGTAATTGCAATGACCTCTCCTCTCGTAGCCCACACAATTACAATGCTAAATCGAGTGATGATATTTCTTCAACAATGTTGTGGAAGACCTAACCTTGTATCTGCATTTGCATTCCAGTGCTTCACCTATAAAAGAATAATTAATGTATACTACACTGTATTCTTAAGTATAGAGGTTAATGTAAGTAATGGAAGCAATTCGTAAAAGCAGTAGGGTTGCTTATGAGAATTTGCATCTTCTACTGGTTTCTTGCAAATGATAAGCACCAGGCTTACTACAATATGTTATTTGCGTCTTATATATAAACTATGCAATGATGTAAAGAGCTGTCTAGAATCTTCTGATAACCCAAACAAATACAAAAACCTCAAGGCTAGCTCATGCACATCAGTCATAAAAATATATAATAAAATTACTATTTAAATATAAATGTACATAAAGCAGATGTACATGCGGGTCCACCTTCTTTCATAACAAATCACCCACATTGGGACTATTCCCACTCAACCTTAGATTGATGTCTACTTCTCCATTTGTTAATATGGTGCCTATGAAGTGGGTGGGTCAGATACACATGTAGATGGGGTCAACTTGATCTGGGACTGTTCCCACTTAGATTGGTGTCTACTTCTTCATTTGCTAAATCAGTGTCTGTGAAGTGGGTGGGTAAGGTACAGGTGTAGATGGGGTCAACTTGATCTGGAACCCTTAATGTCCAAAGAAATGACATAACTTCAAATTGTGGTGAAACTTAAAGCTGGGGAGGGGGCAATACAAAAGGAGAGTATAATAATCTGTCAGCTCAAAGAGTACTTCAAAAGTCGGGCTTTGTGCAGACTACTCTGCTTCACAAAGTCTAAGGGGCTGCTTGGTTTTCATTAGTTAATCTTTCTACAGGAATCTGGTCTTTGCAGGAGTGGACCTGTGGACAGAGAAAAAGAAAAATCCTACTAGATGGGGTCAAAATCAGACAATCAAAGGGCCAAGTCAGAACAAAATAAATTGGTTAAAAATAGCCAGGCCAGATTTCAGGAGACCATGCAGAGAAAAAAAACAAACAGAGAGGGTAGTGAGAAAGTTTGATGTGAAACCAGAATGGAAAATAGAGTGATAAATTCAGAAGAATTGTCAGGAGTAAAACTTGTTTAGAAAAATAGAATCAAGGATTGTAATAAAGCAAAGGTCCTCAATCTGTGGTTCAGGAACCACATGTGGTTCGCGAGCCCAAGATGTGTGGATCTCGGCATTCTGCCAGCTTGGTGCATTAACACCAGGTCAAACAACCAGTTTAAAGAGAAGGTCTTCAAATGTTGACTTTTGTGAGTAGCCCCATACAGAAGAGGGTATCTAGATGTGCTTATACTGGCTTTTGGGATGGAGTGGTGAATATGATAAGGTGGAGAAAGGATAATACTGCTTGTCAAGCCAGATACTAGAATCTTGATGAAATAGTGAGGCGAATGTGCATGATCCAGGAATAGCAATTGGGCTTAAAATGGAAACTCTTGGATGTAAGCATACTGCCTACATGGGATGACGGCAAAAGGTCTCAGTTTGTTATCTATGGGTAGGTTTTGACTATCGTCACACAGGTCATTGTGGGTTCTGAGTGTCACTACTGTAGGGGTAATGGGGTGCTGGATGTGGCTCGCGAGTTAGAGTTGAATATGGCTCTTCAGGTAAAAAATGTTGGGAACAGCTGGTATATATTATACAATAGCTGTCACAGGGATGGTCAATGGAAAAAATGAAATAAGGTGCCAGGAATCTCCTGATGGGCTACTGAACCCACCCTTCGATTGGTCCATTGACTCGCTTCTTTGATTGGTCAATCAGCATATAAGAAGAATATTTGGTAAACAGCAGTCATGCTCGCCGGGTGACCAGGTGCATTTTGCATGTGCTACGTAACCCAACATCTATTCCAGACAAAGAGACTGAAGCAGCAGTACTTGGCAGAGATAATTGGCCCTGGAATATTGACTGGTAAGTTTGTGACAGCATCATTATTTCCACCATATGATATGAAAAAATGATGTCTTTGATATACTTTAATTTAGGAGTGCAGAAAATAGTAGATATAATAATCTCATGAACAAAAAGAAAGTGGCAGCACTCACCGATCTTCTTAAAACAGGTAAATCTTTATTCCATTAAAATCTTCACGGCTTGGGGGTGTACATACAACAGAGTGTTAGGTCCAAACGATGGCCATTTTGCGCCAATCTGGCACTTCTACGGGTCAGATTTACCTGTTTTAAGAAGATCGGTGAGTGCTGCCACTTTCTTTTTGTTCGTAAGATGTGCCTGTATGCTTCTTTGGCTAAGCACCTGAGATCGAGTGGCCAGCTCCAGCTGTAAGTCGGCATGCTCGGCAAGTGGACGTCCTTGGTGGTGTGGTCAGCTGTCCTCATGGCGAATGAGTAGATATAATAATAATAATAATAGCACCATAATATTAATAGCACAAGAAAATAGATCATAAAATAATTGTCTCACAATAATAGGGCAGACGAATATCATAAAAGATATCTACTGCTTGAGCAGTTCCCGCCCATGAGGACCAAGTTCACCTATTCATTACATAGTAGACCATTTATGATGTATTTCTGTAGGATTTGGAAATAGAAGCACACATATTCCTATACAGTGTTCCTTTAAAACTCCATTATCTCAGTGATATTCAAACATTTTACCAAGGACATGAGTGTAAATACTTAAATGGAACATGACCTGGAGATAGACAGAGAGGCAACCTGGTTACTAATTAAACTATTATCTTCATCACCCTATCCCTGATTAGAAAAAATACTTACAAATTAAAGCATTGGTCTGATTAATACCTGGATGGTCCCCTTCTCATGGTTTGGGAATTAAGTTCCCAGGTGGATTCGGCGTCAGGTCTCCAGTACACTTCAGTGTCGTCTCATTAAGTCGAGTGAACACATTACACCGTTCCATATTAAAGATCGAAAATTACAATTGGAAGAAAACTAAGGCCAGTAGAAATGTCACAAGTCCGGCAGGATAAAGTATGTTAGGGAGGAGAGGGTGGTCAGCTGTGTCGACTTCAATTTAAATGGGGTTTCTTTGCAATAACTTAGCTGCCTTATTTGCATCTCGCCCCTTTTGAAAATTCTCATTACGCTTTGGAAAGTCTTTTCAAGCTCCTTTATATTAATTATAGAAATCATTAGAATAAAAAGTTAACATAATGGTTTTAAGAACAAGCTTCACAAGCGGAATATGTGCATATTTAATCCTCTGAGCTGATGAATTTTTAATCATTGTTCAAGTCCAGGTTTTTTATCTTAAAGCCTAACTTGATAACAAACCTAGCAATTGGTAGAACTAATTGGTACAGAATAAGTAAATAATTTATACAATTAGAAAAAAGCATGGCTGCTTAAAAGGTGTGCAAAGAGCGTGCGTTTAATGATGGCATTACGAGCCTAGACCGGTGTATGGACGCCGCTTTATGGTACGCTGCTGACATCCAGAGGCCAATGCTGAACATGCTCCTCTCATATTATTTACAGAAGGAAACAAGCCAGAAGAAATTCAGAAAATCACTTCCCTTGAATTAGCATTAATTGGAATCCTTTTGCATTTGCTGTGTGCATCTGTAATAAGGGACAAAGGATCCGGAACATGCTAATATTTCCTAGTTTGCATGGTAGTACAATGGGGATTAAATGGCATGACAGCAGTGCAGTAATGACCCACTAGTCACACCTTATTATGGGAATGATCGCAAATGCATGCAAAAGGCATAGTACTGTATTGTAAAAATTCCTTTAATCTGGTCATTTTTGATAATCTGGCTCTTTTGAACAAGAATTTTAAAATGATCTGAAATCCCTGAAGCAAAAAATGAATACATTTTACTTAACATACGTTTCTAGAAGATATGATTATGAATCTATTTTCTATTTTTCTATGGTTGTCCTATAATTAAAGGGAACCTATCACCCCGTTTTTTTCGGTATGAGATAAAAATACTGTTAAATAGGGCCTGAGCTGTGCATTACAATAGTGTAGTTTGTGGACCCTGATTCCCCACCTATGCTGCCGAAATACGTTACCAAAGTAGTCATTTTCGCCTGTCAATCAGGCTGGTCAGGTCGGATGGGCGTGGCTTCTTCCCCCAGATATTGCGTAGTTTTCCGTTGGTGGCGTAGTGGTGTGCGCATGTCCAACGTCCCCAATCCTGCACGGGGGGGTGAAAATAGCAGCGATGTCCGTTATTCCATCGGTGGTCGGTGGGCGCGGCCATCTTCCTTTGGCCGCGCGTGCACAGAAGCGGCGCTCTGCTGGCCGCGGCTTCAGGAAAATGGCCGCGGGATGCCGCGCGTGCGCAGATGAAGATCGCGGCGGCCATTTTCCTGAAGCCGCGGCCAGCAGAGCGCCGCTTCTGCGCACGCGCGGCCAAAGGAAGATGGCCGCGCCCACCGACCACCAATGGAATAACGGACATCGCTGCTATTTTCACCCCCCCGTGCAGGATTGGGGACGTTGGACATGCGCACACCACTACGCCACCAACGGAAAACTACGCAATATCTGGGGGAAGAAGCCACGCCCATCCGACCTGACCAGCCTGATTGACAGGCGAAAATGACTACTTTGGTAACGTATTTCGGCAGCATAGGTGGGGAATCGGGGTCCACAAACTACACTATTGTAATGCACAGCTCAGGCCCTATTTAACAGTATTTTTATCTCATACCGAAAAAAACGGGGTGATAGGTTCCCTTTAAAGCACCACTCCAGAGTTTTTTTCTTGCTACACTAGAGTGGTGCCACTAATGTACGTTCCTTACCTCTAGCCTTATATTTACAAGCCGCCATGTTCATCTTTTATCGGCACCGCTCCACATGGTCATCAGAAGTTTGTGACCTACCAGATCGTTCCGGAGTTTGCTGAGTGATCAAAAAAATCACATCTCAGTGGAAGGCCACGTTCACACGTTCAGTATTTGGTCAGTATTTTACATCAGTATTTGTAAGCCAAAATCAGGAGTGGAACAATCAGAGGAAAAGTATAATAGAAACATATGCACCACTTCTGGATTTATCACCCACTCCTGGTTTTGGCTACAAATACTGAGGTAAAATACTGACCAAATACTGATAGTGTGAATGTGGCTTAAGTCTATGAGAACCAGAATGAGGACAGAACAAGGCTCTCATAGACTTACATTGAAACAGGGGCGGACATATCATTGGTGCAACCATGGGCCCAAGGGGTAAGGAGGCCCGCTACAACCTTCAAATCAGTAAGCAGCTTCTGTCACAGACACAAACAGGGGTCCAATCACTGTTCTTGCACAGGGGCCCTTTTCCATCTGTCCCTGATGAAGCAGTGAGCGAAACGGCGTTGGAGTGGGGTGTGCAGGGCAGTGGTACTCCTAACTGGTCAGTATTCATAATATATTTTGGCACATTTGACAGCGCTTTTACTGGGTAATATATAATTATTTGTTTTTTGTTTTTGGCTCACAACTTTTGTGGACACACTGGTTGTTTTGTATGCAATTTATTTTTTATTGCACTATTGCACTTTATTATGAATTGATTTATTTTGCTGCACACAATAGGTGTGTGTGTGCATATATGGATATACACACATATTATTCACAAATTTATTTGACTGATTTTTATCACATATTATATTATTAAATTATTATTTGCTGCATTATATATATTTTTATGTTTATTATACTGATCAGTTTGGACTTGCCCTGTCTTGCACATACGGGATTTTTATATATATATTTTTTATCTATCCCTAAGTAAACCTCGATTGGAGGAGATACATATTATCTATAGTTGTATGTTTTATATTCTTAATAAATAAATATCTGTTGTAGATTATACCATTTTAGTAATAATAAAAATTTCCATACGTTTTGGTGATGTTTTTTGTGATTGCAATTTATTTTTAATAAAAAATATATTTTATTTAATATAATCTGGTCTGATGGAATTTTTTTAAGGGTCCTTTTCCATCTGTGTCCGACCATTGCATTGAGAGCTTGTGTGACCATTACTGCTGACTTACAGATGCTCAGAAGTTGTGGTCAAAAGATGACTGCTCAGGACCGGAGCGGCCATCAGAATACAAAGTATATACATGGTAAAAACAATAAGCTTACAAGATTACGAGAAACAGAATGATTCAAAGCATAGTTACAGTCATGTATAGATCTGGAAAAAGTCACATATAGGTCTGGAATAAACCATAGAAGCCATCAAATAACATCCCAAGGCAAAAAATGGCAATCCTTTAGAGGAAAAAGGGGGTACAAGAGACAACATCAGGATAAATATGACTGGATATGTTTGAATATAAGGGAATTAGCCCCAATTGACAGTGCCAAAAATAAATGGTGGGGCGTATACCCTTATGCTAAGATGTACCCATTGAATATGAAGTTGATGCTGACTATGAAAAGATATAGCCCATATTACCTGTTGGCAAAGTTCACTGAACAGTGTAAAGGATATCTTGCTTGCAAAAGGACACCTGTTGTAGGAAAGGCGATTTAGTACTAATGGGGAAAATAAACAGAGTAATAAGTGTCAAGAGTCATGGTGACATGGATTACCTGGGTCCTGGGTAGGTGCGGCGCACCTGCGCCTTAGATTGTAGGCTGCAATGTGAAGTATGGAGGCATTGGTGGCTATAAATAGTGTGCTGAAGCGGCCACCTGACAAACAGATGAGTACACGCCCCTGGAAATGATGTCGCTGCTGGGCGGTTTAAAGGGACTCTGTCACCTGAATTTGGAGGGAACAATTTTCAGCCATAGAGGCGGGGTTTTCAGCTGTTTGATTCACCCTTTCCTTACCCGCTGGCTGCATGCTGGCTGCAATATTGGACTGAAGTTCATTCTCTGTCCTCCGTAGTACATGCCTGCACAAGGCAATCTTGCCTTGCGCAGGCGTTTACTATGGAGGACAGAGAATGAACTTCAATCCAATATTGCAGCCAGCATGCAGCCAGCGGGTAAGGAAAGGGTGAATCAAACAGCTGAAAACCCCGCCTCTATGGCTGAAAATTGTTCCCTCCAAATTCAGTTGACAGAGTCCCTTTAATGACCAAAATGAGGCTTGGAGCACATTGCTTGTCAGGTGGCCGCTTCAGCACACTATTTTGTTTCTCGTAGTCTTGCAAGCTTATTGTTTTTACCATGTACCATATTTTTTCGGACTATAAGACGCACTTTTCCCCAAAAAAATTGTGAGGAAAATGGTGGGTGCGTCTTATAGTTCGAACGCAGGCTTACCGGTTGGTTGCGGCAGTGGTGTGGCGTTGGCTGAAGTGCGGGGATGCTGAGGTGCGGTGAGTGGTATGGCATGCACCTGAGCAGGGTCCCTTCCACAGGTGAGGTGATGCCACGGCCCGGTATCCAAGGTGAGCAGCAGAGCCGGGTGAATCACGGCTTTCTTGGAGGTGGCAGCCATCTTCCTGAGGCCACGTGTGTGTAGATTGAGTTCTCTGCTTCCCGGGGCTTCAGGAAAATGGCCGCGGGAGGCTGCGCATGCGCAGATTGCGGTGGCCGTTTTCCTGAAGCCGAGTTCACAGATTGAGATCTCGGCTTCTGGAAAATGGCCGCCGCGATCTCCATCTGCGCACACACTGCTTCCTGCGGCCATTTTCCTGAAGCCCCGGGAAGCAGCGTACTCAATCTGCTCATGCGCAGCCTCAGGAAGATGGCTGCTGCCACCGAGAAACCGATGATTAACCCGGCTCTGCTGCTCGCCTTGGATAGCGGGCTGTGGCGTCACCTCACCTGAGGAGGTGACTGCATCTCTGCCATCACACCACTGCCACAACCCCCCGTGGACACCAGGCCGTGGCATCGCCCACCTAAGCAGGAAGGGACCCTGCTCAGGTGCACGCCATACCGCCCACCACGCCTCTGCCGCCACCATGTCTCCTGTGACCCTGTTCTGCCACCGCAAGCCCTCAGGTAAGATACCAAAAAATTCTGACAATAAGACGGACCCCAATTTTATAAAAATCTTTTTTTCTGCTATTTTCAACCCAAATTTGGGGTGCGTCTTATGGTCCTGTGCGTCTTATAGTCCGAAAAATACGGTATATATTAATATTTTATTTATTTGTTTTTTTGTTTGTAATTGTATTATGGAATTGATCTCTCATACCTTGTATTTTCTTCTACAGCGACTATATGAAAAAGACCCTATGAGGGTTGAAACGTTATGTTCTTGTCGCCTCACCATCTTCTCTATCCCTGCACCAACTCCTTATTCATGAATTGTGTTATCGCTGCATCAACACCTGTATAATAAAGTCTTCACAAGCATCTATTAAGAGTGTGCAGTGATTGAACATTACACTCTTTATGAATGAACAGTTATTAGAGTAAACACATTTTAAATGTTTATTTCATAATTCAATAGTACATAAGAAAATAAGCAACTTTGTAATATATCTTACAGAGAAATTTGCTTCTTTCTCCTCCATGATTAATTTTTCATTCTTAGTTCCTGAATAAAATCTCTGTATTCAGTGAAGACAGATTTTCCCATTACTGAGATAGGAGATGACATGACAGTTGGTGCATTTAAAATTCTATGGAGGGGAGGAGCTAGCGGAACACAGACATTCTACTGCGAGTTCTCCTGATACAACAGTTACAGTTCTCCATTATTATTATTTTGCTTATATAGCGCCATCACATTCCGCAGCGCTTTACATCCATTATGATCACTGTCCCCAATGGGGCTCACAATCTAGAATCCCTATCACTATGCCTTTGGAGTGTGGGAGGAAACCAAGGAACCTGGAGGAAACCCACAGAGACACGGGGAGAACATACAAACTCCTTGCAGATGTTGTCCGTGGTGGGAATCGCGCAAACCAAATGAAAAATTGATTGAATTAGTTGGGCTCACCACATTCTTAAAAATTCAACACAAATTTGATTTGCATCAAATCAATTTGCTCATATGTAATAGTAGCCATAAGGAGACATAACTGATTTTACTAACCTAGCAAGTCAGTTTATCAGTCCATGTGCAGAATTTTAATCCATTTAGCGCATTAACTGGTGAGTGCTTACATTTGATAGAATTATTCACAAACATCCCATAATGTTTTTTTGTTTTTTTTTAAATATCTACATCTAAAATTAAAGGGAATCTGTCATCAAGATTTCATCCCCCAAAACTATTTGTCGGCAAATGCAGCTTTCCGCCCAACCCTACCTCTTCCTGCTCGACTGATAGTCCCTATGTTGTGTGACCTCAGACAAAGGTGCCGTCAGTCAAGCAGCCGGAATAGGAGGCGCTCCAGTGGATGGGAACAGAGTTGGAGTGACGGAGGATTCAGAGATACAAAAAGTCCTTCCGCCTCATTTGCATATCAACTCAAATGCTGATTTCTCAGTAATGGAGGAACAGACTGACCATGTAAACTTGTCCTTGAAAGAGCTACATCTGCATATATATATATATATATATATATATATATATATATATATATATATATATATATATATATATATATATATATATATACATACACTCACCGGCCACTTTATTAGGTACACCATGCTAGTAACAGGTTGGACCCCCTTTTGCCTTCAGAACTGCCTCAATTCTTCGTGGCATAGATTCAACAAGGTGCTGGAAGCATTCCTCAGAGATTTTGGTCCATATTGACATGATGGCATCACACAGTTGCCGCAGATTTGTCGGCTGCACATCCCAAAGATGCTCCATACAAGGCAGGATGGATCCATGCTTTCATGTTGTTTACGCCAAATTCTGACCCTACCATCCGAATGTCGCAGCAGAAATCGAGACTCATCAGACCAAGCAACGTTTTTCCAATCTTCTACTGTCCAATTTCGATGCGCTTGTACAAATTGTAGCCTCAGTTTCCTGTTCTTAGCTGAAAGGAGTGGTACCCGGTGTGGTCTTCTGCTGCTGTAGCCCATCTGCCTCAAAGTTCGACGCACTGTGCGTTCAGAGATGCTCTTAGGCCTACCTTGGTTGTAACGGGTGGCGATTTGAGTCACTGTTGCCTTTCTATCAGCTCGAACCAGTCTGCCCATTCTCCTCTGACCTCTGGCATCAACAAGGCATTTCCGCCCACAGGACTGCCGCTCACTGGATTTTTTTTCTTTTTCGGACCATTCTCTGTAAACCCTAGAGATGGTTGTGCGTGAAAATCCCAGTAGATCAGCAGTTTCTGAAATACTCAGACCAGCCCTTCTGGCACCAACAACCATGCCACGTTCAAAGGCACTCAAATCACCTTTCTTCCCCATACTGATGCTCGGTTTGAACTGCAGGAGATTGTCTTGACCATGTCTACATGCCTAAATGCACTGAGTTGCCGCCATGTGATTGGCTGATTAGAAATTAAGTGTTAACAAGAAGTTGGACAGGTGTACCTAATAAAGTGGCCAGTGAGTGTATATATATAAATAGTTTGTGGGGATAAATCCTGCTGAAGATTCATTTTAAGGAACATATTTAATCATTCAATTATGGAGAAGAATCCATGTAACAGATTACATATGGTAGAGGTCATTATCACTATATCATATTTTAATTAGACAATTTGTACATACATTTTTTAGCATTATCGTTTTGGCACATACCCCATAGTGTAATCACAGGTGCTCATAGACTTGTTACTTGGGGCATGATTTGGATTTTTCTTTTCTAGTATTTCTTTTTTCATCTGTGACCATCACTATTTTTAATATAAACTTTTTTCGGCAGAGCGTATATACAATAGAAATAATGTCTTAATACAGTGATTATTATTTACAGTATCTGATGAGCACAGTTACAGAGTGACCCGGGTACAGTAGTGCTTCAGGGTGCACGGCAGGATTCCTCTATTCAGCTGATGGAACTCAACAAGTTGCGTGAGATCTGTAAACCTTGTGTGTCCCTCATCTAAAGTGTAGAAAAGCTCTCCTTCATCTTCAATCTGTTGGATAGAAAGTGGGGAGGGGAGAATAGCAAAATTAAGAAAGTGATCTAAAGTCTGAAATTATTCTACGTTGCAACAATTTATTTAACAGAAATCTTCTACCGTTTTGTGTTTCCAGCTCCTATGCTAATCAATGGCTCCCTATGGTTACAGACGGCAAACAAGCCCTAGATTTACAGGTATATCTCACAAAATTAGAATATCATCAAAAAGTGAATTTATTTCAGTTCTTCAATACAAAAAGTGAAACTCATATTATATAAAGTCATTACAAACAGAGTGTTTATTTCTGTTAATGTTGATGATTATGGCTTACAGCCAATGAAAACCCAAAAGGCATTATCTCAGTAAATTAGAATACTTTATAACACCAGCTTGAAAAAATGATTTTAACATCCGAAATGTTGGCCTACTGAAATGTATGTTCAGTAAATGGACTCAATACTTGGTCGGGGCTCCTTTTGCATCAATTACTGCATCAATGCGGCGTGGCATGAAGGCGATCAGCCTTTGGCACTGCTGAGGTGTTATGGAAGCCCAGGTTGCTTTGATAGAAGGCTTCAGCTCGTCTGCATTGCTGGGTCTGGTGTCTCCCATCTTCCTCTTGACAATACTCCATAGATTCTCTATGGGATTAAGGCAGGCGAGTTTGCTGTCCAATAAAGCACAGTGATACTCTTGTTTTAAAACCAGGTATTGGTACTTTTGGCAGTGTGGACAGGGGCCAAGTCCTGGTGGAGAATTAAATTTCCATCTCCAAAAAGTTGGTCAACAGAGGGAAGCATGAAGTGCTCTAAAATTTCCTGGTAGACGGCTGCGCAGACTTTGGTTTTGATAAAACACAGTGGACCTACAGCAGCAGATGACATTGCTCCCTAAACCATCACTGATTGTGGAAACTTCACACTAGACCTTGGAAATTAAGGTCCCAGAGTCTGGAGGAAGAGTGGAGAGACAGACAATCCAAGCTGCTTGAGGTCTAGTGTGAGTGTGAAGTTTCCACAATCAGTGATGGTTTGGGGAGCGATGTCATCTGCTGGTGTAGGTCCACTGTGCTTTATTAAGACCAAAGTCAGCGCATCCGTCTACCAGGAAATTTTAAAGCACTGTACTTGATTGGCCAGCAAACTCGTCTGACCGTAACCCTATAGAGAATCTATGGGGTATTGTCAAGAGGAAGATGAGAGACACCAGACCCAACAATGCAGACAATCTGAAGGTTGCCATCAAAGCAACCTGGGCTTCCATAACACCTCAGCAGTGCCACAGGCTGATAACCTCCATGCCACGCTGCATTGATGCAGTAATTGATGCAAGAGGAGCCCCGACCAAGTATTGAGTGCATTTACTGAACATACATTTCAGTAAGCCAACATTTCGGATGTTAAAATCATTTTTTTAAGCTGGTGTTATAAAGTATTCTAATTTACTGAGATAATAACTTTTGGGTTTTCATTGGCTGTAAGCCATAATCATCAACATTAACAGAAATGAACACTTGAAATTCATCACTCTATTTGTAATGACTCTATCTAATATATGAGTTTCACTTTTTGTATTGAAGAACTGAAATAAATTAACTTTTTGATGATATTCTAATTTTGTGAGATGCACCTGTATCTTGTATCCTGCAGTCAAACTCCTTAGCATCTTCCCTTTACTCCATGTTAATGTACATATTACAAGTAAGAAGGGTGAGAGCGTACAAAATGTTACCAAGAACAAGTGCAGAAAAAAGCTAGGGGGGCGGCTTTAATCATAAAGGCAGGGCACTGCAACCTATCTAAAAAGGCTATCAAGGGTATATAGAATTAAAGGGATTTACCCTTTTGCATATTTATTGCATATCCATAAAATACCCTACAAATGTCTGTTAGATGTGGGTCCTGTCAATTGCTGATTGTGTGCACTCACTGTCTCCATGGATTTTAGTGGAGAGGTGGCAGCTCCCGCCTCATTTCATGAGTCCCAAAAACTTGAAAAGAGTGGGCCATCACCTATCTATTGGCGCGTACAAGTACAACAAATGCACTCAATAGTTGTGAGTTCTAGAAGTGAGACCCTCTCTTTACAGAGGTTGTCCCATTATTATTTATTTTTTATGCTTTGCTTATACAGCACAATCATATTCGCAGCACTTTACAGACATTAAAGATTCCCTATCAGTATATCTTTGGAGTGTGGGTGGAAACTGGAGAGCCTCGAGAAAACCCTCACAAACACGAGAACATACAAACTCCATGCAGATGTTGTCCTTGGTGGGATTTGAACCCAGGACCCCAGCGCTGCAAACCAACAGTGCCTATCACATATCCACAGAATAAGTAAGAGCAGGTCACACTAGGATCCTATCAGTGGGACCTCTTTAAACATGATAATGGGGGTGCGATGTCTACCATTTCATTGAACGTCAGGTGAGCATGCACATCAATGCTGATCCATTAAAAGTCTGAAAGAGTGTTGGAGATAGCAAATTTCATTATAATTATTGATTGTGAGAAAACATCTTAGGGGCCATTTTTTTACCTAAATTCATGTTTTGGACTAAAAAAAAAAACATTTCTGCAATTTCATAACCTTAATAATTTTGCACTGTTTGCCTTTTACAGTATTTTAGTTTTTTGCAAATTGCTGGTTGTTACAAATTTGGTCCCGCGGTACTTGGTCCCAAGATGCCACTAATTTTCCCAGTGTGGCATTTTATCCTTGGACCAGCACATGTCCACGAACATCACCCATGCCCTTTCCAACACAGTTACTGGAATTTTCCACTTCACAACTGACACGTGGACCAGCGCTTGTGACCAGGGATGCTACATTTCCCTGACAGCACGCTGGGTGAACATTTTAGAGGTTGGGGCACCCCTGGCACGGCACATGTGCTGCCGACGCAGAGGATCACTATCCCTACTTCTTTAAGGGTTTTCTCCACCTCCTAAACCAGTTCCTGCATCCTCCGTATACAATGTGCTATCCCAGAACACGTCGTCCACATCAGCCGGAAGCTTGAAGCTCTGCAGTACTGCCTCAGTGAAGCGGGAACAGGCTCTGCTGTAGCTAATTTGCCTACGAGACAAACCACACACAGCGGCAGAGTTATTGAAAGGAATAATAGACCAGACAGATCTGTGGGTTTTGCCATTGACCCTACAACTAGGTATGGTCATGTGTGATAATGGCTGTGAAGTTTGGCCAGTTCACACATGTACCATGCATGACTCACGTGCTCAACTTGGTAGTTCAGTGATTTCTGAATACCTACCCAGATGTGCCAGAGCTTCTGGTCAAGGTATGCCACATCAGCGCCCATTTCCGCAAGTAAGCTACAGCTGTGGCCACTCTGTCAGAGCTGCAGCAGCATGTGCAAGTGCCACCTCACCAACTGGTGTGCAATGTCACCACGTGCTGAAACTCCATACTGAACATGCTGGCAAGGCTTAGTGAGCAGCAGAGGCCAGTTTTCGAATACTGTCTCCTACACGCCCATGGGTATTCTGGTCAGCCTCCGCACATAACAACGGAGGAGTAGGCATGGATAAGATTATTATTATTATTATTATTATTATTTATTGTTATAGCGCCATTTATTCCATGGCGCTTTACATGTAAGGAGGGGTATACATAATAAAAACAACTACAATAATCTTAAGCAATACAAGTCATAACTGGTACAGTAGGAGAGAGGACCCTGCCCGCGAAGGCTCACAATCTACAAGGGATGGGTGAGAATACAGTAGGCGAGGGTAGAGCTGGTCATGCAGTGGTTTGGTCGATCGGTGGTTACTGCAGGTTATAGGCTTGTCGGAAGAGGTGGGTCTTCCTGCTCTTTTTGAAGGTTTCGATGGTAGGCGAGAGTCTGATGTGTTGTGGTAGAGGGTTCCAGAGTAGGGGTGATACGCGAGAGAAATCTTGTATACGATTGTGGGATGAGGAAATAAGAGGGGAGTAGAGAAGGAGGTCTTGTGAGGATCGGAGGTTGCATGTAGGTAAGTACCGGGTGATGAGGTCACAGATGTATGGAGGAGACAGTTTGTGGATGGCTTTGTACGTCATGGTTAGGGTTTTGTACTGGAGTCTCTGGGCAATGGGGAGCCAGTGAAGGGATTGACAGAGGGGAGAATCTGGGGAATAGCGGGGGGACAGGTGGATTAGTCGGGCAGCAGAGTTTAGCATAGATTGGAGGGGTGCGAGAGTGTTAGAGGGGAGGCCACAGAGCAGGAGGTTGCAGTAGTCAAGGCGAGAGATGATGAGGGCCTGGACTAGGGTTTTTGCAGATTCTTGGTTGAGGAATGTATGGATTTGTGAAATATTTTTGAGTTGAAGTCGGCAGGAAGTGGAAAGGGCTTGGATATGTGGTTTGAAGGAGAGATCAGCGTCAAGGATTACCCCAAGGCAGCGAGCTTGTGGGACTGGGGAGAGTGGGCAGCCATTTACTGTAATGGATAGGTTTGTTGGGGGGTCACGTGAGATGGGGGAAAGATGATGAATTCTGTTTTGTCCATGTTAAGTTTCAGAAATCTAGTGGAGAAGAAGGATGAAATAGTGGACAGACATTGAGAGACATAAGATGGAGAGTAGTCATCATGGTGGAGACAGGGAGGTGTTGGCTATAGGGACCTTGGCACATATGACAGACTTGATATACATCTGCTTTTTTTGTGACCCTTGCATTACATTCGTCTTGACCAAAAAGAAGAGTACTGGTTGTTTACACTGCTAAACCCACACTACAAGGAGGATCTTGCATATCTTCTTCCTGAGGCAGAGAGGTCTAATAAAATGGAGCTGTACAATAAGGCCTTTGTGGAAAATATGTTGAAAAAATTCCCATCAGACAACACTAGCGGCAGGGGGCAAGATTCCTTGCCCAACCAAAGAGGTAAGATGAGGGAGACACACACCAGGTACAGCAGAGGCAGGAGTACATTGACAAAAGGCCTTGGCCAATTTAATGACACCTTCCCAACGCCCAGGCTCTTGTGACCGGGTATTTTTGACAAGGAGGGAAAAGTTTTTAAAGATAGTCAAGCAACACCTGGCAGACAAAACCAGCATACTCCCTGATTCCTCTGCTACCTTCAGATTTTTGGTATCAAAGCTAGACACCTGGTATGAGCTCTCCCTCTATGTCTTGGAGGTGTTATGCTGTCCTGCTGCTAGCGTCTTGTCTGAGCGAGTTTTCAGTGCCGCCATGGGGGTCATAAAAGACAGGCGCTTTTGGCAGTCAACAGAAAGTGCTGACAGGCTCACTCTGATAAAAATGAGCAAAGCCTGGAATAGCCCCTACTTTTCCACACCATCAGATGACAGTAGCACATAAAGTGATTTTAATCTTCAATATTTGAATGAGGGCCTCCAGTTGTTGCCTTTAATGGTCTATGGATGACTGTATTACTCTCCTTATAATTTTTTCCTGACTTTGCACTTTGTGCAAGGCCTTTATGAGTATAGGAGTACCATTACATAACAATTTGAAAAAAATGTGTATGAGGTCCTCCTTTATGTCTAATACAGGGTGTATCTGAGTCTCTCTTCCATCTAATTTTTGGCAGTTCTTGCTTCCTTCATAAATTACGCTGAAATTTCCAATTTTTAAAAAAAAATAATAAAAAGTTAATAAAAATGAATACAAATTAAAATTTTGGTTTACTTAAATTACTATTTTTTAAATCCTTTTTACATTTTTTCTTATATTCAAGTCATTATACAGGAAATAATATTTTTTAACCTTTTTTTTTCCTGTAGACTCCAATTTCTCGTTGATTTTGAATGTTTTATTGTCAGTCTTTGAAGTGGAATAAAAGTGTGACATGATCGTTCTCAGCAGCGATCTGGGAGTTAGAGATACTTCCAGGGATCTTCCCCATGCTGTTCTTCTTCTATTCTACACTTTTTACACCCATTTCAACATTTTCACTGTCCCCAAGACCTCCTTGTAGGGTCTGCTGGAAAAATGCTCAGATTTTCCATTGCCTCCCATTATACTCGTTGCTCGAAATGAGCACCTGAGCATTAGGAATTGCTCAGTTCCAGTAACGAGCATCCGAGCATTTTAATACTTACTCATCCTTAAAAAACAACTATGATCCCTTTGTGTTACCTTGATTTACCCCAGACTTGCATTTATTATTACAATGTACACCGGTTAATAAGAAAAAGTACAAAAAAAACTGCTGAATTGTATCATTTCTGAATATATAGGACACAGGAAACATGCAACTTACTGGTAGAATTTGGAAGTGCTTGATCTTCTGCCCATAGCACAAAGAAAGGACAAATGATTTTGGAGTACTTTGACTGTCCCGGACCAAAAAAACTCTAAAAGAAATGTCATGTGATTAATACACAGTAATAAAAAGTATTCGCCAAATGGCTCCAATTGGTCTCCATACTAATGTATTTTTTTTATGAAACTACATGAGCTTAAGGGAACCTGTCATTATTATAAACTCTTCTAGAGGTTGTAAAGCCTCGTGGGGTAGGGCACAGAGGCAGTTGCCCTAAGCAAAAAATTATTCAGTGTGGAAAAATTTAATATAAAAAAACAAAAGTACCAGAGATATCACTAGCAGTGAAGATCTGTGAAACTGCACATGCACATGATGCACGTCATGAGCACCACTTTCAACTTGTAGACTGGCATCATAATTGTCAATATTTCTTGGAGTGTTAAAGTCCTGCATCCAAACCCATTCCTCCTGAAAAAGCCTCCAACCCTTTAAAAAATGCAGCAGAACTCCCACTTTTGATTAGGAATTATATAAGTATATCTCCTTTTAGTCCAGTTGTCCAGGAAATCTGGGACATTTGGCAGGTACATGATGAAGTTGGATCTTGTGGTAGAGCATGGAGCCACAGGCTCGATGCCTCGCCACTCTCCATCAAAGGTCGCAGGCTGCTGTAGACCCATGGTCTATAAGACATCATTGTCCTGGCGCAGGTGGTGCAATCCCTGATTCCTAATGCTTGTGACGCCCCCACATTGAATAAATATATGGTTCAACAGAATGATATTAACCACTTGTTACCACAGTCAGTTAATTCCAGGAGAAAGAAAAGAGAAACATACAGCCCGGTTTTATGATTCTCCCGAGTTGTAATTTTATTGGTAAATATTTCGTCAAATATGTAAGAATAGCCAATATTTTTTAAAGCAATCATGATGGTTGGGATCTGTAAATGGTGCTGCCTTATATGAGAGTCCAGTTGCTTTTAAAGAGCAGCATGCCACAAGCCGAGAGTTTTTATTCAGGTCATTGAACTCAAAGGTGACCGTTTCCAATTTATAGTTTTTCCATATAAAAAAAAATCTCAAAAACGTAAATGGAAAAATAACATCATTTTCAATCAATAGAATATGAATTGCTTCATATACCATATGTTTTGTAAATCAGAATCTGTAGTATTTAAAATGCAGAATATGCATGCCATGCTTCTAAGGATGTTATTAAAGCCTTATTTGACACAGAAGAGCGGCTTTCAATAGCCCTACACGGCATTTGGAAAGTTTTAAAAGAATCAGATGAGGTTTATAAATAGAACTTCTTTTGCTTAGAAGTGGAAGGAGATAATACTGAAGAGTATGATTATGCTTTCAGAGAAACTTCAATGGCTTGAGTATTGATTCATCTCTATAGGTCCAGGCTGTCAAGTTTGTGTAGTACACCAGCTGGCTTCCACTGCATAAGAGCTGAACTTCAAAACGCCTCTCTGATCCAGAAATGAAAACATTAACTCAGACACTTTCCTTACAAATTTTACAGTATATTATCCAGCAGCCAGGCTTAACAAAAGAATGTCTATTTCTGGGAGAAATAACTTGAAAAGTATGTTTGCCAAATGCCCAGTAAACGATATAATACGAAAATTGCTTAAAACAATAGATAAAGAAAAATACCTGCAGGTCTCCACACCATCCATTCATCACGTCTATTAATACAAATTGCACATCTCCGCATGCAATTGTGCTGTTTAAAGGGAACCTGTCAGATCCAATAAGCTATTAACCTGCAGACATAGATATATTAATCTGGAGGTTAATAACATTGTGAAGGTGCACGGCTTTTGATCTGAAAGTGCATAACCTTTGGAGAAGAGCACTTTATTTCTCCCGGGAGCCGCCGGCTTTCAGTCATGCAGATATGTTTCTAGAAATTACAGTCTCCTCTCACAGCACTGACAGTGGCGGCTGCAACCACACTCCGGCACGGACTGACTGCCAGCTGGGCAGTGCATCATTGTAGAGCTGGCTGTTAGTCAATGCTGGTGGCTTCCGGGAGAAATAATGTTCATTTTTCCTGTGTGCCGCACTTTCAGTACAGTGGCCGGGCAGTTTCATAATATTATTAACCTGCAGATTAATCCTATACTTGCAGGTTAATAGCATTATCAAACATGACAATCTCCCTTAAAAAGACTTCTCCCTTGGTTGATTACCCCTTGGGCCAAAACTTTTTCAAAATCATCCTTTTAGATAAAATCATTACCGAGCTTTTTTTTAGCACTTTAGAAGAATACAATTTGGGTGGCGCTTGGGTGGTTAGTAAAACATGGTGATTGGGTTTGTTGACTTCACATAGGAGGAGGGGGATGGCACCAAGAGAAAACGCACTCCGGGAATGAGAGGGTTAACAATTGATTAATGAATTGGCAAGGTGGTGGTGCGCTGCCCAATAAAAGTATAAAGCAATTGATAATACCTTTATTGAAGACCAACAATAAGACAATAGACAAACCGATGTTTTTGGGTCCAGATAGAAGCCTTTGTCAGGTAATCTCTTGACGAAGGCTTCTATCAAGAGCCAAAAACCGGTTTGTGATTTGTCTTATTGTTGGACTTCAATAAATGTAATATCAATTGCACTTTATACTTTTACTGGACAGCGCACCGCCACCTTGCCTATTCATCCCACTTTAGTACTGGAGAAAAACATGGAAGCTTGATGCACACAAAAGACGGCATAACAGTGATCCCGATCCGAAATCGGGCTATCATTCAACTTTAAAAAAATTTAAGTACAATAGTACTCAGATGATTCTCGAAATTGTGGGTCTTTATTTGATAGAGTCTTATTACAGTATCTTTTCTAATAAAATTCTAACTTCAGCATGTAGTTTGCTCCATCTGATGCTTATTGCTTGAAGAATATGATGCCATATGAAAGCACCAAAACTGTAGCTTACAGGGAACAGAAATTCCTTCCTTTGTTTATTGTACATTTTATTCAAAAATACACCTATATAACTTACCCATTTACAAGCCCTTGCTGATGTATCAGTTTCTGCGCCTCATCTCTTGAGATTTTATGGTGGAACCAGGGCTGTGACATATGGACTGCTGTATATAATAATACAAAACTACATTAGTAATCATCGAGCAGGTAAACAGATGATATCTGCCCTGTTGCATCATTTTCTAAATATTACAGGCATGCAAAATCGAAAACTAGCACTTAGAGGGTCCAACCCTTTAAATCCCTATTGAACTTGCAGAGGGCACATAAAAAGATTAAAAAAATTGTGTGGATGATCAATCATCATGTACGGAGGGACAACAGATGAGATGGAGGACAGATGAGACTTGTGTCAACTGGTAGAGTAAGTATTTTGCTCTTGCCGATTTCTGTGATTTTGAATTTTGACCCTAATTAAAAGATTTTTTCAGTTCTGGAAAACCCCTTTTAAAAAAGACTAAATTTTATTTTTTTATTTAATTATCCTCCATGGTTTGCAAAGTTGCAAATTTTTACAATTTGTTTTTTTTCTATTATTTGACTTCCTTCACGTCCAAAACATAATATTGCAGCGTAATTTCAATGACTAGTTTGTGCTCCTTTAAAAGCTCCTTTTAACTGTTGCTCATCAATACCTGTACACAATATTCAAGCTGTCTATGCACGTAAATTCCCCTGTTTGAGTATCGCTTCTGCCCACCCTGTACAGACTGGAGAATTTCCATGTACATACGTACTAATATATTAGACAGATATTGTCAATTAGCAGTCAAAAGCAATCTCTAAAGGAGAATAAACTGGGCATTGAAACAGCACTACAGAGAAAAAGGAAGTTGAAAAAAAGCAGAAACAGTTAGATAGTGCCTTTAAAGACGAATGATTCAAGCATGTTTGAAAATAGTTTTGATTATGGCATTACATAAATAGGGATTTAGGATGAAAATTAATTTGTATTTTCAATCACCCCTTTAAATAAAAATAAATCTTAGTTACTCTTTAAGTACTTTAAATACTTAGTAAAGTGAAAGGCAATGAAGTACTCTCAGTAAAACATATATCAAAAGCAGGTATAAGCATACCTATATTTAACTTTGAACTTTGAGAAGTTGTTGGGATACCATGGGCGCTGATCCGTCCACAGCTTTTTCTCTGTATGAAATATAACAAACACTGTAATAAATAGTATAAAAATGTATGTATTTTGAAAGTTATGAACATTGTAAATCGCCAAATTGATTGTGTGCGAAAAAGGGCCCAATTCATCATTTGCAGGTTTTTTAAGTCACTTTTCTTTCTTTCTTGCGATATTCATTGATGTTTTTTGCAGCAAACTCTTTAAACTGGTGCACGTAATTCATAAATATTGCTCAAGAGAAGAAAATGCTTTTTATTTTTTACTTTTACCTTTTTGCATGTTTTTAGAACAAAATGTGTCAGTTCAGCTAAAATGATGCAAAATCTGAGCAAAAAGTTTGGGCGTTCAGATCATCGCTCCAGTGGGAGCAATAAAATTTGTGTGACTTTTTAAAAAGTCGCAATTGATGAGTAGGCAAAAACAACTGGAAACCCCAAACCCAGACCGCAATGGTAGAGAAAAAAACAGGTTAACACATATAAAAAGAAACTTAAGAAAATGGTGCAAACTGAAAGAAAAATTTGACACAAATCAAAAACAGGTATAAAAAAACAAAATACTAAAGCAAATTAAGGGTTCAAATGCAACAATGAATCAGACCCTAAATATTTTTTGTTTCCAGTTTTCACCATTTTTTCCAGGGTTAGCCGATACCCAGTACCCACGTAGGTATTATACTCACCCTCCATAATAGTCCTTCTTGTAGAGCAATAGACATTGCTTCTGTTGGGTTTTCGATGACTCTGGTTTTATGGCCCGAGAAGTCCATTGCCACAAGTGAGTTTTCTGATATGCTTCTCTACAAGTGCGGAAAAATATTCAGTAAAATCCTATTGAGGTCAGGTTATAGATGTTAAAATGTACATGATGTTATAGAATTAAAGCTCTAGGTTGTATCATAACATTATAATGAGCAGTTTTGGAAAGTTTTAGACAATTGGGCATTCTATCACAATACATACCGTTGCCGATAGGTTGGGTCCATTCGGATCATTTTTTTGGTGGGGTCGGAGGTAATTTTGGTAAATCTGTTTACCATGCTGCAAATTAAGATAGATACATTAGTAAAATTAATTAGTTCTATTACTTATACTAAATAAATCTTCTAAATGTGTCTTAGAAATGTTTCCACATCCAAACCACACAATCTTTTATCTGGCTGTAAGACAACTGGTTGCAGCAGGACTCTCCCCCCACTGCCTTGTCTGCAGTAGAAACCAAATATTGTTAATTCTTAACATTTTGTTCCTTTCAACAGTTCACCGGCCAGAAAATGGAAGATAATAGCAGTAGATTAAATCCTGGGTCTTCAGCAGAAAATCTTATAGAGTGACAAATAATAGTGACACAGGGGAAACGTGGTCAAGTCTATCAGCCCCTTCTGATAGGTTGTTGAGACAGCTAAGGAGTCTACTAAAGGACCCCAATGTCGGCCATATCTGTGCTCCAGATAAACTCTTCATAGGGGTCAGTAAAAACTGCAATACAACACAATACAGAAGTATTGTAATGTACAAGCAATCAAGTTACCGCATGTTCAAGTCACTTAGGGGGTCCAAAAATAGTGAAAAATTTCAAAAATAGTTAAAAACATGTAAAAACAAATTCAAAGCATCCACATTTTTCCACTCTGTTAATAAAAAATGGTAAAAAAGATATTTTGCATCCATAATAGTCCAACATTCTTTACTTATCACACCAGTTATCCTGCATGTTGAACAGCGTACAAGAAAAAAAAAAAGGGCCAAATTTGCCATTTTTGGCCACCTCCTCTAAACTTGTTCATCAAGAAACAAGACCTAACTTAGCTCAGTCGGCAGAAAAGTAAAAAATTATGGTTCCCAGAAAATGGTAAGACAATTAAAAAAAATTTTCCTTCAATTTTTTTACTATTTAAAAACAGTAAAATGAAGAAAACTTTATAAATTGAGATTTTCTTTAATACCAATAAAGTTAACATGTCAATTTTTCTGCACAGGAAACGCCATAAAAACAAAAACCACAGAACATGGGTTGAATTGATTTTTTTTACTTATTCCCAATTTTTCCCAATTTTCGATACATTAAATGGCAAATCAAATGGGATCAACTGAAGTTACAACTCATCAAAAAACAAGCCTGAATATGTCAACTGGAAGATAAAAAATAGCTATGGGTTCTTAGATGAAGGAGAAAGAAGATAAAAATGATCAGAAGTGGAAACGGGTTAGATGAAACCTGTGTCTGAGTCTAACAAAGGTTGGCGAACCAGAATAGCAGAGAAATATTATTCTAATCATTACTGATTGACCACCAATCCCGCGCACACTTTGGGAAACTCTTTGAACCATTTAGGACACTATACTCCCTTCTGTATACAGTTTATATACACACATTATACACTTTATATTCTGTGCTCTTCAGTTAAAAATTAAAGGAATGTCGTTCAGTTGACTGTGGGGTCTGACGAATGGAATTCCAGAGGAGGCAGCACTGTGCCAAGTACAACAATGTCAGGAGTTGAAAAACTATTTAAGTGACCATCAATTGGACAGATCAGGTCAAGGTAATAAAGAGTTTGATCTGAAATTCCAGAGTTAGAAGACAACAGGGTCTGGATCGTTAGTCAGATCTGAATGTCTTAGTATAAACTCAAACTGAAAAACTGACCAGCATATCCAAACTAGTGAGTACAGGTGAATTTACGGGCAGATTCTCTGTTAACTCATTTTGCAGCCAGCGCTAGACAGTGCAATACAGAGGCTACATAAGGCAAACAGTGTAACATTTCTAATGAATCCGAAATGCAGAAATGATTTTTAACCCCGTATACATCCACTTAAGAAAAAGAAAAAACAATTTTCCCCCAGAGGTGGACAACTCTTTAAGTCTATACAAATAATAACACCCATTTACAAAAAATTTTAGCAAAAAATTAATGCATTTGAGAAGTAAAAAAAAAAAGTTTCCAAAGGTGGACAACCACACATACACATACTCTGAAGCAGACTGAACCAATGGACAGTTTGCTGGTACCGGAAAGCCCTTAGCAGTCAGTTAGGAAGGAACCAGTGCCATAGCTTTTGATGCTTCACCTATGGCACCAATTATGTTGCATGCCCTTAAAGGAATGTCATTCTGCTGAATGTGGTGTCTGACAAATAGAATTACAAAGAAGAAAGCACTGTGCCAAGCACAACCATGTTAGAGCTATTTACAATACCATGTCCTAAACATGCAGCTTTTTGAGCCCCCCCTACCCTCCTTCTGGAATATATCTGCCAGATTCTTATGGCTGGTACTACCAAACTACCAGAGATGCAAACGGTCCTGGATTTTCCCTAACTGTCCGATTTTTCGAAGACAAACCAAGCTAACTGTGAGTTGTCCATGGATGAAAGTTGGTGGGTTTACACAAACACCATTCCAATCGGGTGTTTCTATCCATTTTTGGCTGTTTCTGGGTATTTCAGTTGCATTACCTAACCATCCCTATATATTCCCATGAGCAGGTGGGTATCGAATAAGGAAATTTTCAACTCTTCCTTCTGTACTTTGAAGATGACAGATCAGCCAAGGGTTGCCAACTGGACTTTTTATTTTTTTCTGGACAGCTTATCAAAAAATAACAGACGGACAATATTTTTTACAGACACACTGGAAAAATCGATAACATAAGTGATCCATGTCTACAACCCATGTTATGGCTTGCGAAAGTATTCACCCTCCTTGGCAATTTTTATGTTTTGCTACCTCATAACCTGGAATTTCAATTTTTTTTAGGGTTTGCATCAGTTCATATAAAAAGCATGCCTATAACTGTGAACATTTGGTTTTCTTTTTATTATGAAGCAAGCAACAAATAGGACAACATTACTTAAAACTTCAGTGTGCATAACTATTCAGCCCCCTAAAGTCAGTACTTTTTAGAGACTCCGTTTACAGCAAGTACAGCTGCAAGTCGCTTTGGATAAGTCTATATGAATTTTCTACATCTTGCCACTGGGATTTTTGCCTATTCCTCAAGGCAAAACTGCTCCATCTCCTTCACGTTATATGATTTCTTCTGGTGAAAAGCAGTCTTCAAGTTTGACCACAGATTCTCAATTGGATTAATGTCTGGACTTTGACTAGGCCACTCCAAAGGATTTACACATTTCCCCTTAAACCACTCGGGTGTTGCTTTAGCAGTTTGCTTTGGGTCATTGTCTGTTTGGAAGTTGAACCTCCATCCCAGTCTCAAATTACTGACAGATCAAAACAGTTTTTGCTCAAGAATATCCCTGTATTTTGTACCATCCATATTGCCCTTGACTTGGACCATTTTCCCTGTCTCTGCTGCCGAAAAACATCCCCACAGCATGATACGGCTACAACCATGTTTCACTGTGGGATGGTGTTCTTGGGGTGATGAGCTGTGTTGTTGTTTTTTTGACAGATACAGTGTTTATGTTGGTTGAAAAAAATTTCAATTTTGGGCTCATCTGACCACAACACCTTCTTCCATACATTTTGGGAGTCTCCCACATGCCTTTTGGCAAACTCAAAATGAGCCTTACGATTTTTGTGTGTAAGTAAAGGCTTTTTTTCTGCCCACTCCTCCATAAAGGCCCCCCTCTATGAAGTGTACGGGTTACTTTAGTTGTATAAACAGATGCTCCAGTCTCTGCTTGTGAACTCTGCAGCTCCTTCAGGGTTACCTTTGGCCTCTGTGTTGTCTCTCTGATGTCCTCCTTGCCCAGACTGAGAGTTTTGGTGGGCGACCCTCTCTTGGCAGGTTTGTTGTGGTACTATGTGCTTTCCATTTGATGATAATGGATTTTATGGTGCTCCGGGGGATAATCAGAGATTGGGATATTTTTTATAGCCCAACCCTGACTTGTACTTCTCAGCAACTTTGTCCCTGACTTGTTTGGAGATTTCCTTGGTCTTCATGGTGTTTGGTTAGTGGTGCCTCTTAATGGTGTAGCAGCCTCTGTGGACCTTCAGAAAAGGTGTGTTGCCCACAGGTGGACTTCCCTTCACTAATCATGTGACTTATGAAAGTAATTGTTTGCATCAGAAATTTTTAAGGGATTAATATCAAAAATGGTTAATACATATGCACATGCCAAATTTCAGTTATTTGATCCCATAAATTTAATGTATGCCTATCTTTTTCTCACTTCACCAACTTAGACTACTTAGTGCTGATGCATCACATACAAATCGGATTGCAAAAATATTAAAACACAGGTCCCAGGTTGAAATGTAACAAAATAAGTAAAAAGCCAAGGCGGTGAATACTTTTGCAGGCTACTATAATTCTAGTATGAATCAGCTGCATGGAATGTAAATTGAAAAATGATGATAATAACAGTCATAATAATCTAAAAAAGTTTCTACGGCCTGAAAAAAACACATTTTTTTACGGACAGGGCAAAAAAGTGCCCTATTTTTAGGAACCGTCCTTGAATTTTTGTACAGTTGGTAACCCTGGGTCTGTGGCTACAGGGCCTATGGATCTCTACCATATCTGTACAACGAGCTTGCATGCTGGAAACACGTTACCTTGTACAATCGTATTGCTGTCACCCAGCAGCTTTTATCCTCTTCGCACTCCGCGCACAGCATTTTCATCTCCTTGGCTCCTCCTGTCGTGTGAGGCTAGAAAGCCACAGCACATTTTGATTAATGCATGTCTTGCAGGCAAAACCTGTTGAAATAAAAGTCACTAAAATCCTCCTATGTAAACAGCCAAGACACAAATATACTTTCGTTCTAGAACAGAGCTTTGCATTCGAGTAAGCCTTTTAATTTCAAAGCTACATTCCTATCATAGCCATCTATAGCATAGCCCCAGGATATAACCTAAATATCTTGTAAGCGGAAGTCCCCAATCCGCACCTATTGGGAGAATCGGGGTGTCCCAAATTGTTTGACTCTTTCTATTACTAAACTTACTAAAGAGTCTGTAACCAGATGTGGCAACAAGGGTTTTATGTCTGCATGGGCTGGATAAGGTCCCACCTCTCAGGCATTTAGAGCCTATACTTTCAGATATGGAATGACTGTCTCATGATATGAAATACGTAAATGTCTGAGATCGCAAAAGACCTTTAACATCTTCTTGCAACTGAAAACTCCTAAACGTGGACCGCCATAAATGTTTGTCGCAGAACAAGCTCAGAAACTGAGCCTCTGCCATCAGTGGTAGGCGTCAGTTGTAGTATACTGCCAACACCCTGCCACCGGCATCGGAGACAACTATGTTTAACCTCATAGATGCCATATGCAAGAGCTCCTGTGACATCTCAGCAGTTAGACAGCAGAGGAGGGGTTTCCTTTGTCGCCTGATAAGTAGTGCCCCCTTTGGTTGGGTTCCTTTCCAGTTGGGACCTAACAAAGCTTCTCAATCAATCTGCTATTGTTGCATTGCCCATAGTTTCCGCCATTTCTATCTGTAGAATAGATACATTTAAGTCCTGCCCAAATCAGGGGGGATGCCCAATTTGGCATGTGATTTATTTGACCCCTGCCCCTTTTCTCAAATTTGGTGAGATTGGCTCCAAAAATCTAGGATAGTCCACGCATATTTGGGATTGTTAGCAACTATGCTTGCCAGAGACTAGTCTCTATAGGATACATGGAATGCAGAGCTGAAAGTACATATGGACATTTGCTAGAATCTTTTTTTTTTTTTTGTGTATTCCATCTAAAATTAAAAAGATAAAGCAAAATTCCAGATGGTCTCCATTATAAATGTCCTTCCACATATGTTGTATGAAGCAACTATGTGTCATTGCTGGATTCAGCTGACGAACCATGGTTACAGGACTACAAGTAAACCCTGTGTGTAGTCCGGTGCGGCGGTAATGTCTTATTCCCCTTCCAATACTTCTTTCTAACCTAATCCTGAGCACTGTCGTAATATTTTCAATCTGCTGGTTACTTTTATTCATAGACAGGCACTGAAGGAAGCGAGGGGGGGACACCCACTAAGCTCTGAACTTGAAGCTTCACCTTCAGACATGCCAGAGAGTTCAGGTCTTATAAATAAAATATGCAATAGAGGATGTTAGCTTTTATAAGTACATAGACATATTTTTTATCTATTTTTTTCCTTTTTATTTTTTTTTTTGTTAGCAGAACTAACCAAAACAGATATGATAAATCTCACGTCTCACCAGGGGGAGAAAATAGAATAGTTGGGGGTGGGTGGAATTACTTTTTCATTCTGCTATAAATAATTGAGCTATTATGTTAGTAGTACAAACATGATGCTGTACCTTTAGGCAGAATCCATAGTCTGTGGGAGCTCCATACATTTTTCTTGTGCACAGTAGCATATATATGTTACTCTGGCTCAAGTCACTGAAGAATTGAAGGTGTCTGGGGTCCTAGACAGAAGAAACATTGAATGTATCAGGATAAAATTTTTGTAATATACTATGAGTTTTACTTTTTGATTTCTTGGATGGACTTTAGTAGAAAACAGTGATTAATTATTTCTAGGACTTCAAGGGATTAACTAAAATCTGTGGTGCAACAATTTAAAAAGTGTTCAAATTCCCTGCAGCGCCTCTACAGGGGAAATGAATCATTACATAGTATCATATGAAATCAACTGCAGTGATGCATCCATTTTCTGGTCTAGATGTGGGCCTTTTTTTACTGAATATTACAGTACTATGATAAAGATTAAAATTTGCCACATATGAAGAGTTGTAAGGGACAGATTCTAATAGATAAAATAAATTACTGTACTGGTTTAGAAAGATACTGTCCATAACATTTCATAAAAATGCTCACACTGTGTATTATTTATTTATCATTTACCGTTGTTTGTGTTGATTTTTGGAAACAATATAAGTTTAGAACCAGGGTTTATTTAGGTTCCCGTGCTCTTAAATTTCCTAAATAGATTTTGAATGAAACTATAAAATTCTGATTGCATTCAGTCACCACTAGAGGGAGCTAAGGAGCCTTATGCATACAGTAATAAAATATTTGGTGTGTAACTGTATGCGGTGAGCTCCCCCTAGTGGTGGCAACAGGCAAATAGAATTTTAACTAATTGTGTGTATACAGGGAATCTGTAGCTCTGTATAAGAAAATAGGAGATCCAATTGACATAAAGATATATGATGACATTACTGAGCATAAAATTTTTGATAAAAAAAAAATAAAAATAAAATAGATGAATAAACAAAATTCTGTTAAAGTTGAACATTCACTTTCAAATCATTTGGTTTGAAAAAAAAATTACAAATTACAGAATTTCCAGATATTCTGTCCATTCTCTTGTGTATTTTTATATATACAACCCTAGGCAGACATGCTACCGATATGTTGAATATATATAATTTATAAAGTACTTATGAATATCTATGTGTAAGTAAATAAATGGATTATTATTTGAAATAACTGAGTTTTCCTGTATTCATGATTGTGAATTTCCATCAGTCGTGGAAGAAGCAATGCTGGCGGACTCCTGCGTAACCCTGACTCCATGGATTATTAAACAGGCAATAAGCATTGTTTTCTGCCAAGTTTGGATGGTAATAGGGCAAAACATCCCTTGCAGTATTACGTATTCATGTTAAAGTTTTATAATAAAGTTTGTGGTCATGTTTTACTCAACTTTTACCCTCTTCAGCAAAGACAGGAAACAAAAGATCAGTAGGTATCTTCTATATTGCATAGCGTCTTGAAGTTGCCAGTATGTACATGGTTATATGTATTAGAATATACATTTCGTAGATATTTATGTGACTTCTACATTCTGGCATAAAATATTTTGAAGCATAAAAGATAGTTGTGATTTAGAGAAAAGTAATATTTCAGTTTGTTCTATTTAATGCCCATCCGGTAGAGATACGGTGCCAGGATGTGAACAGAGAAATTTATGCAACAAAACCAACCAATATGTCTAAGTTAATGAATATGGAGCACCCCTGCTTATATTCCCCAATAAGGCATTTGGGCACCATAGGGTAGTGCCTAACTTTCTACTACCTTGGATCCAGCAGGACATTCCCAGAACCAGGCAGTTGTCCTATAGTCAAGGGAAGGCGGAAATATGTCCCTATTTTGGTTCTATCTGCATCCTCAGAGCTGGAGCAGGAAGCCATTAGTCCATCCTACGTCTGTCCCATAACACATCAGAACAAAAAAAGAAAGCCCTATCTAAAACATGACAAAAATACAGCGAAAACCCATCTGTACTTAAACTTAGTGAACCAGGATTGTAAAATATGCTTACATTTCCTGGACAATATAGTAATCTGAAAAAAAAGCAAAACAGAGATGCCACAGTCAAAAACAAATCTTAATTACTTAAAGAGGACCACTCATCAGTAGTGATGAGTGAATATACTCGTTACTCAAGATTTCCCGAGCACGCTTGGGTGTCCTCCGAGTATTTTTTAGTGCTCGGAGATTTCGTTTTTTTCGCCGCAGCTGGATGATTTACATCTGCTAGCCTGCTTGATTACATATGGGGATTCCCTAGAAACCAGGCAACCCCCACATGTACTTAGCATGGCTAATAGCTGTAAATCATTCAGCTGAGGCGATGAAAACTAAATCTCCGAGCACTAAAAAATACATGGAGGACACCCGAGCGTGCTCAGGAAATCTCGAGTAACGAGTATATTCGCTCATCACTACTCATCAGGTCAAAAGTGTCCACTTTTTGCTTTGATTTTATTCCCACTACACCCATGAGTATTCCATTTTTTTGTTGCTGTTGTTGTTTTTTTAAATTTGCCATATGGTTCCAAAGATATGGACCTTTTTTATTTAGTAAAAAAAGGAAAGGGATCCTCCAGTGAAGCCGATATAAAAATGAAAAAACTTTATTGGAACTATACAAGGACATAAAAATTGGACATCACCCGACAACTGGATGGACAAACCGACGCGTTTCAGCAAACAGCCTTAATCGTGGTACGATGGTACCATGATTAAGGCTGTTTGCGGAAATACATCGGTTTGCCCATCCAGGTGTTGGGTGATGTCCAGTTTGTATGTCCTTGTATAGTTCCAATAAAGGTTTTTCATTTTTGTATCAGCTTCACTGGCTTCATCACTGGAGGATCCTCTTCCATTTTTTTTCCTTGACACATGGCTGACGTCTGAGACGACTCCGTGCGAGTTGCCTGCTGAACAAGGTGCGTCTACTACAGGTGAGCTGACAATCTCCTTCCCCTATTTCCCTCTTTTGCTTTTTATTTAGTAGCTATTTTAATGGTCCTTACAAAGGGGTGTTGGTTAGAGAGTAATACAGTAGAGCAGTCTAAAGACACGCCCCAGAGTATCCTGTAACACCCTTAATAACGACCAATAAAACTAACACCAAATAAAAAAGGCGCCTATTTCTGGAACTGTAAAGGGGATTTAATAAATAAATAAATAAATAATGGCAAGCAGTGGCAATAAAATAGGAGCAAACGCTGACTAATTTTGACCAGGTGACCAGTCCTCTTTAATGGGATAGTCCAGTAATTTTATAGTGATAACCTACTCTTGGGATAGGTCATGAATATCAGATTGTTGGGGGTCTGACACTTGGCATCCCCACAAATCAACTGTTATCAACTCTGATGATGGAAAGTTGTAAATGTTGTACGGCGAGAAACACCATAGCTCTGTACATTGTTTAGTGGCCTCTGCCAGGTATGGAAGACCGGCGCCTTTTCTCTTCAGTAAGTGTTCAACTACTAATATAGGTTACATCCAACAGCTGATTGTTAGGGGTTGCCAGTGTTCAGGCCCCCACCAATCTGATATTCATGACTAATCCTTAGGATAAGTCATTAATATAAAAGTAGGGGTTTTGTAAAACATGTAAAAATGTTGAAAAACGTGCCTGCTGTTCCCCAAAACAGCATAACTCATGTCCACAGGTTGTGCTATTGCGTCTTTGCACCATTCTCCATCTTTTCTCACCATGAACACTTCCTTTAAACATTCAGTATGATTGAAAAACAAATGTGTTTAGGTTTTTGCTGTCAGGATTTGCTTTACCTTAGATGTTCCTTTTGTGGAAAAGTATAGTCCAGAGCGTCGTAGCACAAAAAACAGTTTTTTCCATGACTTCTTCCCTTTCTCTGACATGTACAAGTAACTGTGCACTTCAGGGCATGTGGTTGTACTAAGAAACATCTATGTAAAGAACAAACATAAGCAATAGAGCTTGTATTATCAAGTTTACACATCCACCAGCAGCCATGCCTACCAACCCCCCAATACATATGATTGCTCAGATTGATTGAGCGTGCATATGGTCTGTCAGACACCTTTGGTGACAGCTAGAGATGAGCAAATACATTTGCAAGACCTTGGTCCAGCGGCCACGTCAGTATTCCATGGCCTCCGGACAGGAGCTCCGCAAACCAAATGGCATCCCTGGCTTTTCTTTTGATTAGAAGTCCTGGCACAAGGTCATTGTTACAACATGAGAACCACATGATGCCGTGCCAGGCTAACTAATCAAAACAAGAGGTGGGGATGCCTGTAGGAGGGAGGTGATTAGCAGGGCTCCCTTGGCTGGTGGACAAGGATCCCGCAAATTAGTTCAGTCATCTCTAGTGGCGACTTATCTCACGTAAGAACCAAAGGATCTGGCACCGGAATTTAATGTGCCCCATCCTTTTTTTTCCAATATGATGAGACATCATGAAGTTGGAAGCCCTAAAATACACTATATGGACGGCTAGTCCTTCCAGAAATAGGGTCACACCACACCTCACCGTTTTGCAGAAGCAGCTCCATTAAGGGAAATTTTAGGGTAGGATCAGAAATCAGATCACGTACTATGAAATAAAAAGAATCAGTTGTATTTATCGAGTTCATGGACCCGATGCAAGTGATGTTTCATTCACAGAAAGTCATCCTAGCATTGTGTGCCCCTTGTTAAAAATAATTTTTGGACGAGAAAGTTTAGGCTTTTTTTTACTTGATGCTCTTAAAGAAACCACAGAGTATCCAGTATTGAGAAGAAACTGTCCAACAGTCAAAGTCATTGACCATTTCCACGAATTCATTGACTTGTACGGTTAGTGAGAAACGAATATTGAATCAAATTCAGGCGTGCAGGAAAAATTGGACTTGTGCACATCCTCATATACTGACATTGGTCCTGGTGAGATCCGATGTTGTGTCAGATTGCACTTGGACCAATAATGGGGTTGTCTGCACCTGCCCTTACAGGTTCGCCTCGTCACAGACTGCACAGCACTCCTGTCCAAAAATGACTGCTAGTTGGGGGGATCATGTGACCACACCTGCCCCTCAGCCTCCCCCAATTACAAACCACTTTGCTATTATTTTAGTAATTGGAGGAGGCAGATGGACCGGTCTGATCCATAAGCCGCCATTGGGAGAACAGCAGAGATGTGCAGTCTGTGAAGAAAGAGGAAAGCCTGTACTGCTTATTAATTGATTCATGCAGTTATAACTGGAGGTGGATAAAATGAATGACAATGTGCGCGAAGCCTAAGTGATCACTACTAACCTTTAATGTATCCAAGGGCTTTACTGTACCATTAACTTCATTAGAACGAGACAGCATTAAATCTGGAAAATAGTCCTATTAAGGTGAAATGATTAAGAACGTATACAGAAATGACACTTTCACACATAGACAGACTCTGTATATGCCTATAGTACAATATCGTAGTATAGGATATACTTCGCACACTCGGGGTCTGATGCAAAAAGTGTTTATTTATACATTCAGTATTTGTACGATTCAAACGTTTCGTTTTATTAGTTTTGCGCCTTTTTTAAAGTCTACATTCTATGTGTTCACCTGTTTTGTTTTGGGTTCTTTTATGTTCGTCATTGTGAAAAAGGATTCGGACTTCTAGATCTTTTAGGGCGCATTCCGACGGCCGTAGAAATTAGTCCGAGATCATATCACAATGAATGGTGTGCCTGTGGGTCTACTGACCTGAACGTTACAACGTCAAGGAAAAATATAGTAGACCATGATGCTTGGGTCAGGAGACTCCTGGCCAGTCCGTGCATTGAGGTTCAATTTTAGACCAATTTGTAAAGACAAAAACCGACAAAGGAAGGGGACCCTCCAACAAGGAGTAAATAATTAATTTTTATTGACAAACTAAAAGAATATAAAAAACATTTAAAATACAGAGATGACCAGTACACCATAGAGGAAAAGAAAACACTGAGCAAAATGTGTCCATATTGAGGTGTATGTTATCCGTACCATGCGCTGTCACACATAAAAAGGATGTCTATAGTATGAGCTGACCAAAAAAGTACTGCACATATATGTTTACCCCATCGTTGCAGTCTATCATGTATAGATATGAAAAATCTAAGTGATACAATAGATTGTCCGTTACAATAATTTGCACCAATCATTTGGAGTACAATAAGCGGTATTCTTGTGGAGAATCCCCTTCTTTCGTAGGTTTTTCTGTATAGTCACTGGCCCCCGTGTTACCGCTTATTTGTATAGACGTCTAAATGCGCTCTTAGACTTATTTATCAATTGCAACATTTAAAAAAAGTTGTTCAATTATTATGCCAATGAACTTTCATCTTCCCATTCCAAACCCCACAACCCACCCGGACTGATTTTTTTGTATATCTAAAATTTTGGTGCAAATTTTGCTACTTTTTAGCAAAACGGGACTTTTTGCTCTAAAAAGGTACAAAAAAGAAAATAAATTAAAATTATTTTGAGCAAAACTCTTGAACCTCGTGTGTCATTTTGAAGAATTTGGAGTGAAATACTTTAACAAATACCAGTAAAACAAAAAAAAGCAAAGTACGGTAACTAAAAAAAATGCAAATATGCAAATAACGATTTCAGCTCAACATCTGTATATGGTATGGAATATGATGAAACTATATACGCCACATAAAAAACTGTATAAGCCAAAAGCTCTTATAATGTCCGGATTTCACTTAAAATATCTTATCCTATAAAAGATCAGCTCTTTCTTGCAGTGTTGGCGCTCTCCTTGGGATGATTCAGTGCATCTATGGGAATAATAGCTTCTGTAGGTTATATGAGGACACGTTCCCGTCTGTCTATTTACTCTAAGATAACATATAAAATGGCATCTATTGTAACAATCTCTGTCGCTGACCAACAATTATTTTCATAGAGGGCATTGTTGGCCGGTATGTTTGCTTGTTTCCTAATATGCCAGACATACCGCTGTTCAGAGCTGGATTTATAGTTTAACTACTTGCTTTTTTTGCCATCAAAGCTGCAGGGTTTTCTTTAAGAAACTGATATTATGCATCATGAAAAAAAGTGATGAAGCTGTATTCTGAAAAGTCTTATATTTGTACACGTTGGAATATGACGGGTCGTATAGACTTGATCATTGGTGAAAATTAACCATGACTTGGCCTACCACCAGTGGCTGTCACTAGGATTAAAGGGACAGGTCTCACATCTCATAGGTATATAGGTGTAAGCAAATTGCTTCTTCAGAGAGGAAGAAGACTTCAATGCCGTTGTGTGTCTCCACTCAGGCTTTCTCCCTTTTGTACATAGAGTAACCTGTCTAACAAGTCAGATAAAGTCAGAGGGGAGACGCCCAACATACTCAACAAGCACATTTCCCCATAACTTCGGCTTGCCTATTTGTTAGACAATCCCTCCATGTGTTGTGGTTGTCGAACAGCCGTGAGACATGCAGCCGTGGGAACTTGAACATATTATTCGAGCATGCCGAAGACACTCAGTTAGCACCCAAGCATGCTCCGATAACACCTTATCCGAGTACGTTCGCTCATCACTAGCCACTTTAGACAAATGTGCCCAATGGTTCTTTGTAAGGAGGCAACCTGTTAGTATTTCATCGTAGTTCGAATAACATGACACTGCAAACAGTTTCCCTTTAATATCATGAAGTCATTGACGGTGACCATCCTACCTCCGGACTTTTGAAAAATTCGTATTTCGCGTAATATTTCCTGAAGCAAAATCTGCAGTCTTCCTCCATGTCCCACTTTGACTGCACATCGATCACCAGCTCTTGATCTTCTATAATTCTTTCTGGAAATAAATAAATATTGTATTATACTATGGTCCAGGGTGACCAAATCCATTTACAATGGGGATTATACATGATCTTCTCGAAAAGCAAAAAAAATACAAAAACAATTTCAGGCAAGTTGCAGGAGTCCTATAACTAAGGGGCAGTAAGCATTCATCGGTGATCCATAAGATATCAACACAGTGCATGAGAGGTCCCAGAACAGAAATATGTGGCACATCCATAATGGAAGTTCAACATGGCAAAGCAGTTGCCTTTGAGGGACTTAGTTAATTGGTAAGTGTGCGTTATTGGTAGCATAAGGGGTAAATAACAACAGGGATAAATATCATTTTTTCTAGAAAATAATAGCGACAACCCTATGAACAAATCCTTGAAGGCTCTTTCATTTAGGGCTCATGCAGATGAGTGCATAAGTTGGACGTGTGACATTGGATTGGACCCAACACTGACCCATGTTTATCGATAGGGCTATTCAGAATTATTTTTCTCTCGGTCCAACCGTCCATCCGAAAAAAATAATACTATGCACAACTTTATTACGTACAGTATATCGGATGAGACTCTACCAATTCAAGTCTATGGGTGCATAAAAAACAATCGGATCCCACACGGAACATCCACGTGGCAAATGAGGTTTACGAATATATTTCTATATATTTCTATTACTAGCCTTGGAAATTGTACTTGATCGTGTACATTTTTTTTTATGTACAGCTATGAAAACGGATCATGCACGGATGTCACACGGATGTAAAAAAAATGGACACACGGATGAAAATTAGATGGAAAGCAATTTTTCATGCTTTTCATTTGAGTAAGGAATATTTGGCCCAGAAACTGAATACATTTTTAAATAAGTATTTTAGACTGGATGGGGCTGGTATACTTACTTTGAAAATCAGTTTTAGGATGGCGGTATAATTCTTTTAAATGTTTGAATCTCCACCCGCCTAGCCTGGTTGACAGCTTCTGAGTGCCTCTTCTCTGTCCGGCCTCTGAGATCTCACCCTGCTCAGTGAAAGCTGCAGCTGTCAGTCAGGCTGAATGGGAGGAGACTCAATCAATAAAAGCAGACTCATGAGCTCTTTCACGCTTTTACTGGACTTGTTATACATGTTCATCTTAATTTCAGTAGTATTCTACCATTCTGGCACGGGTGTTTAAGGTAAGTACAACCGCCTCATCAGGACTAAGAAATATACAAATGCAGTTTGCCTTTTGAATTCTGGTGAAAGATCTGGTGAAAAGCTAAGCTCTAACCAGGACAATGGAAATAAAGTGCTAAAAAAGATTAGTTGTGTTAACTCACATTTCCATATTCGTAATGACATAGGAACACAACCACTAACCTAGACACAATGTAGGCAGCTGCTCAAACAGTGTCCAGTTCTGGTCATCTATATAATGGTTCTTTTGAATCAAAAGTTGGCACACATTCACAGCCGTGGTATCATTTGGCACCTCCAGGGCTCTGTTGGTCCCATCTTCACTGTAGACTTTAATTACCTGGAATGGTATCAAACATATTTCTGTATTAAATTTGTAAATGCCGTATATGCTCGAGTATAAGCCGAGATTTTCAGCCCATTTTTTTTAGACTGAAAGTGCCCCTCTCGGCTTATACTCGAGTCACCCCCACCGGTCTGTCTCGCCTCTCCCCACGGTCTGTCTCTCTTCCCCGGGGGTGTTCCTTACCCCTCCTTCACAGCAGCAGTGGCAGCGGAGCAGCGCGATCCTGGTATGTATTGACTCCCGGAGGTAGCGGCGTGCTGGTAACATATAGAGCAAGCAGTAGCCATACGGCAGGTGGAGGTTTTGGGCGGCGTGTATTTTCAATGCCGCACACTTCACTTCTGGTGACGTCAGGGATATTCATAAGCCATAATGAGTGGGACAGGAAGTGAAGTGTGCGCAGTGAAAATACAGTCCGCCCGCAACCTCCACCTGCCATGCGGCTACCGCTTGCCTCCACGATTGCTACTGCTGCTTCATACGTTACCGGCATGCCGCTACCTCCGGGACTCCATACATGACAGGATGGCACTGCTCCGCCACCGCCGCTGCTGTAAAGAAGTGGGTAAGAAACACAACCATGGGAGACTCGCAGACCGACGGGGAGAGGGGTGACTCGCAGGAGACTTGTGGGGAGAAGGGAGACTTGCGAACCTAATAGCTGCTGCATCTCACCCTTGGCGTATACTTGAGTCAATAAGTTTTCCCGGGTTTTGAGATAAAATTAGGTACCTCGGCTTATACTCGAGTCAGCTTATACTCGAGTATATATGGTACTTTATATCTGACTGGTGGGGTGCAACACACTGCACCCCCACGATCAGCTGTTCTCGATGTTGGTGGTGGCCAGAACTGCGTATTTATGGAGCTGCATAGCACAGCTCCGTCTACTGTATAGTGGCCGCGGCTGGGTACTGCACCTCCGCCCCTTATTCAAATCAGTAGCAGGTGGATGTGCAGTACCCTGTCATGGCCACTACTCTGTCAATGGAGCTGTGCTGCGCAGCTCCATAGCTTGGCAGTTCAGGCTCCTGCCGACACAGAGAGCAGCTGATTGGGTGACGCACCCACACGGTCAGACATTGATGATCTATTGAGAATAGGTTGTCAATGTTAATGTAGTGGACAAGCTCTTTAATTCTTTAAGCGTTTTTTTTCACAAATAGAGTGCATTTAGAAAGTGCAAAAAAACAGTAAGCAAGCTTTGCTTGTTTTTTGCAGTGTTTTTGTTGCATTTTAGTGAATAAAACTCATTTAATTAAACAAGTATTGAAGACAAATCGCACATGTTATCCACACCATAATGCTGCAAAACACAGCAAATAGCTGCATAAAATACGCATTGATTTTACTGCCAAGAGGGAAGGTTTTGGTTGTAGAAAAAATAATGCTGCAAAAAAAGCTGCATGTGACCAAAGCCTTAAAGTGAATAGGAGCTGAGTTCTGTACATGTTGTACAGAACTGTGGGGTTAGGGCTCTCTACAATCTGCACATCTGACCACCATCATTGCTGCAAATGACACTTTTAGTCTTGGAATGAGTGTGAGGTCTCGTCTGTCAGACCCCAACCAATTATATTCTAGATGTAAACCTCTTTTTCTATTTTTTGCTTGCTATATTAGTGTATTACAGATGCCCAGTAATCCAGATAACTCCGACCCTTAATAAGAATTTGAATTAGTATGATTAATTCCTCAAAGCTGACTTTTATTGAGATCCAGTCCTACATATGCAGACCATTTACTTCTCAATAAATGTGTACAGTTGTCATTAACGTCTTCTATTCTCTGACCTTCACATTCTCATTTCTCAACCCCTGTCATTGCCATGGATTTTCTTGAAACCATCACAATGCAGCCCTTGTTTCATCCTAGTTCCGGGTGACATGTATCAAGCAGGGGACGGTATAATTAGTCATGCTCAACACACACTATAAGCTTTTTATTGCTAAAGGTCTTTTTTAACTTCTCGTTCTATTTTCTTCTTTTGTTTTGTTTAACTTTGATGATTAGAAATTTCTGAACAAAACTTCTGTGTTTTCCTTTTGTTTGTTTTTCCACAATTAGATGGTGAAGTCAAGTAAGCCATATTATTACATTATTTGAGGAAGATAATACACAAACCCTGAAGATATGTAGCACTGAAAGAGAAACACACATGTATATAATCTCCCCTATATCAGCAATGTCTTCTATGGCCATGTATCTAAAAGGGAAATAAAGCAACTACTGTAAACCATTTTCCATCATGGAAAAATAGTATTATTCTGTCCCAAATAGACAATGTATTCTGACCATATATATAAATTTACATACATACAGACAGTGGCGTAATGAGCCCCAGTGCAAAATTTGGCTCTGCATACTTCTGATGCTGAATTTTATGGTGAAGACACAGGAGAGGTTTTCTTCTGAAGACTCTTCCATGAAGGACATATTTGTGAAGGTGTCTCTGAACAGTAGATCAATGTACCACAACTCCAGAGTCTGATAAATCTTTCTGAAGGTCTTTTGCAATCAAGCAGGGGTTTCTGATTTGCCTCTCTAGCAATCCTGCAAGCAGCTCTCACTGAAATTTAGCTTGGTCTTCCAGACCTTATCTTGACCTCCACTGTTGCTGGTAACTTCCATTTCTTAATTTCATTTTGAGCTGAGGAAAGGCCAACTTGAAAATGCTTTGCTATCTTCTGATAAACTTTTCCTACTTTATGGACCACCATCATTTTCATTTTCTGAGTGCTAGGCAGCTGCTTAGAAGAACACATGGCTGCTGTTTTTTGGCACAAGGTTAGAGAAGGCTGGGTTTTTATAAAGCTGGGAAATTTGCATCCTCCGGCCTTACTTAAAGATGATAGTGAACAAGCCATAACCCTAACAGGCAAATTAAAATCGAAAACCTTGGTCAAAGTTATCTGAGCACACAAATCTCCAAGGGTGACCAAATTTTTGCATTAGACCATTTTATTTTTAGTAATTTTTAAAATGAAATAAAATGACAAATTTTTTTACCTAAAATGCAAAGGAAATGTGACATATTTAACTATTAGGCTTTTTAGAGATAATTTCCTTCCTAAGGTGTCCCCAGCCAATTGCATAGAGGCCTCTGGCACTTAAGGCATTCTCACAGTTAGGGGAATGCCTGAGCAACTTACTTCCTCAGTCAGTGTCTTGCTGCTGAGGTGCTAGGTCCCGTCTCTATCTCTTGTGTTAGCCACCCAGTGGTTCCCCATTCCCACCCTTAGGGGAATGCCTGAGCAACTTACTTCCTCAGTCAGAGTCTCGCTGCTGAGGTGCTAGGTCCCGTCTCTATCTCTTGTGTTAGCCACTCAGCGGTTCCCCATTCCCACCCCTAGGGGAATGCCTGAGCAACTTACTTCCTCAGTCAGTGTCTTGCTGCTGAGGTGCCAGGTCCCGTCTCTATCTCTTGTGTTAGCCACCCAGTGGGGCATCGTACCCTGGCCTGTACCTGTGTTCTGTTACTCCTGTGTCTGCCACCCAGTGGGACCTTGAACCCTGGCCTGTGTCCTTGTTTCTGTGCCTTCTCCCGTTCCTGACCCTGTCTTAACCTAGTCCTATTCCTGTGTCTGTTGGTTTCCCAGTCTTGGGCCTTCCCTATCTATGTGTATTTCCTTGTGTTCCCTCCTTCTGCTCTCAGCCCCACCTCCTGTGGTTCTGCTCTGCCTCCTGTGACTTTGCTCTGCACTCTGCTCTGCATCCTGTGAGTTTGCTCTGCTTCTTGCTCCGCACTCTGCGGCTTTGCTCTGCTCTCAGCTCTGCACTCTGTGGCTTTGCTCTGCTCTCGGCTCTGCACTCTGTGGCTTTACTCTGCACTCTGTGGCTTTGCTGTGCTCTGCTCTGCACTCTGAGGCTTTGCTCTTCTTTCAGCTCTGCACGCTGTAGCTTTGCTCTGCTCTTGGCTCTGCACTCTGTGGCTCTGCTCTCACTCTGCGGCTCCGCTCCTTGCGGTTCTGCCTTGCTCCCCTCCTTGTGGTTCTGCTCTTGTTCCGCACCTTGCGGGCCTCTGTCCTTACTGTCTGAACAGGTCCCTACCTGTTCCCATATATCTCATACCTGTCTGTGCTCCTGTCCTCCCTGAATCAGTCCCTGCTCCTCCAGTCTGAACAGGTCTCAAACTGTTCCCAGATATTACTCACACCTGCCCTTGTTTGTGTGCCTTCCGAGTCAGTTCCTGTCAATTCTGTCTCTGCCATGCCCGCCTGCCTGCCAGTGTCTCCTCCGTGCCCGCCTTCCTGTGTCTCCGCTGTGCCCGCCTGTATTCCATGTGTCTCCGCCGTGCCCACCTGCCTGTCAGTGTCTCCGCCATGCCCGCCTGCCAGTGTCTCCGCCGTGTCTGCCTGCCAGTGTCCCCGTCATGCCCGCCTGCCTGTGTCAGCTGTGCCTGCCTGCCTGTGTCTCAGCCGTGCCTGCCTGCCTGTATCTCATCCGTGCCTGCCTGCCTGCCAGTGTTCCATCCCCAGTGGGATCAGCAGCCACAGCCAGACACCACCCTGCAGTGGCACCTGGTAGCTTCTTGCCGAACAAGCCTGACCTCACCATCAGAGGCACCAGTGAGCATTAAGGTAGCTACCTAGTCACACCCCTTCCAGAGTAGTCTGGTTTGTGGCACAGTGGGGCCACACCCCCCTCGCTAACACCCACCAGTCAGGGCGCGAGTGTGACAATAACTCACCATCATCTCCTTGGTTTTCTTCACATTTAGTTCTAGACAGTCTTGCTCCAGTGCACAAAGTCAGAAACCACCCTTCTATATTCCTCCTCCCCCATCCCCCACAATGCCCCCTACAATCACTGAGTCATCTGAGAATTTTTGTAGGTGACAGAGATCTGATTTATACTGAAGTTCAGCTGTATACAATGTGAAGAGGAAGGGCGACAGCACTGTACCCTGAGGGGCTCCAACACTGGCAGATACCACCTCCCCCATCCTTACAAACTGCAGCCTGTCCATCAGGTAGTCATTTATTGAGTTCACCATCCTTTCATCCACTGCCATACCAGTCAACTTATTTCGAAGTAAAGGTGGCTGTAAGGTATTGAAAGCACTTGAGAAGTCAAAGAACATGGCGCGCACTACAGTTCCATCATTGTCCAAGAATGAATATACTGTATGTAGCAGAGACACTATCGCATCATCCACCCCCAATCTCTGCTGGTACGCAAACTGTAGGGGGTCATTGGGACCCTCACCCTCGGGCACAAGCAGGCAAGTACTCACATTCCTCTTGTCTCTCAACATGAGATAGCCTTTCCTCAATCCAACACAGAGGTCAGCAGCTCACATCGACGTGCCTGCTACGGCGACACATGACGTCACTGTTATGTGACATCAAGACTTGGCATACCAACGTCAGCCGTCTGCCTCTGTTCAGCCAGCGACTTGAATTGCAGTGCAGGGAACTTCCTGCTTCCAAGGATGCACATCTAGCTGAAGTATGAGCTGGTGTCAGCTGGCCCCCTCTGTGACCGCGATAGTTACACCCCTGTGTACATATACAATGGGTACGGAAAGTATTCAGACCCCTTTAAATTTTTCACTCTTTGCTTCATTGCAGTCATTTGGTAAAATCAAAAAAGTTCATTTTTTTCTCATTAATGTACACTCTGCACCCCATCTTGACTGAAAAAAGCAGAAATGTAGACATTTTTGCAAATTTATTAAAAAAGAAAAACTGAAATATCACATGGTCATAAGTATTCAGACCCTTTGCTCAGTATTGAGTAAAAGCACCTTTTGAGCTAGTACAGCCATGAGTCTTCTTGGGAATGATGCAACAAGTTTTTCACCCCTGGATTTGGGGATCCCCTGCCATTCTTCCTTGCAGATTCTCTCCAGTTCTGTCAGGTTGGATGGTGAATAGTGATGAGCGAATATACTCGTTGCTCGGGTTGTCTATAGCAGCTCGGGTGATCTCCGAGTATTTGTTAGTGTTCGGAGATTTAGTTTTCATCGTGGCAGCTGAATGATTTACAGCTATTAGCCAGCTTGATTACATGTGGGGATTCCCTAGCAACCAGGCAACCCCCACATGTACTCAGCCTGGTTAATAGCTTTAAATCATTCAGCTGCGGCAATGAAAACTAAATCTCCAAACACTAACAAATACTTGGAGACCACCTGAGCTGCTCGGGAAAACCCGAGCAATGAGTAAATTCGCTTATTACTAATGGTGAACGTTGGTGGAAGCCATTTTCAGGTTTCTCCAGAGATGCTCAATTGTGTTTTGGTCAGGGCTCTGGCTGGGCCAGTCAAGAATGGTCACAGAGTTGTTCTGAAGCCACTCCTTTGTTATTTTAGCTGTGGCTTAGGGTTATTGTCTTGTTGGAAGGTGAACCTTCGGCCAAGTCTGAGGTCCAGAGCACTCTGGAAGAGGTGTTCATTCAGTATATCTCTGTACTTGACCGCATTCATGTTTCCTTAAATGAGAACCAGTCATCCTGTCCCTGCAGCTGAAAAACACCCCCATAGAATGATGCTGCCACCACGCTTCACTGTTGGGATTGTATTGGGCAGGTGATGGGCAGTGCCTGGTTTTCTCCACACATACTGCTTAGAATTATCACCAAAAAGGTCCATTTTCATCTCGTCAGACCAGAGAATCTTATTTCTCATAGTCTGGGAGTCCTTCATGTGTTTTTTAGCAAACTCTATGCGGTATTTCATATGTCTTGCACTGAGGAGAGGCTTCTGTTGGGCCACTCTGCCATAAAAGCCCGACTGGTGGAGGGCAGCAGTGATAGTTGACTTTGTGGAACTTTCTCACATCTCCCTACTGCATCCCTGGAGGTCAGTCACAGTGATCTTGGGGTTCTTCTTAACCTCTCTCACCAAGGCTCTTCTCCCATGATTGGTCAGTTTAGGACGTCTTCTGGTGGTCCCAAACTTCTTCCATTTGAGGATTATGGAGGCCACTGTGCTCTTAGGAACTGAATACTGCAGAAATTCTGTTGCAACCTTGGTCAGATCTGTGCCTTGCAACAATTCTGTCTCTGAGCTCCTTGGCCAGTTCCTTTGACCTCATGATTCTCATTTGGTCTGACATGCACTGTGAGCTGGGAGGTCTTATGGTATGTGCACACGTTGCGGATTTCTGTGAGTATTTTCCTGCTCAGTTTTTGAAAAATCCGCAGGTAAAACGCACTGCTTTTTACCTGCAGATTACCTGTGGATTCCCCACGGATTTCCAGTGTTTTTGTGCGGATTTCACCTGTTTTACCACCTGCGGATTCCTATAAAGGAACAGGTGTAAAACGCTTCAAAATCCCCACAAAGAATTGACATGCTGCAGAAAATGCAACGCAGCGTTTCCGCACGGTATTTTACACAGCATGTGCACTGTGGATTTTGTTTTCCTTAGGTTTACATGGTACTGTAAACCGGATGGAAAACTGCTGCGAATCCGCAGTGTCCAATCCGCTACGGATCCGCAGGCAAATCCGCAACATGTGCACATACCCTTATATAGACAGGTGTGCCTTTCCAAATTAAGTCCTATCAGTTTTAATTAAACACATTTATTGACATATCTATACGGATCATAGTAGTTATATTTGCCCCTCCCCACTGATCCCTCTCCACCATATTTCCCTTTAGGCTATGTATAAATGGGGTCTTTTAGGCTACTTTCACACAAGCCTCGTACTCGGCCCGTCGCAGTGCGTCGGGCCGACGTACCGACGCTAGCGTTGTTTGCGCTGCACAACGGGTGCAGCGGATGCTGATTTTCAGCGCATCCGCTGCCCCATTGTGAGGAGCGGGGAGGAGGGGGCGGAGTTCCGGCCGCACATGCGTGGTCGGAAAAAGCGGACACGTCGCACAAAAAAACATTACATGTAGCGTTTTTTTGTGCCGACGGTCCGCCAAAGCACGACGCATCCGTCGCACGACGTTTGCGACGTGTGTCAATGCGTCGCAATGCGTCGCTAATGTTAGTCAATGGGGAAAAAACGCATCCTGCAGACAACTTTGCAGGATGCGTTTTTTCGCCAAAACAACGCATTGCGACGTACTGCAAAAAACGCAAACAGCAATTTTACTGTCACTCTTGCAGAGGCTCTGCCATCAGCATCTTTTATTTTATGCTGTGAAGTATAGAGATTGGATGGTTTCCTAGGAGAAATTGCTTTGAAGAGTTACAATATTTTTTCACTAATTACAGTTCCTCCCAGCTCCGCCAAAACGGGCAGGACGAGGGCACCGCAGGGTCGTGACACCACAGCTCATCTAATTCATGACAAGCAAATGATGGGATTTATTCCCACTATTTAGTGTTTACTTTGTATCATTGTATATATATGTAGCATCCAGTACCCAGCATTGTATATATCATGTTGCACATATGTTTGATCTCCAGCTTTTATTATTGATTCCTACTGTTTGATTGATTGTTGTTACATTGATGCCTTGCACTTGTTCATTGTAGGCTCTTTCCAATTCTTTTGTGCTAGTTGTCATTTCTATTTTGTGCCCTTGATATTTATATAGGTTTATGATAAAATAATGTGCGGATTATATGTGTTTTCATTGCTTTTCCGCTGTGAATATGCATTTTTGTACCTTTGGTTTTTCCTTATCTCATTCAAATCTAAGGGGAAAATGTTTAGACACTTAAACTATGGTGCGTGAATAAAGCCCAGACCAATGAAGTATATTGAGCCCAAAATAATTGTATTACAATATAAAATGATGACAAAATAAAACAATATAAAAGGCAGGTGTTCATATGTATACAATGACTGATAACTCCTCTATATACAGTAGATAGCATAGGATCCACCATTCACAATGGGTGATATCACAGCTCACCTTCTCCTCCTGTACAATGACTGATAACTCTTCTATATAGAGTAGATAGCATAGGATCCACCATTCACAATAGGTGATGTCACAGCTCACCTCCTCCTCCTGTACAATGACTGATAACATCTCTATATACAGTAGATAACACAGGATCCACCATTCACAATAGGTGATGTCACAGCTCACCTCCTCCTCCTCCTGTACAATGACTGATAACATCTCTATATACAGTAGATAACACAGGATCCACCATTCACAATAGGTGATATCACAGCTCACCTTCTCCTCCTGTACAATGACTGATAACTCCTCTATATACAGTAGATAACACAGGATTCACCATTCACAATAGATGATGTCACAGCTCACCTCCTCCTCCTCCTGTACAATGATTGATAACACCTCTATATACAGTAAATAACACAGGATCCACAATTCACAATAGGTGATGTCACAGCTCACCTCCCCCTCGTGTACAATGACTGATAACTAGTGTTGAGCATTCCGATACTGCAAGTATCGGGTATCGGCCGATACTTGCTGTATCGGAATTCCGATACCGAGATCCGATATTTTTGTAGTATCGGGTATCGGTATCGAAACAACATTAATGTAAAAATGTGTAAAAGAAAGAATTAAAATAAAAAATATTGCTATACTCACCTCTCCGACGCAGCCTGCACCTTACCGAGGGAAGCGGCAGCGTTCTTTGTTTAAAATTCGCGCTTTTCTTTCCTTTACAAGAAGTCCAGGCTTGTGATTGGTTGCGTGCCGCCCATGTGGCCGGGACGCAACCAATCACAGCAAGCCGTGACGTAATTTCAGGTCCTTAAGGATTTTAAAATTACGTCCCGGCTTTGTGATTGGTTGCGTCGCAGTCACATGGGAGACGCAACCAATCACAAGCCGTGACGTCACGGGAGGCTGGACACGCGCGCATTTTAAAATGGGCGCGTGTCCAGCCTCCCGTGACGTCCCGGCTTGTGATTGGTTGCGTCGCGATCAACCAATCACAAGCCGGGAGGCTGGACACGCGCGCATTTTAAAATTTTAAAATGCGCGCGTGTCCAGCCTCCCGGCTTGTGATTGGTTGACCGCGGCGCAACCAATCACAAGCCGTGACGTCACGGGAGGCTGGACACGCGCCCATTTTAAAATGCGCGCGTGTCCAGCCTCCCGTGACGTCACGGCTTGTGATTGGTTGCGTCTCCCATGTGACTGCGATGCAACCAATCACAAAGCCGGGACGTAATTTTAAAATCCTTAAGGACCTGAAATTACGTCACGGCTTGCTGTGATTGGTTGCGTCGCCCATGTGACTGCGACGCAACCAATCACAACGCCGGAACGTAATTTTAAAATCCTGAAGGACCTGAAATTACGTCACGGCTTGCTGTGATTGGTTGCGTCCCGGCCACATGGGCAGCACGCAACCAATCACAAGCCTGGACTTCTTGTAAAGGAAAGAAAAGCGCGAATTTTAAATAAAGAACGCTGCCGCTTCCCTCGGTAAGGTGCAGGCTGCGTCGGAGAGGTGAGTATAGCAATATTTTTTATTTTAATTCTTTCTTTTACACATTAATATGGTTCCCAGGGCCTGAAGGAGAGTTTCCTCTCCTTCAGACCCTGGGAACCATCAGGAATACCGTCCGATACATGAGTCCCATTGACTTGTATTGGTATCGGGTATCGGTATCGGATTGGATCCGATACTTTGCCGGTATCGGCCGATACTTTCCGATACCGATACTTTCAAGTATCGGACGGTATCGCTCAACACTACTGATAACACCTCTATATACAGTAGAGAACACAGAATCCACTATTCACAGGAGGTGTTGTCACAGCTCACCTGCTCCACCTGTACAATGACTGATAACACCTCTATATAATAGATAACACAAGATCCACCATTCACAATAAGTGATGTCACAGCTCACCTCCTCCTCCTCCTGTACAATGACTTCTAACACCTCTAAATACAGTAGATTGCACAGGAACCTTCATTCACAGTAGGTGATGTCACAGCTCACCTCCCCCTCCTGTACAATTACTTATAACACCTCTATATACAGGAGATAACACAGGATCCAACACTCACAATAGGTGATGTCACAGCTCACCTCCTCCTCCTGTACAATGACTTATAAAACCTGTATATACAGTAGATAACACAGGATCCACCATTCACAATAGGGGATATCACAGCTCATTTCCTCCTCCTGTACAATGACTGATAACACCTCTATATACAGTAGATAACACAGGATCCACCATTCACAATAGGGGATATCACTGCTCACCTCCTCCTCCTGTACAATGCCTGATAACACCTCTATATACAGTAGATAACACAGGATTCATGATACACAATAGGTGATGTCACAGCTCACCTCCTCCTCCTGTACAATGACTGATAACACCTCTATATACAGCAGAAAACTGTTGTGAACTATACTTCTTGGCTCCCTCTTGTGGTCACTAGCGGTATGGCACTTGGATTGTCTTTCCCCAGGTTGGTACTCACCTGGTTCGTTAGGCCTTGGGTGTTCCTATTTAGACTTCCTGGAAACTCAGTCTAGTGCCTGGAATCGATGTAATCAGTCTATGTCTGTTTGCTCCTGTCTCCTGGTCTCCTGATTTTTGCAAGATAAGCTAAGTCCTGCTTTCTTATTTTTGTTTATTTGCATTGCTTTCATTTTAGTCCAGCTTGTTTAAAATGTGATTCCTGATTTTGCTGGAAGCTCAAGGGGGCTGATATTCTCCCCCCACACCGTTAGTCGGTGTGGGGGTTCTAGGATATTCAGCGTGGATATTTTTGTAGGGTTTTTGCTGACCGCATAAGTCCACTTCCTATCTTCTGCTATTAATTTAGTGGGCCTCTCTTTGCTGAATCTAGTTCATTCTTACGTTTGTCTTTTCTTCTTACCTCACCGTTATTATTTGTTGGGGGCTTGTATTATAACTTTGGGGTACTTTTCTCTTGAGGCAAGTGAGGTCTTATTTTCTCTGAAAGGGTTAGTTAGTTCTCCGGCTGGCGCGAGACGTCTAGAATCAACGTAGGTATGTTTCCCGGCTGCTTCTAGTTGTTGTGCTAGGATCAGGTATGCGGTCAGCCAAGTTATCACCTCCCTATGAGCTGGTTTTTGTGTTTGCGGACTTAGCTGGAACTCCTGAGATCCTCTACCACTAGGATCATAACAGTATTCCAGGCCAAAAGTGAATATTTAATGCATTGCAGAAGCGGGATTAAAAGAAAAGAAGTTCTGAGGTTTTTTTCTTGTTTGTTTTTTTTTCTTCTTCCCCTTTTTCTCTGAGTGGCTGAAGCTCTGCTGCAGACATGAATGTTCAGACTCTGATTACTAGTGTGGATCAGCTTGCTGCACGAGTGCAGGGCATTCAGGATTTTGTTATTAGTAGTCCTATGTCAGAGCCTAAGATACCTATTCCTGAGCTGTTCTCTGGAGATTGATTTAAATTTGTGAATTTTAGGAATAATTGTAAATTGTTTCTATCTTTGAGACCGCGTTCGTCTGGAGACTCAGCTCAGCAAGTTAAAATTGTTATCTCCTTCTTGCGTGGCGACCCTCAGGATTGGGCTTTCTCATTTGTGCCAGGAGATCCGGCATTGTCAAATATTGATGCGTTTTTTCTGGCGCTCGGATTGCTTTATGAGGAGCCCAATCTTGAAATTCAGGCAGAAAAAGTGTTGCTGGCTATCTCTCAGGGCCAGGATGAAGCTGAAGTGTATTGCCAAAAATTTCGGAAATGGTCCGTGCTTACTCAATGGAATGAGTGTGCTCTGGCTGCAAATTTCAGAAATGGCCTTTCTGAAGCCATTAACCCCTTCCTGACATCCGACGTACTATCCCATCGAGGTGGGGTGGGCCCCCATGACCGCCGACGGGATAGTACGTCATAGCCGATCGGCCGCGCTCACGGGGGGAGCGCGGCCGATCGCGGCCGGGTGTCGGCTGCATATCGCAGCTGACATCCGGCACTATGTGCCAGGAGCGGTCACGGACCGCTCCCGGCACATTAACCCCCGGCACACCGCGATCAAACATGATCGCGATGTGCCGGCGGTGCAGGGAAGCATCGCGCAGGGAGGGGGCTCCCTGCGGGCTTCCCTGAGCCCCCCGCAGCAACGCGATGTGATCGCGTTGCTGCGAGGGTCTTACCTCCCTCCCTGCCTGCTCCAGACCCGGATCCAAGATGGCCGCGGATCCGGGTCCTGCAGGGAGGGAGGTGGCTTCACAGACGCCTGCTCAGAGCAGGCACTGTGAAGCAGCCTGCACCTCTCGCAGATCGGTGATCTGTCAGAGTGCTATGCAAACTGACAGATCACCGATCTGTATTGTCCCCCCCTGGGGCAAAGTAAAAAAGTAAAAAAAAAAATTTCCAAATGTGTAAAAAAAAATTAAAAAAAATATTCCAAAATAATGAAAAAAAAAAAAAAAATATTATTCCCATAAATACATTTCTTTATCTAAATAAATAAAAAAAAACAATAAAAGTACACATGTTTAGTATCGCCGCGTCCGTAACGACCCCACCTATAAAACTGCCCCACTAGTTAACCCCTTCAGTAAACACCGTAAGAAAAAAAAAAAAAAAACGAGGCAAAAAACAACGCTTTATTACCATACCGCCGAACAAAAAGTGGAATAACACGCGATCAAAAAGACATATATAAATAACCATGGTACCACTGAAAACGTCATCTTGTCCTGCAAAAAACAAGCCGCCACACAGCATCATCAGCAAAAAAATAAAAAAGTTATAGTCCTGAGAATAAAGCGATACCAAAATAATTATTTTTTCTATAAAATAGTTTTTATCGTATAAAAGCGCCAAAACATAAAAAAATGATATAAATGAGATATCGCTGTAATCGTACTGACCCGAAGAATAAAACTGCTTTATCAATTTTACCAAACGCGGAACGGTATAAACGCCTCTCCCAAAAGAAATTCAGGAATTGCTGGTTTTTGGTCATTCTGCCTCACAAAAATCGGAATAAAAAGCGATCAAAAACGGTCACGTATCCGAAAATGTTACCAATAAAAACGTCAACTCGTCCCGCAAAAAACAAGACCTCACATGACTCTGTGGAGCAAAATGTGGAAAAATTATAGCTCTCAAAATGTGGAGACGCAAAAACTTTTTTGCTATAAAAAGCGTCGCTGGTTTCACACTTGCGTTTTTGTCTGCAGCGTTTTTTGCACAAAAAAACGCATGCGTTTTTTCCCTATATTTAACATTGAAAACGCATGCGTTTTTTTTGTACACGTTTGGTCGCGTTTTCAAACGCATGCGGTTTTTTTCTGCATGCGTTAATTTTCAGAAATACAACCTGCAGTATTTTCTTGCGTTTTTAAGCACATGCGTTTGTTTGCGTTAAAAACGCATGCATTTTTATCGAAAAAAAAACAGAAAACACACTGAAAAGCCACCCACCACCATCATTGTGATAAAGGGATCCAAACCCTAACCCTAACTCTACCCCTAACCTCACCCCTAACCGTTTAATGAACATTTTCTGACAGTCATAGTGCCACGTATTTCAGTGCCACGTATTTCAGTGCCACGTATTTCAGTGCCACGTATTTCAGTGCCACGTATTTCAGTGCCACGTATTTCAGTGCCATGTATTTCAGTGCCATGTATTTCAGGGCAACGTATCACATATTTCAGTGCCACGTGTTTCAGTGCCACGTATTTCAGTGCCACGTATCACGTATTTCAGTGCCACATATTTTAGTACCACGTATTTCAGTTGCACGTGTTTCAGTGCCACGTATTTCAGTGCCACGTATTTCAGTGCCACGTATTTCAGTGCCACGTATTTCAGTGCCATGTATCACGTATTTCAGTGCCACGTGTTTCAGTGCCACGTATTTAAGTGCCATGTATCACATATTTCAGTGCCACGTATTTCAGTGCCACGTATTTCAGTGCCACGTATTTCAGTGCCACGTATTTCAGTGCCACGTATTTAAGTGCCACGTATCACATATTTCAGTGCCACGTATTTCAGTGCCACGTATTTCAGTGCCACGTATTTCAGTGCCACGTATCACATATTTCAGTGCCACGTGTTTCAGTGCCACGTGTTTCAGTGCCACGTATTTAAGTGCCACGTATCACATATTTCAGTGCCACGTATTTCAGTGCCACGTATTTAAGTGCCACGTATTTCAGTGCCACGTATTTCAGTGCCACGTATTTCAGTGCCACGAATTTAAGTGCCACGTATTTAAGTGCCACGTATTTCAGTGCCACGTATTTCAGTGCCACGTATTTCAGTGCCACGTATTTCAGTGCCACGTATTTCAGTGCCACGTATTTCAGTGCCACGTATTTCAGTGCCACGTATTTCAGTCACGTTTAGGGTTAGGGGTAGGGGTAGGGTTAGGGTTAGGGCTAGGGTTGGAGGTAAAGTTAGGGTTGGGGCTAAAGTTAGGGTTGGGGCTAAAGTTAAGGTTGGGGCTAAAGTTAGGGTTAGGGTTTGGATTACATTTACGTTTGGATTAGGGTTGGGATTAGAATTATGGGTGTGTCAGGGCTAGGGGTGTGGTTAGGGTTACCGTTGGGATTAGGGTTAGGGGTGTGTTTGGGTTAGGGTTTCAGGTAGAATTGGGGAGTTTCCACTGTCCAGGCACATCAGGGGCTCTCCAAGCGCGACATGGCGTCCAATCTCAATTCCAGCCAATTCTGCGTTGAAAAAGTAAAACAGTGCTCCTTCCCTTCCGAGCTCTCCCGTGCGCCCAAAAAGGGGTTTACCCCAACATATGTGTTATCAGCGTACTCGGGACAAATTGAACAACAACTTCTGGGGTCCAAGCTCTCTTGTTATCCTTAGGAAAATAAAAATTTGGGGGGCTAAAAATCATTTTTGTGGGAAAAAAAGATGTTTTATTTTCACGGCTCTGCGTTATAAACTGTAGTGAAACACTTGGGGGTTCAAAGTTCTCACAACACATCTAGATAAGTTCCTTGGGAGGTCTAGTTTCCAATATGGGGTCACTTGTGGGGGGTTTGTACTGTTTGGGTACATCAGGGGCTCTGCAAATGCAACGTGACGCCTGCAGACCAATCCATTTAAGGCTGCATTCCAAATGGTGCTCCTTCCCTTCCGAGCTCTGTCATGCACCCAAACAGTGGTTCCCCCCCACATATGGGGTATCAGCGTACTCAGGACAAATTGGACAACAACTTTTGGGGTCCAATTTATCCTGTTACCCTTGTGAAAATACAAAACTGGGGGCTAAAAAATCATTTTTGTGAAAAAAAAAAAGAATTTTTATTTTCACGGATTTGCGCTATAAACTTTAGTGAAACACTTGGGGGTTCAAAGTTCTCAAAACACATCTAGATAAGTTCCTTGGGAGGTCTAGTTTCCAATATGGGGTCACTTGTGGGGGGTTTGTACTGTTTGGGTACATCAGGGGCTCTGCAAATGCAACGTGACGGCTGCTGACCAATCCATTTAAGTCTGCATTCCAAATGGCGCTCCTTCCCTTCCGAGCTCTGTCATGCGCCCAAACAGTGGTTCCCCCCCACATATGGGGTATCAGCGTACTCAGGACAAATTGGAAAACAAATTTTGGGGTCCAATTTATTCTGTTACCCTTGTAAAAATACAAAGCTGGGGGCTAAAAAATCATTTTTGAGAAAAAAAAAAAAAAATTATTTTCACGGCTCTGCGTTATAATCTGTAGTGAAACACTTGGGGGTTCAAAGCTCTCAAAACACATCTAGATAAGTTCCTTAGGGGGTCTACTTTCCAAAATGGTGTCACTTGTAGGGAGTTTCAATGTTTAGGCACATCAGAGGCTCTCCAAATGCAACATGGCGTCCCATCTCAATTCCAGTCAATTTTGCATTGAAAAGTCAAATGGCGCTCCTTCCCTTCCAAGCTCTGCCATGCGCCAAAACAATGGTTTACACCCACATATGGGGTATCAGCGTACTCAGGACAAATTGCACAACATTTTTTGGGGTCCAATTTCTTCTCTTACCCTTGGGAAAATAAAAAATTGGGGGCGAAAAGATCATTTGTGTGAAAAAATATGATTTTTTATTTTTACGGCTCTGCATTATAAACTTCTGTGAAGCACTTGGTGGGTCAAAGTGCTCACCACACATCTAGATAAGTTCCTTAGGGGGTCTACTTTCCAAAATGGTGTCACTTGTAGGGAGTTTCAATGTTTAGGCACATCAGGGGCTCTCCAAACGCAACATGGCGTCCCATCTCAATTCCAGTCAATTTTGCATTGAAAAGTCAAATGGCGCTCCTTCCCTTCCAAGCTCTGCCATGCGCCCAAACAATGGTTTACACCCACATATGGGGTATCAGCGTACTCAGGACAAATTGCACAACATTTTTTGCGGTCCAATTTCTTCTCTTACCCTTGGGAAAATAAAAAATTGGGGGCGAAAAGATCATTTTTGTGAAAAAATATGATTTTTTATTTTTACGGCTCTGCATTATAAACTTCTGTGAAGCACTTGGTGGGTCAAAGTGCTCACCACACATCTAGATAAGTTCCTTAGGGGGTCTACTTTCCAAAATGGTGTCACTTGTAGGGAGTTTCAATGTTTAGGCACATCAGGGGCTCTCCAAACGCAACATGGCGTCCCATCTCAATTCCAGTCAATTTTGCATTGAAAAGTCAAATGGCGCTCCTTCCCTTCCAAGCTCTGCCATGCGCCCAAACAATGGTTTACACCCACATATGGGGTATCAGCGTACTCAGGACAAATTGCACAACATTTTTTGGGGTCCAATTTCTTCTCTTACCCTTGGGAAAATAAAAAATTGGGGGCGAAAAGATCATTTGTGTGAAAAAATATGATTTTTTATTTTTACGGCTCTGCATTATAAACTTCTGTGAAGCACTTGGTGGGTCAAAGTGCTCACCACACATCTAGATAAGTTCCTTAGGGGGTCTACTTTCCAAAATGGTGTCACTTGTAGGGAGTTTCAATGTTTAGGCACATCAGGGGCTCTCCAAACGCAACATGGCGTCCCATCTCAATTCCAGTCAATTTTGCATTGAAAAGTCAAATGGCGCTCCTTCCCTTCCAAGCTCTGCCATGCGCCCAAACAATGGTTTACCCCCACATATGGGGTATCAGCGTACTCAGGACAAATTATACAACAACTTTGGGGGTCCATTTTCTCCTGTTACCCTTGGTAAAATAAAACAAATTGGAGCTGAAATAAATTTTGTGTGAAAAAAAGTTAAATGTTCATTTTTATTTAAACATTCCAAAAATTCCTGTGAAACACCTGAAGGGTTAATAAACTTCTTGAATGTGGTTTTGAGCACCTTGAGGGGTGCAGTTTTTAGAATGGTGTCACACTTGAGTATTTTCTATCATATAGACCCCTCAAAATGACTTCAAATGAGATGTGGTCCCTAAAAAAAAATGGTGTTGTAAAAATGAGAAATTGCTGGTCAACTTTTAACCCTTATAACTCCGTCACAAAAAAAAATTTTGGTTCCAAAATTGTACTGATGTAAAGTAGACATGTGGGAAATGTTACTTATTAAGTATTTTGCGTGACATATGTCTGTGATTTAAGGGCATAAAAATTCAAAGTTGGAAAATTGCAAAATTTTCATAATTTTCGCCAAATTTCCATTTTTTTCACAAATAAACGCAAGTTATATCGAATAAATTTTACCACTAACATGAAGTACAATATGTCACGAGAAAACAATGTCAGAATCGCCAAGATCCGTCAAAGCGTTCCAGAGTTATAGCCTCATAAAGGGACAGTGGTCAGAATTGTAAAAATTGGCCCGATCATTAACGTGCAAACCACCCTTGGGGGTGAAGGGGTTAAGAATGTGATGGTGGGTTTTCCCATTCCTTCAAGTCTGAATGATTCTATGGCTCTGGCCATTCAGATTGATCGGCGTTTGCGGGAGCGCAAATCTGCTAATCCTCTGGCGGTGTTGTCTGAACGGACACCTGACTCTATGCAATGTGATAGAATTCAGACTAGAACCGAACAGAGAAATCATAGACGTCAGAATGGGTTGTGTTTTTACTGTGGTGATTCTACACATGTTATCTCAGCATGCTCTAAACGCCTAACAAAGGTTGTTAATCCTGTCGCCATTGGTACTTTACAGCCTAAATTTATTTTGTCTGTGACTTTAATTTGCTCATTGTCTTCCTACCCTGTTATGGCATTTGTGGATTCAGGTGCTGCCCTGAGTCTTATGGACTTGTCGTTTGCCAAGCGCTGTGGTTTTGTTCTGGAGCCTTTAGAAAATCCTATTCCTCTTAGAGGAATTGATGCTACGCCATTGGCGGAGAATAAACCACAGTATTGGACACAAGTGAGCATGTGCATGACTCCTGAACATCGGGAGGTGATTCGTTTTCTTGTTCTGCATAAAATGCATGATTTGGTCGTTTTGGGTCTGCCATGGTTACAGACCCATAATCCAGTTTTGGATTGGAAGGCTATGTCTGTGTCAAGTTGGGGTTGTCAGGGAATTCATTGCGATTCCCCGTCGGTGTCTATTGCTTCTTCTACCCCTTCTGAAGTTCCTGAGTATTTGTCAGACTATCAGGATGTATTCAGTGAGTCCAGGTCCAGTGCCCTTCCTCCTCATAGGGACTGTGACTGCGCTATAGACTTGATTCCTGGTAGTAAATTTCCTAAGGGACGATTATTTAATCTATCTGTACCTGAGCATGCCGCGATGCATTCTTATATAAAGGAGTCTTTGGAGAAGGGACATATTCGTCCATCCTCTTCCCCTCTTGGTGCGGGATTCCTTTTTGTGGCCAAGAAAGACGGGTCTTTGAGACCTTGTATAGACTATCGGCTTCTGAATAAAATCACGGTCAAATTTCAGTATCCTTTGCCACTATTGTCGGACTTGTTTGCTCGGATTAAGGGTGCCAGTTGGTTCACCAAGATAGATCTTCGTGGTGCGTACAATCTTGTGCGCATTAAGCAGGGAGATGAATGGAAAACTGCATTTAATACGCCCGAAGGTCATTTTGAGTGCTTGGTGATGCCTTTTGGGCTCTCTAATGCTCCTTCAGTGTTTCAGTCCTTTATGCATGACATCTTCTGGAAGTATCTGGATAAATTTATGATTGTTTATCTGGATGATATTCTGGTTTTTTCTGATGATTGGGATTCTCATGTAAAGCAGGTCAGGATGGTGTTTCAGGTTTTGCGTGATAATGCTTTATTTGTGAAGGGCTCAAAGTGTCTCTTCGGAGTACAGAAGGTTTCCTTTTTGGGTTTTATTTTCTCCCCTTCTACTGTGGAGATGGACCCAGTCAAGGTCCGAGCTATTCATGATTGGACTCAACCCACGTCTGTTAAGAGTCTTCAGAAGTTCTTGGGTTTTGCTAATTTCTACCGTCGTTTTATTGCTAATTTCTCTAGTGTTGTTAAACCTTTGACGGATATGACCAAGAAAGGTTCTGATGTTGCTAATTGGGCTCCTGCGGCCGTGGAGGCCTTCCGGGAGCTGAAGCGCCGGTTTACTTCGGCGCCAGTTTTGTGCCAGCCTGATGTCTCACTTCCCTTTCAGGTTGAAGTGGATGCTCTTGAGATTGGTGCAGGGGCTGTTTTGTCGCAGAGAGGCTCTGGTTGCTCTGTGATGAGACCATGTGCTTTTTTTTCTAGGAAATTTTCGCCTGCTGAGCGGAACTATGATGTTGGTAATCGGGAGTTGTTGGCTATGAAGTGGGCATTTGAGGAGTGGCGTCATTGGCTTGAAGGAGCTAAACATCGTGTGGTGGTCTTGACTGATCACAAAAATCTGATGTATCTCGAGTCTGCTAAGCACCTGAATCCTAGACAGGCACGTTGGTCGTTGTTTTTCTCCCGTTTTGACTTTGTGGTTTCGTACCTGCCTGGTTCGAAGAATGTGAAGGCTGATGCTCTTTCTAGGAGCTTTGTGCCTGACTCTCCTGGAGCCTCAGAGCCAGCTGGTATTCTTAAAGAGGGAGTAATCTTGTCGGCCATTTCTCCTGATTTGCGACGTGTGTTGCAGAAATTTCAGGCTGGTAGACCTGACCCTTGCCCACCTGATAGACTGTTTATTCCTGATAAATGGACCAGCAGAGTTATTTCCGAGGTTCATTCCTCGGTGTTGGCAGGGCTTCCTGGGATTTTTGGTACCAGAGATTTGGTGGCTAGGTCCTTTTGGTGGCCTTCCTTGTCGCGGGATGTGCGTTCTTTTGTGCAGTCCTGTGGGATTTGTGCTCGGGCTAAGCCTTGCTGTTCTCGTGCCAGCGGGTTGCTTTTGCCCTTGCCCGTCCCGAAGAGGCCTTGGACACACATTTCCATGGATTTCATTTCAGATCATCCGGTGTCTCAAGGAATGTCTGTCATCTGGGTGGTGTGTGATCGTTTTTCCAAGATGGTCCATTTGGTGCCCTTGCCTAAGTTGCCTTCCTCTTCCGATCTGGTTCCTTTGTTCTTTCAGAATGTGGTTCGTTTGCACGGCATTCCTGAGAATATTGTGTCTGACAGAGGATCCCAGTTTGTGTCCAGATTCTGGCAATCTTTTTGTGCTAAGATGGGTATTGATTTGTTGTTTTCATCTGCCTTTCATCCTCAGACTAATGGCCAAACGGAGCGAACTAATCAGACGCTGGAGGCTTATTTGAGATGTTTTGTTTCTGCGGATCAGGATGATTGGGTGACCTTCTTGCCGTTGGCTGAGTTTGCCCTCATTAATCGGGCTAGTTCCGCTACTTTGGTTTCGCCAGTTTTCTGCAACTCTGGTTTTCATCCTCGTTTTTCCTCGGGTCATGTTGAGCCTTCTGACTGTCCTGGGCTGGATTCCGTGGTGGATAGGTTGCAGCGGATTTGGAATCATGTGGTGGACAACTTGAAGTTGTCACAGGAGAAGGCTCAGCGTTTTGCCAACCGCCGCCGCGGTGTGGGTCCCCGACTTCGTGTTGGGGATTTGGTTTGGTTGTCTTCTCGGTATGTCCCTCTGAAGGTTTCCTCTCCTAAGTTCAAGCCTCGCTTTATTGGTCCTTATAAAATTTTGGAAGTCCTTAACCCGGTGTCTTTTCGTTTGGATCTTCCGGTGTCGTTTGCCATTCACAATGTGTTCCATAGGTCTTTGTTACGGCGGTACGTTGTGCCTGTGGTTCCTGCTGTTGAGCCTCCTGCTCCGGTGTTGGTTGAGGGCGAGTTGGAGTACGTGGTGGAGAAGATCTTGGATTCTCGTCTCTCTAGACGGAGGCTTCAGTATCTGGTCAAATGGAAGGGCTATGGTCAGGAGGATAATTCCTGGGTGGTCGCCTCAGATGTTCATGCGGCCGATTTGGTTCGTGCCTTTCACGCTGCTCATCCTGATCGCCCAGGTGGTCTTGGTGAGGGTTCGGTGACCCCTCCTTAAAGGGGGGGTACTGTTGTGAACTATACTTCTTGGCTCCCTCTTGTGGTCACTAGCGGTATGGCACTTGGATTGTCTTTCCCCAGGTTGGTACTCACCTGGTTCGTTAGGCCTTGGGTGTTCCTATTTAGACTTCCTGGAAACTCAGTCTAGTGCCTGGAATCGATGTAATCAGTCTATGTCTGTTTGCTCCTGTCTCCTGGTCTCCTGATTTTTGCAAGATAAGCTAAGTCCTGCTTTCTTATTTTTGTTTATTTGCATTGCTTTCATTTTAGTCCAGCTTGTTTAAAATGTGATTCCTGATTTTGCTGGAAGCTCAAGGGGGCTGATATTCTCCCCCCACACCGTTAGTCGGTGTGGGGGTTCTAGGATATTCAGCGTGGATATTTTTGTAGGGTTTTTGCTGACCGCATAAGTCCACTTCCTATCTTCTGCTATTAATTTAGTGGGCCTCTCTTTGCTGAATCTAGTTCATTCTTACGTTTGTCTATTCTTCTTACCTCACCGTTATTATTTGTTGGGGGCTTGTATTATAACTTTGGGGTACTTTTCTCTTGAGGCAAGTGAGGTCTTATTTTCTCTGAAAGGGTTAGTTAGTTCTCCGGCTGGCGCGAGACGTCTAGAATCAACGTAGGTACATTCCCCGGCTGCTTCTAGTTGTTGTGCTAGGATCAGGTATGCGGTCAGCCAAGTTACCACCTCCCTATGAGCTGGTTTTTGTGTTTGCGGACTTAGCTGGAACTCCTGAGATCCTCTACCACTAGGATCATAACAGATAACACAGGATCCACCATTCACAATAGGTGATATCACATCTCACCTCCTCCTCCTGTACAATGACTGATAACACCTCTATATACAGTAGATAACACAGGATCCACCATTCACAATAGGTGATGTCACAGCTCACCTCCCCCTCCTGTACAATGACTGATAACACCTCTATATATAATTAGCCAAATTTCCAGAAACATCATAGCGACCACTGTATATCACTAGATACCATGATCATCTTCCTTACTAGACATGATATTTAGGAGAAAACAAAAGGAAGCTTGTTGAATTTATAAAAGCAATAAATTTATTGATTACAAAAAACACTCCATAAAAAGACCAATAAAATACACACAGTACAAAAACACAAGCACATTATCTGTAAATAACCGTGCATATAACACAAAAGTATAAAGAAGGACACCAGGACTAAAAAGGAATGTTCCAGTTAAATCATTAACTGTATATATCTGAATATATGCTGTAACTAGGGTGCAGACAAGCCAAAAACTCCATATATTGCTACTGGTAGAATGAATAATATATCTATCACCCCCTACATGTCCTGTTCAATATGGACTGGAGTGATGGAAAAAAAAAAAAAAAAACTATAGACCACGCGCTATATATAACCTAAGGTCCTAGACCCCATGACCTTATGGACCCTGGAAACGCTAGTGGCCCAAAGTGAAAAATGATTTGTATGATGAGCACATGGAGGGCTAGTCTCACCTGATAACAGAACGCTCCAGCACGCACCCCGACGCGCGTTTCGCTACTTGTAAGCACTCGCTTTCTCAAGGGGAATGGTGTGGATTGGGAATGGTTTACAGGACCTTATAACGTCCTGACAACGGCCATGTGACCATCATGTGATGGTACCCGCCCCCCGGCCGTGTTAAACGGCGCATGCGCACATCGCCATAGTCGTCTCCCCACCCCAGCCCGGACATGCCCTGCCGCACACAGGAGCAGGCACCGAAGGTCCCGATCACATGCGCAGATGGGCGCCGCCGGACAAGAGCGGGTGACAAACCGCAGCGACAGTGCTAATGCGCACCACAACCAGGGAGCTTATAATAAACAATTATATAGCCTATACAACAACGAAAAGATCTATATATGTACTGCATAAATATTCAAAACAAGCTCTCCCATATAGCAGGGGTCCAGACTTTTGCAATTTTTCTCCCAATATGTTGATACTGTCCAATCTTGTATTCCAAGTGACCCTATGGATCTTTTGCTGCTTATATCATATGCAGAGGAGGCAGAACTTAGTAATGCTGCAGTATTCAGGCTCTCTCCCATAGTAAGCAGTGAATTCTGCAGCATTACTAAGTTCTGCCTCCTCTGCATATGATATAAGCAGCAAAAGATCCATAGGGTCACTTGGAATACAAGATTGGACAGTATCAACATATTGGGAGAAAACTTGCAAAAGTCTGGACCCCTGCTATATGGGAGAGCTTGTTTTGAATATTTATGCAGTACATATATAGATCTTTTCGTTGTTGTATAGGCTATATAATTGTTTATTATAAGCTCCCTGGTTGTGGTGCACATTAGCACTGTCGCTGCGGTTTGTCACCCGCTCTTGTCCGGCGGCGCCCATCTGCGCATGTGATCGGGACCTTCGGTGCCTGCTCCTGTGTGCGGCAGGGCATGTCCGGGCTGGGGTGGGGAGACGACTACGGCGATGTGCGCATGCGCCGTTTAACACGGCCGGGGGGCGGGTACCATCACATGATGGTCACATGGCCGTTGTCAGGACGTTATAAGGTCCTGTAAACCATTCCCAATCCACACCATTCCCCTTGAGAAAGCGAGTGCTTACAAGTAGCGAAACGCGCGTCGGGGTGCGTGCTGGAGCGTTCTGTTATCAGGTGAGACTAGCCCTCCATGTGCTCATCATACAAATCATTTTTCACTTTGGGCCACTAGCGTTTCCAGGGTCCATAAGGTCATGGGGTCTAGGACCTTAGGTTATATATAGCGCGTGGTCTATAGTTTTTTTTTTCCATCACTCCAGTCCATATTGAACAGGACATGTAGGGGGTGATAGATATATTATTCATTCTACCAGTAGCAATATATGGAGTTTTTGGCTTGTCTGCACCCTAGTTACAGCATATATTCAGATATATACAGTTAATGATTTAACTGGAACGTTCCTTTTTAGTCCTGGTGTCCTTCTTTATACTTTTGTGTTATATGCACGGTTATTTACAGATAATGTGCTTGTGTTTTTGTACTGTGTGTATTTTATAGGTCTTTTTATAGAGTGTTTTTTGTAATCAATAAATTTATTGCTTTTATAAATTCAACAAGCTTCCTTTTGTTTTCTCCTAAATATCACCTCTATATATAGTAGATAACACAGGATCCACCATTCACAATAGGGGATATCACAGCTCACCTCCTCCTCCTGTACAATGCCTGATAACACCTCTATATACAGTAGATAACACAGGATTCACGATACACAATAGGTGATGTCACAGCTCACCTCCTCCTCCTGTACAATGACTGATAACACCTCTATATACAGCAGATAACACAGGATCCACCATTCACAATAGGTGATGTCACAGCTCACCTCCTCCTCCTGTACAATGACTGATAACACCTCTATATACAGCAGATAACACAGGATCCACCATTCACAATAGGTGATATCACATCTCACCTCCTCCTCCTGTACAATGACTGATAACTCCTCTATATACAGTAGATAACACAGGATCCACCATTCACAATAGGTGATGTCACAGCTCACCTCCCCCTCCTGTACAATGACTGATAACACCTCTATATATAGTAGATAACACAGGATCCACCATTCACAATAGGGGATATCCCAGCTCACCTCCTCCTCCTGTACAATGACTGATATCACCTATATATACAGCAGATAACACAGGATCCACCATTCACAATAGGTGATGTCACAGCTCACCTCCTCCTCCTGTACAATGACTGATAACTCCTCTATATACAGCAGATAACACAGGATCCACCATTCACAATAGGTGATGTCACACCTTACTCCCCCCTCTTCCTTCACAGTGACCTTAGGCCAGACTAGAGCATGCTCAGGTAACTCAGCTATAGCTATACAAACAAATAGGGTCTAAATCAGGCTATTGCTGCTAATGTCCATTTGAGGAACAAAAGTAGGAGTCTTAAATTAATATGAAAATTGCAAGGGTTATTTTTGCATGTTTTTTAATTAGAAATGAAAAATAGTATTTTACATGAAAACCTTATTTTAAAAATAACTAATTTTCTGATGACACATTCCCTTTAATTGATTTTATAGATACAGTACATGCAGTAGAGGCTGCTTTGTATGCTTAGATGAGAATACAATAAAATTATGTTTTATTACAGTACAGACTGCAGACAGCTCACCAACTATGGGACTGCATCCTAGCCGTGTCCACAATACCTGCAGCGCCTACTGAAATGATCCAGTATCATTAGTGTTGAGCATTCCGATACTGCAAGTATCGGGTATCGGCCGATATTTGCTGTATCGGAATTCCGATACCGAGATCCGATACTTTTGTGGTATCGGGTATCAGTATCGAAACAACATTAATGTAAAAATGTGTAAAAGAGAGAATTAAAATAAAAAATATTGCTATACTCACCTCTCCGACGCAGCCTGCACCTTACCGAGGGAAGCGGCAGCGTTCTTTGTTTAAAATTCGCGCTTTTCTTTCCTTACGTGAGGTCCCGGCTTGTGATTGGTCGCGTGCCGCCCATGTGACCGCAACGCAACCAATCACAGCAAGCCGTGACGTAATTTCAGGTCATTCAGTATTTTAAAATTACGCTCCGGCTTTGTGATTGGTTGCGTCGCAGTCACATGGGCGACGCAACCAATCACAGCAAGCCGTGACGTAATTTCAGGTCCTTAAGGATTTTAAAATTACGTCCCGGCTTTGTGATTGGTTGCGTCGCAGTCACATGGGCGACGCAACCAATCACAAGCCGGGACGTCACGGGAGGCTGGACACGCGCGCATTTTAAAATGCGCGCGTGTCCAGCCTCCCGTGACGTCCCGGCTTGTGATTGGTTGCGTCGCGGTCAACCAATCACAAGTCGGGAGGCTGGACACGCGCGCATTTTAAAATGGCTTCCCGGCTTGTGATTGGTTGACAGCGACGCAACCAATCACAAGCCGGGACGTCACGGGAGGCTGGACACGCGCGCATTTTAAAATGCGCGCGTGTCCAGCCTCCCGTGACGTCACGGCTTGTGATTGGTTGCGTCACCCATGTGACTGCGACGCAACCAATCACAAAGCCGGGACGTAATTTTAAAATCCTTAAGGACCTGAAATTACGTCACGGCTTGCTGTGATTGGTTGCGTCGCCCATGTGACTGCGACGCAACCAATCACAAAGCCGGAGCGTAATTTTAAAATACTGAATGACCTGAAATTACGTCACGGCTTGCTGTGATTGGTTGCGTTGCGGTCACATGGGCGGCACGCGACCAATCACAAGCCGGGACTTCACGTAAGGAAAGAAAAGCGCGAATTTTAAGCAAACAACGCTGCCGGTTCCCTCGCTGAGGTTCAGGCTGCGTCGGAGAGGTGAGTATAGCAATATTTTTTATTTTAATTCTTTCTTTTACACATTAATATGGTTCCCAGGGCCTGAGGGAGAGTTTCCTCTCCTTCAGACCCTGAGAACCATCAGGAATACCGTCCGATACTTGAGTCCCATTGACTTGTATTGGTATCGGGTATCGGTATCGGATTGGATCCGATACTTTGCCGGTATCGGCCGATACTTTCCGATACCGATACTTTCAAGTATCGGACGGTATCGCTCAACACTAAGTATCATCTTTCTAGTATCTTGCTATTGATCTAAGCTCATATCAGTAGAACCATGGAATGATATGGGTAATCTGGGTAAAAGGGCAGCATGGTGGCTCAGTGGTTAGCACAGTGGCTCAGTGGTTAGCACAGAGCCTCAGTGGTTAGCACAGTGGCTCAGTGGTCAACATAGTGGTTCAGTGGTTAGCACAGTTGCTCATTGGTTAGCATGGTGGCTCATTGGTTAGCACAGTGGCTCAGTGGTTAGCACGGTGGCTCAGTGGTTAGCACAGTGGCTCAGTGGTTAGCACGGTGGCTCAGTGGTTAGCACAGTGGCTCAGTGTTTAGCATGGTGGTTCAGTGGTTAGCACAGTAGCTCATTGGTTAGCACGGTGGCTCATTGGTTAGCACAGTGGCTCAGTGGGTAGCATGGTGGCTCAGTGGTTAGCACAGTGGTTCAGTGTTTAGCATGGTGGTTCAGTGGTTAGCACAGTAGCTCATTGGTTAGCACGGTGGCTCAGTGGTTAGCATGGTGGTTCAGTGGTTAGCACGGTGGCTCAGTGGTTAGCACGGAGGCTCAGTGGATAGCATGGTGGCTTAGTGGTTAGCACTGCAGCCTTGTAGCGCTGGGGTCCTGGCTTCAAATCCCACCAAGGACAACATCTGTAAGGAGTTTGTACATTCTCCCTGTGTGGGTTTCCTCCGGGTTCCCTGTATTCTTTCCAAAGACTTGTTGATAGGAAAATTTAGATTGTGAGCCCCAATGGGGACAGTGATGATAACATGTGAGGAATATGATAGCGCATAATAAATAATACTGTTACTAAGTCCCAATTCATTGTGCGCTGGAGCCTAAATTAGAAACTTGCACCTTTCAATAAATTTAGCGCATCCTTCAACTTTCCGTCACATGCAACGCTACTCTGGTTTGGGCCGGGTGGACATTTCTGTTGTGATTTACACTACTTTTGTGGGGTGATTTATGAGTAATTTGGTGGTCACGATCGTCCTCGCCCCTCCACTCCCGGCAGAGTTCTTCCCACTTTTTCAAAGAGTTGGTGGATCTGGCTGAGTCTGAATCTCCAAAAGTCTGCAAATTTTTTAAACACTTCAGGCAGTTTTATGCCAGGAAACTAGTGAAAACGGCTTAATAAATCAGCCCCTAAATATGAAGGTGGAATATCTCTATGGCCAGATATTCATCAATTGTAGCGCAGATCTCTATCACATCCAATGCAGTAAATGATTTGTAACCGTCAATCAAAATCTTCACATCTCCAAGGAATTTTTATTGAATGTCGATTACTTTTGTGTAAATATCGTGTAATTAGGATACTTCGAAACATGCAAAACACAGAGCATAAGGCCATGTTCCCACGTTCAGTATTTGCTCAGTATTTTACATCAGTATTTGTAAGTCAAAATAATAAGGAAAAGTATAATAGAAACATGTCACCACTTCTGCATTTATCACCCACTCCTGGTTTTGGCTTACAAATACTGATGTAAAATACTGACCAAATACTGAACATGTGAACGTGGCCTTATTCTCTGGGTTTTGCATGTTTCGAAGTATCCTAATTGCACAATATTTACACAAAAGTAATCGACATTCAATAAAAATTCCTTGGAGATGTGAAGATTTTCATCCACTTTTCTGGCATCAGGAAAACCTTCAAAACCTTCAGATTTTGTGACAAATCTGTGCTGAAAAAAAGCAATACATCTGAAACAAGTGCACAGGCCCAAAGGGTGAGATCTGCTCCATAAATGTTGCGGATTTCAAATCTGCAACGTCGGTCGGTCCTTTTCTGCTGCGGATTTTATCTGCAGTGTGTGGATTACAGACCATAAAGTCTCCTCTCTAATCCCGGTTCTATAATACGCAGAAGATTTTCCAGATGGAAAGCACACTTTGCATCCGTCCCGTATGTGCACACACTTAGGCTACTTTCACACTAGCGTTAACTGCAATACACGTCGTTTTGCCGAAAATACGCATCCAGCAAAAGTTCTTGCTGGATGCGTTTTTTCGTCATAGACTAACATTAGCGACGCATTTGCGACGCATTGCCAAACGGTGCGTCCGTTTTGCGATGCTTGGGCGTGTGGTAGCGGACCGTCGGGAGAAAAAAACGTTACATGTAACGTTTTTTGCTCCCGATGGTCCGCTTTTTCCGACCGCGCATGCGCGGCCGGAACTCCGCCCCCACCTCCCCGCACTTCCCCGCACCTCACAATGGGGCAGCGGATGCGTTGGAAAAATGCATCCGCTGCCCCCGTTGTGCGGCGGAGACCACGCTAGCGTCGGGAACGTCGGCCCGGCGCACAGCGACGGGTCGTTCCCGACGCTAGTGTGAAAGTAGCCTTAATTGCAAATTGCTGCCCTTTTTTGTCCAGTTTTTGGTGTAAACTTCTACAAGACTTTTTAGCAGTAAGGTACATTGAACACACCAGCCAGTAAATGATTATACTTTAATGATAAACCCTAGACAGAATCATTCATAATGTTACAAATTAGTAATGAACACATGCAGCCAACAAATAAGAAAGAGGAGACTAAATAAAACTAAACTAAAAAGTCTGCACCCTTGCAAATCTCATATATAGCAATAACTGGGTCATAATAATATTGCATGGACAAGTGTCAGCTTCCATGTGCACGGAGACTTTTAGGCTAGAGTCAGTGGCTTACACCTGAAGTCCTGGAAACGGTATTCAGACTTTCAGCAGGAGCCGAAAATTTGAAGCATTTATCAAAGTGCAGCCGATCGCGCTTTAGTGCTCGCTTCAAAAAGGATGACACAGCCAAAAGTAAAGTTCAACAGAGCGCACAATGTCTCCGTTTTTTCATTACAGTCAATGGTTCCATCAGCAGAAACCTTCGAATCCCAATTTCCAAAGTTTCAGACGTTACCCCGATGGTGCCACTGAGAGCCTAAAATACAATGTGAACAATGGGTGCACAAAAAAAACTGGGTGACACGAGGAGCCGCAGTACAGCATCCGATTTTTATGGATACATTGCAGATCTGTAACATAGGAAACTGTAAATGTTTATAGCTGCTGCTGTAAGATATGAATTGTATATGGATGACAAGTGAGGGAAAAATCTTCCCGCTTTTCTGGATGAAACTTGGAATGATTTTTTTTTTATACGCTGTTGTGAACCTGCCCATTAAATAAGATAAATTCCTTTAAACTGGAAGTCTGATAATCTAGACCTACATGAGTTCCACGCTGTGGTAGAACAATGTGGAATATCACGTGAGCAGAAGAAGAATATTGACCAGAGTCCACATTTATGTTTTGAGGAACGAAAACTGATAACTGATGCAAACAGAAGGAAAGGTTTCTAAAACTAAAAAAAAGTTTTGCAAGGGGCCGTTTTTTTTTTTATTCCTCCTTTAAAAAAAACAGATATGTTGGATTCCAAGACAGACTCCATAATAATTAACAGGATCCATCAGTTCACAATAAATCCATTTTGGACATTATTTCTGTTTTCTAACATAGAACAAACAGAAGTGTGATCACAACTAGATAAAAGGATACTTTAATTTAATAAAATAAACAAAAGAATGTTAAGATACGTTGTGGCGGAGTTACGTTTGTTTCTTTACCCAACACTAGCCGTGAGTTACTGCACTCGGTTAATTTGCAGTCCCACGTAAATATACAACACTCTCATCTCTGCTACATCTACCAAGTAGTTTGCACTCTGATTGAATAACTCAGTGAGTTTGCTGGCAATCCCGTGGAAGACTGTAGATAATATACATCGTAACAGTACGACGAACTCAGCTCTGCTGCACCTGTACAGAATGAAGTAGTTCGGGAAGAATTATACAATAGTAATAAATATAAGAATAATTAATAACAGTTAGAATGGATCGTTAGAAAACTAAAACGTAAAGATAAATAAAGACTTTACTGTACGTCCTTCCTGTAAAATCATTAACAGGACTTGTCACGGAGTTAAAGCAAGGCAAATATTGCGATGTCCTACCCTTTTCTGGAGCACCAGGGGGGTGATTGCTGGCAGTGTCACTCTCCTTGCATACAGACTCATGTTTGCGCTTCGTAAAGTCATTTACACTGGGAGTAATAGTCCAGGATGTGCAGTCACGTCAGATACGGCACTAACACTACACAACTAAACGACTCTACTCCAAGCCAATTAACACGAACTGTGGGAGAGCTCCCGCGCTCAGCCAATCCCCGGCCGGCCCAGCGTTCCTCTTTTGTCCTTGGAAGCACATTCTGATACATTCTGATACTTTGTTTAATAATACTTAAGAAAAGCCGAAACAATCACTGCCATTCTGTAATATCAAAGCATCTATTGTCAGGGGAGACTTCTGCTCAGACATCCATAACTGTAGGACTGTTAATTAACCCTCACAGCGCGTAAAGAGTAAAGGTCTGTGCACGATTTTGTCGCGTTTCTTCTGCACAGATTTTTCACAAAACCAGAAGGATTGTCTAGTACCAGCAAAGCGATTGAGATTCCTGAAGTTACTTATTTTTTCCTTGCACATTTGCAGCAGATCTAAATCTGCAGTCTGTCGATTCTTATAGCGTTTTTGCGGTTGATTTCACCCAAAGTAATGAATAGGAAAAACGCCTGCAAAAATTGAGTCAAAAACGCGTGCATATTTAATCTGAAAGCACTCTGGATAGAGGAAAGGTGATTCCGGCAGCAATTGGGAAAGGGTTCTTTACAGTTAGAGCAGTCAGACTGTGGAATGCCCACTCACAAGAGGTAGTAAAGGCAGATACTGTAACAGCTTGTAAATGGCAATGTGGGATATAGATAGTCTAGCGATAGAGAATGTATGACTTGTGAAGAAAGGTTGAGCTTGATGGACCAAAGATTTTTTTCATTCTATGCAACTATAAGTATATGAACATGGTGATTATATTCATACACATACTACACTACATGCACATATACACATGTTAAGGGGAAAAGTTCATGGGAGTGCTTCTTTAGGCCGGGGTCACACTTGCGTGTGCAATGCGAGTTTAATACAGGGAAAAAAAGCTGTAGACCATACCAGATGATCCCTGGTATCTCTGTATTAGTCTTGTCTATGTTGTATTGACTTCAGGTGTGTCCCCATACCCATTGTGTGGTGCCCTCCAAGATTATTTAATTATTGCAATGCGAGTTTCTCGCATCAATACCAGGCACTGCCGCCGGCACTCGGGACAGGAGCTATCGGCTGCATAGAAATACATGCAGCTGCAAGGAGATAGACCGGACCATGGGTACCTGCATGCCAGGTCCGGAACTGAAAGGGCTGCATCCTCTGTTCCCGGGGGGAAGCTTTAGAGAGGTGGACCTTCCACTGCAGCCTGGGGGAAGCCCTAGTGAGACAGAGCTTCCTGCTGTCCCAGGAGGGCAGGGAGAACCTGAAAAGGGAGTGCAGCATCGGGAGGATAAGAGAAGGAAGCGCGCAAAGCAGAGTAGTCTGGCACTGGCGAAGTACAGTGCGGAGGGTAGCGCAGAAAGCAGCATGCAGATTGGTGAGCGGCGCGCCATGCCTCTCCCACCAGAGGGAACTGGTGTGGCGATGAGCCACATAGGAGCCCCGCTCGCCAACAGAGAGAGCCGTGAAGAGCAGACCCTTCCAGAGCCAAGCCGTGCAGAGCAAAGCTGTGCAGAGCAGAGCCATACAGAGCGTGACAGCAGAGCAGAGCCATGCCAGCAGAGCAGAGCTAAGCTAGGTGCTGTTACTGGTGTGATAGTGAGTACCGCACACGCTCTGCCCAAGGGTGACTGCATGCTTGACACACCCCTGCATATAGGTCCACTGTTTGTGGATGGCCGACGGTCAGCTCCCCACTACCCTCCACGCTAAGAGGTGACCCTAGTTGAAGGCAGAGACTGCATAGAATGTATATCTGCATCTCCAGAGAATCCAGCATGACTGAAAAAATCCAAACAAGTCTAAGCTGGACAAGACAAAACAATGAATTTTTCTGAACTGAAAAGCACACTGCATGTGTGCTGCAGGAAAATAAACCAGACACTTATCTTGGCTGAATTGGCAGCAGAGCAGTAGGAACCTGACAGGGATGCAAACCCTCCAAGAACAATGGACAACTGGCACTGACTAATGAATCCTGCACACCTAAATACCTAATAGAGCTGCAATCAGCAGAAACACCTGCCCTGGATTACAACCCAGAGATAACTGCACTATCACCAACAACCACCGGAGGGAGCCCAAGAGCAGAATTCACAACATTCACGGTGGAGGAAGGAGAAGAAGAAGAAATTAGAGGCAAGGTGTGGAGCCGCAGAGGTACCCCAGTGGTTGCTCCAAAATTTGCTTCCAGGTCGAGGAGTAAAGAGCATTCGAAGATAGGATATGCTTCCCACAGAGGTCAAAGATCCAGAAGAAAGCATCCACCAGACAGACACAGATGTGAGTGCTGGGCATGCGGAGACTGGAACACCTACCCAGAAATTGCCCTACCCAAGTGAAACGATGGCAAAGATTCACTCAGCCCTCCAAAGGTCCTGCTAATTGGAGGGAACGTTGCCCCTGGAGAGAATGATACGGAGGGAGGAGAAGAGCCCCACTCAGAGCAAGACAGTGCCACGATGTAGGACACCGAAAAGAGATTGTGAGGGTGCCGTCTGCCTATTGTAAAATGTCTGCACACTCCCGACACGTGGAGGCAAGTCTGGTAGTACTCCAACCTGTGTCTAGAGGTCCCGACGGTGAGATTCGGCCCAAAGAGGAGGAAGGGACGACTGCCTGAGCAGTTCATCGGAGTAAATCGCCATCATTCTTGCCACAAGTTCCCATGAGCAGGAAAGTTTGCCAGCCATCAGCTCACAAGATCCTGCCGACTACAGCATGGATGGCGATTCCAGTCCTGTCAGGAATGCACTTGTAAAAGAGAGGGGAAGCTGTGGAGGAGAATTACGGGACTAGGTCCCAAAGCTGAGGAGCTCGAGCAAGAAGTACCTGCGGTTTCTGCTGATGATGGAGGGAAGTGCGAACTGTCGGATCAAACGTCTGCTAGTGACAAAGGTAAGAAGAAAAAGAAGACAGTAGAAGCCATTGGAAAATTTAATGTGACAATACAAAATTCGTCTGAGGAATTTTCTTCTACGGCTGCCAATGAAGAAGAGGAAGAATTTCCCGACCTGGCCGACAGGCAACTTCTAGACCATTTAGTTTGGCAGTATGTGAAAGAAGAAAGGCAGGAGAAGATGCAAAAAAAGTGGGTATCTGTCTCCCCTCAAAAGAGCAAAGAGGAGTACAAAGAGTTCTCGCCCGTGGAATGGTGAGCTAAAAGAGAGGGGGAATGTAAGGAGATAGACCGGACCATGGGTACCTGCATGCTGGGTCCAGAACTGAAAGGGCTGCATTCTCTGTTCCCGGGGGGAAGCTTTAGAGGTGAACCTTGCCCTGTAGCCTGGGGAAGCCCTAGTGAGACAGAGCTTCCTGCTGTCCCAGGGGGTGGGGAGAACCTGAAAAGGGTTCACAGCGTCGGGAGGATAAGAGAAGGAAGCGCACGAAGTAGTCTGGCACCAGCGGAGTGCAGTGTGGAGGGTACCAAAGAGAGCAGAATGCAGAGCGGTGAGCAGCGTGCCCTGCCTCCCCACCAGAGGGTACCGGTGTGGCGATGGGCCATATAGGAGCCCTGGTCGCCAACAGAGAGAGCCATGCAGAGCAGAGCCGTGCAGAGCCAAGCTGTGCAGAGCAGAGCCGTACAGAGCCATGCCAGCAGAGTAGAGCCATGCAGAGCCGTGCCAGCAGAGCAGAGCTGGGTGCTGTTCTGGTATGATAGTGAGTACCACACACGCTCTGCCCAAGGGTGACTGCATACTTGACAGACCCCTGCATATAGGTCCACCGTTTGCGACAGCCAACTGTCAGCTCCCTGCTACACTCAATGTCAAGAGGTGACCCTAGTTGAAGGCAGAGACTGCACTGAGTGTGCAATGCAGAGAGAGAGAGAGGGATGGCTAGGCCAGAGCCCCTCTACTAAAGTCTTGCGTACACCACGGAGTGATGCTTTGTTCTGGCAGTTCCCCCCAGTGGACTTAGACCTGTGCTAGCCACCTTTAAGCACGGGGCAACTAACCGCTACACAGGGACTACATCGAGACATCACACGCCGCTGTTGTAGGTGCCACCATTGGAACCTTGAACTTCCTCACATCAGATTACAATCCGAAAAGTTTAACCTCTGAATTACCGAACTTCTGCTCGTCCCTAACATACCCTACAATCCTCCCAGTTCTACCTCTTTCCTGACCTTCACCCTTCAACCCCCTACTCCCTGCGAGGAGTATTGTTCTGTGTTAAATAAATACCTTAACTCTTGATCTGCCTCCTGTCTGTGACGACATCCCGCGAACCTGCTAGCATCTTACACAGCCGCACACTCCAGTCCTGAGTGCCGGCGGCAGTGCCGGGTATTGATGCGAGGTTCTCACATTGCACACGCAAGTGTGACCCCGGCCTTTAGCCTCTTTCTGACATCGGGCGTAATAGTATACTGATGTTGGACTCCCTCCCTTTGATGTGGGCTCCTGCGCTGAGTCCACATCTTTCTGGCACATGTCAGCTGTTTTGAACAGCTGACATGTGCCTCTAACAGTGGGTAGAATCGCAATCCACTTGTGGCTGTTAACCCTTTAAATGCCACTGTCAAACTCTGACAGCGGCAATTAACTCATACTTCCGGCAGGCGCGCATGAAATCTTGCACATTGATGACCCCGTCACGTAATCGTGGGTCACTGATATGTTGGCATGACAACCAGAGGTCTCCAACAGACCTCTATGGTTGTCATTGCCAGATTGCTGATCATCATCGCCTGTGTGTAGCAGAGGCAATCGGGTTATGGCAGCTTCTAGTCTCCCATGGAGTCTATTGAAGCATGCCAAAAGTAAAAAAAAAGTTTTAAAAAATATTAAAAAAATATAAAAGTTCACATCACTCCCCTTTTGCCCCATTCAAAATAAAACAATAAATAAAAAACATACACATATTTGGTATCGCCGCATTCAGAATCGCCTGATCTAACAATATAAAAAAAGAATTAACCTGATAGCAACGAGAAAAAAAGTCAAAACGCCAGAATTACGTTTTTTTTTTGGTCGCTGCATCATTGCATTAAAATGCAATAATGGGCGATCGAATTATTGTTTCTGCACACAATGGTGTCATTAAAAACGTCAGCTCAGCGCACAAAAAATAAGCCCTCACCTAACCAGAGATCACGAAAAAATGGAGACTGTTATGACCCCAATGGCAGAGGGTCTCAGAAATAGTTTCTAAGTCTGCAAACACAAAAACCAGCTCATAGGGCAGTGGTAACTGATCTGACCATATATCTAATCCTAGCACCACAAATAACAGCAGCCGGGGAACGTGCCTACGTTGATTCTAGACGTCTCGCGCCAGCCGGAGAACTAACTAACCCTAGAAGGGAAACGAAAGACCTTTCTTGCCTCCAGAGAAAAGACCCCAAAAGTTGGATACAAGCCCCCAACAAATAATAACGGTGAGGTAAGAGGAAAAGACAAACGTAAGGATGAGCTAGGTATTTAGCAAAGAGAGGCCCACTAGCTAATAGCAGAATATAGTAAGATAACTTATATGGTCAGCAAAAACCCTATCAAAAATATCCACGCTGGATATTCAAGAACCCCCGAACCGTCTAACGGCCCGGGGGGAGAACACCAGCCCCCTAGAGCTTCCAGCAAGGTCAGGAATCACATTTAGTACAAGCTGGACAAAAATGAGAGCAAGCAAATAACCCAAAAAACAAAGAAGCAGGACTAGCTTAATTTTGCACGAACCAGGACCAGCAGATAGGAGCAAACAAAAAGGATCTGATTACAACGATGCCAGGCACTGGACTAAGGATCCAGGAGGTTTATATAGCAACACCCCTGGACTAACGACCCAGGTGGGTGCAAACTGAGGAAAGAAAATCCCAGAGTCATATCACTAATAACCACCAGAGGGAGCCAAGAAGTCTAATTCACAACAGGAGACACTACAGGTATCAAAATACGGCACAATTTTTTTTTACTTTTTAACAAACTTTGGATTTTTTTTCACCACTTAAATAAAAAAGAACCTAGACATCTTTGGTGTCTATGAACTCATAATTACATGGAGAATCATAATGACAGGTCAGTTTTAGCATTTAGTGAACATGGTAAAAAAGATAAAAACAACTGTGGGATTGGAATTTTTTTCCCGTTTTCGAATACACGACATGGTAAAACCAATGGTATGGTTCAAAAGTACAACTCGTCCAGCAAAAAACAAGCCTTCACATGGCCATATTGACCAAAAATTAAAAAAGTTATGGCCCTGGGAAGAAGGGGAGCAAAAAAAGGAAAAAGCAAAACCAAAAATACCTGTGGTCGTTAAGGGGTTAAGAACATATTCCTTCTTCCTGGACCATTATCCTGTGGCATAGATAAACTTGGGAAAAACTTCTGAACCCCAACCGCCACCTGTATAAAACATGTACATGTCCATATTTAATTGCATTGCAGTCTTTCTTGCTACCCATAAGATTATGAGTTATTAATGAATCATCTAATGAGAAATAGACCATAGTGACAAGTGATTTGGGACCCAACTGTAGTGTGGGTTCATTTTTGGTGCTTGCAGGAGACGGACTCTCGCTATTGCTTTATGTAAGTTAAGAAAAACTCCAGAACCCAGACTAGACAGTCAGTCCGACACTACTATAGCATGGATATAAATACAGGTGCTTGTCACAAAATTAGAATATCATCAAAAAGTTAATTTTTTTCAGGTCTTCAATGCAAAAAGTAAAACTCATATATTATATAGAGTCATTACAAACAGTGATCTATTTCAAGTGTTTATTTCTGTTAATGTTGATGATTATGGCTTACAGCCAATGAAAAGCCAAAAGTCATTATCTCAGTAAATTAGAATAATTAACAAAAAACACCTGCAAAGGCTTCCTAAGTGTTTAAAAAGGTTCCTTAGTCTGTTTCAGTAGGCTCCACAATCATGGGGAAGCAATATATAACTTAGTTTATTGGGGGCTACAGTTATGATACAATCTATCAAAACTTGGAATGCTGAACCCTACACACCCCCACCTATACCACTGATTGGCTGCTTCCTGTGTGCACTGTGGATAAGCAGAAATCTCCGGCTGGACTAGGAGGCACGAGGTCAGTTGTCCTGCAGTGATAATCTTCTGATGATAAAACACTGACTGTATTAAAACACAGCCCAATAAGTGACACATCAGTGGAATCAGGTTCTTTTCCACTACATCATGGTGCGCTTAGATTACATAGCAAAAACCTGCTGACAGGTTCCCTTTAAATGGGTTTACTATGGAATTAGATTCCAGGTGCATTGTATTGCCATATGTAGGGAACGTGCATGGTGTCACAGAGTCCAGAGCATGTGCTGCCATACGGTGACTTTGTAACTTACTGTTCCACTGTTTGTAGGGGGAAACCCTCCATAATATCCCAAGAGGTAGTATATATTACTTTTTTAATACAATCATAAACAAAGCGGTACATTAGGGGTCCATAAGCAAATTATAAATAATAGATTATGCCATAAATATCATAAAAATTGTAGTCAATAAATAACTGTAGTTGTGGCTTTGCATAATAAAATTTCCCATGAGAAGTTTAAGAATTTCCTCTAAAAAAAGCAAATAAAAAGAATGTCAACACATTTACTCCATAGCAGGAGATTAGCTGCAAGAGAAGGAGCCTGGACCTGTTCTTTTCCATATTAAGCAGTCAGATTTTTAAAGTGTTAAGATGTATTATGCACTTAACATTTACATCATGGTGGATGCCTCTCTATCACTTTATTAATTAATGTCCAGATAGCAGAAAAATCACCAACAACTTCTCATATCTGCAAGGTGTTTAACATAATCTCCAAACGGGGTGCAAAACTACTGTAGATGACAATTTGTACTGGGAGTTGTAGTTTTGTCAAAGCTAGAGGACAACAAGCTGGAGACCTGTGCTGAAGACCATGCAGACCTGCTTTGTAGAGGTTCCAAGTGTCTTCCAAACAAGTAGGCCTCTAAAAGATTTATACTGTGTTTAGTGTAATGATTGATACTCATTATATTATGAAACCAAAAAGAAAAAGTGTTCAAAGACTAAATAAAAAAATAAAAGATGATCCAAAATCTTTATTCAGCAATTGTTAAAAAAATTGGAAATAAATATCCATCATAACCAACATAGCCAAAAAAGTGGATTTAAATTAACAAATTTAAATATTAGACAAAGATAACAGAAGTAAACATCAAATGCAGTTTTAAAATGAAGGTCTTTATTATTAAGGGAAAAGAAATCCAAACCTTCAGAGCCCTGTGTTAAATAGTGTATGTTGCCCCCCACCCTTTAAAACATAAATTAACTGTGATTTATCACATCTTTGGAAAGCTGAGTTCAAATTCCCTAGCCACACCCACGCCTGATTACTGCCACACCTGTTCTCAATAAAGAAATCACTTAAATAGGACCTGTCTGACAAAGTGAAGTAGACCAATAGATACTCAAAAGCAACACATCATGCCGCAATTCAAAGAAATTCTGGAACAAATGAATAACAAAGTAATTGAGATCTATCAGTCTGGAAAAGGTTATAAAGCCATTTCTAAAACTTGGAAATCCAGCATGCAAAGAACTGCAGGCCTCACTTGCCTCAATTAAAGCCAGTGATCATGACTCCACTATAAGGCCGGTTTCACACGTCAGTGGCTCCGGTACGTGAGGTGACAGTTTCCTCACGTACCGGAGCCACTGACAAACGTAGACACATTGAAATCAATGCATCTGTGCAGATGTCATTGATTTTTTGCGGACCGTGTCTCCGTGTGCCAAACACGGAGACATGTCAGTGTTCGTGGGAGCGCACGGATTACACTGACCCATTAAAGTCAATGGGTCAACGTTGTCCGTGTGCAGTCCGTGTGCCGTGCAGGAGACAGCGCTACAGTAAGCGCTGTCCCCCCCACATGGTGCTGAAGCCGCCATTCATATCTTCTCTGCAGCAGCGTTTACTGTAGAGAAGATATGAATAATCCTTTTTTTTTTGTTTGTTTCTCCAGTTTAACATAAAGATCCATGTCCCCACCCCCTGTGCGCCTGCCCGCTGTTATTAAAATACTCCCCCGCCTCCCTCGCAGTGTCCTGTCCTGGCCGCAGCTTCTCCTGTATGCGGTCACGTGGGGCCGCCCATTACAGAAATGAATATGCGGCTCCACCCCTATGGGAGGTGGAGCCGTATATTCATGACTGTAATCGGCGGCCCCACGTGACCGCTCATACAGTAGAAGGTGCAGCCAGGACAGGAAGCAGCGCCAGCGAGGGAGCCGGGTGAGTATTTTAATAACAGCGGGCGGGCGCACAGGGGGTGGGGACATGGATCTTTATGTTAAACATGAGAAACAAAAAAAAGGATTTTTCATATCTTCTCTACAGCAAACGCTGCTGCAGAGAAGATATGAATGGCGGATTCAGCACCACATGGGGGGGACAGCGCTTATCTCTAGCACTGTCTCCTGCACGGTCCGTGTGGTACCCAGTCGGCACACGGGCGGCACACGGCTGCCGCACGTGTGCCACACTGATGTGCCATGTGTGCTCACGGACACACGGACACGGATAACTCTGGTACCGATTTTTCCGGTACCAGAATTATCTGGACGTGTGAGACTGGCCTAAGAAAGACACTGGGTAAAAATTGCCTGCATGGCAGAGTTCCAAGTTGAAAATCATTGCTGAGCAATAAGAACATAAAGGTGTGTCTCAGTTTTACCAGAAAAGATCCCCAAGACTTTTGAGAGAATACTCTGTCAGCTGACAAGACAAAAGTTGAACTAAAAACATCTGGCGTAGAAGTAATGCAGCATTTCAGAAAAGGAATATCATACCAACAGTATAATATGGTGGTGGTAATGTGATGGTCTGTGGCTGTTTTGATGCTTCAGGACCTGGAAGGCTTGCTGTGGTAAATGGAACCATGAATTCTGCTGTCGTAAATGGAACCATGAATTCTGCTGTCAACCAAAAAATCCTGAAGGAAAATGTCCGGCCATCTGTTTATGACCTGAAACTGAAGCATACTTGGGTTATGCAGCAGGACAGTGATCCAAAACACATCAGCAAGTCTACATCTGAATGGCTTAAGAAAAACAAAATTAAGACCTTAATCTGATGGAGATGCTGTGGCATGACCTTAAAAGCAGTTCATGCTTGGAACCCCTCCAATGTGGCTGAATTACAACAATTCTGCAAAGATGAGTGGGTCAAAATTCCTCCAGAGTGTTGTAAAAGACTCATTGCCAGTTATCACAAACGCTTAATCGCAGTTGTTACTGCTAAGGGTGGCCCAACCAGTTATTAGGTTTAAGCGGCAATCACTTTTTCACACCGGGCCCTGAAGGTTTGGATTTTTTTTCCTTAATATTAAAGACCTTTATTTAAAAACTGCATTTTGTGTTTACTTGTTATTTTTTGTCTAATATTTAAAGCTGTTTGGAGATCTGTAACATTTGTGACACATGCAAAAAAATATGAAATCAGGAAGGGGGCAAACACAACTGTGACTTACTCTTGCATAGGGGCCCATCGGAGGATTCTCCTGTTCTTCTAGGAGCCAGTCCGAGCCTGGCTCCAGGGCACACCAGAAGTGCTCCTTGATTTTGATATCTTAATCCATTTATAATGGGTCAGTTAACACTGTTGGTAGGTTTGACGGTCCTTCTGGTTTCACTTTACAAGCAGTTGTACAGTAGGCACCAAATGTTTATAGACTTTAATATTTTTGGCTAGTTTGATATCTTCTGACTTGATCGCCAAGGCTGATATACTACAAACAATCCTACAAGTATCTGCGTCACAAGGGACAGAATAGCCATTTTTCTCATTATAAACCTAGTAAAGTAATATATTTTATGGACTCTGATTACTATTTGCTATGTTTAATATCTACAAGTTACTGGCGCCTCCGAAACGTAGAGGTCTATTAATTAGATAAACAAGTGCAGTGCTGAACGCGCTCACATGAGGATTTACAAATTAATCATCATTTCATGTTCTCGGCTGATGCTAAAGCCAAACATATCTGAAAGATAAACAGCGCACAGCAAACATCTATTCATTTGTCAGTAAACTTGGAAATATTTTGTGTCATTTATTTATCTACAAAGAACATATCTAGGGCCTAAGATCTGAATTCTTTCCTCCAGCCCAGTATCTAGAAAACGCTTTTAAATAATATTTGACAGCCGTTCAAAAACTACAAATGCTACAAAATAAATGCACATTTAGCAAATTGCTAATCTGTTTTCATCCTTGAAATGCTTAAAGTAAACTTGGCAGGAAAAAATCAGCTTCATGCCAGTTAACAGAGCACATTAATGATACTTATTTCTTTTCCATTTTCCGGGAACTGAAATGAAAAGTAAAAATTACAAAAAGCTCCAAAAAGTCATTGTATCAGCACATTACGATATGGGTACTGTATATGGGCTTATTGTATGTATTAGCACACACCTCTTAATCATTAAAAATGTTTGTTTCATCCAATCTAATGGCCACAAGCATATAAAATCCAGCCACCTTGCCATACAGTCTGTCTTTACCGTATATACTCGAGTATAAGACGACCCGAGTATAAGCCGACCCCCCAAATTTTGCCACAAAAAACTGGGAAAACGTAATGACTTGAGTATAAGCCTAGGGTGGGAAATGCAGCAGCTACCGGTAAATGTCAAAAGTAAAAATAGATACCAATAAAAGTAAAATTAATCGAGACATCAGTAGGTTAAGTGTTGAATATCAATATTGAATCAGGAGCCCCATATAATGCTCCATAAAGTTTATGATGGCTCCATAAGATGCTCCATATTAAAATATGCCCCATATAATCCTGCATAAAGGTTAATAATGGCCCCATAAGGTGCTCCATAGACACATTTGCCCAATATAATGCTGCACAAATGTTAATTATGACCCCATAAGATGCTCCATACAGACACTTGCCCCATATAGTGCTGCACAAACGTTATGGCCCCATACAGACACTTGCCCCATATAGTGCTGCACAAACGTCATGGCTCCATACAGACACTTGCCCCATATAGTGCTGCACAAACGTCATGGCTCCATACAGACACATTTGCCCCATTATAGTGCTGCACAAACGTTATGGTCCCATAAGATGCTCCATACAGACACATGCCCCATTTGCTGTTGCTGCGGAAAAAAAAATCACATACTCACCTCTCCGCCGCTCAGATCCCCAGCACTTGCTATATTCACCTGCTCCACGTTCCGGCACCGCTCCATCTTCAGCACTGACGTTCAGGCAGAGGGTGCGCACTAACCACATCACAGCGCCCTCTGACCTCAGTTACACTGCAGAAGATGCGGAAGACAGAGCAGCGCCGGAACGAGGAGCAGGTGAATATCGCGCAGCGCTGCGCTCCCCATTATACTCACCTACTCCTGGCGCGGTCCCTGCTTCCCGGCGCCGCTGCTTCTTGCTGTACTGAGCGGTCACCGTTACCGCTCATTACAGTAATGAATATGCGGCTCCACCCCTATGGGAGGTGGAGCTGCATATTCATTACTGTAATGAGCGGTACCATGTGACCGCTCAGTACAGGAAGAAGCTACCGGCGTCGGGGAAGCCAGGGACGTTCAGGGACCGCGCCAGGAGCAGGTGAGTATAATTAGACAGCCCCTGCTCCCCCTCCCCTGCCGACCCCTGGGTATGACTCGAGTATAAGCCGAGAGGGGGACTTTCAGCCCCAAAAAAATGGGCTGTAAAATCTTGGTTTATACTCAAGTATATACAGTACTTACTACCATTTGTGATTAGAGATATGCGAACCTGAACAGTAAAGTTCAGTGTCCGCACCAAAAACCTACTGGACACAGAACACAGACTTCACCAGGAAGTCCGTGTTACTGTCCGGGTTCGGCTGCCTGAACACCAGGTGTTTTTCACGCTATCATGTGCATGACAGCGCAACAAACACTGCTTCTGATTGGTGGTGAAATTATCCCCGCCGGTCAGAGAGCCGCAGTTCACATGCTGTCAAAAGACAGTGTGAGCGTTCAGCTGTGATCGGAGGTATAAAGTTTACATCCGGTCACTGGTGTCAGCTGATGGGACTACAGCTCCCATCATCTGACACCTGCTGCCGCTAATAACAGCGAGAGCAGGAGCAGCTGATGGGTGTATTCATTAGCCGGCTCCTGCGCTGTAAATAATTTTTAAAAAAGCGTGGGTTCTCCTGTATTTTTAATAACCAGCCAGGCAAAACTCACAGCTGGGGGATGCAACCCTCAGCTGTCAGCTTCAACAAGGCTGGTTATCAAAAATAGAGGGGTCCCCACGCCGTATTTTATAATTATTTAAATAAATTTTAAAAAATGATGTGGGGTCCCCCCCATTTTTGACAATCAGCCTTGCTAAAGCAGACAGCTGGGGGCTGATATTCTCAGGCTGGTAAGGGGCCATGGATATTTCCCCCCCAGCCTAAAAATAGCAGCCCGCAGCTGCCCAGAAAAGACACATCTATTAGATGTGCCAATTCTAGCACTTTGCCCACCTCTTCCCACTTGCCCTGTAGCGGTATCAAGTGGGTTTAATATTTGTGGGGTTTATGCCACCTTTGTATTGTCAGGTGACATCAAGCCCACGGATAACTAATCATATAGTTACATGGTAAATAAACACACAGCAAAAATAAAGTCCTTTATTAGAAATAAAGAACTAAACACAGCTTTACTTTTTTATTTAAAAATAATAAACACAGTTATACTCACCAATCTCCTATTCCACTGAAGCCCTCGTTCTCCTGTAATAAAACAAAAATAAAAAAACAACAATATCCCTCACCTCTCCGTCGTTCTTTCAAACGCCATAATCCATGTCTGGTGGATAATTCGTTTTCAACCTGGACGGTGCCAAGATGAGACCACCCAGGCTGAGAACCACTGGTGACTGAACTGCTGCAAGCGCAGCCTCAGTGACCGGCGGTGACATCATTGAGGTTACTACCGGTCACTGAGGCTGTGTTCCCTGCCGTACTGAACTGCCGTGACCTCGGTGAGATCACCGCTAGCTTCATGAGAAAAACTCAGTTAACAGTTTCCAACTCTCTTCACCAGCCAGCAGCTACTCTGTGGATGCAACCCAGTGGCCTTTGAAATGAAGGTCAGGTCACTATATAGGGATGAAGGGGTGAAAAAGCAGAGCATTCCCTGGGATTTGCTAAGCAAAGTGGCTTGTGCTACGGTAAGTTTATTTGGCTGATAACTCAGATCTTTCTAAAGCAGTAGTATATGCCAATCCTTAATTGGAGTACGTCCTTCTCAAAAATATATGAACGTACCTCCACAGAGCCATCATACATTGATTTATATAGTACATGTATAGCATTAGGACACGCAAGGACATGACATACTCCCTGGGGTGCAACGGCCAAAAGTTGAGAACCTGGACCCTAAATGATGTTGCACTATTTTTCTTCAATATTTATCACCTGTAGGTGCTGCCATGTCATGGAAAAGTTTTTGCTTTGTTTCAAAGTTGCATTGTTTTGTTTTTTTTTTACATTTCTGTGTAACAGCAGAGTAAACTAATATAGGATTCCCACTGTTTGCTTTACTTCTCAACTATGAAACTATGTAAATATGGTAGAACGTATCGTACAAACATAACAGTGTTTAATGTACAGGGATAATCTACTGGAAAAGGAAATATCTTGTAAAGATTCTTGGAGGTATTTTTTATTTATCTCTTTCATGTAGACTTGGATACGTCACAAAAATATGAATGCATCCAATAATAAATGGATATTTATCTAAGCTGCCTAAATTTAAGCTTATTAGACTCCTATGATGAATATTAGAGGAACACTCCAGGCAAAATGAACCTAACCTAGTGAAGGGCCTAACGTGGGTGCATGATACAAAAATTCCCTTGTAATGTCCTTAAATAAGCTGTATTTGTTTTGACTGGAGTGGAAATCTGTTACCAGTTTTTTGCTATGTAATCTGAAAGTATCATGATGTGTGGGGGCATAGACCTAGATTCCAGTGATGTGTTACTTACTAGGTTGTGTTTTGCTATTTCAGTCTGTGTTTTATCAGCAGGTGAATATCTTTAGAGAAGTATCTGCCTCGTGCAAGGTAGTCTAACCACTCCAACAGCACTGATTAGCAGCTTTCTGATACTATACAATGTGCAAACAAAGCAGAGGTTTACCATGACATTGAGGAGCAGAAAACTGCAGTGTCTGATACATCATACTCCTGCACTGGTTAGAAGCTCTTCACCTTCATATTAAACCATGTTTCATTTAGCAGTGCATAGGTTAATGTGCTTAGTTGAGAGCTCCTGGAAGGTTTCCTACATTAAGGCTCTCAGCTGTGCACTGTTAGACGCTCCCGTCTCCTATATAATCTGGGCCCTGGCTAGCTCTCATTGTCAAAGATAGCTTATGCTGCATGGAAGGAGGTTGTTGGTGGTTATTACTGGAGAAGGCGTTCAGTGGATTTATCTGTAACTGTTGCTAGATTTTGGTTGTGTGATAATTTCCCTTCTTCTCCTGCTTTGGTTTAACCCCATCCTCCAAACCCCGATGCATTCCTCTGTTGTATGTGTGAGTACCTTGCTAGTCTGGTTGGTGTATTACAGTAATCTACTACTCCCCTGTTCCCTGGGTGGGGGAAGGGTACAGGCTGAGGGCAGATTCAGGAGATAAGGCAAGGTACACCGTATCTTCACCATCACAAGTAATTTATGGAACAGGGTGAGCTGGGGCATTCCTAGCGTTAGGGACAGGGAAGGAGCTCCTGGTCCTGGGACACCCGACAACAGAGTCGTGCCAAGAGGTGTGTGTGTGACTTACACTGGGCACAACATCTGAGTTCTGCAGCAGAGGAAACAGTGCTGCAGTCAGTAAACTACCGTAAGTGATCATGCTGCTGTCACATTACATAACAAAAACCTGCTGACGGATTCCTTGTAAGGGTTGTCTCATCTGCACTAATGGGTAAAATTGCAAAGTGTTTTCAAACAACAGCAACTTTGCAATTTACCCGTTATTATAAATCCTCTCCATTCTCAACAACAGGGGGGATTTTTAATTCTATAGATCAGTATCAAAATTACCAGGCACATCAGAGGTGGCATGTTTACTACGCACAACTAGTGCGCACATGCAAGCTGTTTTCCATGCAGTTTGCAAGCACGGCTCTAAGATGGCCGGATCACTGCATCTGAGCAGCTTATACAATGCAACAACAACAAAAAAAGGCTTCTGCTTCCAAGCTCAGAGAGGGCACAGTACTGGCTAGTGGCTGAGCCATGCTGCCTGCCCGAACAGTGAAGCATCAGGAGCACACCGCTTCTGGCAAGCAAAAAGCTGGGAGGCAGAGAAGCGGTGCTGAAAATCACCCTTTATCAACAGGGGAACAATCGCAGCTTCATGTCTCCTAGGGGGAGTATTCAATAGAGTCAAAAATAAATGGAAAAAAAAAAAGAAAAATAATTAAAAACAATAAAATTTCAAATCACCCCCATTTTGCCCCCATTAAAAAAACAATCAAAATACATATATTCTGTATTTCTGCGTTAAGAAATGTCCAATCAAAATATAAAGTAAATTAATCAGATCGATAAGTGACGTAAAAAAAAATAGAAATGTCAAAATTAGTTTTTTGGCTGTTGCAGCATTGCGATGAGATGATCAAAACATTGTATCTACCCTCAGTAAAAATGTCAGCTCAGGGCGCAAAAAAATAAGCCAAAACCCAGCACAAGATTTCGAAAATGTAAAACACTACGTGTCTCAAAATGGCAAAAAAACGCAAAAACTTTTTTTCAGACAAATTTTGCATTTTTTCTTCACCGCTTAAATAAAAAAAATAAACTATACATGTTTGATATCTGTGCACTCATACTGACCTAGGGAATCATATTGCCAGGTCAGTTTTACCATATAGTGAACATAGTCAATTAAAAAAAAAACAATTGTGGAAATGCACAACAAAAGGACAAAAAAAAAGAAGAAAAAATTTAAATGGTTCGTGGGTAAATGGCTTAAGTATGTTTGGATGTGTAAATTACATCAACAGTAGAAAAGTATGAAATGCCAGGATCAATAACCATCGAAATGTGATATATTTGTTAGTAGAGTAGAACTAAAGATAAAAGAAAACGCACTTGTACATATTTCATGAGATACATCTCGCTGCGCGTTTCGCTATCAACACATTGAAAAAGGGCAATTATCCATCTTAGATTTCTAGAAATCGCTCCACATTTTATTCACAGAAATCATTATCCTTGATAATGTCCCTGAGATACTGCATGTGGGTACGAGCTAATAAATTAATTTTCAGAACAGCGTTATTGTAAGGTCGGTTTCACATATTAATTGTTTTGGTGCTTGTGCTATGTGTTACTGTTGCAGATAGATGGTGGACCCATTAAAATGAATGTGCGCTTTTACGTGCCCTTTTTCTTTGCAGACTAATTGTCCAGAAAAAAAAAAGATAATTAATAAAATTAATAATAATGATAAAAAAATGAGAGATGTCCTACTTTAACCCATTAGGTACAGCGCCTGTGCACGGGATACGGAGTGATGCATGGGATACACCTAGTTTTGATGCAAGTGGTCTTTACTTTACTCCATTGCGGTTGAAGCTCGCCGATGCAAGTCAATGGCCCAACGAAAGAAAAAAAATGGATAGAACAGAAATGTCATGAATGTGCTGTCGCTATCTTACTGTTTAATGGGCAACAGCTTGTAAAAGAAGATTTTGTGAAGATTGTAAAAACGGACACACAGACCAAAAATGGGTTCAGCACCGGCCCAGTGAATATATTGGTGAGAGAAACTGAAAATAAATCGAGCCATTTCAGAATGAACTTGGGTCAAGACCAGGAAAAGAACAAAGCAAACTTAATAATATATTACAAAATGTTTACATAGACAATTAATTTTAAAAAATTAATAAACAACGGTTACTATTTATACTTGCAAGTGAGAACTCATTGCCTAAAAAAAAAAACAAAAAAAAAAAAAAAAAAACGCCAGTGCTGGTAATCTAGGTAACAAAGAGTGAGCTAAAGAATTAAAAATAATGTGTAAATTGCTTGTTTGTTTTTTTTACAAGGACTTTACAATTTTATCCAAAATTCAGACAACCCCATTTAAGTCTTCTTTATGGAAAACCCTATTTTTATGTTTTTGACTGTATTCATTATCCATCTATACCTATAGTTGTTCAGTAGATTATATAGTATATAAAATGGCATTTATTTTTTTAATTTAGGATACAACTCAGAGGTTTCTTCCTAAGCAAAAGCAATTATTTTGATCCGACCTGCTAAAAATCACACTAATTGGGCAACCGGATGAAGAAAAGTTTAAAGTATCAAATTCAATATTATTTTCACCTTCTTATTTTATTGTATTCTCATAGCATTGACAATCTGTGATAAAAAAAAAGCAGAAAGAACATTTCCAAAATCTGTAGCCCAGCTGGTCAATCTGCCTGTCATTATCAAATTGATGCAGCTGGTGGAAAAAAAAAATCCCCAAGGCCTCAATGTACTTTCTCCAGTAATGTGTGTTATAAGAAAAGTCATCAAATGAACCACACAGGGTAATGTACACATAGAGATGACATATTGTCAGTGTGACTGGTTCTACCGGTTGCCGCACACTCTAAAAATCTGTATTAAAGTTCAATTATTACAACACTATAACATAATCCAATATCACAAGACATAATTTGAGCCATTTCTGCTGTAATTATTACACATGACTTTTAGGCCAATGCGTGTATTTATTACTGCAATTTCACAGAAAAGGAATTTGAGTATACGTCTTTCAGCTTGGATTAGAAAAGGTCGTATTCTGTGAACATTGTGAACATTACACATTGCGGTGGGATTTAAAAAAAAGAAAAGGTGGAAAAAATTGTAAAGCACAACAAATGCCATGCTCCAAATTTACAGGTAAGATGTTATTCAGATCTCATCACTGCAATTTAGAGGATTTTTCTTGTATGTTTCCTTAAAGGAAATCTGTCAGTAGGATATTATTTATTACTAGATGGTGGCCTGATTCTAACGCATCGGGTATTCTAGAATATGTATATAGCAGCCACATAGTATATAGCACAGGCCACGTAGTATATAGGAGCCATGTAGTATATAGTAGACAAACAGTACATGGCCTGTGCTATATACTATGTGGCTGCTATATACATACATATTGTAGAATACCCGATGCGTTAATACAGGCCATGCAATATATAACAGTGGTCACACAGTATATAACACAGCCCAAACAGTATATAACACAGCCCACGCAGTATATAACACTGGCCACGTAATATATAGTACAGCCCACGCAGTACAAAACAGGCCACATAGTATACACTATGTTCCAAATTATTATGCAAATTACATTTTTATCAGATTTTCCTAAATGGTCGGTGCAAATGACAGTCAGTCTAATAAAAGTCATCACCCGTTAGATTATACATCGAATTTTATTGAAGAAACCTCCCAATGATAACAGTATAATCTCCAAAATGAATAAAAACTCAAAATGCACTGTTCCAAATTATTATGCACAGTAGAATTTCTAAACATTTGATCTGTTTTAAAGAACTGAAAATGCTCATTTGTGGAATTTGCAGCATTAGGAGGTCACATTCACTGAACAAAAAAGCTATTTAACGCCAAAACATCCTAACAGGCCAAGTTATATGTTAACATAGGACCCTTCTTTGATATCACCTTCACAATTCTTGCATCCATTGAACTTGTGAGTTTTTGGAGAGTTTCTGCTTGTATTTCTTTGCATGAAGTTGGAATAGCCTCCCAGAGCTGCTGTTTGGATGTGAACTGCCTCCCACCCTCATAGCTCTTTTGCTTGATGATCCTCTAAAGGTTCTCTATAGGGTTGAGGTCAGGGGAAGATGGTGGCCACACCATGAGTTTCTCTCCTTTTATGCCCATAGCAGCCAATGACTCAGAGGTATTCTTTGCAGCATGAGATGGGGCATTGTCAGCATGAAGATGATTTTGCTCCTGAAGGCACGTTTCTGCTTTTTAGACCATAGAAGAAAGTTGTCAGTCAGAAACTCTATATACTTTGCAGAGGTCATTTTCACACCTTCAGGAACCTTAAAGGGCCTTACCAGCTGTTTCCCATGATTCTGGCCCAAAACATGACTACTCCTCCACCTCCTTGCTGACGTTGCAGCCTTGTTGGGACATGGTGGCCATCCACCAACCATCCACTACTCCATCCATCTGGACCATCCAGGGTTGCTCAACACTTATCAGTAAACAAGAATGTTTGGATGTATTCATGTATGTGTGGGCCCAATACAACCATTTCTGCTTGTGAACACTGTTTAAGGGTGGCCGAATAGTAGGTTTATGCACCACAGCAAGCCTTTGAAGGAGCCTACACCTTGAGGTTCGAGGGACTCCAGAGGCATCATCAGCTTCAAATATCTGTTTGCTGCTTTGTAATGGCTTTTTAGCAGCTGCTCTCTTAATCCGATGAACTTGCCTGGCAGAAATCTTTCTCATTATGCCTTTATCAGCACAAACACATTTGTGCTCAGATACAGCCACAAATCTCTTAACAGTACGATGATCACGCTTATGTTTTTGGAAAATTTCTAATGTTATCATCCCTTCACCAAGGCATTGCACTATTTGATGCTTTTCAGCAGCAGAGAGATCCTTTTTCTTTCCCATGTTACTTGAAAACTGTGACCTGCTTAATAATGTGGAACATCATTTTTAAGTAGTTTTCCTTTAATTAGAATCACCAGGAAAACCAATTATCACATGTGTTTAAGATTGATTTCAGTGATCCATTGAGCCCTGAGACACAATACCATCCACGAGTTTATTTGAAAAATAAGACAATTAAATCTTTATGACACTTAAATCCAATTTGCATAATAATTTGGAACACAGTGTATAACACTGGCCAGGTAGTATATAGCAGCCATGCGATATATAACACAGCCCACGTAGTATACAGCAGTGTGGGCACCATATTCCTGTTAAAAAAATAATTAAAATAAAAATAGTTACATACTCACCAGCGAAGCTCTGGCGATGCGAACGCGGCTGCTGACATCTTCCGTTCCCAGAGATGCATTGCGAAATTACCCAGAAGACTTAGCGGTCGTTATTTTTAACATTACATCTTTTTACTATTGATGCTGCATAGGCAGCATCAATAGTAAAATGTTGGGGACAGGGTTAATAGCAGCGATAAGAGTGTGTTACCCGTGGCATAACGCAGTCCGTTACCACTGGCATTAACCCTGTGTGAGCGGTGACTGGAGGGGAGTATGCGGGCGCCGGGCACTGATTGCAGGGGAGTAGGGAGGGACTAATCAGACTGTGCCCGTCGCTGATTGGTCACGGCAGCCATGACGCGGGATTTCCGTTACGGAAGTTGAGGACAGAAAGACGGAAGTACCCCTTAGACAATTATATATATAGATTATAGCACCATTTATTCCATGGCACTTTACATGTGAAAAAGGGTATACATAAAAACAAGTACAATAATCTTGAACAAAGAGAGTTACCGACTGGTACAAGAGAGAGGACCCTGCCTGCAAGGGCTCACAATCTGGGATGGGTGAGGATACAGTAGGTGAGGGCAATGCTGGTCTTGCAGCGGTATGGTGAAACAAGGGTTACAAGGTACATGGTAGGCAAGAGTCTGATGTGTTGTGGTAGAGTTCCAGAGTAGGGGGATGCACTGGAAAAATCTTGTATGCGATTGTGGGAAGAGGAGATAAGAGGGGAGTTGAGAAGATCTTGTGAGGATCGGAGGTTGCGTGCAGGTAAGTACTGGGAAACTAGGTCACAGATGTCTAGAGGATACAGGTTGTGGATGGCTTTCTATGCCATGGTTAGGGTTTGGAATTGGAGCCTCTGGGCAATGCGAAGCCAGTGAAGGGATTGACAGAGAGGCCGAGAAATAGCATTGGGAAAAGTGCTTTAGTCCGGCAGCGGAGTGTAGGATAGGTTAGAGTGGTGCAACAGTGTGAGAGGGGAGGCCACAAAGCAGGATGTTGCAGTAGTTGAGGCGGGAGATGATGAGGGCATGCACTAGGATTTTTGCAGATTCTTGGTTGAGGAATGTGCAGATCCAGGAGATATTTTTGCGTTGGAGTTGGCAGGAAGTGGAAAAGGCTTGGATGTATGTTTAGATCAGAGTCAAGTGTTCCCCCGAGGCAGCGAGCTTGTGGGACGGGGAGAGTGGGCAGCCAATGACATTGATGAATAGGTCTGTTGGGGGTATGAGTGAGATGGTGGAAAGATGATGAATTCTGTTTTATCCATGTTAAGTTTTAGAAATGTAGCAGAGAAGATGAAATAGCGGACATACATTGTGAGATTCTGGTAAGGAGGTGATATTGGGTGCAGAGAGGTACTGTGTGACATCAGCAATGAGGTGATAAGGAAAGCCGTGGGCCTCTATGAGCTGTCCCAGGTCCTAGAACTGAATTTTAGGGGGACAACGACAGATAGAGGGCAAGGTGAGGAGGTGGTGTGTGAGTGGGAGATGCTGAATGTCCGGTCTGCTAGGTATGAGATCCAAGATAGGGCCATGTCTGTGATGCCCAGAGATGAGAGAAGCTGTAGTAAGCGGTAGTGGTCCATAGTATTGATGGAAGATGACAAGCCCAGGAGCAGGAGGAAAGAGTATCCCTTGCATTTGGCAGTAAGTAGGTCATTGGTGACTTTAGTCAGGGCAGTTTCAGTGGAATGATGTGGTCGGAAGTCAGCTTGCAAGTGGTCAAAAGAGGGAGTGGAAGGAGAGGAGGGAGGACAGTTCACAATGGATTTGCTGCTCCAGTACTTTTGAGGCATAGGGGAGAAGCGATATAGGGCGATAGCTAGACAGAGAGGATGGGTCGAGGGTGGGCTTTGTGAGGATGGATGTCATTGAAGCATGGGGTGTAGACACTAGTTGTTAGAGACAGGTTAAATAGATGGGTTAGGGTTGGGATGAAGACTGTGATGAGGCTTGGGTTGAGGTGGGATGGGATCGGGTCAAGTACACAGGTGGTGAGATGTGATTTGGACAGTAAAGAGGAAAAGTGATCTTCTGTTATAGGGGAGAAGATAGTTTTGGAGGAGGAGGGCTGGGTAGTTATGAGGAGGGGTTGTAGGGACTTTAGGCAAAAGCTTTGACAAAATCAGTCAATCTTCTGCTTGAAGAATGAGAAAGTATTCAGCGGAGATGAGACAAGATGGAGGAGGTGCTGGGGGACAGATGAGAGAATAGAAAGAGTTGAAGAGCTGTTTAATATTGAGGCAGGGAGGATATGAGGTAAGAAGTATGTTTGTTTTGCTGATCAGAGTGTGGACTGTAGTGAGGGACTGTTTGAATGCGATGGAAGTGCTAGTTGGAATGGAATATTTTCCATCTCTGCTCAATAACTATGGAAGCAAGCCTCAGTTCTTTAGTTAGGCTGATGTGCCAGGGTTGGCTGTTGATTGTGCGAGCTTTGGTATGTGTGTGGGGGGGTAACAGATTTGAGTGCTGCAGCTGTTGTGGTGTTATATAAAATGGCAGCAGCATCTGCATTGTGTCAGGAACTTGTCTGTTAGGCTGCTTTCACACTAGCGTCGGCACAGGGCCGTCGCTATGCGTCGGCCTGACGTGCCGATGCACGTTGTGAAAGAAATGCCCGACGTGGACAGCAGAAGCAGTCTTACGACGCTTCCGCTGCCCCATTGTAAGGTCTGGGGAAAAGGGGGCGGAGTTGCGGCCACGCATGCGCGGTCGAAAATGGCAGACACGACGCGCAAAAAAACGTTACATGCAAAGTTTTTTTGTGCCGACGGTCTGCCAAAACACGACGCAACCGTCGTGCGGCCATACGTCGCAAATGTAAGTCTATGGGGAAAAAACACATCCTGCAGACAACTTTGCAGGATGCGTTTTTTCTCCTAAACGACGCATTGCGACGTATTACAAACGACCCTAGTGTGAAAGTAGCCTTAGAGGGAGAATGATTTCAGAGAGTGAGTGTAGGTAGAGGGGGTTTTGAGATTTCTGCGAGGATGTGCAAGTTTGTGGAGTGGGGATTGTGTATCTTGACAGGAGAGGGAAGAGAATGCAAGCAGGCTGTGGTCAGAAAGAGGGAGAGATGAGTTAGAGAGGTTACATAGGGAACAAACGCAGGTGAAGATAAGGTCCAATATGTGGCCCTCTTTGTGAGTGACTGCGGAAGACAAGTGAGAGATAGAAGCTTAGAGACAGCTGAGTGGGAAGTGTCAATGAGGATGTTGACATCCCCACGATCGTCATGGGTTACTTCAACGGAAAGAAAAGTAGACAGGTGGTGAAGTGGTCGAAGAAAGTGGTGGCTGGCCCTGTTGGGTGGTAGATGGTAGCCAGTTGAAGGTTGGAATGGAAGTATATGTGCACAGAGTGCACCTCAAAAGAAGGGAGAGTAACTGAGGGTGGCAGAGGAATTTGGGTCAAAGAGCAGTTATCTGATAGGAGAAAGCCAAACCTCGTAATGCTTGCTGCTGGGGCAGGGGGTATGGAAAAGGTGGAATCCACCATAAGAAACTGCGCTGGGAGAGGCTGTGTCAGGGGGAGAGCCAGGTTTCGATGATGGCAAGGCCGGAAAGTTTGTTAGTAATGAAAAGATCACGGGTGTATGTAAGTTTGTTGCAGACAGAGCGAGCGTTCCATAGAGCTCCTGTTAGAGCAGAGGTGTCAAACTGCATTCCTCGAGAGCCGCCAACAGGTCATGTTTTCAGGATTTCCTTGTATTGCACAGGTGATAATTTAATCACCTGCACAGAATGATTCCAGCACCTTGTGGAATGCTAAGGAAATCCTGAAAACATGACCTGTTGGCGGCCCTCGAGCAATGCCGTTTGACACCTCTGTGTTAGAGGCACTGGGCGAATAGGTATAAGGTTAAAAGGGTTGTGGAAATTTGTGATAGATCGGTGACGATAGGTTGAAGGGACTGTGGGGATGTAGGAAGAACTATAGGGGTTAAAGTGAAAGCAAACAGAAACATTGCTTACTGTGACTAAGTATCCAGTTACGTCAGTTCCCTTCTGGTTCAATTCAATAGGATCAACTCTTCTAAGCCATCTATATAGATATGTAGGTTAAAAAAAGCTGAATAAAATAATACCCTGATATCTGCGATCCAATGTCCCATTCCAGAGAAATCCACATTCATCTGAATATGCAAATGAGCTGGTAAGAACTATGGGCCGGACATAAATCTCCCTGAAACTTTGCCTCCAAAACTTATTGTAAATGAAAGGGGGTCTTACCAGTGTGGGACATGTAGATCAGGAGAGCAAACTTTCTGGAGTCTCGAGACACACACACACACAGAATTGACATGACAGTTTTTCACATGCATTAAAAATGGGCAGGAAAAAAATTTGACGTGTATTGTATGACATGTCTTCTTATTGAAATGAATGGGAAGCTTTTCTTTTATGTGGATTTTGGTACGGATTACACTTTTGGCATAACATAGAAATATCTTGGGACAGAGTAACTAAATCAAGTTGTTTTTTTCTTCCCTAAGGTCACCACACATATCGAGCTATGTTGAGCTAACTGCAAAAGTAAGGAAGGACCCATGTGTAAGAAGAACGAACGATCAAGGCACAATATTGGGTAGATTCTTCAGTCTACACCATTCCTGACTTGACGCCATGCAAGAATTACCACTCAGACTCATTTATTCATTCATTTTGAAGGGCAATGTTTACTATGACTTAAACATACACTATCCACACAATCAGATCCCGCCAATGAGTTTGAGGTCTTAGTAATATGTGGTTTGACATCCCAGTAAGAATAAATACTAAACATCTGTAACGTTCCCAAACATAAAATGTCTAAATTTGTAGAGGACTATAAATTCACTCAATTTATCTTGAAAATTAAACAACTCCGTGCAGGATAAAAATAATAACTCTCGCAAGAACAAAATGGCAAATAATAGAAGATATAGCTGACAGATGCTGGAATAATATGTTCCTTTCCTTGAGATGTGGTAATAGTCCTGATTTTCTACTATCACAAAGTAGGAGACGCTGTAACTACCTTGAACTTTTCTTGCATGTAAAAAAAAGAAAAGTAAAATTTATCCTTGAGATATGATTGTATCCATTGAGTAAAAATTAAAGAGAAAATAACCCTTAATATCAAAATAGAAAAAAATGTTTTTCCTCTGAGTACGCCAGGCCTTGTTTCACCTACAGAAATATAATTATTTTAGAGCTCCTTAAAGGGAATTTGTCATGTTGGATAACCATATTAACCTGCATATACAGTATAGGATTAATATGCAGTTTAATAGCTTGATGAAGGTGCCTGACTGCTGGAGTGAAAGTGCCGCACCAGGGAGAAAATTACCTTTATTTCTCCCAGGAACCGCAGGCTTTCAGTTGCAGAGACATGCATGGAACAAGAGTCACGGCACTGAGAGGGACGACTATAAGCACAACCCGCCAGTAACGGACAGCTGGCTCTGCACTGATGTACTGGAGATCCAGCTGTCAGTCAAAATGCCAGGGCAGTGACTGTAATTGCTCCAGTCACACCTGCATGACTGAAAGCCGGAGGTTCCTGGGAGGAATAAAGTTCATTTTCTCCCGTTTGCTAAACTTTCAGGACAGCAGCCAGACACTGCATGCATTCTTGGGACCGGAGCATCGGTAAATGCCTGGGCTAGATCCGGGGGCCGACGAAAGGTGAGTACATAACTATTTATTTTAATTCTTTTTTTTTTTTTTTTTAACAGGGATATGGTGCCCACATTGCTATATACTATGTGGGTTGTGTTAGATACTGCATGGGCTGTGTTATATACTACGTCGTTGTGCTATTTACTACGTGGCTGTGGTATATGTTACATGGGTGGGCAATATACTACATTGCTGTGCTCTATACTACGTGGCCTGTGTTATATACTGCATGGGCTGTTATATACTACGTGGCTGTGCAATATATTACGTGGCTGGGTAATATACTGCGTGGGCTGTTATACACTGCGTGGGCTGTGTTATATACTGCGTGGGCTGTTATAAACTACGTGGCTGTGGTATATATTACGTGGCTGGGCAATACACTACATCGCTGTGCTCTATACTACATAGCCAGTGTTCTATACTGCATGGGCTGTGTTATATACTATGTCTCTGTGCTATATACTACGTGGCTGTGCTATACACTACGTGGCTGTGCAATATATTATGTGGCTGGGCAATATACTACGTGTCCGTGCTATATACTATGGGGGCTGAGCTATATACTACGTGGCTGGGCAATATACTACGTGGGCTGTGTTATACAGTCATGGCCAAAAGTATTCACACCCCTGCAATTCTGTCAGATAATACTCAGTTTCTTCCTGAAAATGATTGCAAACACAAATTCTTTGGTATTATTATCCCCATTTAATTTGTCTTAAATGAAAAAAAAAACACAAAAAGAATTGTTCTAAAGCCAAATTGGATATAATTCCACACCAAACATAAAAAAGGGGGTGGACAAAAGTATTGGCACTGTTCGAAAAATCATGTGATGCTTCTCTAATTTGTGTAATTAACAGCACCTGTAACTTACTTGTGGCACCTAACAGGTGTTGGCAAGAACTAAATCACACTTGCAGCCAGTTGACATGGATTAAAGTTGACTCAACCTCTGTCCTGTGTCCTTGTGTGTACCACATTAAGCATGGAGAAAAGAAAGAAGACCAAAGAACTGTCTATGGACTTGAGAAACCAAATTGTGAGGAAGCATGAGCAATCTCAAGGCTACAAGTCCATCTCCAAAGACCTGAATGTTCCTGTGTCTACCGTGCGTAGTGTCATCAAGAGGTTTAAAGCCCATGGGCACTGTGGCTAACCTCCCTAGATGTGGACGGAAAAGAAAAATTGACAAGAGATTTCAACGCAAGATTGTGTGGATGTTGGATAAAGAACCTCGACTAACATCCAAACAAGTTCAAGCTGCCCTGCAGTCCGAGGGTACAACAGTGTCAACCCTTACTATCCATCGGCGTCTGAATGAAAAGGGACTGTATGGTAGGAGACCCAGGAAGACCCCACTTCTAACCCCGAGACATAAAAAAGCCAGGCTGGAGTTTGCCAAAACTTACCTGAAAAAGCCTAAAATGTTTTGGAAGAATGTTCTCTGGTCAGATGAGACAAAAGTAGAGCTTTTTGGGCAAAGGCATCAACATAGAGTTTACAGGAGAAAAAAAAAAGAGGCATTCAAAGAAAAGAACACGGTCCCTACAGTCAAACATGGCGGAGGTTCCCTGATGTTTTGGGGTTGCTTTGCTGCCTCTGGCACTGGACTGCTTGACCGTGTGCATGGCATTATGAAGTCTAAAGACTGCCAACAAATTTTGCAGCATAATGTAGGGCCCAGTGTGAGAAAGCTGGGTCTCCCTCAGAGGTCATGGGTCTTCCAGCAGGACAGTGACCCAAAACACACTTCAAAAAGCACTAGAAAATGGTTTGAGAGAAAGCACTGGAGACTTCTAAGGTGGCCAGCAATGAGTACAGACCTGAATCCCATAGAACACCTATGGAGAGATCTAAAAATGTCAGTTTGGAGAAGGCACCCTTCAAATATCAGGGACCTGGAGCAGTTTGCCAAAGAAGAATGGTCTAAAATTCCAGCAGAGCATTGTAAGAAACTCATTGATGGTTACCGGAAGCGGTTGGTCGCAGTTATTTTGGCTAAAGGTTGTGCAACCAAGTATTAGGCTGAGGGTGCCAATACTTTTGTCTGGCCCATTTTTGGAGTTTTGTGTGAAATGATCAATGATTTGCTTTTTGCTTCATTCTCTTTTGTGGTTTTTCATTTAAGACAAATTAAATGAAGATAATAATACCAAAGAATTTGTGTTTGCAATCATTTTCAGGAAGAAACTGAGTATTATCTGACAGAATTGCAGGGGTGTGAATACTTTTGGCCATGACTGTATACTACGTGGGCTGTATACTACTTGGCTGTGCTATATTTTTCTGCTGTATCGGTGCATCATGAATCGTGGTATGTGTTAAAGAAGGGGGCCCACAGAGACGCTTTCACCCGGGGCCCTCAAAAACCTGGAGCAGGCCCTGGCTTCACTGATTGGTCACGCCCGGCCGCGAACAATCAGCGACAGGCGCAGTCCGGCCGCGAATTGGTGCGCAATTTGAACCACGCTTCGCTAATTGGTCGCGCCCGGCCGGCCGAATCCTGTGTATAAATTGCATTATTCTGAAAACTTCATAAATAAACTACATACATATTCTAGAAAGCCCGATGCATTAGAATCGGGCCACCATCTAAATATATATATATATATATATTGTTCCCACAAATTGCTGTATACATAGGGCGCCATGATCACAGGCTCACAAGCGATCAAATGTGGGTGTCTACAGGTGAGGTGACACCCTGCTGCAACAACGCCCACAATCAGTGCTAGCATTGATCATGGGCATTTAACCCTTCTGATGCCGCTGTCAATACACTGTGTTCCAAATTATTATGCACAAAGAGTTTAGGAGTGATAAGGTTAGAATTTTTTTGTTTGTCAGTTAAACTCATTGATGGTGATGTGTGTCAGGGCTCTTTATATCACTGAAAGCAATTGCAGATACCTGTGCTAATTAGTTTGGCAGGTGTGTCCAAATAAAGGCAAGACTACTTAAGAAGGTTGTTCCACATTATTAAGCAGCCTAAATTTTTTGCCAAAATGGGAAAGAAAAAGGATGTGTCGGCTGCTGAGAAGCAACAAATTGTGGAGTATTTAGGTCAAGGCATGACTACAATCAACATTGCCAAGACACTTCATCATGATCATCGCACAATCAAGAAGTATGTAGCTGATTCCCAGCACACATGTGTGCGTGCTGATAAGGAAAAATTGAGGACTCTTTCCAACAGGCAATTGCGTAAGGTTAAAACAGCAGCTGCAAAAATGCCTTGTCATAGCAGCAGACAAGTTTTTGAAGCTGCTGGTGCCTCCAACGTCCCCAGAACAACAAGATGCAGGGTCCTTCAGAGGTGCGTAAGCCATCCTGTCGACCACCACTATCCACTGCACACAAGCAGAAACGGCTCCAGTGGGCCAAACGATACATGGAGACTGACTTCCAAACTGTTTGGTTCACCGATGAGTGCCGTGCAACGCTCGATGGTCCAGATGGATGGAGTGGAGGATGGCTGGTTGATGCCCACCCCATGAAAACACGGCTAAGGCGCCAACAAGGAAGAGGTGGAGTAATGTTTTGGGCTGGAATCATGGGGAGAGAGATTGTCGGCCCCTTTATGATCCCTGAAGGGGTAAAGATGAACTCCATAATCTATGTGGAGTTTCTAAAACAACACTTCCTGCCATGGTTCAAGAGGAAGAACCGTGCTTTCCGCAGCAAGATCATTTTCATGCATGATAATGCACCATCTCATGCTGCAAAAAACACATCTGCATCTCTGGCTGCTATGGGCATAAAAGAGGACAAACTTATGGTGTGGCCACCATCTTCCCCTGACCTCAACCCCATTGAGAACCTCTGGAGCATCATCAAAAGGAGTGTCTATGATGGCGGGAGGCAGTTCACATCTAGGCAACAGCTCTGGGAGGGTATTCTGTCCACATGCAAAACAATTCAACCAGAAACCATCCAAAGACTGACAAATTCAATGGACGAGAGAGTTCAGAAGCTTCTTTCGAACAAGGGGTCCTATGTGCAAATGTAACATCACCTAGAATAAAGTTTTCACTTGAAAACTGTTTGATTTCATTTTGTAATAAGCTGATAATGCTTATAACGTCACAATTGACCATTTTTTTGTTCAAAATAAAAAAAAAGGTTGAAAACTCTGCTGTGCATAATAATTTGGAACATGCATTTTGAGTGTTTATTTTTTTTTAAAAGATACTGTTTTCATAGGCAGTTTGTTCCAAAACATTGCAATTATACTAGAATAGTAGATGACTGGAAAATAACAATGACTGCAATTCAGATAGGTAATTTAGAGAAAATATGAGGAAATATTATTTGCATAATAATTTGGAACACAGTGTAGTTACAGTGACATCGTGGAGCATCACAGAAGGAGGGAGCTCCCTCTGTGCTCCCATCGGCACAACACAATTGCGCATGTCATTTTCCTATGGACATTCATTCTGGTTTCCTTCAGGGCTCAGTACACTTAAAGAATAAATTGAGAAATAGATGGACTCAGACTTGGTGGTTACTTGCAGAGACCAAACAAAGAATATAATCAAAACATGACCTAGTCTTTAACCCCTTCATGACCTTGGGATTTTTCGTTTTTCCGTGTTCGTTTTTCACTCCCCTCCTTTCCAGAGCCATAACTTTTTTATTTTTCCGTCAATTTGGCCATGTGAGGGCTTATTTTTTGCGGGACGAGTTGTACTTTTGAACGACATCATTGGTTTTACCATGTCGTGTACTAGATAACGGGAAAAAATTCCAAGTGCGGTAAAATTGCAAAAAAAATGCAATCCCACGCTTGTTTTTTGCTTGGCTTTTTTTCTAGGTTCACTAAATGCTAAAACTGACCTGCCATTATGATTCTCCAGGTCACTACAAGCTCATAGACACCTAACATGACTAGGTAATTTTTTACCTAAGTGGTGAAAAAAATTCTAAACTTTGGTATAAAAAAAAAAAAAAAAAAAAAAAAATTGCGCCATTTTCCGATACTCGTAGCGTCTCCATTTTTCATGATCTGGGGTCGGTTGAGGGCTTATTTTTTGCGTGCCGAGCTGGCGTTTTTAAGGATTCCAATTCGGTGCAGATACATTCTTTTGATCGCCCGTTATTGCATTTTAATGAAATGTTGCGGCGACAAAAAAAACGTAATTCTGGCGTTTCGATTTTTTTTCTCGTTACGCCGTTTAGCGATCAGGTTAATGCTTTTTTTTATTGATAGATCGGGCGATTCTGAAAGTGACGATACCAAATATGTGTAGGTTTGATTTTTTTTTACTGATTTATTTTGATTGGGGCGAAAGGGGGGTGATTTAAACTTTTATATTTTTTTTTATTTTTATCACATTTTTTTTTTACTTTTTTTTTTTTTTTTACTTTTGCCATGCTTCAATAGCCTCCATGGGAGGCTAGAAGCAGGCACAACACGATCGCCTCTGCCACATAGCAGCGATCTGCTGTTCGCTGCTATGCAGCAGAAAATCAGGTGTGCTGTGAGCGCCGACCACAGGGTGGCGCTCACAGCTGCCGGGGATCTGTAACCATAGAGGTCTCAAGGACCTCTATGGTTACAATGGAGAAGCATCGCCGACCTCCGATCATGTGACAGGGGTCGGCGATGCGCTCATTTCCGGCCGGCCGGATGCGGTAAATGCCGCTGTCTGTGTTTGACAGCGGCATTTAACTAGTTAATAGCGGCGGGTGAATCGCGGTTTCACTCGCCGCTATTGCGGGCACATGTCAGCTGCTCAAAACAGCTGACATGTCCCGGCTTTGATGCGGGCTCACCGCCGGAGCCCTGCATCAAAGCAGGGGAGCTGACCTCGGACGTACTATCCCGTCCGAGGTCAGTAAGGGGTTAAACATTTTTTTCAACAGATTTTACATAAAAACCCAATATATTTTTTATCAATTTTACATACTTGTGATAAAAATTTGGCAATTTACACACTGGCCACTAGGATTTATACTTGACACAATTCCTGTTCTGTATGGATGACTTTTCAGCTGTCTCACGATCATCACAGGCAGGATTACGATGACAAAACAAAATGACAACACAGGATCCGCCATTCACAAAAGGTTGGGGTTGGAGCCCACTTCCTCTCCCTCCCTACACAGGGACTTTTGGCTAGATTAAAACATGAGCAGATAACGCGTCTATACAAACCAATAGGGTCTGAGTCAGTCTATTGCTGCTAATGTCCACTTGCAGAAGAGGATGTAAAAATCTAATATAGGCCTTATATACCAGTGTGAAAAATCCAAGATTTATAAATTATTATTATTTTTTTTAATATAGAAAATGATTGACACATTTTGATAATTAAAATTTTCACAACATAAATACCTGATTTAAACATTGGGTCATTTTCTAATGACTTTTTTTTTTTTTTTTTTTTTTTTTTAAACCAAACTTCACATACTTCTACCACTTAGATAAAATATGGAGAGTAGCAGAAAAAAAAAAAAAAAGAGGCATGTTAATCATTTTTAATTTTTGTTTTTAAAAGGGGCTTTGCCCAAAGAATATGAGGACCCATAGGTGTAGTTCTTTTCTTATTTATTGCTTACTTTGTGTATTTTCAGTGAAAATTAGCCTAACTTGTAACAATTTTTTTTAATTAATTCTGCCAATAACAATTATTTAAGAAAATCTGATTGTTTCTAAGCATCCACAGAATTTGACACATTGTGGCCATTGTCTGCTAGTTCTAATTAACCATTCTGTATAAATGGTATTTACTAATTGCTGCCATTGTATCTGCTACAAAAACCTATGTTCCCAGAATGTTGTATCATGAGCTTTCCAAGCAAACCCATGTTTACAGAACATCGGACCTAATTATAGCAGTAGAGACAAAATATCAAGTCAATGCCAATTTAATATAAACATTAAGTAAGCAAATTCCCAAGAGAATACAAAACCAACATGTAACATAGCAACCGACAGGCGAGGGCTGCAGTTTTCCACCAATTAGCTATTACATTTAGCCTTAATTATTGAGAAGTTTTCTTATAAAGCGATGACCTAGAACCCATTTCTTTTCGTTGCACTTGAAGACCTGATTTTATAAACAAGAGGCTTTCGAAGCTTTGAAGTTGATGCTGAACTCCAGCAACCTGCCAGTTCTACAAGTCAATCAAGCATGGGTTCTATCAATCTATATATTTATGTGTCAATTCACAAAAAAAACACACTATAACTATCTTACAGTATAACACCATCTCACCTCCCTGGTATTTCCACTTTTAGCTTGGTTTGGACACAGGGGGCTGGATGACTGGTTCATTTGAATAGCTAAACCAGCCTCTTCCACTACCTATGCTTTGGCCATGACCAAGAAGGGGGCTAGCTTTTGTCGATCCAACCATTTAAAAGTACAGGGGTTGGACAAAATAATGGAAACACCTGGAAACACCAACAAAATACCGGATTACTCACCGGTAATGCTCTTTTATAGAGCCCACGACAGCACCCACTGAGAGAGGGGATCCGCCCCTGGGAACAGGAAACCTACAGAGAGATAAAAGGGGCGGCCCCCCCTCGCTCCTCAGTTGTTTTACAGAGAATAAGGAGGAACCGCCGCCAGGTTTTTTAGTTTAACAGGTTTAGTTATATATACATATTTACAACTTCATATCATCTTACTCTACTATATACATCTCCCTACAAGACACCACGTGCAACTAAATAAAGAAAAGGGAGGGAATCGAATGGGTGCTGTCGTGGGCTCTATAAAAGAGCATTACCGGTGAGTAATCCGGTATTTTCTATTCGCCACGACAGCACCCACTGAGAGATTTACAGAGATTATAGATTGGGTGCGTTAACTGAGCCGAGAACCGATACCCCAAAGGTTAGATCAGAAGCAGCAGATAGGTCTAGTCTATAGTGCTTATAGAAGGTATTAGGCGAAGACCAAGTTGCAGCCTTACATATAAGGTGTATTGGCACGTTCGCTCTTTCTGCCCAGGAAGTCGATACAGCCCTAGTGGAATGTGCTCCGATATGCAGAGGAGGATCTCTTCCCTTAGATCTGTACGCCAAGATTATAGCATCCCGGATCCAGCGCGACAGTGTGCACTTTGTGACTCTGGATCCCTTGTTCTTCCCCTGGAAAGACACAAAGAGAGCCCTACTCTCCCTCCAGTCCCTAGTTCTTTCTATATAGGTTAGAATAGCTCTTTTAACGTCTAGGGTATGAAGCCTAGCTTCTTCTGGAGTCGAGTGGTTCTCATAAAAGGTAGGTAACAAGATCTCCTGAGACCTATGAAAACTAGTGGCTACCTTAGGGAGATAACATGGATCTGTTTTTAAAACTATTCTGTCAGAAGTCACTGATAGGAATGGAGGATCTACTGATAAGGCATGGAGATCACTCACCCTTCTGGCAGATACTAATGCCACTAGTAATATCGTTTTTAATGAGACATGCTTCAGAGAGGCTGTCTGAAGAGGCTCAAAAGGGCTTTGTGTCAATGCATCCAGGACTAACGTCAGATCCCATTGAGGAATCTGTGGTACCTTAATAGGTTTTGATCTCTCGCAAGCGGAAATAAACCTAGATATCCATCTATTGCCTGCAACATCAGAATTGAACAGAGCTCCTAGAGCCGAAATTTGGACCTTTAATGTGCTAACCGAGAGTCCCAAGTCCAGACCCTTCTGTAGAAATTCTAATATTGAGAATATAGGAACTTCCGAAGAGAGATGTGCAGTATGGAATTCAAGAAATTTCTTCCAAATCCTAACATAAATTCTGGTAGTGGAAGGCTTTCTACTCCTCATGAGGGTATTTATTAATCCTCTAGAAAATCCTCTAAGCTCTAGTAACTGCCTCTCAAATTCCAGACAGTCAAGTTCATTCCTTTTACTTGAGGATGTAGGAACGGCCCCTGAGATAGAAGGTCTTTGGTCTGAGGCAGAATCCAGGGGTCTGAAATTGACATCGCTCTGAGCCACGAAAACCATGGCCTCTTGGGCCAGAATGGGGCTATCAGTAGAACTCTTGCCCCTTCTTCCCTTATCTTTCTTATGACCACAGGCAGTAGATTCCATGGGGGGAATGCATAGGATAGGTCGAATGCCCATGTTATATGGAGGGCATCGAATATGTCCGGATTGTCCTCTCTGCATAGAGAGGCGAACATCCTCACCTGACGATTTGCTCGTGTGGAGAACAAGTCTATCTGGGGTACACCCCATTTGGCTGTTATCAACCTGAACACTTCCCTGTTGAGCATCCATTCCCCCTGATGCAGAGTGTGGCGGCTGAGGAAGTCTGCACGAAGGTTGTCTATGCCTCTGATATGTACTGCCGACAAGGATAGTAGGTGACCTTCGGCTAGCTCCATGATGTCCGAAGCAACTCCCATAAGATTTTCTGACCGAGTACCTCCTTGACGGTTCAGATAGGCCACTGCGGTTGTGTTGTCGGAGAAGACCCTTGTGTGAGAGCCTCTCAGCTGAGGGAGAAAGTGGAGCAGGGAATAAAATATAGCTTTCAGTTCTTTTACATTAGAGGAATTCTCAAGCTCTGCATAAGACCAGAGACCCTGGGCTACCTGATCCTGAAAGTGTGCCCCCCAGCCATCGGGACTAGCATCCGTGGTAACATTAGTGGATGAAGTGATAACCCATAAAACTCCCTTAGATAGATTGCCCCAATCTAACCACCATGTAAGGGAGTGTATTACATCTGACGTTAGAACGACTGTGTCATCCAGCTCCCCTTCCTTCCTAATGTGTTCTTGTAATATAAATTTCTGTAGCTGTCTAGTGTGGAATTGCGCCCATTGGACTGCGGGAAGACAAGAAGTCAGGGAACCTAGTAAAGACATGGCATTCCTTAATGACATACTACGCTTACTGATGGCTATACTCACTTTATGTATTATGGTGGTCTTTTTCTCATCAGGAAGCCTACATATCTGGTCAACTGAGTCCAATAGGAGCCCCAGAAATTTCTGACATGTCACTGGCTGGAGCCTGGATTTTTCCCAGTTTATAATCCAGCCCAGTTTTTGCAAAGAAAATACTACTTCCCCCAACCTCTTCTCACACTGTAGGAAATCTTTACCTACAATCAACAGGTCATCTAGATACGGAATTACCAGTGTGTCCTTTACTCGTAGGAAGGACATTACTTTCGATAGTAACTTGGTAAAAACCCTTGGAGCCATGGATAAACCAAATGGCATAGCGCGGTATTGTAGGTGACAGACCTGCCCATCTATAACCACTGCTACCCGGAGAAACTGTTGGTGTAACTGGTGTATGGGGAGATGGTAGTAAGCATCCTTAAGATCCAATACTACCATGTAACAATTTGGAAACAAATTTTTAATAGCTGAACGAATAGATTCCATTTTAAATGTTCTGGGTTTTATAAAGGAATTTAATTTTCTCAAATTGATTATGGTTCTGAAAGAGCCGTCGGGCTTAGAAATTAGAAACAGGGGGGAGTAGAAGCCCTTTCCTATCTGGGATGGTGGGACTCTTATTAATACGTGTTTGGATATGAGGGATTTAATTTCCGTTTCAAGGGCCTCCTGCTGAGGCCTAGATTTTAAGGATGTAAGAAGGAAGGAATCCGGAGGTGTTTGGATGAAGTCTAAAACGAGGCCTGAAGATACTAAATTGATGGCCCATGGATTGACCGTTATTTCCTTCCATTGCTCTGCAAACTCTAGAAGTCTAGCTCCCACTGGCAGAACTGGGTCAACGGAATTTATCCGCTGGCTTAAAGGGGCGTTTATTGAACAGATTCCCTTTTTGTTTAAATTCTTTATTATTATTCCACCGGTCTTTAAAGCCTCCCTTCTTCCCGAATGGTGGCTTCCTGAACGCCCTTCTGTAAGAAGGAATAAAGGGATTAGGGAACCCCTTCTTCCTTTCACCCGCCTTAGTGAGTATTTCATCTAATACTGTTCCGAAGAGGTACTCACCCTGACAGGGTATGGCACACAATTTGGACCTGGACTGGGCATCTCCTTTCCAGTTTTTTAGCCATAAGGCTCTATGAGCCGTATTAGTAAGACTGGCCGTTCTGGCCGCTAGACGGAGTGAGTCAATAGAGGCATCAGAAATAAATGCCGCAGCCCCCTTAATTAAAGGAATAGCAGAGCGCAATTTTTCCCTGGATACCCCAGTTTTGATGTTTTGGTCCAGCTGGTCGAGCCAAACTAGCATAGACCTGCTAGTAGATGTGGCTGCAATTGCAGGTTTAAAGGCAGTTACACAGGCCTCCCATGACTTTTTAAGTATTGTGTCAGACTTCCTGTCCATAGGATCTGATAAGGAACCTGCATCTTCCACTGGCAGGGAGGAACGGCGGGAGGTGGATGCCACAGCCGCATCTACTTTAGGTACTTTGGACCAAGTGGTCAAGTCCTCATCATCAAAGGGGTACCGCCTTTTACACGAGACTGGCACAAACCCCTTTTGTCCTTTACTCCATTCCCGTTTAACCAGGTCCTTGATGGCCTGATTCACCGGAAATACATGGCCTTTCTTCTGTGAAAGACCAGCAAACATAGCGTCCTGAGGTGTCTGAGGTTCTTTAGACTCTGATACCCCCATAGTACCTCTCACTGACTTAATTAGATTATTTACACTGTCTGTAGGGAAACAGACGTAATCCTCGTCATCCGAGGAGCCCGACTTCTGAGAAACGTCTGAGCTGACCTCCCCACTTTCTGCTGACGTGTCTGCTGCAGGAGAAGGCGCCTTCCTGGTTCTTTTCCCAACATTCACCGCCGGACTACCTCCCAAGGACTGAAGTTCTTCCCTTATCATGAGACGAATCTCCTTCATCCTGACCGAACTCTCCTGCTGCAAGGTGTAATCTATGCAACTCTGACATAATTTCTTAATATAGGAGTCCGGCAGGGGCTCATTACACATCGCACACTGCTTGTGCCTAGATTTCTCCGTCCGCTTACCCTACAAGATAGAAGTAGGAGAAACTACCATTAGCCCCCATAAAGCCAGCTACGCATTCACCCAGGAGTAAGGTTAAATACCGTCTGCCGGGTTGTACGATCAGCTTTCGGTGCAGAGCGGCCTGACTTTTTCACCGATTTTTCAGCGGAGTCACTCCTCTTTGAGTGTCCACTGCCCTTTTGGGCATCACCACTAGGCAGGATTAAATCCTCCAGTGGGCGCTCGATATCCTCCTGGGACGACATGTTGCGCAACCAGGAGAGCTCTAAACTGCCTTATATAGCACCGCCTGTGCCTCACAGCTGAGAAAACACTCCCCCTCTTTTTTTTTTGTACCTGATCAATAGAGGAGATTAGCGATTAGCCCAGGTGTGTGGCCCGCAGTCTCCTTCTCCAGCCGCAGATGCTTGAAGTAATTACCGGCAACCGCAATGGCGCCTATAGATGAGCCCCGGCCGACCTCGCGACCCCGGAAGTTCAACCAAGCATTTCCGGGACGCCGATGCTACTGTGCATGCGCCGGCGTCTCTGCTACACGCTGGAAGACGCGCCGGTAAGCGCTGCACCTGCAGCCATGCTGCAATTCAATACCTCCATTCCGGAGGGAGCAGGACATCGGGGAGACGCCAGCACACAGCGGCTCCACCAGGAGTATATCGTCTTACCTGCCCAGGACCTCCGGGCTGGACGAGGTAGGTGCCGCTCCGCATCATCGGTGGCCTCATACAACAGTGTCCCAGCAGGGAGACTGTTGACAGCATCAGCAGATGAGGGGTCCACAGGATCATCCCCCCGTCTCTGTTTACCCGCTCTGGAGCCCCTGTCGCTCAGCAGAGTCGTACAGGCGGCAGTCCAGGCGGGTTTTCCTCTTGATAGCAACTCCATAGAATCTTCTCTGTGGGTTCCCGTCTAGGAACAGGAAACCAACTGAGGAGCGAGGGGGGGCCGCCCCTTTTATCTCTCTGTAGGTTTCCTGTTCCCAGGGGCGGATCCCCTCTCTCAGTGGGTGCTGTCGTGGCGAATAGAAAAGTTAGTGTAATATGGTGTAGGGCCACCTTTTGCGGCGATTACAGCCTCAGTTCTCCGAGGTATGGATTCATAAAAGGTGTGAATGGTTTCCAAAGGAATTTTAGCCCATTCTGCAGTTAAAACACCCTCCATTCTTTGAGCGACGATGGTGGCAGAAATTGACGTCCGTAACTCGAATCTCTAAAATCAAACATAAATGCTCAATAATGTTGAGGTCTGGGGATTGTGGGGGCCAGATGAGATGCTCGACTTAATGAGAATGTTCCTCGTGCCATGCTTTAACGATTCTAGCTGTATGAATTGGTGCATTATCATCCTGAAAGATGGCGTTCCCCTCCGGGAACAGTGCTTGAACCATTGGATGCACTTGGGTCACCCAAAATGCCTAAATAATCTCGGCTATTAATTCTTCCATGAAGGGATATCATTGGCCCTGCGGATCTCCACAAAATAGCACCCCAGATCATCACAGAACCTCCACCATGTTTTCCGGTTGGGAGAAGGCAGTCTGGATGGAATGCTTCTTTCGGCTGTCTCCAAACGTACACTCAGGCGGAGGTTGGAAATGGGGTAAACGATGATTCGTCTGAGAATATCACATTTCCACTGCTCGAGGGACCAATTCTGGAGGTTTCTACACCACTCTAAACGCTTGGAATCATTTGTCATTGAGAGCAGCGGTTTTCTAATTGCAGCTCTTGAGTGGAATCCAGATTTGTGCAGCTCCCGACAAACAGTTTTCGTGGAAACTGGGTTCTGTAGGTGTTCATTGAGCTCAGCAGTGATTCTCGGAGCCGTGGTCTTGCGATCCTCTCTCACAATTCGCTTTAGAGTCCGACGGTCTCTCTCAGTCACCTTTGACTTTCATCCGGACCTGTGCTTTGCTGCGGACGTTTTTCCTTCTCTTTCAAATGCAGTCATTACTTTGGAGACAGTACCTCTTGACACGCCAAGCATTCGGGCGCTTATTGTTACACTAGCGCCTGCCATACGAGCACCAACAATTTGGCCTCTTTGAAAATCCGAGAGGTCTGCCATTGGTATCAGGTTCTCATCAATGTACTTACAATTATGCAAAACAAACAGTTAATTTACATACACATATCACATAACACAAATAATCAACTACAAAACATTACCATATGTCACGGTTTGCATGTTTATCACATGTTCGAAGATTATGATGTCAAAACATTAGGTGTTTCCATTATTTTGTCCAACCCCTGTATAACAGTATTATAAAAGTCACTTTGTTGTGGAGGGTATGGATAGAGCAAATTTAGCCATGGCAAAACAGAGAAAATAGCACTGAACTATGCTTGTGATAAACTCCAGTTCAAAACCCTTACAATGACATACAAAGCCATCCACAACCTGTCTCCTCCATACATCTGTGACATGGTCTCCCGATACTTACCTACACGCAACCTCCGATCCTCTCAAATCTCCTTCTCTACTCCCCTCTCATATCTTCTTCCCACAACCGCAGCCAAGACTTCTCACGTGCTTCCCCCATACTCTAGAACTCTCTACCCCAACACATCAGACTCTCGCCTACCATAGATACCTTCAAAAAGAACCTGAAGACTCACCTCTTCCGACAAGCCAACAGCCTGCAGTGATACTCAACCTACTGAACCGCCACACAACCAGCTCTACCCTCTCTCCTAGTGTATCCTCACCCATCCCCTGCAGACTGTGAGCCCTCGCGGGCAGGGTCCTCCCTCCTTATGTACCCATGTGCCTTGTTTTTTGCTCATGTTTAATGCATGTGTATTTTTTCCCCCTTTTCACATGTAAAGAGTCATGGAATGAATGGCGCTATAAAAATGTATAATAATAATAATACACTTACATTGAAACAGGCAATATCTGGTGTGAGAATTTGCAACGGAACACGATGGAAATTTTACAATCTACACCACAGGTCAATTTCTTTGCGGAAAATGTCCTGAGCATAAGCATAAAAACCCATAAAAACATTCCAAGTGCTCTGTGATCTACTATGGATTTTACCGACACAGGTAAAATCCACATCTTGTGCAAATGTACCTTTAAAAGGGAACCATGTTTTTACATACGGAAGTAATGCTATGGCTGTATAGATGCTTATCCCTCAAAAATGCTACCTTTTTTGTAAGGATACAATGTGCCAGTCATAAGAAATTTAGCGTAGAAGCCACATATGCAAATTAACTTGGGAGTGCACTGCAAAGCAGAGTCTTTAACACTCCTCCAGTGCACGCACAGTCCAATTTTCATATAGCTCCAAAGCTAGATTTATCCTAACACAATGGATCTCTGTAAAAAAAAATAAAAAAATAAAATGAACAAATATACCATTACTTCCATATGTAAAAACGTACTGACAGGTTCCCTTTCAAGTGAATACAGAAAGCATAGAACTCATACAAATATTGCATCATTTTTTGACCCTAGCGTTCCCTAGGAAAAATATTGTAAAATGTTGGGATGTATCAATGTATTTGTGCCATGAAAAACACTAAACAAAACATATATATTAAACAAATACACAGATATAAAAGCAGTTTATACAAAACATGCAACAGTTAATTTTATCTTTCCCGTTAAAAAAAAAAAAAGAAAAAAAATTAAATTAAACCAGAAAATCAAATCCAAAGCATTATTAACTTGCGTATTCTTTGCAATTCAATTAACATACTGCCACAAAATGACTTGGTTACAATAAGGATTTTTTTAATCTGTAGCTTTTTTAAGTCAACGACACAAATATGAATTTCCTCCAAACAAAAATAAAGAAAAAAAAAGCAGGAAAAGGTAAATTTAGTGAAGAAACAATAATAAAAAAAATAATAAATGTAGTTTAAACAAACAAACAAAAAAAACAATTGTGAAACTACAAAATAAAAACTTAACATATACCATAAATGAATATAATATTACTGAAAAATATATATTTATGTGGCATATTAAGAACAAGAAATAACATCTAACACAAACAGCTAAAACCTTTTATTTGGCAGTGGAAGACACAGTGTGAACTTATGTACGTTGACGGTTGACAGTAATGCAAAAGTAGTGAACATTTTGTAAAACTCACGTTTTCTTTAAGTAGGTTCTCCGCTCATGTTTATTTGTGGAAAATTTTGATTAATAATCCAAATTTTGATAAATTCTGCCTAGAAGCTTCTCTATTCTCAGGTGGCTAGGGCTGGTGCAGATTTAGAAATCAAGGCTGTTTTTGTCCCCAGGTATAGCACCACATCTGTCCATTGACTGCATGTTGTACTGTAGGGGTTTTTTTTGCCTCACCTTCATTGGGAGCCGATTTAGCAAGATCAATCATAAAGCATGGAAAGGATTGGTACTGTAACTAGATAGAAGACAGCAACCGTGTTTTTTTTCTTTTCCTGTATGACCAATTAAAGGGAATCTGTCACTATATTTTTGTTATGTAATCCGAGAGTAGCACGAAGTAAGGGCTGAGACCCCGATTCTAGCGATGTGTCACTTACTAGGATGTGTGTTGTGGTTTCAATAAAAATCAGTGTTTTATCAGCAGGAGATTATCACTCCAGGACTAGGTGTCTTGTGCTATATAGACCTCCTGCTCTGTGTAACCCCGCCCTCAACCCTGCAAATACCAATCAGTGGTGTGGGCGTGGTTATACATGCTCAGCATTTTGAGAACTGCTAATTCTGAAGCAGAGAAAACAGTAATTTTATCACTACTGCTCCACCCAGCAAACTATGTGATACATTTTCGGAATCAGGGTATCGGCCCCTACATCATGCCCAGATAGGAGGCAAAAACATGGTGACAGATTCTCTTTAAAACAGGCCATACATATAAAATAGCAGTCAGTCTGACAGATTTATGCTAACGCCACCATATACTTGTACACTCGGCCCAGACAGGTGCCCAGGTTTTAATGGTAAAAGAGTAGAGAACCACTGCCAGACATCTCCAAGTGTAACTCCCTGGGAAACAAAGCATCAGCCAGGTTGTATTACGATAGACCAATTCTTCTACTCCCGAATAATCAGCTTTGAAAATAATTTAAATGGCTTTTTAATACTTTACTGCCAAATTTATCCAAATTTTTTCCAATAATAAATTTAGGTGAAGAACCATTATAACATTTGCCAAACAGTGATACAGATATATAAAAAATAAACAAAAAAAAGCAGTAGATTTATGGTCAAGGTAACAGGTACAGTAACTTTTTAATCAGAATTGTAGTCAGCACTGCTTGTCGCAGATTTATTTAAATTATATCTAGAACAATGAGGCAACATTGGCAGTTCTATACAGTAAATTCATTACATCGTAGTCAGAAAACAAAATAAAGGTTGCAGCATAGAGTATAAATTTACAAAATAAACAGAAAATAAAGATTTTTTTCCTATAAATCTCTAAGTTTTGGGTTACATTTTAATTAGAACTTAAATGTCTACAATTATAGAAAATGGCAGGCCACAAACTTAAATTACAAAATTCCCCCAAAAATATATTTTCTTTTTTTTTTTTTTTAAACTTTCCTATGAAAGTTACAACAATGATATTGCATATTATTTTAATATATTAATATATACTTTAATTTAACTCAACACTTTTACACATAAAACTATTAACCAGGTACATGGTAGATGATGTAGAACCATTTTTGATCTTTGGCACCATAGCTAGTCTTCGGATAGTGTTTCTGAGAAAACCGGATGAGCGATTCGGGATTTTCCATTAAAAGAAATCGTATTTGAACGGACTGTGATCTGGAACAAAAAGAGAAAAGATACGTTTACGAAACTGAATCTTGGACCTGAAGACGAGACATTTTTTAGAATTGGTAAAAAATGCAGTTGGGTGTCTAGAGTCACACCAATTTGCCCTTTACATTTTGATGATTATATTTTGCTAAATTCTCAAAGAGACAATACAAAAAGTGAGGAAAAAAATATATTATAGGTTCAAGTCTTTAACAATTCTGGAATAAAAAAACAAAGTTTTATGCCCCATCTTTAGCAGAGAACATTGGTTTCCATAGCAGACCAAATAATAAAACAGCCAAGTCTTTTACCCCACTCCCTTTTTTCAATACCATAAAAAAAATTGAATGATAGCTGGGTAGGCCCGTTAATCATTTAAATGCTATTGTCACCATTGAAATAAAAATAAAATTATTAGTGGTTACCCTTGAGTACAAAAATAAGTTGCATGAAAGGGGTCGTTCAGGCATGAGATTCACTATGTGACTGCAGACTTGTGAATCTTCACAGTGCACACTGTCAGGATTCTCCACTGCCGATTTGCATACATGCAGTCACATTGCGATTAGATGCGCGCGGCGTCGCTCAATGCAAGTGAATTGAGCGAGGCCAAACCCATGTAGTCGGAATTTAGCCGGATGTATGCAAATCACATACTTGCAGTAACTCACCGGCTCGCTGCAGCCGCCGTCACTGTAGAATCCTACATGGTTAACATGGTGGAAAAACAGAAGTGACCATCAAGGTCAACTGAAGCATTGAAAAGGATAAAATGGAGAGGTGTATCTGTACAAACACAATGCATTCTCTAATCAGCCCCAAAATAGCTAATCTTTTCCACCTAATGCCAGATGTTGATCCATTAGATCATTTTCTATTTTTTTTTAAAGAATAAAAAGCATTTAGATAAAAATGGACTGTCAGTACAGGATCGCTGTTCAAACTAACAGAGTCAAAACAAAAGAAAGTCAAAACCGCACCCTTTTATGTAAAGATTGAAGGTCTCAGCGGACACAAGGGCGCACGTCCAAAACCAGGGAGCCCATCCCGGACAGTACCAGGACCACAAAAAACAAAGAGACAGTGTCACAATGGATGGTGAAAAAATAGGAGCTTACATTTATTGTATACTTGATAAAGGTCTGTTGACCGAAACGTCGCTACAGGAGGCAGAATAAATGTAAGCTCCTATTTTTTCACCATCCATTGTGGCGCTGTCTCTTTGTTGACTGTTCAAACTGAGTCTAAAGGTACCTTCACACGAAGCGACGCTGCAGCGATACCGACAACGATGCCGATCGCTGCAGCGTCGCTGTTTGATCGCTGGGGAGCTGTCACACAGACGGCTCTCCAGCGACCAACGATGCCGAGGTCCCCGGGTAACCATCGGGTTGCTAAGCGCAGGGCCGCGCTTAGTAACCCGATGTTTACCCTGGTTACCAGCGTAAAAGTAAAAAAAACAAACCGTACATACTCACCTGCGCATCCCCCAGCGTCTGCTTCCTGACACTGACTGAGCTCCGGCCCTAACAGCACAGCGGTGACGTCACCGCTGTGCTTTCACTTTCACTTTAGGGCCGGCGCTCAGTAAGTGTCAGGAAGCAGACGCTGGGGGACGCACAGGTGAGTATGTACTGTTTGTTTTTTTTTACTTTTACGCTGGTAACCAGGGTAAACATCGGGTTACTAAGCGCGGCCCTGCGCTTGGTAACCCGATGTTTACCCTGGTTACCAGTGTAAAACATCGCTGGTATCGTTGCTTTTGCTGTCAAACACAACGGTACACGGCGATCGGACGACCAAATAAAGTTCTGGACTTTATTCAGCGAACAGCGACATCACAGCAGGATCCTGATCGCTGCTGCATGTCAAACTAAACGATATCGCTAGCCAGGACGCTGCAACGTCACGGATCGCTAGCGATATCGTTACAAAGTCGTTTCGTGTGAAGGTACCTTAAGTCCCGCCACTCAGTGCTTCTCCGCAGGGCCAATCAAATACACCTTCCTACCTGTTTGTTTTCCCTCAGTATCCACTCTTCTTTGATTGACAGCTCTGGCTTCATAGGTCCAGACAAGGGTGGAGATATATGGAAACCAAGCAAGTGGGGAGGTGTGTTTATTAAATGATTGGCCATGTCATGAAGCATCGAGCGCCTGTACTTCGTTTCAACTGTCATTCTGTGTTGACAGAGTCGTTTTAAACCTTTCTTGAAATCATCAACGGTTCCCGCTATGAGCAGTTCCTGAGGTAGACTACTCCATAGAATAATAATTCTTATTGTAAAGAAGGCTGATCTCCTCTAGAGATGCAATCTTTCTTTCTGCAGGAGGAAAAAGATATTCTACTCTTTAATCCATTAAGTATTAAAGTGGTATTCTCGAATTTGAAAGTTACAGGATAGGGGATAACTTGCCAGTCGATCTCATCAAAGGGGCCCCCACCGATACCGAGAACCGGGGCTCTTAAGAGGTCCGGCTGAATAGAGCTGAGCTGATCATGCATTCTGCCACTATATTTATTTTAATGACAGTACCAAAGATCAGCCAAGTGCAAATCTCATCAATTTCCGGTGGTACAATTAAAAATTAATGGATCAGCAGTGCACATGATCGACCTCTTGAATTCAGCTGGGGCTTTTCAGAGTGCTGGTTCCCAGGATCGATGGGGAGACTACCCCATTAATGCTGATGAGTGTATAATTTCCTTTTCCTTCTCTTTAAAGTGTGCCATGGGTTCTCTCCTTTTTACTACATTCCTACAACTAATACCTTCATTCTTCTCTTAGAACTGCACACTACAGCGTGTGCTTTCCTACCAACCTACACTTTGGTTCGAAAGAGTCTGCATGATCTGCCCTTCCTGAAAACTTGGATGCTTTCCTACTTCGTCACACTCTTCATCTGTTGCAGCTCAGATAGAAAATGTAAAAACATAGAAAATTCAGTGCAAAAGTGTCAATGCCCTTTAAAGAGTACTAGCTAAACCATATAATTAATTTCTCAACTACAAGCAGAATGTTGGTGGTCTGGATCCTGAGATCCCAGCCAAGAGTGCAGTTTAGGAGACAAGAGCGAACATCTTCTACCTGAGCATGCAAATCGAGCAGATTATGGATGTAAAAGAAAGCATGGAATATCTACTGAATCTGTAACATGCTCTGGGTGCTCAGGCAGTAGCCATGCAAGGGATGTTTTTAAGCAATTAGTGGGGATCTCAGGAAAAGGATCCCCACTGATATGCTTGCAATTAAAGAGGACCTGTAACTTGCTCAAAAATGTTGAGGTAAATTACTTGTAAAAATCCATGATCTCCCCTGAATCTGCCATTATTTTCCATTTTGCACTGCATCACTCCATTGCAGAGATATCCACATTTGATAAGCATTTGATAAAGTATCTCATACGATCCTTATTGAAAAAAATGACCAAGTATGGGATTGACAAGGCTACAGTTAGGTGGAGTCATAACTGGCTCAGTAATTGTACTCAAAGAGTGGTGATAAATGGTTGCTCATATAATTGGAAGAGTTTCAAGTGGGGTGCCACAAGGCTCTGTTCTGAGCCCAGTGTTGTTCAACATTTGTACAATTGATCTATATAAGGGAACTGAACTTAAACTGATCAAATTTTCAGATGATGCAAAGTTAGGAAGGATAGCTAACACTAGAGAAGACAGACAAAGGATTCAGAAGGATCCAGATAAGCTTGAACCATTGGCAGTGACTAATAGAATGGTATTTAACGGGAAGAAATGCAAGATTCTACATCTGGCAAGAAAAACAAAAATTACATCTACAGAATGGAAGGAATAAAAGTAAAGAACAGCAAGTGTGAAAAATACTTGGGTATACCAATAGATGACAGACTGCACATGAGTCAACAGTGTGATGCAGCAGCAAAAAGGCAAACAGATCTAGGATGTATTAAGAGAAGCATAGAGTCTAGAACATGTGAAGTAATTATCCCCGTCTACTCCTCCTTGGTCAGGCCGCATCTGGAATACTGTGTCCAGTTCTGGGCATCACATTTTAAAGAAGACATTGAAAAACTGGAGGAAGTTCAGAGAAGAGCTACCAGGATGGTGAGCAGACTGCAGAGTATGTCCTACGAGGAATGGTTAAAGGATCTGGGAATGTTTAGCTTCCAAAAAAGAAGGCCAAGAGGAGACTTAATAGCGGTCTACAAATATCTGAAGGGCTGTCACAGTGTAGAGGGATCATTCTCATTTGCACATGGAAACACGAGAAGCAATGGAATGAAACTAAAAGGGAGAAGATAAAGATTAGAAAAAAAAATCTTTTTGACAGTGAGGGTGATCAATGAGTGGAACGGGCTGCCACAATAGGTGGCAAGTTCTCCTTCAATGGAAGTCTTTAAACAGAGGCTGGACAGACATCTGTCTGAGATGGTCTAGTGAATCCTGAGCCACAATGAACAGGAGGTTGGGCACTATGACCCTTGAGGTGCCTTCCAACTGTAACATTCTAAGATTTCCACATATGTTGCTTTTGGAGAGCAGTATGCAAAATCTCTGCTTACAGACCAACTGGGCGTTTCTTCAGTCTTCTCTAGGAATGTGCGCATTCACTCCTACCTCCCACATATGTTGCCAATCACAGCTTAGCATATATCTAGCAGTCTCAGGCTCTGCCGAGCTGTGATCATCAGCGTCTGGGAAGAATTTGTGAACGACCCCCGAGAAGGCTCTGAAGAAATGACCAGCTTAATTGCAAGTAGCCATTTCACATACTGAGCTCCAAAAGCAACAAATGTGAATATCTCTGCAATGCAGTGATGCAGTGCAAAACAGAAAAAAAGGATGCATTAAAGAGAACAGGGGGATTTTCACAAAGATTTTACGGTAACCAATTTCTTTGAGCAAATGACAGGTCCTCTTTAAAAAAAATATTAAAAAAAGGTAAGGTTTAGTTACTCTTTTTTAACATGGAAATCATTAACAAACATTCTAACTGCTGTTGATGGAGATTAGAATGTTGTTGTTTTTTTCTTAAAGAGACATAATTCAAGATATTCATAAATGAACATGCAAATAATCTGACACATGAAAACCCAATACGTAGACCGGATATTCATAAGCAGGGCTAAAGTGTATAATAAAGTGTACATGCTAAAATGATTAAAAGAGATATTACCTGTCAACAGAAACTTCTACAATTTAAGGAAAGGTTTTTTTACCTTCTCCCCAACCCCCCACACACCTTAAAGCTATGTGCACACGTTGCAGGAATTTCCGCGGCAATTCCGCAACTCCCTGCCGCGGGTAAAATGCATGCGGAATTGGTATGCGTATTCCCGCTAAACACTAGCGTTTTGCAAGCGTAATTCGCTTGCAGATTGCTAGCGTTGCCTATGCAGCATCAATACTAAAAGGATATAATGTTAAAAATAAAAAAAAAATCATCATGATATTCTCACCTTCAGGCAACCCCCACAGCCTTTCCGCTCCTCGCGATGCTCCCGTTCCCAGTGATGCCTTGCGACAATGACCCCAGATGACGTAGCATCACGCGAGACCGCTACGTTATCACAGGTCATTGTCGCAAAGCATCACTGGGAACGGGAGCATCGTGAGGAGCGTGAAGGCTGCGGGGGCCGCCAGAAGGCGAGAATATCAAAATTTTTTATTTTAATTCTTTTTTTAACAGGTATATGGTTCCCCGGCCCTGGAGGAGAGTCTCCTCTCCTCCACACTGGGTACCATCCACACATGATCCGCTTACTTTGCGCATGGTGGGCATAGCCCCATGCGGGAAGTAAGCGGAGCAATGCATTCCTATGTGTGCGGAACCACCGCGATTCCGCAAAGAATGAGCATGCTGCGGTAAATATAACGCAGCGTTTCTTTGCGGTATTTTCCGCAACATTTGCACAGCGGATTTGGTTTTCCATAGGTTTACATGGTACTGTACACCACATGGAAAACCGCTGCAGATCCGCTGCGTCAAAAACGCTGCAGATAAATCCGCAACGCGTACACAGCCTAATACTGAACAGCAAAATTTAAAAAAAAAAAAAAAAAAAAGTTAAATATATATATATATATATATATATATATATATATATATATATATATATATATATATATATATATATATATATATATATATATAGATGTATATTATACTAAACTAATGGGAGAAATGACATTTATGTCACTTATATAACCTGCTACATGCAGCAGAATTGGATTTTTCATTGTTTCACACACAGATATCAAACATGGTTTGCAACTTCTAAAGGCCCCAAAGAGTTAAATTACAAATGAAATTACCGTAGTTTGTAAATTTAGGTTTTACAAAGTTACCAGGTCATACAATTACTTGGGAAACCCTGGTGTCAGGAGACGACACATCTTAATAAGCCGTCTACCTTCCTAATGTGTTGGGTTAGTAAACAAGCATAAAAAATGGTTCAGAAATGTGAAAAGTCAAATTCCATCAAGCATAGGTAATGTAAAGTTCATATTTAATTAAAAAGCACTGAGGATTATGTGTGACATTTAAATACTTCTCTGCTCACAAGACCTGCAGAACATTGGGCTTGACATTAGTGGAAGGCAATGTCAGACCAAAGTGAACTATTTTTCATTAAAGGTATAAAAAAAAATCAGTGGGGGCTATTTATCAAGCCACCGACAGGTTTATGCATCCTAATTGGTCATATGTCCCTGTGACTTCTATGGGAACTTACTGCTAATCGTGACATTAATCCTCTCCCATCCAACACTAGAAAGTGCATTCAACTGTATTATTCATAACCAATGTCCAAAGCTCAGCGTATAGCCCAGTCGAGACGAGGGGAATGTAGAGAGGGGTTAAGCTATGTTTAACTTCCCAAGCTGAAAAAAAGTTGTTGAAGTTTTCAGTTAATGATATGCCCGTGCTTCGGGGCGGGACTGTAGGCAGAGTCTTCTCTTTCTACTCTAATCCAGAGAAACCAGGGAAAAACCTGACCACAGGCTGCACTGAAGCACAAACAAGTCACTCATCATAGAGACTGACCGTTGATCCTCGGGGAGGCCTGTGGACAGGTCTTTCCTTGGTTTCTCTGGTTTAGAACAGGAAGATAAGACTGCCTACAGTCCCGCCCCGGAGCACGGGCATATCATTAAGTGAAAACTTCTAACACTGATTACACAAGAACCACAAGATGAATTTCTTCACCACAGGTATCATTTCAATCAGTAGAATAGCGGCAACATGACAATATCTGTGGTTTACTTAGCAAAACCCTGCCGACAGGTTCGCATTAAAGCCTACTCTCAAGTTTTCTGTCCAAACTTACAGACCCCTCTAGATCTCTAACCCAAACTTACAACCTTTTGTAACTTAGTTCCGATCAGAAGACCAGTTCGGATATTGTTGTCCAAGTATGGACCGTGAAAAACATCCATCTGAACTTGGCCTTTGACTAATCAGCTATAAAGAGAAGGACATATTTATTTATATTCTAGCCAAGATTTGATTTGTCTTCCCTTTAATTCAACATATTCTAAGATGACATGAGATTTTCAGATTTTTAGTAAAAAGAAAAATACGATTTTTCCGATACTTTGTCAGGAGAGATTTATGCTGCATGTGTCTTTATGTGGTCACCCAGGAGGTTGTGATGTGAACCGAAACAATGTATTTAAGGAGAAGTTGGAATCCTAGCAAAATTGGTGGAAAGTTAAGGGTTTTGCACGTATGAAGTGTAAAATTGATGAATTATTCTACTGTATTTCTGGGGAATCCAAACCCAGGATCTAAGGAACCTCAGGTCCCAGGAAACACAATGGGAAAAGTCAACGTTTCTTAGATAAAGAGCGTTTTTGTAATGCACCTTGTAGCACTGGCGCAGTATCTTTTCCATAGTGCTACATTAAGATTTGCTAAACTAATATAAATAAGGTCAGGTTTTCTCTGCAGCATTTGCAAGCACTTTCAGTCCATCTCTATCCTCAGAACATAGACTTGATTAAGACCTTTTTAAGTCACGAAGTCGGCCATTACTTTAATACTGTGAAATTGTGTAAACATTGATCAAAAAGAAATAACGGTCAAGTAATGTTCACACAAAAGTTACACCAACTGCAAATAAAAGCATAACCAAGAAAAATAATGAGAAATCTGAGTTTTGAGACTTTTGCTGTGAGATCCACTTGTCCTGGGCACGTCTCCAAAATAAATACAGATAATCACCTTGTTTTAGCCACATGGATACATCAAGTACTCGGAAAGGCTTTAAATATAATTCCTGTTCATATTGATGCCTGTGGAGTCTGTCATTGATCGGGGCATTCATGGGAAATCTCAAATTCACGCAGTCTGAAACTTGTACATGACAATTCCAAAACCTGATCCCCCCTTCTTACAAACTCACCCTTTTCAGGTTGGCAGCCCCCTGTCCGGAACGTATGGCAGCCAGGATATCCTGGCGGAGCTGTTCTGGATCAGAACTTTGTACAGATACTGTGGACTTTTTTTCAGGAATGGGAGGAGGACTGTGCACTTTGTATTTTAGTTCAGGGGTTAGTTTCTATAAAACAAAAGTTCTTACAGTGACAACATTCTCAGGGTTAAACATATTAATGACAAATTTGAGAAAAGTCTCACAAATGTATTCACCACATTGATTAATGTGAACTCATATTTAAGACCTATCACCTATTCAGGGGTGGCTAGTTTTTGCTGATTGTATTCCCCTGAATATTAAGGTTTTTATTGATTTTTTTTTATAAATCCACCATATGTTTCCAGAGATATAGGTCTTTATATGTAGTGCTACTTTTTGGGGTTGGCGTTGACAGGGTAATATTACAGAGCAGCTTAAAGATACGCCCCAGAGGATCCTGTGTGCCACACCCCATTACTAAAGACCATAAACATTAGCACTAAATAAAAAGCCCACATCTCTGGAGCCGTATGGTAAATTAAGAAAAAAAAAAATGGTATAATCAGGGGAACAGCCGGGATTAAATAAGAGCAAAAACTGGCGGCTTTTGTCCTGATGAAAGGTCTTTTTAAAGGGTAATTTCCAATTTCATCCCTCCTGGCACCATTCACATCTCTACCTACAGTACACCTTCACTGTGTTCCAGCAACACCCCAAGTTTCTAGGTTCATGTGATCTGCAATGGATGAGCTGCTAGGCTATCTATATGAATGTAAAGGAGCAAACATCCCCTAACCTTTAGAATGACTTACACGTACTACAGTATGATGGGTGGTTTACATAGCGCCTCTGATAAGTATCCAGAGCTCAAAAGAGTACTGAAGTTTCAGCAGGCCCTAACTCAGGACACATTTTCTTAATTGACATGGAGGACGTCTTCTAAATCATCCAGAGTATGTATCATGTAAATTTTCATTTGTGGTATGTGATATGCTATGGGCACAGGCCCTATATACAGTTGGGGTAAAAAGTGTTTGATCCCTTGCTGATTTTGTAAGTTTGCCCACTGACAAAGACATGAACAGTCTATAATTTTAAGGGTTGGTTAATTGTAACATTGAGAGATAGAATATCACAAATAAAATCCAGAAAAATCACATTGTATAAACTATATAAATTGGCATTTTGCAGTGAGAAATAAGTATTTGATTCCCTACCAAGTATTAAGAGTTCTGGCTCCTACAGACCAGTTAGACGCTCCTAATCAACTCGTTACCTGCATTAAAGACAGCTGTCTTACATAGTCACCTTTATAAAAGACTCCTGTCCACACACTCAATTAAGCAATCAGACTAACCTCTACAACATGGGCAAGACCAAAGAGCTTTCTAAGGATGTCAGGGACAAGATCAAAGACCTGCACAAATCCGGAATGGGCTACAAAACCATAAGTAAGACTCTGGGTGAGAAGGAGACAACTTGTGGTGCAATAGTAAGAAAATGGAAGAAATGCAAAATGACTGTCAATCGACATTGATCTGGGGCACCATGTAAAATCTCAAATCAAGAGGTATCCTTGATCATGAGGAAGGTGAGAGATCAGCCTAAAACTACACGGGGGAACTTGTTAATGATCTCAAGGCAGCTAGGACCAGTCACCAAGAAAACCATTGGTAACACATTACGCCGTAAAGGTTTAAAATCCTGCAGTGCCTGCAAGGTCCCCCTGCTCAAGAAGGCTCAAGTGCAGGCCCATCTGAAGTTTGCCAGTGAACACCTGGATGATTCTGTGAGTGACTGGGAGAAGGTGTTGTGGTCAGATAAGACAAAAATTGAGGTATATGGCATTAAATCAAATCGCCGTGTTTGGAGGAAGAGAAATGCTGCCTATGACTTAAAGAACACCGTCCCCACTGTCAAGCATGGAGGTGGAAACATTAGGTTTTGGGGGGTGTTTCTCTGCTAAGGGCACAGGACTACTTCACTGCATCAATGGGAGAATGGATGGAGCCATGTACTGTAAAATCCTGAGTGACAACCTCCTTCCCTCTGCCAGGACATTAAAAATGGGTCGTGGCTGGGTCTTCCAGCAAGACAATGACCCAAAACATACAGCCAAGGCAACAAAGGAGTGAGTCAAAAAGAACAACATTAAGGTCATGGAGTGGCCTAGCCAGTCTTCAGACCTTAATCCCATAGAAAACTTATGGAGGGAGTTGAAGCTCCAAGCTGCCAAGCAAAAGCCTCAAAATCTTAAAGATTTAGAGATGATCTGCAAAGAGGAGTGGACCAAAATTCCTCCTGACATGTGCGCAAACCTCATCATCAGCTACAAAAAAAGTCTGATTGCTGTGCTTGCCAACAAGGGTTTTGCCACCAAGTATTAAGTCTTGTTTGCCAGAGGGATCAAATACTTATTTCTCACTGTAATCACTTTAATTTGTGATATTCGCTCTCACAATGTTAAAATTAACCTACCCTTAAAATTATAGACTGTTCATGTCTTTGTCAGTGAGCAAACTTGCAAAATCAGCAAGGGATCAAATACGTATTTCCCCACTGTACTTGTCAAATAAAACAAGGGCTGGAATAGGGCTGAAACCACCAGACACGCCCAAAGGACTCTTAAGGCCTAATTTGCATACATCATGGGGAATGTTATAACTTTACAGCCACTCTGGATTTCCGGTTTCCACAATTTTCTGCTGTGAGCAGTGGATTTCAATCTTCTTCTGCACATACAGTACATCTGTCCATATGCATGTCAAAAAAGGAAAGAAGAACAGAGTTTGGGCTGAAACACTTTAAAGGGCTGGATACGCCTATTGGACAATTAAGGCCCAATTTGCATATAGTATAGGGGGTATTGTAACCTTACAGTGCTTCTAGGGACAAAGGGTTATATGTCTAGAATAGTATTTACGTGTGCTACAGCATTATGGAAATACCGTAGTTTATTGGGGTAATAACTGCTGTTTCCTTTTAATGCATACCTCCAATGGAAAAAAAAAATTAGCTCCTAGAAGCACTTGACTTTTGTGGAAAAGGAGTTCTTCCCTTGAAAACATCAATGTTCATGCTGACGATCCCTTCTTTCAAACCCACTAACTAAACTATGATTGCCTGCCATGTAACAGATGCAGTGGCCCTGCAGCGCGGTCACGGTCATTGTATCTACAGACCTCTAAGATCACATTGTACATTTCACACTGCATAGACTTCCTACTTGAATCAGTACACATAGGTAAGGAAAGTGGCAGGGGTCAATTTTTGGAAATTAATAGTTAATCGATGGAAATTACCCTTTAATAACATTAATACATTTTTGAAAACTGAACATATAAATTAAATTAACTCCATTAATAAACACATGTCAATATTATTACATACACATACTGTAGCAATGTTAGGGGAGGGGGTTTATTAACATGTTGACGTTGTACCATGTAAGACGGGATATTAAATCATGGATCCCACTGATGCCCTAAATGAAAGCAACGTGGCACTTAGTTTATGGCCTAACCCCCTTCAGCATTGACCTGTCTCTTATTTTATTTCTGTAGACCACAATTAAAATTAATAAAATTCCCATGGGACAAACACTTGGGACCCATACTTTGTGGGCACAAATAGTGTAGCAATGTTTTTTGGAAAAGTTACGAAGAACAAGAGAAAATGTCTGTACATCTACAAAGTGTAAAGTTTTCCTGGATGACCAATATCAGATGGTCAAGGAAATGTATCTTCTTGTGATACTCAGACAAAGTCAACAGGTGTCCTCCCCCTCTCTGTCAATGACATACTGAAGGGGGCTGGCCATCAGGCTCAGTTTATTAACTACGCCAGCCCCCTTTTCAATAAACTGACGTGGACAGTCAGCCACCTTAATCACAATAAAGTGTGTCAGAAAATCCCGAGAAGTTGCATTCCTAGGACAACGCTGGCTATAAACCGGCCATCGTTGAAGTTTTTAATATGTACCTACAAAATTATATATATATATATACACATATACACATACACACACACACACACATACACAATTTTTTTTTTTATTTGAGAACAAGTCAAAAACTATTTAAAGTTGTTGGACAAACCCAATAAAAGCCATACAATTATTGCAATAATATTTTTAAGTAATATTTGTTAAGTTTTTTTGCCTGTTTATTTTAGACATTACCTCATCTTCGGTTTTCTCCAGGGGAATCACTGAAAATACTGAAGAATCCTTTTTGGCATCAGTTGGAGAAGCAACTGGAGACCAACCAATGGGAGAGTCCAGGTTTAAAGGAGATTTGGTCGGCGAGGAGCCAGAACTGAGCGACTGAGACCTTTTAACCACCGATGTTACAGAAGATGGAAAAGAATTAGAGTGTGAACTTAGAAATGGTCTTGGAGTAACAAAGTTGCTTAATTTTGGCAAAGTTAATGGAGGGTTCTGGCTTGTAGGAGAGATCAAGGATTGCACAGTTTTACTTGAAGATGTAGTAGAAATTACTTCGGGCTTCCATTCATTTTGCAAAAGCAGAGATGGTTTCTCAGAAGAGAAGAGCGTAGGCACATTCCTGGTTTCCAAAAGTTTTTGTTCCAGCATTGTAACATCCAGCCTTTTTTCTTCATGACCCAAAGACTTATCTCGAGAAGACAAATCATTTGAAAAATCTCTTTGTATAGAATAATTTTCAGTGGAAGTTTGTGAGACATGGGCATGGTGTGTTTCAGAACTGGATCCAAGGCTACCATTTTTAATTTCACTATATATTTCCGGTAATGTTGGCTTGTCTTCGGGCAATTTCTCCTCCATTTGAGGAGGAAAATTTAGTACATTCACTCTAGAAGGAAGCGGTCTGAAAGTCACCGAATTAGCCTCATTTCCTAGGTCTCTAATTTTAACAGTACTGCTTGATGGATTTGCAGAAGCTTTTGTCTTGGCGATAGCTGACGTTACGTACATGCTTGAAGCTCTCCTTTGCATCTGTAGGTAGAAAGAACTTGGACCTTTCACTGGGCTAGGAGGTTTTGGCTTTGGTTTGACCTCAGGAGGACATGGTTTATCCGATGACAGAACATGGGCAGAAGATAAACTTCTTGAAAGTGCAAAATGTACTTTCCGACTTTGGTCAGCAGTACTTTTAGAAACCAGTGTGTTGACGTTTGATCCTTGTGGTGATAGATCTCCATTTTTAACCACTGGCGATGGTTCATTTTTTTCATATGCCTGACCATAATGAGGCTCTATATTGCTATGTGTAATAGTGTGGCTGGTTTCATATTCATTCATTGATGGATATACAGGTTTCCCAGCGTCTTGTGAACCTTCACGACCGACATACCTTTCTACGTCGAACGATCTTTGGGGTATAATTTTGTAAGTAGTCATTCCAACCTTGGGGAGATAGTCCCTTGTGATCTCATTGGAAGGCTTAGGCTTTGGATCAGAATGCTGTCGATATAGATGAAATGTTTGTGAGTAGGAACTTTCCTCCATGTCCTCCTGGACACTTACAGTCTGAGTTTGGACACTTTCACTAACATTATGGACAAGTTCATGTTCTTTTTCCCTTAGAAGCACCTGATGGTCAGGAATTTGTGCCAGAGTACTTGTATGACCATTGAATTCAAATTGGACTTTATCGGCCAAAGTATAACCCTGAGAATAAGTGACTTCCCTGTCCGTGGTTACCTCCACATCGCTATCAAAATTATGTGTCTGAACGGCTGAATCCTGCATTTTCCCCCTTTCACTAATGGAAGGCTTCAGCTCTGTATCCACATTGCTTTCAGTCAGATTAATGTAGCCACTGTCTTCAATAACCAATTCTGTAGTTTCGAAAGGCTTTTTAGATGGCAGAGTCTCAGAGGCCTGCTCTACTGCTACAACTTTACTCTCAAATATTTCATGATCCTCTAGTTCGTTGGTCGGAGTAGAAGTCCTGTTTTCACTTTCACCTAAGAAAAACAAAACAAAAGCAGTTATAGATTCTCCATCATGTAATGTGCTCAACAGGTTTGCAGACAAAAAGGGTGGACATACCATCTGCAACCTGTCCATATATTCCTAGAAGGGTGTTGAGTTAGGGTCACAAGACCTACGGCCGGTCTGGACATAGTGGTCCACACTTGGACCTTGACTGTTGGACTTAAGACGTGTGACACTGGCCACTTTGGGCAATATTTTTCCTTATAAGCATAATAAAGATAATCACAGAGTGCCCCACTGTTAGGATATCCACTGATCAGCTGTATTTTACGGAGTAACATGCATGTTTTCTTCTGCAGCGGTACAATAAAGTTAATATATAAAGTTAAATTAAATCAATGGAGTGCATAGAAAGGTTAGGTCTTCTACACAAAGAGTCCACAGGCAACATGGTGACCCAGTGGTTAGAACTACAGCCTTGCAGTGCTGGGGTCCTGAGTTCAAGCCCCGCCAAGGACAACATCTGCAAGGAGACTGCATGTTCTCCCCGTGTTTGCTTGGGTTTCCTTCGGATTCTCCGGTTTCCTCCCACACTCCGAAGACCTACTGATAGGGAATTCAGATTGTGAGCCCCAATGGGGACAGTGATGATAATGTCTGTAACGTGCTGTGGAATTAATAGCGTAATTTAAATAATTTAAATTAAAAAAAAATACTATACTTTATCTCGTACATCTTACTCATTTTCGGGGGGTTTTGTTTTAGTTTTTTGGACTTTGTAAATATTTTTACATAGCCTTCCACGGGCAGTTGCCTGAATAATCGGGAACCTTTCCTGCTCTGCCCTTATCTATTTATACGTCTGCTGACACATAGTGAGGTGAACTACAAGAGTTAGGTACAGCAGAGATTGGGGTACACCTTGTTGTGGTGGGATGGCATTTATACTTTTTTAATCAAAACACTTTTAACTAAGTGCCCTTGTATTATTACTAGTTATTTACTTACGACAGGGTATTTGCTCATTTTTTTTTCAATCTTAGGTTCTGTCTGTTGGCCACAGTGTAAATGCGCGCCTATGCACTGCACTTATACCAACATATGCTCCAGCTCAATTTTTTTTTGTTTGCTCATCTTGTACTTGTAGTCATTACAGCCAAAGTTGGGAGGTCTGGAGACTAGTTTCAATTTTCTCAGAATGTCCAAATAAGTTATTTGGGTTTTGCCAACTAGACAACTCCTTCAAGTAAACTTTTTTTTAACCAGACATACACTTTAGCTTAAATGGAATACCCCTTTAAATCAGTAAGCGCAGAATGTCTCCACACTTTTATACTCAATTACATTTAATTTATGTAGGAATCCGAGTGTGATTAATTCGTACTGGAAGAAGCAAAAAAAAAAAACAAACAAACTTGGATATCGTTTCTGCAGCATGAGAAATATAGCCATAATGTGCACAATGCCAGTCACTACTGCATATATCACAGTGTGCTGGGACTTCACAACAATATAATACTGTGTCTTATAAGGCTTAATATTCTGTTGTGTGGCTGAGCCTTTCGCCACATAGAAGGGGAATAAGGAAACAAAGCGAGAATCCAATTTTCCATACGTCACCACGGAGGTGTCAGAGGAGGCTCTCTGGTCATGCATATCGTACATAACTCATGGAAAGTAAACTTGGAACGTTTACATTAAGTCACGTAAAAAATGGCAGGTCTGAGAGCTGGAATAACAACTTCATACAGTTTCCTTGCATTTTATAGGAGACGATTGCTAGCGAGTGCTGGAGTTTAGAAAAGGCAGAATCAAATTGGAAATACGGACGCTGCCTTCCCAATGACATCAAATGTCTCACCAATCCAATGTCATCATAGTTGGCCACGATTGCGTGAAAATTTATTAAAAGCGGAGACTTTTTACTTTTACTTGAGTGGATGTATCATTTTTTTACAATTGTGTTTCAATTAAAAATGTTGCACCATTTGGATTTTACAGATTTTTTTTTTTGTGGTTTCCTGCACACCCAATTTTGATGTGGTGTGTGGTTGTAAATCAGCGGAGGGGAGCACACACAAAAAAAAAAAAAGAGAACAAAGATTTAAGCTGGCCATACATATTAGATGAGAGTCAGTAGAACGTTGCTTTGGCTGATCGTTCGGCCGACAGCCATCTCCACCGATTCTCCCATACATAGGAGCGATCTCACAGCCAAACGCACCTATGAGAAAGCAGCCGACTGACACGTCACCCGGCGGCTTATATCAGGAAGAACAATAAGGTCGGCAATCCAAAATCAGGCATGTCTGACATCTCGACATCTTTCCATCAGTCGTCCGGTGCCCCCAAGAACCACTCAATATCAGCAGGTCCAGCCGACATTAGTTTAATTTGTATGGGCCTCAATTGCAAAAATTATTTTTTTTTAGCTCAAAAGTCATGCATTTAACGGAGGAAAAAAAATGGTTTACAAAAATGTGAACAACCCCTTTTAATGATAGAAACTAAACCAAATTTTGTTTTAGAGGTTTTCCAGCCTCAAATAATGGTGATCTATACTTAGGATAGGTAATCAATAATGTACCGGTAAGGTTCTAGCACAAAGCACCCACGCTATCAGCTGTTTGATGTAAACAGTGGATGGAGCCGGGACACAACAGCCCCATCTACTATGTGGTGGCCTTTTTCAGGTGCTACACGTCCTAATAAAGTGAATAGGATCCTTGGTACTGTACCACTACAGCTGTGCTCCATAAACGGTTTACATTAGACCGTCACCGGAGCTACAAAGCACTGATCATGGTGGTGCCTAGAGTCTGACACCATCGGTTCGGATATTGATGATCGATCCTGTGGATAGAACGTTAGTTTCTTAAAGCAGTTGTACCAAGTATATAAGTCACACCTATCTATAGGATAGGCAATCACATATTTACTGCTGGGTGTCCTACCGAAGAGACCTCAAACCGATCTCGAGAATGTGACTCTGCCTAGCCCTGTTTGCATGGAGCAGCGTTCACGCAGCTCCATTTGACTTGACAAGTGTTGTCCTTTACCATTTCCATTGCCGAGTGGTGGTACACATACTCAACCTCTGCTCCATTCTTGGAATCAGTATGGATCCAACGTTAAACCCCTAGCAATAAATAAGTTAATAACTTATAAACTTGCTACAACCACTTTAAACCTAAAAAAAAAATCCCTTTAACTTATACGAAATGTGGTCAGAGATGAGAACCGAGACATTACCAAACACCACAGTATATGAGATCAATCCTGGCTGTCCTGTATACTCACCAATCTTATCATATTCCAGTGTTGTATTTTCAGCAGCAGCTTCATCTTTAATAAAAAGACTTGACCTGCGAGACATTGTGATATCAATTGTAGTACAAAAAAATAATTGGTTAAAAACAAAAACAATAAAACCATAACAATTATTGCAGTTTACGACAGTGTTGTTTTTTCCCAGATGGGAACCCTCCTGGGCAAGGAGGCGATGGGCCTGAGGAGTTGTCCTCTGGAATCCTGTGGTCTGGTAACTTGGGTTTTGATTCATGCATGAAGACATCATGAGCCATAGGGGTACAATCCTCATGATTCAAGGGTGCATGGAGTTATTTGGGGGTTTGGCTTAGAAGGCTTAATATTAAAAGGCAAAGCATACCACCCATAAGTTTCCACTCTAGACTTTTCTCACAGATAATAAGTCCAACCTAAAATTAGCTACTATATCTATGGGCTGTCTGATAAGGCTACTAATGCTCATCTCCTACTGTGGCCGGTGGGCTCAATAACAAGACCTAGAATATGGCCCCCTCCAATGGAAGTGAGGCAACCCTGAGCTGCTCCCCACTCCCTACCCCCATCTTCTCGTTTCCATATTAACTAATAATTTGGTAGTTGCACCCGTGCTGTACAGTTGTGGATGTCTTACGGTGACCCCCTAAACCAGTTTCAATGAATGCCATGTTTGCACACATCACCGTTTCGTCTCTGCACGTTCTACCATTTTGCTGCCGCAGAGTACCTGGCAAGACCTTTATCTAGCTCAGTGCCTTTGCAAAAAATAGTAATAGATAGATCAGATCTGACGGCACTCAGACCAAAAACAGTAATGCAACTTGGACCAATTTCCTCGTATGAGAAAATCACTACAGTGTGCCTGAGCCCTAAGGATGGGTAAATTTACCACAATTTTAATTTGGCAAATTAGCTTGAATTTAGCCAGGAATTTCAACTCTCATCAAAATTTATTTAATGCAAAATAATGTATATAAGGCCACATAATAAAGGGAAGTTTCGAAAAAAAAATTAGATTACCCAACCAAACAAAATTAATAAAGGGGATGGGGGAACTACAATACCCAGAAATGTCTAGAAAAAAGACGACTGAGGGGCGATCTAATAACCATGTATAAGTATATACGTGGACAATACAAATATCTCTCCGAGGATCTGTTTATACCAAGGAAGGTGACGGTCACAGGGGGCATTCTCTGCGTCTGGAGGAGAGAAGGTTTTTCCACCAACATAGTAGAGGATTCTTTACTGTTAGGGCAGTGAGAATCTGGAATTCCTTGCCTAATGAGGTGGTGATGGTGAACTTGGTCGAGAGGTTCAAGAGAAGCCTGGATGTCTTCCTGGAGCAAACAATATTGTATCTTACAGTTATTAGGTTCTTTAGAAGGACGAAGATCTGGGGATTTATTCTGACGGAATATAGGCCGAACTGGATGGACAAATGTCTTTTTTCGGCCTTGCTCTCTATGTTACCAGGCCCAGGCATGACATTTTGGGGACCATAGACTACAAAGATACAACAAAGGTACAAACTGGACCAACAAAGTCAACCGTATTGGAGTGGGGCTGTGGCACAATAGATTAGGGCCAGGTAAGTATAATGTTTTTATTTATTTATTTTTTTAGACCTTTCTATAATCTGGCAGACCGCCATTTGGCTTGATATGACCCAGCGAATAGCAAAAAAAAAATGATATGGATTCTGATATGATGCTTACGTTCCATAGGCGCTGACATCATCCTGTGTAATCTTAGAAATCTCCTCTACATCAGAAAGCACAGAAGAATTGTGTGCGTCACAAGCCGCTCTCTTATCCACAACTGCAGTCTTGGCGTCGGAACGTTCTTCAGTAGAAGATAAACTCATTTCTTCTTTGGCAGAACCATTGACATTTTCCTTCAAGATGGAATCTGTTTCGTTCTTGAGAGAGACGCTCAATTCCTCTCTCTCCTCAATCTCTTGAAGTTCTGGTGCGGAGATCAAATGCACTGCAATCGATAGGTAAAAAAAAAGGAAAAAAAAAGAACCACCATTTACTCTTTTATAGTAAGGAATATTTTAGTATCAATTTTCCATCTGTGAAAACGATGCAAATTTTTGGTGGATAGATAAGAATTTGGCAAAATTTATATAGTTTGTCAACACTTTGCAAATATCATTCTGGGAGATATAAGACATTACTGTGCAGGACAGTTATAGGCAACAATATTACTGAGGATATGGAAACCATGAACAAAACAAAGCTATATTAGCCCATGTGGAGCTCCTTTAATGAGCCAATGTCACAAGATGCCCATAATTAAAGGGAAACCGTTAGCAGGCTTGACTGTACAAAACCGCTGGCCGGGATAGGAGAGCAGGAGGCTGGAGTGTGCAGCGGATACAGATGCAGAGGAAGTCATGGGCCCCAAATTCATCATTTGACTTTTCTTTTTTGTCCTGTGTTTGTTGCAGTATTTTACAAGTTGTTCCAATTGGCGCAATGAATCGATTTTCGCCATAACATTTTTTAATAAATATATTACCTTTTTTGTGCCTTTTTGAAAACAACACTCGTATAATACTTTAAAATGTCACATGATGGTCTTTAACTGTGGCAAAAAATCCACCAAGAACTTTACTCCAGCCATGGACTGGAGTGAGCCGAGCCCCCCCCCCCAAAAAAAAGTGACATTTTAAAAAGTCTAATCTCATGAATCTGTCTAAAACATCTGAAGAAGCCAAGTTGTCGAGGACAAAAAAAAAAAAAGACATAAGAAACTTTCACCAGTTTGAGCACGTCTGGAGGCATGTATTTTTCCACCTATATGCTTACGATTGGTCAATGTCATGCAGAGACATGTAATGGCGCCCAGTTTGCTCTCATCACTGCAGAGCTGTGTGGAATTACAAAATGCCTGGGAGTAGAGCAGAGAGGAGCTTAATTACTAACACTTCTTCAGGTTTCATCTCATAGAAGCCAGTGGTGGGAGAGGCAGAACAGCAGAGCTAAGCTTCAAATCATTACAAACGATTCAAGCAGCTGTCCTCTCGCATCACGGTCAGCTCTGCTGTCCTGCAAAGTGTTAGTAATCATACTCCTCTCCCCTGTGCTGTGATCCTACCATTTTGTAATCACACACAGCTCTGCAGTGAGATCAGACTGTCATTACAGGTCTCATATAGGAGGAAACCTGTTCAAAGCTTTCCTGGGGGCGTGTTCTTTTCCCCTGCATGATGCCACCTGCTTTTGATTGGTCAACCTCATGCAGAAGAAAAAGTACACGCCCCCAGAGACAAATCTATGGAAACACTTAACTAAACTAGAACCCAAATTATAACTTACACTTTAAAAGAGAAGAGAAATGAAAAAATAACTACGTTTTACACAGCTCTTCAGCCCATATTCTATTAAGTGACCATGATGTTGTACTGAGAACACGACTATTTGCTTCATAGTTAAAAAGGCACAAAATATCACCCAAAAGGTTATTTGCTCTTTCAAGAATATACAGATTGCTGGATTGTAAAAAAAAAAAATAATAATCATAAAGATAATTTTAGATCCGCACCACATTGTCCTTGAAGTATATGTTTCAGACGCAGAAGTGACAAAATAAGACCCTTCGACTGCATCCTAGCCACAATGTTTATTTTCATTCCTACCTTCTTGACAGATGTACATTGTTTTTATGTTTTCTTTTTGTAGAAGTAGCTGTATGGTTTGTTTTGGTTTATTTGTGTTTATTTTTTGCAGGCCAGGTTGTATTTTTTTTTTTTTTTAGACACTGTTTTGGGATGCATGTAATGTATTGAATGACAGCAATTCCACAATTTTTGCAGGGTTGCTTCTACGGCATTTACCATGTAATACAAACAGAATGATATTTTATTCTATAGTTCCGTCTACTAGCAACTGAACCACTTTTATAACAGGGTTTTTTATGGTTTATAGTTTTTTGCCTTATGCAAAAGTAGTAAGACATTGCAGTTTCTAATTAGGTTTTCTTAGCGACTACAACAAATGGATATATTATACTTTTACACTCTCTAGGGTTAAAAAATAAAACTAAAATAAACTTGCCTGTCTGAACCCATCCTGATCCTAAAACTATTCAACATAGTGTGTTTTCCTCCTGGAAATATAATTTGACTGCATTTCCCATAGACTCCAGCAGGTGTCGCTAGAGCTCTGCGTGAACTATCAAAGGGCTAAAACAATGACGCGGTATTACCCATCAAGAACGTTTCAGCATAGAAAATCAGGTTATAGGGTTTTTTTTATATATTTTTTTTCAATTGTAAACCCTTAAAACATTTGTTCATATCTTTTGCTTTAACTTGAAACAGAAAAAAAAATTAAACTACTAGACTTTTGTTGCAGAACAAAAATAGTTCTACTAATGCTCCCCCTAGTGGTTAGAAAATCATATTGCAAGTCTCACGAAAACTTGGTAACATTAACATCATCTATAAGACAGGTATAAATTATTGATGCATTTCAGGTAATCTTAGGCACACATCTACATATGTTGATATCCTGTGTATTTGCTTCAAAATCCTCAGATAAATTTATGCCAGCAGGCTTTTCCGTCTAGTCTTGAAGTAGCTCAGGTTCCTAAAATAAGAAAACTTATTTAAAACAAGTGCAAAAAAAATAACAAAATTATACCTGGGGATGTCTCATGAAGATTATGATCATCGTCATCAGAAACGCTCTTGTGGTTTATTTCTTCTGAAAATCCTGTTGGGAATAGAAATAACCCTGTTATAGAATAATATATTTATTTCTAAGTGCACATGCCTGGATACAAACTGCAGAGGTCTGAAGAAGCATCATTAGCTTAGGCTACTATTCTACATGTCACAGGTTTACAGTGAGAGAGGGGGGCCAGACGACCGCAACTTCTGATTTCACGTACTCCTGTATTGATTAGAAGCACCTCTCATTCATACTAAACAGTGGTGGGGTTAATCTGTCCAGTTTGGAGTCTGAGGCTTTCTGCTTCGATGATCTCAGCTGTTCAGTGTTGGCCACTCCTCTCTAAATATAAATATATATATATATATATATATATATATATATATATATATATATATATATATATATATATATATATACACACACACACACACACACACACACATACACTCGCCTTTGGCACTTTGGCAATCTGAATTGCCAGTGTTAGTCTTCCACTGCCTGGTGTGGAGTGGAGGAGTCAGTTGTTGGTAGAGGCGTTTGGAGTGTTGATCTGTGACGTTGCTTGGTGTTTCGGCTGTGTGTAAATCCTCAGCCTCTCCTATTTGGTTTACCTCCCTTTTCTCCCTGGTGTAATCCAGGTGGCGATAGCTAGGGCGCCCCTAGTGGTAGGTACAGGGAAGAGTTGTGACACTTTCTCCCCTATACTTCACACTTCAGCCCTGCATGCTTGTTATAACTTCAAACAAATTGGGGCCACGTGAACAGGAACTCAGTTCACTGGTATGTATGATTTTGGAGGATAGGAGGAATCCAAAGAACCAGAAGAAAACAAGTGTCCATACTAAAAGTTAAATAAAGGGCTGTAAGGCAACAGGTAGTAAGCGGAGGCCACTGTGCTCCCTATGAGCATAATCACAAGCCCAACAAGAAATGAGCCCTACAGAAAATGACTCCAAGCTGGACTTGTGCCTATATACAGCAGCCCATCTGATCACACCGAGCTTCAGTGTAAAGCATTACGGAAGGTTTCCAGTGAGAACAGAATATTGTACAACCAACCAATCAGAGACACAGAAGGCGATCAGGTCACTGCCACATATCCAGAGAGGAGTGGCACAAGATCGCCACTCTTTAAAAAAAAAAAATTGTAAGGGGATGTTTATGCTATATGTGCCTATAGGTGGCCACCTAGTGGTCATCATGTAAACTGCAGTCGGATTATATGCTGCATTGAGTTAGTAGAGGTAAAGGTGGGCACATCAGCTTTAGTAAGTGGGGACTTTGCTTTGTGTTTTTTTTTCTTTTTTTTTTACATATCAAGTGGGATCCCAAACTATGAATATTACCCATGATATTACGGTTTTCGTCACCGATGTCTGATGGCGTTATTGCAGGTGGTGATGGCGGCAGCGGGGCTTTCCTCTTTGTCCTCCTCAGGGAGGAATTAAAGGACGACGATGATGATGTCGTCCCGCTGTGCTGAAAAGAGCCGGTTCTAGACCTGTCAAATCTTCCCAGTGCCTGGAAGGAAAGGAAACCAATAGGGTTAGATGATGTATACTATTATTTGGATTGTCCCATTACATGCAACATGGATGGAGGCTCCAAGTATTGTATTGTCTTTAAAGTGTAGTCAAAACATGAACATTTGTTTTTTTTCACAGATTGTGATTGAAAAAAAAACAAAAACTGTAAACTTGCAATTTTACCACTAACCACTATTTTAGACTCAGATTTCCTGTCCTTTCAAAAAGTGTTTTCAGCAGTCTCCTTATCACAGACCTGATTACAATGACATAACACCTCTATTCACAGCTGATAAAGGACTAAACACAACAGTTGCTGTCATGTCTGACCTTGCTCGCCCTTCCTTCACAATCACCTTTGCACACGCTCATTAGATGCAACAATATTAAATATAGGAATCTGACCATTGCTGAAGGTACACGTATGAATGTTCTAGAATTTCCGTGTATAAGTATCTCCAAACGTTGTAAAACATAAATATAAAACAAAAACCTGATTTAAACTATAGGCAATTTTCTCAAGACACATTCCATTTAAAAAGACATTTGTGATGAATTAAAGTAACAAATTAATGAAGTTACCTTTTACTTTAAGTGAAGGTCTCATGTAATTCATATTAGTTGTACTAACAAAATAGTTCTTGTACTTTCAGACAATCTCATCTCATGTGATACATGATGTGATAAAGACAATCTGCAAACTTGATTGACAAATTATGTTATCTTATCCCCCTTCCCTCTGATCTTAAAAATAAAAATCAGGGCAGGCAAGACATACACAATGACTAACATAATGCTGGGACATGAAGGGAAGTTCCAGCTCTTATAATGCTGGTAGAATGCTGATGGAGGACCATTCACTGAAAAATCAGCACGCCTCAAAAATCAGCACGGTTCCTAGATCTGTAAATCAAAAGCAGTTTTATCTTGTGGGGAATGAGGACAGCAAGACAATGCGGTTCTACAGGCTGTTGAGAGGACAGGTGCAATTAAATGAGTGATAATAATGTATGAATTATTATTTTTAAATGTTGTAGTATTTGTTTATTTGTTTTTTACTTTAAAATCTGTCTTGCAGGGGCTGTCATATTGTGAGTGCGCATTATGGCAGCTGTAAGAAAAAAAAAGATTTAATGGTCAGAAAGGAGTCCACATACTAAGACTTCATTCACACGACCGTATTTTTCATGGATAGAACATGCAGCCACTATAGTTTATGGGAATCATTACTGTCCCCAAAAGAAAAAACAGACATCCATTCTTTTTCTAATTTGTGGATCAATCGACTTATTCTAGTTAATGAGTGTCTAAAACAGACAGATGCCATCCATGCGTCATCCAAGTTCTGGTTTTTTTTTGGAGGGGGGGGGTTGTTAATATTTACTGGGTAGGAGATGCTTGGCTTTTTTTTTTTTTTTTTTTTTTGCATAAGCGCCAAAAAAAAAAAAATTTAAAAAAAAAAGGGTGCCACAGCAATTGTAAAAATATGTACAGACCAAAACCAGATAAAAATCAGATCCAGCCCACTGATGAAAAACCAGTCTGTTTTTTCTCATATGCACAGAAAAAAAAAATATTTGGATAATATTTAATTCAGCCCTCTGCTCCAGAGACCAGGGAGTGGCAGAGGACTGGATACAGAACTGTAGCTGTGTGACAGCAGGAAACTTAGGCTGTGCTCACACAGTAAAGCTATGGTACAGTTTTTGGCAGGGTTTTTATTTTTTTATTATTTTCTTTTCCCGGAGGAGAGGAGGTAAGGGAGGGGGTTATAAGCCAAAACCAGTAGTGGAAGGCAACAGAAATGGGTGTTTAAAAAAATAAACAAATATGAATATAATGTATATTTTTTTTCATAATTATTTAATTTATTAATTTATATTTCAAAAAAATCTAAAAACAAATATATAAATCCAATAAATATGTACATGTTATATATTTAGAAATTTGTTATATTTTGCAGCATATTAAAACATTTATAGGTAAATGTGAAAAAAAAATTATATATATATATATATATATATATATATATATATATATACATATATATATACACACACACATATATATATATATATATATATATATATATATATATATATATATATATATATATATATTAGTACAGTGGGGTCCTCTCTCTCCTGTAGAGTGTAAGCTCTTATGGTCAGCGGAGTTCTCTCTTCTGTAGTGAGTAAGCTCTTATGGTCAGTGGGGTTCTCTCTCCTGTAGTGAGTAAGCTCTTATGGTCAGCAGAGTCCTCTCTCTTCTGTAGAGAGTTAGCTCTTATGGTCAGCGGGGTCCTCTCTTCTGTAGAGAGTAAGCTCTTATGGTCAGCGGAGGTCTCTCTCCTGTAGAGTGTAAGCTCTTATGGTCAGTGGAGTCCTCTCTTCTGTAGAGAGTAAGCTCTTATGGTCAGCGGAGTTCTCTCTCCTGTAGAGAGTAAGCTCTTATGGTCAGCGGAGTTCTCTCTCCTGCAGAGAGTAAGCTCTTATGGTCAGCGGAGGTCTCTCTCCTGTACAAAGTAAGCTCTTATGGTCAGCGGGGTCCTCTCTCTCCTGTACAGAGTAAGCTCTTATGGTCAGTGGAGTCCTCTCTCTCCTGTAGAGAGTAAGCTCTTATGGTCAGTGGGGTGCTGTCTCTCTCTCCTGTAAAGTGTAAGCTTGTCTGACCAGCAGAGTCCTCTCTCTCTTCTGTAGAGAGTAAGCTCTTATGGTCAGCGGAGTTCTCTCTCCTGTAGAGAGTAAGCTCTTATGGTCAGTGGAGTCCTCTCTCTCCTGTAGAGAGTAAGCTCTTATGGTCAGTGGGGTCCTCTCTCTCTCCTGTAGAGAGTAAGCTCTTATGGTCAGCGGAGGTCTCTCTCCTGTACAGAGTAAGCTCTTATGGTCAGTGGAGTCCTCTCTCTCCTGTAGAGAGTAAGCTCTTATGGTCAGTGGGGTCCTGTCTCGCTCTCCTGTAAAGTGTAAGCTTGTCTGACCAGCAGAGTCCTCTCTCTCTTCTGTGCAGTGTACGTTCTTATGGTCAGTGAGGTCCTCTCTCTCTTTCTCACCCACTTGTATATTCAGCACAATTACAAACTTTGCAGTTTATATATATTATATGTATATTATAAAAACATATAAATGTACAATTTTTTTTTTTTGCCTTTACTTTATAAATAAATGACTTGTTCACATATTTAGGTTTTTTTTGTTTTGTTTTGTTTTTTTTTTTAAGTAAACATATAGGAATGACATACCTTTTCTGAATAATCGGTGCTGACAGATTTTACAACACAGGACGAGGTTCGGATCTGCCCCCGGGGTATGTCGCTGGAGCCGTTGTGAGGCGGGTACATGGGCGGCAGCGGAGCCCTCCGCTTCTTTGGTACATCAGAAGGCATCGTGCTGGAATCATAAGACTTGGTGACTGTATTCGCTCGCATCATATGTTGTGCCCTTGGCTTATTGAGCAGCGGTGTGGAAGGGGCACTAGAGGTCTGCACCAGATACAGGAAAAAGGGAAAATAAAAAACAGTGGAAAGAGGAGGATTTAGTAACAATGGAGCACAGAACAAGCAACGCCAATCAGTCAGTTTTGTCAAAAATATATCCTGGCAAGAAAAAAAAGTCATTTCATTTGTAAAGTCTTCTGGTTTTAACACCTTTTCCACCCAGCTTGTTTTGTTTTATTCCTCCGTTATTCCTCCAGAAAATGTTTTAGTAATGTGACAATTGTCACCCTTCCCATCAGTCCAAGTACCACAGATAGAATAAGATTGCATAGCGACATCCTATCACTATTGGTAATGTTCATTATTATTATTATTATTATTATTTATTTATATAGCACCATTGGTTCCATGGTGCTGTACATGACAAGGGATTACATACAAATTACAGATAGCACTTACAGTAAGCAAACTAACAATTACAGACTGATAAAGAGGGGCGAGGACCCTGCCCTTGAGGGCTTACATTCTACAGGATTATGGGGAAGGAGACAATAGGTTGAGGGTTGCAGGAGCTCCGGCTCTGGTGAGGCGGTAGCTTCGGTAGTGATGAGGAGGCAGCGGGGTCAGTGCAGGCTGTAGGCTTTCCTGAAGAGATGGGTTTTCAGGTTCCGTCTGAAGGATCCGAATGTGGTTGCTAGTCGGACGTGTTGGGACAAAGAATTACAGGGGATGGGTGATATTCGGGAGAAGTCTTGGAGGCGGTTGGATGAGGAGCGAATAAGTGTGGAGGAGAGAAGGAGGTCTTGGGAGGACCAGAGATTACGTGAGGGAAGATATCGGGAGATTAGTTCAGAGATATATGGAGGAGACAGGTTATGGATGGCTTTGTAGGTCAGTATTAGTAATTTGAACTGGATACCCTGAGGGAATGGGAGCCAGTGAAGAGATTTGCAGAGGGGGGAAGAGGAGGAGTAGCGAGGAGAGAGATGAATTAGTCGGGCAGCAGAGTTAAGGATGGACTGGAGAGGTGCAAGGGTGTTAGCAGGGAGGCTGCAGAAAAGGATGTTGCAGTAGTCAAGGCGGGAGATGATGAGGGCATGCACAAGCATTTTAGTAGATTGACAGTTGAGGAAAGGACGGATTCTGGAGATATTTTTGAGCTGGAGGCGACAGGAGGTGGAAAGAGCTTGGATGTGCGGTTTGAAGGACAGAGCAGAGTCGAAGGTTACTCCGAGGCAGCGGACTTCCGGTACGGGGGAAAGCATGATGTCATCGATTGCGATAGATAGGTCAGGTAAGGAAGATCTATGGGATGGAGGAAAGATGAGGAGTTCAGATTTGTCCACATTGAGTTTGAGGAAGCGAGAGGAGAAGGAGGATATGGCTGATAGGCACTCTGGGATTCTGGACAGCAGAGCGGTGACGTCTAGGCCAGAGAGGTAGATCTGAGTGTCATCAGCATAGAGGTGGTACTGGAATCCATGGGACTTTATGAGTTGTCCCAAGCCAAGTGTATAGATTGAGAAGAGTAGGGGTCCTAGAACAGAGCCTTGGGGGACTCCAACAGAGAGAGGGTGGGATGAGGAGGTAGTGTGGAGTGGGTGACGCTGAATGTGCAGTTGGAAAGGTACGAGGAGATCCAGGATAGGGCGAGGTCTTTGATGCCAAAGGAGGAGAGGATCTGTAGTAGGAGGCAGTGGTCAACTGTGTCAAAAGCAGAGGACAGGTCTAGAAGGAGGAGTACAGAGTAATGTCCTTTAGCTTTGGCGGTAAGTAGGTCGTTAGTGACTTTGGTCAGGGCTGTCTCAGTTGAGTGATGGGGGCGGAAACCAGATTGTAGACTGTCAAAGAGCAAGTTAGATGAGAGGTGGGAGGAAAGTTCAGAGTAGACGTGCTGCTCCAGGAGTTTGGAAGCGAATGGGAGCAGTGATATTGGGCGATAGCTGGGCATAGCAGCGGGATCGAGGGTTGGCTTTTTAAGGATAGGCGTGATTGTGGCATGTTTGAAAGCAGAAGGGAAGGTGCCAGAAGTTAGTGATAGGTTGACGAGGTGGGTTAGGGATGGGATAAGTGTGGTGGTGAGGTTGGGGAGGAGGTGGGATGGGATGGGGTCAAGCGCACAGGTGGTGAGGTGCGATTTGGAGAGGAGACAATAAAGCCCCCCTTCAGTGATATTGGATAGGGAGGTTATGGGGTTTGGGTATTGGTCTGGTATACAAAGGGGTTGTGGTGGTTGAACAATGAAGACTTGCCTTGTTTGCCATTAATTCTTCTATTTCCAGGAGGGATAAAAGAGGAAAAGGCACAACCCAAAGTTCCAAAGAAAAATGCTCCTGAATTGTCACCTTGTGTAAAAAAACAAGAATTTCCAAAAAAAAGTGTCAGTTAAGAGGAAAAGCCCTGCTGATCCAGATCCCAACTGATGCAGGTAGTTAGCTCCGATCCAAACTCGTTAGATACTTTATTCCAGAGCTAGTAGGCAGAGAAGGGGCCCCTCTGTCATCCCACTGCTTCCCGCCATTTTGTGGTGCCACTGATTTGTCATAGCAGCCTGGGGCTTAATGAAGACCCTCCATGTCTGCTATTAAAGAAAATCTCTCAGCATGTTTGCAATGTAATCCGAGAGCAGCATGATGTAGAAGCAGAGACCCCGATTCCAGCGATGCATCACTTACTGGGCTGCTTGCTGCAGTTTTGATAGAACCACAGTTTTCTCTGCTGGAGATCTAGCAGTTCTCAAATGCTGAGGCTCAGTGTAACCTCGCCCACACCACTGATTGCCTCTTGCATCTATGCACTCTCAGCAAGCTACCAATCAATTGTGGGGGCAGGGTCACACCGATTACCTGGACTGACCTGCATGTGAGACCTAGTCCTGTAGTGATAATCTCTTGCTGATAAAACACTTGATTGCATTGACACTGTAGCACATTGCCCAGTAAGTGTCATCCCTGGAATCAGGGTCTCGGCCCTACATTATACTGCTCTAAGATTAGATAGCAAAAACCTACTTACTACTTACAACTTCCCTTTAAGCCTTTCCACAGGCCAACTGGTAGTATCGCAGACTACTGTACTAGTAATCAAATGGTAGGAGGTTTAAATCCCCTAATTATTTAAAATATACCGTACTATATTATTTTTAGCTTACTAAATGTGAAAAGGTGTTTTCATTGTTATCTAATCTTTTTGTTAAAATATAAGTGTGTGTATGTATATATATATATATATATATATATATATATATATATATATATATATATATATATATATATATATATATATATATATATACACACATACACACACACACACACAACCATTTTTCTTAATAAAGAAACAAAAAAAAACAAATATTATAAATAGATTTTATTTTACCATATCCAGAAACAAACAAAGTGAATATATCACAATATTGATCCCGCAAAAAGTAAAAAAAGAAAATTGAATTGTTTTTTGTTAGTTTATTTACACCCCCACCCATAAAAAAAAATATTTGAACTAATCTATGAACACCAAAAAGGTATCATAAAAATTACAGCTGAATAAACAAGCTCTCATACAGATCCACAGAAGAGAAAAAAAACAAATATGGGTCTCAGACAAAAGTGACAGAAGTCTTGTTTTATTTGATTATGGTCAGTACGATACTACTTTCAAGTAGACTTGTAGGGTCAATTATACGGTACTTTCCAAGTGATGGACGCAAAGACAAATCCCAAATAATGATGGTGTTTTTTTTTTTCTTTTTTTTTTTTTTTGGGGGGGGGGGTGGGGGGGGGGGGGGGGAGGGTTCACATCATAGATGTTTATTTTCTTTTTCTATGCAGTATATAATAAATTTGATCAAGTCCAGTAAGAATATTTCTGAAATCCTACCTGTTCACGTTTCTTTTTACTACTTCTGCGGAAAAAGTTGAAGAATCCTTTTTCATCATTCTGTTTTGTGTCTACGTTCAGACAAGACTCTGAAAATATGAATGGACAATATAACTTCTATAAATATATAACATAAATATAAAATCTGAAATGATATCAGAATTCGACTTAAAAACAAAACAATAGATAAATAAAAGTTATATGTAGTAAAATATTTTGCTACTGCACTAATATTTAAGCCAGAATACTTGCCTTGTAAAGGCGGTGGCCTTATCTCTGTTGGAGATGTAGCTGGAATGAATTAAAGATATAGGTTTTTCATAAATGCATTAAAAAGTAAAAAAAAAAAAAAAATCATTAAGCGAGTTTCTAAATCAAGTTTAGTAAGGGGATTATCCTTTTTCACTAATCTTCTGCCCAAAAGTTTAGTTAAAAGCCGCAATTTTTTATTTTTATTAATTTTTTTAGAAAAAGGCATACAATGCAATGAGTAAAACCTATAGAGTCTGAAACTCGTTTGCATTCATTTTTAAATAATTTGTGATGTTGGAGCTGCGACTTTTTTTTTTTTTGTACAAATAAAATTACGGCTTTTAACAGAATAACCCAATGCTGGATCTCACTCGTTTCTACGATTTCTTGTAGCTGACTTGTTTCCCGCTCTAATTATTGCATGCTCAGTTAGGTGTGAAAAAAACAAAACATCTGTGATTTAATTACCCTTCCCTGGTCCAGCTCTACCTAGATCTCCTACCTAGACACCCCTGCAGCCGAACACGGAGATCAGTGGCTCACACACCACCTACATCAGCAGATTTGTGATTGGCTGCAGCGTTCTAGAAGGGATATTACCACTGCGGTCAAAAAAAAAAAAAGCAGTGACAGTGTTTAGCCAAGGAAGGATAAGTAAAGCACATTTTGTTGTTTAACACCTCACTTAGCCTGCTGACAGAAGGTTGAGGAAAGAGGATAAGATTGTCTCTGCACTGCCTGCAAGTCAGTTTATAGCTCAATGCTTTTGCAAAAATGTAAGGAATCCATCAGAGCGCTTGCTCTTGAATGATCTCTGCTCCCCACTCCCTTTTGTAAATCATAGAGATAGAAGCCAAGGAGGGGGTTGGACACAGATCTAAAGAGTGGAGAGAAGAGCAAGTACAAACAATATCTGGAAGGGTAAAGAAAACAGGCTATAGAAAAGTAGGAAAGGATTGCAGGATAGAAGCTGTGCTAATAATGAATGTAAGCAAAGACTATATTACTGGAAGAGACACTCCAAGAAAAAAAAATCTCAGACTCTCAGACTCAGGTCCAAAAAGACCAATCGGGTCATAAGGCTCTGCAATTTTCACACAAAGCAAATCAAACCATGTCCCCAACTAGAAATTCACCTTACCCTTGTAAAAGAATCTGGTAGATTCTGACACTTTTGGGTGGGTCCTAATGAGTCTCTTTATTTTCACTCACAAAGTGTCAATTCCCTTCAAATAAGGTGCAAGAATGGAGGGTGCAATACCCAGACGGCAAGGATTGAGGCTATGTGCACACGTTCTGGATTTTTCACGTTCTTTTTCGCCATAAAAACACATCCATTAAGCATCATATTAATAGAATGCAATCCGCAATTTTTGTGCACATGTTGCAGGGGGGTTTTTTTCACAAAAAAAACGCATCACGGTAAAAAAACGCAACATGTTCATTAATTTTGCGGATTATTTGCGGATTTCCCGTTATTTAATGCATTGGGAAGTTCCGGAAAAAAAACATGAAAAATCCACATAAAAATGCACAAAAAATGTGAGAAAAACAAATGCGGAATTCCTGCGGAAAAAGTCCGGTTTTGTTAAGGAAATTTCTGCAAAGAATCCTGACGTGTGCACATAGCCTTAAAGCGAACCTGTCAGCAGGATTTTGCTAAGGAAACTACAGACACTGTCACTATGGAGTTGTTAAACTGATTAAAATGATACCTGGGGTGAAGAAATCCTTGGCCTGTGGACAGGTCTTTCCTTGGTTTCTCTGGCTTAAGGTACCTTCACATTAAGCGACGCTGCAGCGATAGCGACAACGATGCCGATCGCTGCAGCGTCGCTGTTTGATCGCTGGAGAGCTGTCACACAGACCGCTCTCCAGCGACCAACGATGCCGAGGCCCCCGGGTAACCAGGGTAAACATCGGGTTGCTAAGCGCAGGGCCGCGCTTAGTAACCCGATGTTTACCCTGGTTACCAGCGTAAAATGTAAAAAAAACAAACACTACATACTTACATTCGCGTCCCCCGGCGTCCGCTTCCTGCACTGACTGAGCGCCGGCCCTAACAGCAGAGCGGTGATGTCACCGCTGTGCTGTACTTTCACTTTACGGCGCTCAGTCAGTGTGGGAAGCGGACGCCGGGGGATGCGAAGGTGAGTATGTACTGTTTGGTTTTTTTTACATTTTACGCTGGTAACCAGGGTAAACATCAGGTTACTAAGCGCGGCCCTGCGCTTAGTAACCCGATGTTTACCCTGGTTACCAGTGTAAAACATCGCTGGTATCGTTGCTTTTGGTGTCAAACACGACGATACACGCCGGTCTGACGACCAAATAAAGTTCTGAACTTTGTTCAACGACCAGCGATATCACAGCAGGATCCTGATCGCTGCTGCGTGTCAAACTAAACGATATCGCTAACCAGGACGCTGCAACGTCACGGATCGCTAGCGATATCGTTTAGTGTGAAGGTACCTTTAGAGCAGGAAGATAAGACTCTGCCTACAGTCCCGCCCCGGAGGAGGAGGGGCATTTCATTAAATGAAAACGTCTAACAAGGATTACACAAGAACCACAAGACGGAATTCTTCACCCCAGGTAACATTTTAATCAGTTTAACACTGCCAACATGACAATGCCTGTAGTTTATATAGCAAAATCCTACTGAGAGGTTTGCTTTAACTAGATGATGTTCATAAGAGGCTGTCACTCCTGGGACTTGGTGTTCGAGGGGCCCAATATCATAAATTGTACCTGGTACCTGAAGGGCAAAGGCATAAATCTAGAGTTGAACAAACAGATTTGCAGAACACTTGTCCAGCAACCTCTTCAGTAGTCCATGGTCACCAGACCAGAGACCCATGATGCTTTCATCTTATGGACCTCTTCTGATTTGTACTCCCAGGGTAACAGTATCGTTATGGCCCAACGCACTCATGATGGCTCACTAATCAGAAAAGGCACTGGGGATTGCGGCAGGTAGGACGTCTCTGGACTGGTCCCGATGGACAGTAGACGCGGCCATTGGACCATAGCCCTGGGAATCTTTTTGCTCAACTGTACACACATGTCAAGGAAGAGGATCATTTTGTTCTTTGCACTGGTAGTTTCTGGTCCCCAGTTCAAATCTGTAAATGGACCACCTAAGTTGCGCCTCAGAAACCTCTTTATTGCTTTAGTGGATTTATGAGGCAAGCTACCCCAAATTTGCACACATTCCAAATCATGGCCCTTTACCTTTGCTGTGATCCAGTGCGTACAGTTCCTTTAGGCCAAGCTCGTTAAGAGATCTTGTGATATCCAGATGCTTTTGGGATTGATAATCTTGAAGTAACACTGTAGACCGGGGATCAAATTCACACTTTTGACAAATGGAGGGAATGAGATCCTCAAGTGGGAGAAACGGGCTGACTCTCATGACGGTCTTCTGAGTTCTTTTGTAGTTAATAACCACTCTTATAGTTTGCTGAAGGGGGGAAAAGAAAAAAAAATGATAAAAAAGTCATTCCTGACTCTATACATTTCCAGAAATTCAAGGTCTATATAATCTAATTGCTGGAGAACTTTCTTTAGAAACTAATGATCATTTGGAAGACGCACGACCATTAGAGCCGATCCCCAAAAGAACTTTACATCCTCAACCAATGGCAATATCATAGACCGTAAAAACACAGCTTAAAAAGCAACCAACAAACTAGGAAGTAGCACTCAATGCCAGGCAGCAGCTACAAAAGCTAACAATATCGGACACTTTACTGACTCTTACAAATTTGCATTTGTGCTGTGCACTTAAATACAGATACACTTCTACCTTTAGGGCAAATACAGAGATTATTTCCATGGTCAAATAGTCTATATAAAAAGTTCAGTATAACTTTGGAGGAAACAGGGAACTGATATTTACTGCAGATGCCAATACCGCTAAACAGGATTTAGTCTGTGAAAGTTGTTCCGTAAGCTCAAAATGGTCATACACCTTATGTAACGATTGGGCAAACAAGCTCTCTCACCCAAGTCCTAGATACACATGCACGCTCAGCTGAGTGTGCACGTGTCTTCATTGGGAAGATTGGAGTAAGCTGGTGCCAGACATTTCTGGAGAAAGCCTATCTCCCGGGTAAACAAAAGACTTTGTAATTCAACATACCTAAACATATTTTTTACCCTGTCGGAGGGCAGTCCGAAGACCCCCAGACTAAATAGATTGCTGGTGGGTTGGGATGGCTTTATTCTAATGTGTGGGGACCTTAAACTACGGCTTTGATGACGGACACAGAATTAAGTGATAAATGTCTGGGGGTCTCATGACAGCAACTGCCGCTAATCAGGATAGGTAGTAAGTGTAGATATTGGTTTATCCCCTATAACTTGGGCATTCTGGTATAGTAAATGTGGCAGCACATTTGGGTACATTATGTCTAAAATATGCAACATAAGCAAAATAGTGAAGCTATTTGTAGCCTGTGTGTTCATCATTTTACTAGCCACATTCAGCAGAAAACCACATGATGATTACCCTACGGCTCCCCACATGACTGTGGGCTAAAAAAAACACCACACGCAGATACAGTCAGCCTGAGCACTCACCTCCGGCACAATTGGACCAGGCTTTTTATTTTTCTCATCCAGATTTTTGGACTTGAGCACAACCCTCTCCACATCCAGCATGCCGATGGGTGTGTTGGGTTTAAACTTGAGTTGCGCGTTATCGGCCGAAATGAGATCTATCGTGTAGGCGGATGGGTTTAGCCGGTACTGTCCGCAGAGGAAGACAAGCAGGTCCATCATGGGTTTACTGCACAAGGACAAGAAGACACATGCAAACATGTAAATGTGCATAGTGCACAACACAGGACTTAAAGGGAATGTGTCAGAAAAATATGGATGATGTATAGAGGTACAAATTAAATATGAGGAAGTCAGAGAACTGATTTATAGAAATGGCAAACAGTATAATATTAGGTAACTGCTGAAAAATGGGCGCTCTTCTGCCGTAAGGAAAATTTAACTCTTCGGCTTTCATTAAAAGACTATTCTCTATGGCTATTACAACATGCTGGGAGTTGTAGTTCAGTTTAGTGACTAAATACTTACTTACTGTTCCAAACATACCGTAATTGTCTTGAACCAAAGACCCTAAAAACACCAACCTGCCATGAACAATGGTTGCTGCGAGTCTGTCCCCAGGAAGAACCACCTTTAGTTCAATGTCCCGATCAATATTTTCTTTTTGGTCCATGTTATAGTGGACGGCGTCTGCCGAATCAAATGACGGTGAATTGTCCGAGTACCTGGCTTCCCCAGGTGGAGGAGGAGCCTTGCCTTTGGCCTTTTTCCTGCAAAGACAAAAATACAATGTTGAGACATACCATGTACGGTAATATAAAATTGGACATACAGTAAATATTTGAAAAATTACATTGACAGTCAGAAGCTTCTCATCCAGCCAAATCAGATCTCGTGCTTTACACTACTGAAGGGCAAACACCTCGAAACACGTCTGCAAACAGTATCTGGTTTGACTTGTATTAAAGCTCATTAAAGGGTTAATATTGACTTTTAGGATTGCTGCTTCCAGTAGGTGGCCCAAGAGGGAAGCTCCTTCTAGCAGCAATCTTTTCTCATGAGGAATCTACACTCCTCATTGTTGAAATTGCAGCACCAAGAAAGAAAAGTTGTCAAATTATGGAAATCACAGGATGGATAGACATGCCCATGATATGCAACTGATGAATAATTGAAGTCAATTTAAAAAAATAAAAAACCATCTTCAATTATTCAGCATGGAGAATGAGCTCCACGTGCAGAAGTTCCTGCACTTACAGCTTTGGCTACCATCAATAAAAAGTTATAAATGGTTGTCTGAGGAATGGCACGCTGAATGCACTTAGGAAAAGCCGGATTACTCACCGGTAATGCTCTTTTAATGAGTCCACGACAGCACCCCACATGAGAGAGAGGGATCCGCCCATAGGAACAGGAAACCTACAGAATAAAAGGAGGCGGTCCCCTCTCCTCCTCAGTTTAGTTTACAGAGTATAAAAAGGGAACCGCAAAAGCTTTAGTATTAATTCTTATACAGCAAAATATCTTAAAAACTCTATACAACCATTATTTGTGAATTAAAGAAAGGGCTGTGCATAATCAGGGAGGGTTGTAAATGGGTGCTGTCGTGGACTCATTAAAAGAGCATTACCGGTGAGTAATCCGGCTTTTTACCCTTCGCCACGACAGCACCCCACATGAGAGACTTTCAGAGAGTCATTACTCGGGTGGGATTACTGTACTAAGCACAGCTCTACCAAAGGTCAAATCAGAAGATGAAGATAGATCAAGTCTATAATGGTTGTAAAAGGTAGAAGGTGTAGACCAAGTTGCGGCCTTACATATTAGATGGATCGGGACATCCGCTTGTTCCGCCCAGGAGGAAGCCATGGCTCGTGTTGAGTGCGCTTTAATACCCACTGGAGGAATCTCGCCTTTCGATGTATAGGCCAAGCAGATAGCATCTCTGATCCACCGAGATATGGTAGCTCTCGTGACCCCATGTCCTTTCTTGTGGCCCTGAAAGGAGATAAACAGAGCCCTACTCTCCCTCCATGCTTGACACCTTTCTATATAAGTCAGGATGGCTCTTCTGACATCTAAGGTGTGGAACTTCTGTTGTTCAGGGGTTACAGGAGAATCAAAGAAGGAAGGGAGAAATATTTCCTGTGACCTGTGGTAGGTGGATGCTACCTTAGGGAGGTATGAGGGGTCTGGTTTTAGGACTATTCGGTCATGGAATATCAGTAAGAATGGTGGGTCTACTGATAGGGCCTGGATGTCACTAACACGTCTGGCTGAGGTCAGAGCTACCAAGAGGGCTACCTTATATGTGAGGACATTTAGAGGTATAGAATCTAGAGGCTCAAATGGGGAGCTGGTTAAGGCCTCTAGCACTAGATTTAAATCCCACGGAGGTAGACGGGGAATATGTACTGGGTTACTGCGTTCACAAGACTTAATGAATCTGGAGACCCATCTATCAGCGGCTATATTATATCCATATAAGGCTCCTAACGCTGATATCTGGACTCTTAAGGTGTTCACTGATAGTCCTAATTCTCTACCTTTTTGTAGGAATTCTAGAATAGGTGTTATCGGAACCTGTTTAGTGAATGGTACTGTATGAAAGTCTAAGAATTTTTTCCATACCCTGCTATATATCAGGGTTGTAGATTTTTTCCTACTTAGTAGCAGGGTGTTTACTAGTTGTTCTGAGAAACCCCTTGAAGTTAATAATTGCCGCTCAAGTTCCACGCCGTCAAGTGAAGCCCTTTCACTTGCGGGTGGAAAAACGGCCCTTGGAACAGTAGTTCCTTGTCCAATGGAAGAATCCATGGATCGGATAGACACATGGTCTGGAGGCAGGAGAACCACGGTCTTTTTGGCCAGAAGGGTGCAATGAGGATTACCCTTGCTTGCTCCCTCCTGATCTTCCTGATCACTAGCGGAATTAGAGACATCGGAGGAAAGGCGTATGCCAGTTTGAAGTTCCAAGGATGGTGTAGAGAGTCCAGCATGTCTGGATGATCCATGGAGTTCAGAGAAGCGAATCTTTCTACCTGTCTGTTGCCTCTTGTGGCAAATAGATCTATCTGAGGCACTCCCCATGCTTTCGTTATTAGTCTGAACACGGCTCTGTTTAAGGACCATTCTCCCTGGCGTAGCTTGTTTCGGCTGAGGTAGTCCGCTTTGGTATTCTCTATTCCTCTGATGTGTAGGGCTGTTAGGGATGCAAGATGAGTCTCTGCAAATTGGAAGATATCCCCTGCGATGGTCATCAGACTTCCTGACCGTGTACCGCCCTGGCGGTTTACATAGGCCACTGTGGTGGAGTTGTCTGAGAAAACTCTTACATCTGCTCCTTGGATCTGTGGAAGAAAATAATTTAAGGCTTTCCCTACTGCTGTTAACTCTTTCCAATTTGACGAACATGATGATTCTGACTGATTCCAGGTATCCTGGACTACATCATCCTCCATATGTGCACCCCATCCCGTAGGGCTGGCGTCTGTAGTAATTATTTTGGATGGATCTATTATCCATGGTACACCCCCTGAAAGGTGTCCCATATCTAGCCACCAAGATAGAGATTCTATGACATCTCTAGAGAGAGTTAGTTTACTCTCTAGGTGTCCTTCCCGTCCCTGGGCTGACAGTACTTCGTACTGTAATTGGCGGGTATGGAATTGAGCCCATGGTACAGCCGGGATACATGAGGACAATGATCCCAGTAAGGACATAGCCTTCCTTAGTGTCATGTAGGGGTTTTTTATCGCTTCTGACACCTTTGACTGTATAGTCCTTTTCTTTGAATGCGGGAGGAAGCTTTTTTGACTTACTGAGTCTAGCTGGATCCCTAGAAACATTTGAGTAGTGTCTGGATTCAGCCTGGACTTTTCGAAGTTGATAATCCAGCCCAACTCCTGCAGGGATGAGATTGTGTTAGACAACCGCAATTTACATTGAGCCACAGAATTCCCTATTACTAGAAAGTCATCCAGGTAGGGTATTATTAAAGTGTCCCGTTGGCGTAAATGAGCCATTACCTCTAACATCACCTTTGTAAAAATGCGGGGGGCCATAGAAAGCCCAAATGGCATTGCTACATATTGGAAGTGACGAACCTGTCCCTCCAGGATGACCGCTACTCTTAGATACTGCTGGTGTTCGGCATGTATAGGAAGGTGATAGTAAGCATCTTTTAGGTCTATCCCGGCCATGACACACCTAGGGAACAAAAGCTTGATGGTAGAACTAATGGATTCCATTTTGAAAGTGTGGTTACGTAAAAAGGAATTTAGTTTTTTGAGGTTTATGATAGTTCTGAATGAACCATCTGGTTTATTGATCAAGAATAAAGGGGAATAGAACCCCCTCCCTTCTTGATCCCGGGGAACTTCTATCAATACTTTTTTAGATAGAAGCGATAGGATCTCTGATTCCAGAGCTTCTTGTTGTTGTTGACCTCTCGGAGATGTTACAATAAAAGAATCCCAAGGGATTCTATCAAATTCTAATTTTAATCCATTCCCAATAATGTCCAGAATCCAAGGACTAGATGTTATTAATTTCCATTTAGCAGCGAAATATTTCAATCTACCGCCCACTTCATAATTAACGGTACTTGTTACGTCTTGGGTTATAGGATCCGGAAAACAGAGCACCTTTTTGTTTTGGATCCTTTGCCTCCCAGCGCTCCCTTTGCTCAGTGGGTTTATTCCTGGTGAAGGGGCGTCTCCTGAAAGCTCTCCTGTAAGAGGGAAGGTACTGGTTAGGGAAGCCTTTCTTCCGCTCTCCTGCTTTATTTAAGAGCTCATCCAGAGCTTTCCCGAATAGGAACTCACCCTGGCAGGGGATCGCACAAAGTTTTGCTTTGGCCTGTGCGTCCCCTTTCCAGTTCTTCAACCAGAGTGCTCGCCGGGCTGTGTTTACTAGGCCGGCTGACCTGGCTGTTAGGCGTAGCGAATCCACCGAGGCATCGGCTAGGAATGCTACTGCATCTTTCATTAGAGGGATTTTCGACAGAATTGTATTTCTGGAAGCTCCACTTCTAATTTGTTCCTCCAGCTGCTCCGTCCATACTAGCAGTGACCTTGCAGTACAGGTGCTAGAGATGGCTGGTCTGAATGCCCCCGTATTAGCCTCCCATGACCTTTTAAGCAAGGCTTTTGCTTTCCGGTCTAACGGATCAGTTAGCGTCCCTGAGTCCTCCACAGGCAAGACCGACTGTTTAGAAGTTGAAGCCACTGCAGCATCAACTTTTGGTACCTTTTGCCAGGAATTAAGTTCTTCATCACTGAAGGGGTAGCGTCTTTTAGCAGAGGATGGTAAAAAACCTCTTGTATGTTGTTTCTCCCACTCTTTTTTAACCAGCTCCTTAATTGTGGGTATGGCGGGGAAGGACCTTCGTTTTCTTTGTCCTAACCCCGCGAACATGATGTCCTGCGCTGACTTCTTTCCCTTCTCATCTGGGCACCCCATCGTGCTCCTGACGGCTTTAATTAAACTGTCTACACTGCTATTTGGTAGACAAAGCCCTCCTTCATATTCCGATGAACTTGGCTGGGACTCCTCTTCATCAGAGGATTTTTGCACTACCTCTGACTCCGAGCTTACTGGAGATCGGGACCTGCTGGGCTGGCGGGTACTGGTGCTACTTGTATGGGCCAGACCTTGCATCTCTTCCCGAATTATGGCTCTAACGTCAGATGGAGTCATTACGTTTTCTTGCCGTAATGTCAGTACGATGCACTCTGCACATAACCTCTTAGTATATGAGTCCGGGAGGGGTTGCAAGCATAAGGCACATTCTCTGTGTTTGGTTTTATGTGTCCTTTTCTTAGTCTAGAGGAAGGGGATATAGGAGGAACATATATCAGCATATGGGAAGAGACTCTTTTAAAACTCACCCAGTGAAGCTGACAGGTACCGGTTCTGGAGGCGGATTCTTAGCTGAAAGACCTTTCTGTTTGGTGGCAGATCGCTTTTCCTGGGATCGATCTCCACTTTTAGTGCTGCTCCTGGCGCTTGTCTCCTTACTGGGAGACTGCTCTGTTGCAGACAAGTGCGCTACATCGGCCGGTGAAGCCATACTTACACACACCGGCCGACGCTAGTGCTGCACTTTTGAATCTGGCGCCGAATCTCCTGCCTCCCCGGACCCAACCCGGAAGTGCTCCAGCGACTTCCGGGTTAGACGCGCCGCTCCTCCTTACCATGCGGCGGCTGCTGGATAAGAAGCCGGCCGCTGAGCGCGCGCGTCCTCATGGATCCGGGCGGCCCAGCGGCACCGAACCCGGACCATGGCGATGAACAGACGAGGGGGGAGGCTGCAAACAGTGGCTCCCCCGCCGCTGCCTCTGGTACCGCAGCCCCTGCCGTTCCACCAGAGACTGACGCAGGCGGGTGCATGGCCCAGGAATCCTTTTTGGACTGCAGGTACTTCGGGGTTCCCATAGAAACAGGAAACCTAAACTGAGGAGGAGAGGGGACCGCCTCCTTTTATTCTGTAGGTTTCCTGTTCCTATGGGCGGATCCCTCTCTCTCATGTGGGGTGCTGTCGTGGCGAAGGGTAAAAAAATCATAAAGATGCGCTGCTGGCAGCTGCCTCTGTAATTGCCGACCAATGAGGTCTCAGATGTGTTCAATGGGAGATAAGTCCGGAGACGCTGCAGGCGATGGTTGCACATTTAGGCTTAACAGGCTGCGCACAATAGCACAAGCCACCTGCAGCCTGGCGTTGTCACGTCGAAAAACGACTCCTGGGACTCTTTGGAGAAATGGCCACATGACTGGATCCACGATTGATCCATTCTGTAATGCAAGTGAAATTCGACCTCACAGACCAACCCTAAAGAATCAATCAATGTCTACACAAAAACATCAGAAGGCGCATGCACAACAGTGGGCTATGCGCCAGATGTCTAGCAGGTGTTCCACTCACCTCATGTGAAAGTGTCACAAGAGCAGTTTTTCACACAGTCCAAGGCCAGGCGCAAGTTGTTTGTGCCACTGTGAACAACCTGCATGGTCTAAACATGCTACCATTGTCTGCAGCGGCTCTGGTCTTGTCCCCATGTCTGTATAACATTGGTCGGCCATTGCACTGGGAGCTGCCAGCAGTGGATCTTGATGATTTCCGTGCCCAAGTACATTCAATGAGACAGAACAATCCTCAGAGAACCATTAATAACCTCACTGATAGCAGACAAGGTGTGTAAGCGCAGGCATTTCTGCATCTGGTGTTCATACTTCATACTGAATAAAGCGAGATGTTTGGAAAAAAAATGTTGTTTCCATTGTTGAATCATTTACAGCTCATTACCATGGCTGTCAATCCAGTGATTTTCAGAATTCCACACATTTTCCTTCTTTTTTACCTGGTGTAAATACCGATGTTCTCCTGAATCCAGTGATGCTTTTCTTTTTTGTTCCCGCTCCTCTCCATTCCGGAGTTTTGGCCTTGTTTTTATCATTAGGTAAATCTAGTCTCTTTAAGCAACTGGGTGAGGTCCTCAAGAAACTCCCCCATGGGGAACAGTTGAAGAGAACAACCACTTGACTAACAAGACTACATTTACACGCAAGGAAGAGAGGTATATCTCAGGAATGAAGGGGTGCAGGAACAAAAAAAATACCACCAGACTCAGGAGAAAAGGACTTAGACCAGGTAAAGAAAAATTGCTTAATTACGGAAAAAAAAAAGTGTGTTAACTCATTCCTCTAAAGATATTTGTGAATATTTTTTGTTGTTTTTAAAGCAATCAACATCCATAAGAAAAACATAAAATTAATTAACATCTACAGGTACATTTCATGAACAGAAAGCAGCATAAAATCTAGAGAAAAAGCTTTGATTCCACTTTATGAACCCAAAATAGCAGATAACGGCGGAGGAATAACATTTTACAATGCCCTTTGGCTCGGGTTCACATGTTAGTAATTTGTGCACGGCAAAATTACTTGTTAGTTGAGGTTTAGGTCATGTTTAATGAAGGGAAGAAAAGGGGGAAGGAAAAAAAAACAAACCATCAAGTGATTTGGATCATTTCCAACCAAGTGGATGCGCTTCGAGTAAAGAGATCAGAATTTGTAATGTGATTTAAAGCAGTCACTTGATGTGCAGTGATCAGAAGCAAAGGGAACAACCACCCTTATAAATGGCATCTCTTAACCTCCGGGAAGAGGGATTTCATCTTTACGCAACACTTTGTCTCATGCAGTACAGCTGAGCAGTGCACAGCAGAATGGTTTTCTGGGCAATTGGCGGGAGTATAGGGAGCTGGACCCCCCCGATTTGCAAGATATATTCGGAAAGGAAAAGATATTAAAGAGGTTGTCCACGTCCTAGACAACCCAGTTTTACAACATAAGTACACCATAGTACAACATAGTACAACATAGTACAACATAGTACAACATAGTGACCTTCCTATTGGGCTGATGCACGCAGACTTCCCACGTACGAGTGTCAGACAAGCAAAATAAGTTAAAGGACAGCAACACAATAGTAGCCCCTGATTAGCTGTAGGGCTCACGTGGCATAGCAATGTCACACGAATTCCGGGAAAAACACGTCGCTGACATCCCTGGAAAGTTGCCGATGCAGGAGGTGAGTTTGTGTCATTAGAAAAAAAAATAAAAAATGCAGAGACAGTAGGATATGAAACCCATTCATTTTTGTGATTTTCCTAAGTAAGTGCTAAAGTAAACAATGTCCTACCAATGTGCTAAGTAAACAATGCCCGACCAATGCAAGTTTCCTCTGCTGTTTTTACATTTGCAATTGTGCATTTGTTCATGATCTCATATAACCTTAGTTCATGGTTGCACTTCATACAGGAATCCAGCTTTTTTCGTTCAGAATGGTCACTATAATTTTCAGACGTACAAAAAAATAAAAAAAATTCTCCTAAATAATCTGATCAAATTGGCCTTTTTTTAATCCCCAAAAAAGTTTTATGGTGTCACATACGTCTTGCATTGATGGCCTTATACCTTGTACCGTTCATGTTTACAAGGTGGAAACAAAGCTGAATTTTATGATCCTCTTTGTTTGTTTGTTTTACTACCAAAAGATCAGGTTTTGGCTACAGAAAAAAAAACAGTACAAAAGCAATGTGTGAACATAGCCGAAATATTTTTCCAAATTAACAAAAGAATGGTTTGTCAGAAGATCAAAGTTTTGGAAAAGCCCACTCATGAATTCTATTGATAATCTGTGTATGACCTGAAGAGGATGCTATACACAGATATAAAGATACTGCAAGGAAGAGTGGGAAAAGATTGCCAATTCTAGATGTGCCATGCCGATAGACTCCGACTAAAAAAAGACTGAATGCTTCAAAGCAGACTTAAAAAAAAGTATTTGTTTATTTATGCAACAACATCATTTTAGTTCTTAAGCTTGCCTTTTTCACCTGAAAAGATTTCAGTTTATTTTTCGATTGAATTGTACAGATCATAGGTGCCATTAAAAGTGGAAAAAGTACTGAAATGACTTTCGTTTTTTACAGGACAAAAACCTGGCATTTTAAAAGGGGCGTGTAGACTTTATATTCGCTGTATACACAAATGCAAAATTGCAAACCTGCTGTCAAAAGAGGAAAAAAACAGCCCAAAGAGGAAGAAAAAAACCTCCCATTATTTTGTAAGTACTGGAATAATACTGTGCAGTGTTCCCGACACCTTGTAAAACCACAATACACCTTCAGGCAATTGGCAGGATCAGAAATCCGGTTTCTTTGACTTGATCCCCAATAGTCCTGCTTGATTTCCTTCCTGAAAACAAAAGTCCTCTTTTGTCTCAAAGCTACCGTAGACATTCATTTTAGCAGAGCTCCAATACACGTCTACGGCCATTCAGGTCTATAGCCTAGTGGTTATATCTATATACCTCTGTTCATTGCACACAAAGGCGGCAAGCCCAGAGATAATACCCTGCAACCGGATCTGAAACGGATTCCTTTAAGCCTCTTGTAGCCACTGATAGTATAGGACGCCTTTTTCCTGGCATAATGGAGGTGAAAGGCATGATCCTTATAGAGCCACAAACAAGCTACAAAGCACGATGTTGCGCTACATGTCGCCTATGTGCACTATTTCTCTTCAGCACCACCGCAGGAGAAATGAAGAATTACACTGCGCTTATTTACATCAAGGGACCGGAATAAACCAGGACAGAACTGAGCGAGAGAAGCTCTTCATCACTGCTCGCCACTATAACAGTATCCAGAACAGAGACAGTCACTCTCTATTATCCACGAATTACCCAATACACTACATAAAAGAAATGACTTTTGTAAGCCAGACAACCCCTATAAAATCCCTTTTAGCTGTGTTACTTCCCATAGTACTAGGTATCTATAACTGCTTTTATGGTGAAATAATAGTATTCTGTGAACTCAGCCAGAAAGTGCAATGATAGGCAAAGAAATTACATTTTTTTTTGTCTTTTTACAATGAGGCACTACATGTATGTATAGGCCCTTCTTCAGTAATAAAGCATTTAAAAGGGTGGTCGGAAGTTCACAGTGATTTTCCTCCTGAATTCCTATCTATTTAATGCCATAATATAAACTATTTTCTAATATACTTGAATTAAAATTATCTACCCTTCCCTAATAACACTTGTCACGATAATGTGAATATGCCATGCTTGAGTATCTACCTAACATTACAAGACACATGCTGCGGGCCATTCCGACCCCCCCTCTTCTCACTCTGCCTGTTGTCTGTGTGTGTGCAATCCAAAACCCCTCATTTTCCCTCCCACCAAAAGAATTTTTATAGCTCTATGCTGGGCAGACAATTCTCCCTAGACTCCTCATTCCCCCCTCCCATCGAATACTGGCCAAAACTGGTACTTTCTTTGTTGAGATTATTTGTTCTATTAATGTGATATATAGTGGCACCGATCCGGGCTAGGGATATAAGAATTATACATTCCACATGTTCATCGATAGAGCTATCACTCACTGAAAGCGCTAGTAGCTAAACGCAACTAGTGCAAAGAATAGATTTCTCCTTAAGCGGTTCATGTACATGTAAGTACGCCGTGCTTACACTTAAAAGAATAGCCCTGACGTGTCGCACCTTGTGATCCAGGTGTATTCCGGATACAAGATTTCTACAACGAGCTAGGCATAAAAAAGTTTTCCTAAGGCTAAGTAAAGGTAAGGTTTCAGCCCCTAAGGGTATGTGTCCACGTTCAGGAAACGCTGCGTTTTTGACGCTGCGTTTTTCCGCAGCGTCAAAAACGCAGCGTCCAGATGTTACAGCATAGTGGAGGGGATTTCATTTAATCCCGACTCCACTATGCGTTAAAAAACGCATGCATTTTTGCCGCGAAAACGCATGCGCGGTGCGTTTTTTCAAAACGCAGCATGTTGCTACAATGAGCAAAACACGCAGGCACACCGCAGGTGACCTGCCAGTGACCTCAGGTGCAGTTTTGGGCAGGATTTTACTTGCATAAAATCCTGACCAAAGCCTGAAGCAAGCCTGAACGTGGACACATACCCTAAGTGATGTCACCGCAAGGGGAGTGCCTGGAGGCTAAGAAACAAGTAGTGAAGCGAGCAGTCTTCTGAAGTAATTTGTCCGGGATCCAGCTGCTGTACAGATGCCTGATATGCATCTTGATGTGTCCCCTGAGCACATGGGCAACCAGGAGATGAAATGATCTGAATGCTATGTGTTTTTTGAACTTTAATCCCATTTTATTTGTAATTGTATTGTACACATGATTGTGTCTTGTTTATAATATCTTTTTTATACCTTGTAAACACTGCCTACCTTTTTTTTGGGAGTAAAATATAAAATTACTAGCTTGTCTCTCCATGCTCTAAATGAACTGTTGCGTCTTCTGAAGTGAATTACGCTACTGATTGGGTTGGTTCCGGACCAGTCAATACTTTGAAAATCGGAGCTGGTGGCAGCATATTTTGTTCTGTGCAATCGGGCGTCTTTTCAGCGACCGGCGGCGTTAATAATTACCGTTCCCGCCTGTGTGGGAGTAGTTATATCACCCTCGCTGCAGCGTGCCACATAGCAGGCAGCCTTTCTGGCGACTAATTACCCTAGGTGCAGTACCCTGACTGACCTGAGGGTAAGGGAGGTGCCAGAGAGCCGCAAGTTCCAAACCGGAACTGGGAAGTGGGATATAGATAAATCCCCTTCAGAAGGAACCAGGGGCAACCAAACAACTCTGCTTCGTGACAAATTGGTGTGAGTGGTGGGGATGATAAAGGTATCTTCCCCGTGAAGAGTGACAGATTGGTGGGATCCCGGTGGGATCCATGACAACACTAACTGCATTTCTATATTTTTCTCCCCACTTCCTTTTTGATGACGATTCGCTTGAAAATCCCAGTTATTGCTGGGATACTGAAATGAAGCGTCATCAGGGGCAGTGGCTGCAGTCACTGGAGCAGCCTATGCTCCCTCCTTGAAACAAAGCGTCATCAGTGACTGGGCTAGTCCTTGCATGCTGTGCACAATGACAGCGCACTCATTGTTACCTGCTCAGATTAGCAGTAAGGAGAAGGCAATAGAGCACATGGTAAGAATACCCAGCATGCAGAGACCAACACAGTCACTGGTCTCTGCACGTTGGGTATTCTGACAAGGCTCTGTTGTCAGCTCATTACCGCTGATCTTAACCGGAAACAGAGAGTGCACTGTCATTGTGCAGATCGCACAGTGCACATCACATACAAACTAGCCCAGCTCTGAAACAAGCGTCACTGATGACGCTTCATTTTAAGTGGGGGAAGGTGCTGTAGCAGTCCTTATGACACTTCATTTGTGTATCACAGTGTGCAGTGGCATTCTCAAACGAAGTGTCATCAGAAAGGAAGTGAAAAAAAAAATAAATAGCAAAGCATTTAGGTATTGTACATAGGGAATTTATAATTCAAGTATATTGGAAATTAGTTTAATTATGCCTCTAAATAAATAAGCATTTACGAGGAAAATCACTTTGGACTTCAGACCATCCATTTATCACAACCGTTCACCTTGGCACTGAAAAATGACCACATATTTTTCAATGTATAGTCACCCTACTTGGTGCCCTCTGTTGTCTCCTCTGCTAGGACAGACGTTCCGATCCTCCTGTATGCAGGATGGCCACTGCAGAGGCAAAGGGGAACACAGTGGTAAATTAAATCTAGGTCTTACCTGCCATTCCTGTGCTGTATAGGCAGGGTTCAGACTTACCACTGCTCCCTATATCCTACTGTGGTGGCCATCTCAGATGCGGAAGTACCGGAACGTTGGTCTCAGCAGAGGAGGCATAGGGCAACCAGTAGGGTGATTATTCACGACAAATGCATAGTCCCTATTCAGTTCCAGGTTAGAAGGCCGCATTAAGGCTCATCTTCATTAATATAATAGATACAACCCGTCTCCAATAGAAGAAAAAAAAAAAAAAAAAAGGTACAGATGTGTATACTGTGTTCATTTATACTCTATTGACATACTCGCCTACATTATTACAACACATACATAGACAGGCCCATATTACATACACACAATACATTAATTTATATATACATAGACGGACCAACTAGAGTCTATCAGAAAAAAACCTGACATTGTAATAGGGATGTGTAGACTTTTTATATCCACTGTACACACACAGGTCTATCTGCACTAAAACAATACACATGTACATACAAACATACATAAATACACAGGTCCAAAGTTATTTATACCATACACACATATATATGCCTAACATTTATAAAGATACATTTATTGACCGGTCCGGTCCATCTTCATTTATGCACTGCATAGACACACAGATCCATTTTCACTAATACATTACACACAGATCGACACACAGATCGACACACAGATCGACACACAGATCGACACACAGATCTTCACAGGGGCGACATGCCACTGGTGCAGCCAGGGTCTAAGAGGTAAGGGGGCCCATATACTGTTCTAGAACATTTGTCCGCCCCTGCGTCTCTACTTGCGCGCAAATACATAGATAGTACACCATATTCATTTATACATTACACAGACGGCATAAGTGAGACAAATAAGGTTATTATAAATCAAATTACAAATATATACTAAGGCAATAGGATGGGAAAGGTTTTCCTGAGAACCACATAAAAACAACAGACACTGACAGCTTTCCAAAAGATCAATTGAAGAAGGATGATTTTTAATGTTCAAAAGCCAAGTTCTTATAAGAAAAAAAAAACAAAAAAAAAAAAAACACAACACATCACATGGTTGAAATCTGTCTCGACTCTCACTTATAGACTATCTGCGGGCATTTTAAATCCCACGTTTTACCACTTAAAGCACTAGTAAAAATAAAAAAATATATATATAAAATTCGAATTGAAAACATATTGTGATCCGGCTCGCGGTTTATATAGATGGTTAAATGGTGCCTACTTTACAATCATAAAAATATTTTGCATTCCAGTTAAAATGTACCAAGACCAAAGTACAGTAGACGCGACACTGAGTCACATGGCCCTACGCTGCGTGAGCCTAACACTTTTCCTTTTATATTGGTCTAAATTTATACCATTAAGTTGACGCCATCGCCCTCAGCAGACTTGCAAAATAAAGCTTGCTAGAATGCTACAGCCTGGCAGAACCTTGCCTTATATGTACTAGATTAAAGGTTTCTAAAATATGAAAATAGTAACAGTATGGAGACCTTTGAATACAAGAAAGCACATTTTAGGGCATGATCACATCACAGAAGACAGACGCTACCGAACATCATAGTGAACCCATTGTTAAATTGTGACTTAAGAACATGTCATTCTCAGGGAATGCTATAGATATTCAGAGCCCTATATTCAGGGGTTAAAAATGTTTTATGTTGAACTGGACATATAAGATAATAGTGACTGCAGAGCAGAATAAAATGTTTTGTTTTTTTTTTTTTTGGTCTCTCTATTGTGGAGATATTAGCAATCAAAACAGGCAGCAATAGTAAAGAGCGGACGTAATCAGATAAGGTATTATCCGAGCATGCTTGTGTGTGAACACAGTGTCTTCGGCGTGCTCGAAAAATATGTTTGAGTCCCCGCGGCTGCATGTCTCGCGGCTGCAAAACAGCTGAAAGACATGCAGGTGCTTGAATTCGAATATACGGTAATCTTCAACCAAGCCGAAGTCGCTCGGTTAGTACTCGAGCATGCTAGGATAATACCTTACTAGGCAGCAACACTCAAAAAGAAAGAACACCCCCCCACATTAGCTTAGAGCTGGTTTCTTAGTGTGTGAGATGTATTACAGACAGCTTTGATTTCCTGGTTTAACATTCTGTATGATTAGAACACTGATGACTCACAACTTTCATATAAAGTTCCTGTAGGGGATGGGCAGCACAGCTGAGTTTAGCTGTTTCACATTACAAACTGTTCTATGAGCTTTTCTCCTTTCATAGTACAGTCATCTCTGCTGTACTGTCTCTCTCCCCACACTGCCTTTCTGGGGATGTGTACTAATCACACGAATGTATGTTGTGCTCAGGAAAACCTGTAATCACTCTGAAGTGAGATCAGAGCAGGCAGTCATTACATCTCACACAGGAGTAAACCAAAACAGATGTAATGACAGCCTGCTCTGATCTCACTGCAGAGCAACTACAAGTTGTACACAACAGTCATAAGTGTGATACTGACACATCTTTGGACAAGAAGTGTGCGGCAGGGGCAGTACGGAAAAGTTGACCATGCTGTGGGAGGAGAATTGCTAATAGGGTTTGCAATGTGACACAGCTAAACCCAGCTGTGCTGTCCTTACCCTCAAAATGGACCTTGTATGAAAGGTCGAAGTGATCTGTGCTCCCATCATGCAGGATCATCAGAGCTATCTGTAATGCATCACACACATTGAGAAACTGTCTCTAGGCTATAGTGGTGGCGGCGAGTTCTTCTCTTCCCTGAGTGTAGCTGCCTGCTATATGATTTGTCAGCATCATACAGGGAGAAGTACAAGTTCCCAATGAAAACTGTCTGATAACACCCACTTTGAACTTAAAAATTAACTCATTGACTGCCAAATACTTTCATTACTAAATATGTCCACAAAAGGAGGCCAAATAAAAAAAAAATATATTATATATATATATATATATATATATATATATATATATATATATATATATATATATATATATATTTATTCCACTCTGCAGCCACTGATAAATCACGTGTCCACTTCAACAAGAAAGATTTGGTGAAAGATCAACGCCTTAATTATTTGCAAAGAGGACAAAAAAATATATCATACTGTGTATGCAGCTCCTATGCAAACCGGTGTGTCTTCATGGTTATAGATTACAAAGAAACTTTGTGTAGTCTCATCGTGCAGTCATATTCCCTAACGTCCTTTACTACAACCTAACATACTGTATATCCAATAGGTTAAGAGAAGTAGGGAACATATTTCAAGAACTACAGAATCAGACTACACGGGGTATAATATAATATTTTTGTGCATCTGATCGACAATGTTGAAGATAATTATTTAATCTAGGGTGGCACTTGATCACATGTAACTCGTGCCAAGACTTTATTATATCCCTTTGGTAACGAAAAAGTCACAAAACTTACTGTATGTTGCACGTCACCATTCTACTGCAATTACAAAGCAACAATATTGTAAAGTAATCATATGTAAAAAAAAATAACTGTCATTAATTTGTATCAAAATATGTCACAAATTGTACTTTTCTCAAAATTAGTGACTTTTTGCTCTTTTGCACCAGCCCTGACGCAAGTACAAAAAAAAAAAAAAAAAATTTGCATCATGGACCCGAAAGGGAAAAAAAAAAAAAAAAGGAAACTTTTTTGTACATGTGCCGTCACTGTGTTATAATTAATGAAAATTACATCCAAGAGCAGATGATGAGCTTAGAAAAAAAAATTGTTTGAGTGTAATCACATGCCCACATTGCCCTTTGACTTCCTGCAGTTTCACATCTATCACATGAAAACAGATTTATTTTTTATTTTTTTTAAATGTGGAGTTCAACTTCTTGTATAACTTCTTTAGCATTAGAAATATTGTAGCAGCTCATCTTTCAATATTCCCTGTTATAAGTGGACAATATTTCAGAAACACTTTCTTGCCAAGTAAAAAACAAAAGGAGCAAAAATAGTTAAAATAAAAGGGTTAAAAAAAAAAAAAAAAGTCTATGCATTAGGGTGAGGTCATGGCGGCAGAAAAAATAACATTTGAAGAAATATTAGTCAGGAATGTCACTCCAGACTGACTGTCTTTTAAGAACAACAGGGGGAAATGGTGGAGAAAGTTTTCCCCCCCGAGATAGCGTTATCCCAGCAAAGTTCACACAAACTGAAAGAAAAGACACAACTAATTGAATCTAATACAACTCCCTGCTTATTTTAGGAAACTTTTGTTTAGAAATGTTAAAATGGGCGTCCTCTGAATCACTCCTATTATTTGAAGTTATTTTTAGACGGGAAGAAAAAAAAACAAAAACTAAAAGATGCAAAGCAAGTTTAAAAAAGGATGTGTGAAATCTGTTCTGAAAGATGGTGATAAGTGCTGAAATGGAGAGGAAAAAAAAAAAAAGCGGGACTCGTCAGAGCTCAGAAAACTAATATTCTTGTCCAAGTACATAGGTGTACACAAGGGCCTCTGTATTTTAGGACAGTTTTACACATAGGCGTTATAAGGTCCAGATTGAGGCCACAGCTTCCAGACACAAACACAACCTTGTGATTCTAAGTGCATGTTATGTAAAACCTTGGGAGAGATCACCTGGTAAAATGTGGCGAGGAGTGGGGGGGGGGAAAGAAGAAGAAGAGGGACGGGAACCAAAATACGGTAAGTGGACAGGAACAAAAAAAAAAAAAAGAGGGACGGAATAAGAGGGCCAGAAAATTGAAAGGAAAAGGAAAAAAAATAGGAACAGAGAGAGTTGGAATGTAACTGAAAGAGAAAAAACAGGGAAGGCAAATATAAAAGGGAAAATAAATTCTTTGTTTACTTTATTTTTTAAATCACTTGTTTTTATTGATTTTTGTTCAAGAAATATCAAAACATCAAATAAAAAAAAAAAGAAAAAGGAATTAGTTTTTTTTGGGGGGAGGTCATCAGAAAAAAAAAAAAAATTAAGGCATTTTTCATTAGTGGCCTTACCGAAGTCACAAAAAAGTATAGATTTTGTAAGAAAAACCAGAGTCAAGAAATTTTGTAGTGAGTGTAGACATTGACTTCCTTAAAGGGAAGGAGCCACCAGTTTTCTTGTAGTTTGTTTTTTTGTGAAATTAAGCTTAAAATAGTAAATAAAATGTATTAATGCAATGTTTGCACTGTTTGCAAACATTTCTATATGAAAAATATTATATATTTTCTTACAAATATATATATTGACCACTAGGGGGAGCATTTTCCGTTTTAGACCTCAAGCAGCTATAGTAAGACTTACCAGCTTTACTGTTAGCTGGAAAATCTGGGCAGTAACTGCTGACATCAGCATTTCCCTCCCCTTTTGGGTGGTCTAATATCCCTGGGGCAGAATGAAGAGCAGCATCACAGGGCAGCGCCATTTTGTGTGTGACTGCCCTGTGATCTGCTATCACCAGCAGTTAGTGCATCAGAAGCACAGTTAGTTTATGTGATGTGTATGGAGCAGCATTGTCTGTGCAGAGCTGTCTGTGACTCATCCCTCAGTAATAAGAAGGAGCTCCAGGTCTGCAGTGAATGGCCAGGCATTGTGGAGGGAGGGGAGAGATACATTGTATCAGGTGTCACCTCCTCTCTGCAGGCTGGGAATGCAGCTTAATGGCGTGAATGGAGCTCCTGTGATAGAGAGTAAGTGGAGCTGGGCAGAGAGCACTGGGCTATAATAAAATGGCTGCTAGTCACACCTACAGCAGTGAGTTGTGCAGCCCACAGAGGCGTGCCCAGCTCACTGCTAACGCCTCTCCAATATTATAGATAGGGTCCTCGCCGGTCTATTATCTCCTATGTCCATGGGGTGCTGTAAAATGACACTGTTAGTGCCCTGCTACTGCTGCAAAACCAAGATGTCAGCCCCCAGTTCCTTCTTTAAACACATATAACACACGAAATCTGTTTCACATGCATTTAAAACTTGGTTATAGCAGCATGTTATGCTACATTACAGTGATTTATTAATGATCTACAAACGCGGTACCTTACCTTTAAGGTTTCAATGGTTACAAAATTGATTGTCTCTACCAAAATGTAGTCCTCAAACAAAAGGTGTAAAGAAAAGCTCTAGACGACGGCCCCAGTTGAGAATCTGTTACATGATCTCCCACCCATCATGACCCCCTCATAACTCGAGAGTAGTCTTATCTGGAAGAAGGGCATTTTTTATTATTATTATTTTTTTATATATTACCATTAATTCCATGGTGCTGTACATGAGAAAGAGGATATGTACCGGTTTATAGATATTGTTTACAGTAAACGAATTTACAATGACAGACTGGTACAGAGGGGCGAGGATCTTGTCCTTGCGGACTTACATTCTATGGGCATTTGGACCCTCTTAGGCTCCCAGGACCAGATATTGCCCCAGAACCAAAGCTATACTCAGGGTGCACTGTTTATTATAGTCTCATCCACAGGAATGGGATATGGTTCCTTATAGATACCGGTATATTCCATGACAAACATGTGACGCATTCACCTCCCGCCAAAAAAACCTCTACTCATACATTCGCCTTTTTCATTCATATTATATACAATAAAAAAATATGATACTATTCTGATCCCAAAGAGCGTTTCTGTGTCATTACACAAAGTTTCATCTGCAAGTTTTCTTTGAGCACAAGGCTGTCGCTGGAGATTCTCCACATGACATAGCTCGAGTACGTCCAGTGAATCTACTTTATTAGGTCTTGGAGAAGGAAACATTCATTTCAGCCTTTAAGAAATCTCTTACCTCCAGCAGAGCAGCTTCCATACTTTGCCCTTCATCTGATCACAGTCCTCGTCTGCACCCTCCGGTTGGCACCTTTCTAGCAGCGGCGATGTTGGACGGCGTAGTTTTATATATGTCTCTACCTTCTTCCACAACCAGCAGCAGATCTGCGAGGAAAGACTAATCCTCCTCACTGAGCGCACAGGTTCTTAAGAAGCTTTAATAATATGCCTTGTACGCACTTGTCAACTTTTCTCATGGCTGGAATTCAGTCATGCAAACCTGACGACCATTCTTATCGAGATTTTTAGATTTTATAACGAGGGACATAAAAAAAAAAATTGCACATTAACGTACATTACAGATTACCAGAGTCGATTTCTAAAAGTGGGTTCATCCCTACGATACTTCTATTGTTACAAGTAATATGAAATCTTAGAAATTTTATGGGTTCTTGAAGATGAAATGAGCAATGGTGGAAGAAGTGTGGAGCACCGCACTAGATTTACTACCCATTGGGGAAACCATCTCCTTAGGTTAGGCCTAAAATTTTGCCATAAAAATAGCATCCAAATTGCAGGCAAGTCGCATGCAACCTGCAATGAAGTCTATGGCCAGCGATCCACATGCAACTTGCAACCAGCAAAAGAAAACACAACATATTTGGAAACAGTTGAGACTGCGCTACAGTCAGTTTCAAAGTACCACCGTAGGGTAGGAGCGGTCTTTAGATCCAGTGTCACAAGGCGATACTGCAATCTCAGTACTGCGATCTCAGTGCTGCACAACACATGACACAGTATAGATCTAGCCTTACTGGACGTAGGAATAAAAATAATACATTTCTATGGGCTGAAAGCCTTTAAAGTCAAAAGAGCATTTATGCTCAATGGGCTCCTAACACAACGATGGAAGTCTCTCAGAGACAAATCATAGTAATGGGGGGATGTCCACCAGCAAACCTGGCTTGTATACCATCCCAACACTACTACAAAGGGCTTGTCCTTGGGCTTGTCAAGCATAAATAGGTGTCTAGCCAAAACCATGATGGGAAAGACAGGACAACCTGTTTATGGCTATGTTCACACGGTGCGGTTTTTGCTGCGGATCCGCAGCGGAATTGCACTGCGGATCCGCAGCAGTTTTCCATGTAGGTTACAGTACAATGTAACCCAATGGAAAAAAGGACCCGCTGTGCCGACGATCCTTTTTTCCACAGGCAAATCCGCAGCGGTTTTGCCTGCAGAAAAAAGAAGTACCATGTCAATTCTTTCTGCAGATTCCGCTGCGGGTTTCCAGCAGCACCAATAGGAAACTGCATTTGGAAACCCGCAGTGGAATCCGCAGAAGAAAAAGGATCAAAAACCGCAGCTAAAATCAGCGCTGAATTTAGCTGCGGTTTTTCAAAACAGGACCTGAAAAAAAAAGGATGAAAAAAAGGAACGTGTGAACGTAGCCTAAGGATATGGTTAGATGGTCGTAGATTCTCTCATCCGAGAGATTGGGCCGATTGCAAATGACCCTCCGATCAAACTCTGATCAGAGCATCAGCATAGGGCTATCAGATTCTCTCGGATAAAAGAATCAGGGCACACTGTGAGCAGTAGACGGATAACAACTTTCTTCCATCTTCTCCGTGAGTTTGCGGAAACGGGACTGCACTGAGATGTAACCCAAGTGCAGTCCGATCATTTATACGCACCCATAGACTTGAAATTAGTAAAGTGGCATTTGATTTCAAAGAGAAATTAAAATGTGCTGTGATTTATTTTATTTTTTTTTCACAGATTCTGTCAGCACTGTCCCATAGAATAAAACTGGTCCGAGTGCTAAAAAAAAAATAAAAAAATCAGACATCACTAGTGATGAGCAAACGTCCTCGGATAAAGTGTTAACTTAGCATGCTCAGGTGTAATATGAGCACTCCCAGATGCTCGTAAATTACGTTTGAGTCCCTGCGGTTGCATGATTTGGGGATGTTAGAAAGCCTGAACACATGTGGGGATTTCCTAACCAACAGGCAATCCTGCATTTGTTCAGGCTGTAATATACAAGCACTCCCGAAATACTCGTATAGCACGTTATCCGAGCACGTTCGCTCATCAATAGATAGCACTCATCTGATGCATATGCTGGGGTGAGCGAGCCATGAGGCTTTAAAAATATCTGTGCAATCGCCTAATAATTCTCTTATTGAGAAATTTCTACTCGCCAGATTCACTCAACAGATATGATCCAAATTAATTCTGTCTGAATCAAAAGTGCCCCCAAAAAAGTGTGTATTATTTTCCGAGGTCTCTCCTGACCCTAAGGCCTCTTTCACACTTCAGTTGTTTGACGTCAGTCTAAAACCGTCATTTTCCTCAAAAAACGGATCCGTTTTTTTTTTTGACGGATCCGTTTTTTCCCCCATAGACTTGCATTAGCGACGGATTGTGACGGATGGTCGTCCGTTCCATCCGTCATGCGACGGATCCGTCAAAATTTAGCGGATGTCATCTAGACATTGACGTTCATCTAGACGTTTTTTGTCTCCGTTGAAATGGCGGATCGCGACGGATCCGTCGCGTCCGTCATTTCATAGAATGGCCACCTATGGGCGACGGATCCGTCGCGATCCGTTTTTTGGCGGATCCGTCGCCCCAATCCGTTTTTTCAAGTTTTTTCAATTGCGCATGCTCCAAAAAGTATATACAACCCCCGAGTAACGGATCCGTCAAAAAAACGGATCCGTTACATCCGTTTTTTCAACAATTGTGACGGATCCGTCGATCCGTCACTTTGTCGGAAGTGACTGACGCCAAACGACTGAAGTGTGAAAGAGGCCTAAACTGCCCCCATCGCAAATTTTCAGAGCATTCTCTTCAGCTGACTGCTCACTGTACATATTATCTGCAAGTAAATTGAACTGCGGTACAGATTCTTAAAAATCATATCAATTCTTTGTAAGGATTCAATGAGAATGTCACACACTGCACCAAATCTGCAGAAAACTTCACGTGCAAAACTCAGCACATACACGATGCTTAAAAATCTACATTCAACGAGTGACCTTAGCCTTAGGCTACGTGCGCACATTGAGTATTTGGTCAGTTTTTTACCTCAGTATTTGTAAGCCAAAACCAGGAGCGGAACAATCAGAGGAAAAGTATAATAGAAACCCGTCACCACTTCTGTATTTATCACCCACTCCTGGTTTTGGCTTACAAATACTGAGGTAAAATACTGACCAAATACTGAACGTGTGAACGTGGCCTTACAGCCCAGCCAGTAGAAGTGTACATTAAAAGTGTATTCACAAGTGGCAAATTTATCACAGAAATTACTACAACTGTTCAGGTCATATTGCAGAAATCCATCTGCTTCCCTTCACCCCTCCTCGACCACAGATTAAGGCTGGTATCACACATCTGACACTCACGATCCAAGTATGAACAGACTTTCTGCAGGTGTCAATACTTGAACTGAAAAACTCATAAGGAAATACAAGGCTGCCTAAAATATAAGAGTCAGGAGACGCACGACCAGTCCATACGCGGACTGTGTGTGATACCTGCCTTACATGTATGGTAGTGATAAGCGAACATGCAGGGATAAGGTGTTATCTGAGCATGCTCGTGTACTAACAGAGTGCGTGTTCGAGTTCCCGTGGCTGCATGTCTCACGCCTGTTAAGTCACAGTGTTGCAGGGATTATCAGTTTGTTAGGCTATGTGCACATGATGCGGATTTTGCTGTGGATCCGCAGCTGCGGGTCCACAGCAGTTTCCCATGAGTTTACAGTACAATGTAAACCTATGGGAAACCAAAAACACTGTGCCCATGCTGCGGAAATGCAGCAGTTTACATTCCGCAGCATGTCAATTCTTTATGCGGAATTCGCAGCGGTTTTACACATGCTCCATAATAGAAAACCGCAGGTGTAAAACCGCAGTGGAATCCGCACAAAAACTGCAGTAAATCCGCAGGAAAAATGCAGTGTTTTTGCCCTGCGGATTTATCAAATCCGCTGCGGAAAAATCCACAGAGGACCATTCTAAGTGTGCACATAGCCTTAAGCAATCCCTACATTTGTTGCGGCTGTCAAATAGCCGCAAAACATGCAGGCGCGGGCACTCAAACAATTTTCGAGCACACGAGCATGCTCAGATAACACCCAGCACGTTCATTCATCCTTAATGTATGGTCAATGGCTCATCCAGAAGAACGTATAAATTGGATGTCCAATCTCTGATTTTTGATCGGTTAGCATACAGACAGTGCACTGACCCAAAAGACCTGTTTAAATTAATGATTTTTGTCTCGGTCGGTCCGACCATCCATGAAGAAGAAAAAATAAAAAAATAAAAAATCACAGCGTGCTCTACTTTTCTGCATATCAGATGAGACTCACCCATTCAAGTCTATGGGTGCATAAAAATAAAAAAAATAAAAAAGCAGATCCAACACAGAACCAGAGCATCTGATTTTTACGGACACATTTCTATAAACCCAGTAAACTGATTTTCTAATGTAGAAGCATTAACATGGATCACACACAGACAAAGATCATCAGTTTTCTGGATGAAACTTTTTTAAAATTTTCTCATCCGCAGGCTTAGATCCCATGATGAGTATTTGGTACTTTTTTTGGCTAAGTACTCTGTGCAATAAAAATGTAGCATACTACAGTTCCAGCAAAAGCATATGACATTCAAATAAATCTCATGAAGTGTATAAAAAGAGGAAAAAAATAAAAAAGAAGAAAGTGACCTGCAGTCCAATTTCAAAATCTGCACCATGTCAATTTCAAACCTGTATTTTATCTGCAGATTTTATCCATACATCTGAACCCGAGGTATGAAAACAGGTTTATTTACAGCGTGACAGTCCAAAAAGAGAAAAAAAATTATATATATATATATATATATATATATATATATACATATACATATACATACACACGTAACCTTAATTAGCAAATTGGTGCAGAAATGTTGCAAAAATTCTGAAGCATCAAAAAAATGGAGCAGGTAGTCATTGTGGGAACTTGAGCCTGAGGGCAGTGGTGCAGTCAGGAATATATCATCAGATTGTGGGAGGTATTGGATTTGTTATTTCTGAGCATATATAGACACAATGGTGGGAAGTAAAGTGAACCAGGGTCAGAAAATAATAAAAAAAATCTCCAAAGAGCAGACACAGAAAATAATGGCCATAGAGGACATGCTGTCTGCAGCACAAACCATGCAGTGCAGGCCCAATGCTCAGCTCATCTGAGAAAGCTGCAAGTGGCCCCAAACTGGGCGAGACATGCTGGAACCCATGAGGCTAATAATAAAACCCCACGTTGTACACCCCACACACACAAAGCGCAATGCTACAGCCCACGACTTTATGTTAGGACACCCCAGCACATTACCAGCACGGACAAATACTCATGTTCTGCTGCACCTTGCAGACCCGTCCCTTCCCTTTTGCATTACTGCTGCAGGAAGAGTCAGGAGACCGCCCAGAAGTGATCACATGACCGATAAACTTGGGGCTAAGTGCAAGGAGAGCAGCTGCCAATAAACCGTTCAGACGCCGCTTCTCATTTTTCTAGCATAGACACTAAGGCAGCGTTCACACGTTCAGTATTTGGTCAGTATTTTACCTCAGTATTTGTAGCCAAAACCAGGAGTGGGTGATAAATACAGAAGTGGTGATGGGTTTCTATAATACTTTTCCTCTGATTGTTCCACTCGTGGTTTCCGCTTACAATACTGAGGTAAAAATACTGACCAAATACTGAACGAGGCCTAAGCAGTTATTGGTTGCTATAAACAACACCATCATTCTCTGTCTGCACGGTTTTCTGGGGATCGTAAGGCTGCGTTCACACGATGCGCTGTTGGTGAGTTTTTTATGTTGCAGATTTTCTGCACCTATTAAGTAAATTAGGTCACTTGTGTTTTTTTGTTTTTTTTTTCATTGCATTTTTGATGCTTCGTTTTGTCTCTTGTTGATGGCATGTTTTAAATAAAGCTGCTTTGTTTTTGATACTTCCTGATATTTAGCTTTGACAAAACTTGATTGATATAGTCATGTGTGATTTACTTAGGTTTTTAGTGCATTTCCGGCATGGAAATAAACTAAAAGTGCATGTGTATATTTTCTGCATCTAATGTAAGGCTGTGTTCACACTAGGCGTTTTTACTGTAGCAAAACCTGATCTATTGGCAAGAAAGAAGCTGTGGCAAAAACACAAGGTTTTCCTGCGTTTTTGGTGCGCTTTTTTTTTTCCTGCGGTTTTTGTGCATTTTTTTTTTTCCCTGCGCTTTTGTCATGCTACGTTTGTCTCGTGTGCATGCTGATAAAGTTTAGTGCACAAAAAATTTTCATTCTATTTATGGTAATCAGATTTTGGCACAAAAAAAAAAAACGATGCAAAACCTGATACCTGCGTTTTTTGGTGCGGATTTTCAGCATTTTTTCCAACGTTTTTTGACCACCCATTACTTTCAATGGGAGAAAAGCGCTGAAAGTAGTGATATGCTCTGTTGTGCAAAAAAAGACATGCAAAGCACAAAAAAAAATCCTGATGCCAAAAAAAAAACCAGCTGATCATTTGCATTAAAAAAACACATTAATAAAACGCTGAAAAAATGTCTAGTGTGAACATAATCCAAGTTTGTGGGAGAAATCCGCACATAAAACTCACCGTACCTGCAAGAGAAATAGACGTTATGCAGTTTTGAATCAGTTTGCGACAATTTAAAAAAAAACACAGTGGGGATGAGATCCAGCGTCAAAAACTCATGATGGGCACACAGACACATGTGCAGATGGAATTTTTATTACAAGTTTTTTGAGCAGAAACTGGATATGTGCACACAAGGTTTTTTTTCAAGACGATCAAAAAACATCCAATAGCATGAACATAAGCATCATGTCTATGTAAAAATGACTTGTGCACATGTTCAGGCTTTTGAACGTCTTTTAACCACTTCAGGTTCCTCAAAATGCCAAGCGGTTAAAAGAAAACCCCAGAGATTCCTGCAGTCTTCTGCTTGAAAAACATATTGGATTTGCCTTGGTTTAAGATGTTGTGTGCACACAGCCACTGAGCAGAAACTCTCCATATCACAAAAACCTGGAGTTTTCGCTCAGTTTCTGCTTAAAAAAATCAGCAAAAAGACTCCGTAAGCAAATAACCTAAGGCCACGGGCACATATTCAGTATTTGGTCAGTAGTTTACCTCAGTTTTTCCATGGTTTTGGCTTACAAATACTGATGTAAAAAATTCACCAAATACTGAAAGTGTGAATGTGGCCTTAGGTTATTTGCTTACGTTATTAGGCTATATGTTCACACCTTGCTTTTTTTTTTAATGCAAATTTTCAGCTGCATGTTACAGTACCAGCAATGTCTATGAGATTTCAGAAAACTCATGCACACAGCTTGTTTTTTTTTTTTTTTTTTTCCTAAGTATTTTGTGTAATACCTTGGTTTTTGACAAATACGGCATGTCACTTCTTTCTGCTTTTTTTCACCATTTTTCGCCCATTGAAAGCAATGGGTGGTGCAAAAAGAAAAGAAAGCAACAAAAATTATACAAAACCTGCTTTTTGAGGCAAGTTTCTTACAATCAAGAGAGCAGGTTTTGCCTAGGAAAAAAACGCAGCAAAAACGCAACGTGTGAACATAGCCTAACGGTATGTGCACACGCTGCGGATTTTGCTGCGGATCCGCAGCGGTTTCCCATGCATTTACAGTACCATGTAAAGCTATGGGAAATGAAATCCGCAGTGCACATGCTGCGGAAAAAAACGCGCAGAAACGCAGCGGTTTATTTTCCGCAGCATGTCAATTCTTTGTGCAGATTCCGCTGCGGGTTTACACCTGCTCCAATAGAAATCTGCAGGTGAAAACCCGCAGAGGAAACCGCACTAAAAACCGCGATAAATCCGCAGTAAAAACCGCAGCGGTTTTGCACTGCGGATTTATCAAATCCGCTGCGGAAAAATCCGCAGTGGACCAGAATACGTGTGCACATAGCCTAAGGCAGAATTCTCAAGTCTGATTTTTTTTTTTTCTCTCATGCAAAAACATAGACTGCGTTTCATCTGTAAAAAAATTGTTAATCTATCAAAATTTGAATTTGGCAAAATCATTTGAATTTTGCTCAATTTGCCTAAATTGAATCCCCAAAAATTTGGATTAATACCAATCGGTTGATTTAGAATTGATTTGTTCATCCCTCTTGTGCTGGATCCAATTCTCATGTTTTTGATCTTTGTGTCTTGTTTTTATTATTCATGTGTCATCCAGTTGGAGTTTTCCCAAGCCTCTTCTACCATCCAGTCCATGAAAACACACCTGACAGACTCAACATGGATGCAATCTGTCCATTTCTTTAACAGGTTCATTTACTAGACTTGGTAAGTTGGCCGCAAATCAGATCAAACTGGGAAATGTCTCAGTATAATCTTTTGCAGACTATCGGTTTGCAGAATAAAAGGATATGTCAAAAGGTCCATAAACTATAATTGGTTCATGTGCTATCCATTAAAAAAAAATCAGTGTGAATAGGACCTAGGAGATTTTCCATTTGGATTCTGCTTCTGAAAATGTATGAGTAGGGCTTGTTTCCACCTGCGAGAAACACGTCCGTGTCTCGCATGTGAAAACCAAGCTCAGGCGCCGGCACTCCAGAGCGGAGCGTGCGGCCGCATAGGAATACATGGAGCTGCACGCTCCGCTCTGGAGTGCCGGCGACAGAGCTTGGTTTTCACATGCGAGACACGGACGTGTTTCTCGCAAGTGGAAACAAGCCCTAATTCAGAGTACGACACATAAATGTGACCAACAAAACTACATCCAGGAAAAATCTGGGCAGAGTTCAGAACATACTGTTGATTTCTAATTTTGCAGTGAATGGGATCTAATCCACGGCCAATGGATGTGAGCTGTGTTTAGAAACAAAATGACACTGAACCAAAAAATGCCACAAAACAAAATATAATGGGGCACACGTATTTATCATAGCCTTTATACCCAAAATTTTGCTCAGTTCGCAACGATTGTTTGTTTAAACCACGGATGTCAAACTCAAATACACAGAAGACCAAAACTAAAAGCTTGGACAAAGTCGTAAGACAACCTTCATATGTAAAAAAAAAAAAATGTCTACAATTTAGAAAGTTTTTCCTTATCAAACATAGCAATGAACTTTTTCATATGGAAACCAGCATAAAGGGGCCGTCCCACGAACAAAGTACATTTTAATTAAAGGGAACCTGTCACACCCCTTCCCAGGCGTTTTTAACTAAAAGAGCCACCTTGTGCAGCACTAATGCTGCATTCTGTCAAGGTGGCTCTTTTAGTTGTGGTCCCTTTCAACGCTAAAATAATCGTTTTTATAATTTGTCCCTGATACCTCGAATTTGTCCTGGGGGCATGTCTTTTCCCCCGGACACAAACGCCTCCCAGCCGTCACTCAATACTCTGCGCACCGGGCTCCGCCTCCTCTGCCTTCATTAACGTCCCACTGGGGCTCCCGGATTTAAAGCCTTGTCAGTGACCACCGTGGTGCGTCCCTCGCTTCCCAGGAAGTCAACATGCAGCAGTCGCCCGTGTGCTCTGCTGCAGCCCTTCCGGTCCCAACTTAGGAGCCGGCGAATCCTCACAGTGCGCAGTGTGCGCACTGGGGGGGATTCATAAGTCTGCAGTCACACAAAGCGTCTGCAGACTTATTGATTTGGACCAGACAACACATTTAATAGCAGTTTTCCTGGTCACAGGCTCTCTTTTAAGTAATTTTTGGATAAATGTGGGCCATGGTATGTAGAGTTATTAGGTGTGTGGTTTATATATTAAAGGGCGAAGCATTTACCAGAAAATTTCACGACGCCCACAGAGTCAAAGTAGGTAAGTAAAGTCTACACTTGAATTCTAAAAAATCCTGAATGTCGCATTGATTTGCATGCATCTTGCACAGCTGGTATTCCATGCCTGATGTGGTAACCATAGTCGCAGTTTATTAGTAAGAAACATTTCAAGCTGCTTTAGGAGACTGCGGGTTTTATATGTTTTTTATTAAACAGATGACTTGGCAGTGCCGAGCGGAGCCCAGGGAAAACATGAACTTTGTGTGCTGCATGGTACAAATTTGCCTCATAGTCTGAACCCTTCCATGCCAACATCTGAAAATAATTCAGGGCACTGTCATGGGCAATATGGGTTTATTGTCTGAAAGAAAAGCATGCCATTGTGAGAACTACAAGTCTCAGCAAGCTGTTAGCTACTTTTTTTTAACAATTATTCTTTCTTCTTCATGTTGATTGTATATAGAATAGTTAAACAGCATCTTGGGCACCAATGATGTGATGTCAGAGTGTGAGAAGAGTATCACTGATTCATACGCTTTTCAGTGTCGTCTATATCAGCATCACCGCTGAGACCAGTGATTGGCTGCAGCGGTCATGTGTACTGTAGCCGTTATATCGCCTTTGCGTCCTTTTACCTAAGACAGGAGCAGCAGCAGAGAGGCATCGTTGGCGCTACAGAGGGTGAGTTTTGCTGTTTGTTAATTTCAGCATCTGCAAGCCGTTGATAAAATATACATTTTTGAGTGAATTGGTTTGCGGCACTTTAAATTCTCCTGAATATTTTGTAAAATTCTGATTTTTCCCAAAAACCCGAGTATTTTGTGAATAGCTTTGGGCAAATCCAGCAAAATGGCATTCTGCTCAATTATAGAGGGCCGGGAATTGGTAATATAAAAAATTATACTTACCCGGCCCTCACCTGTCGTGCCACATAGTCCCACTCCAGTCACCGCCTTCGGTCTGCTCACAGTGCATTTGACCAGAACTTACATGACATTGCAATGTGCAAAGCCCTGTAGCTTTGGCAGCATGCTGGCTCAGTGGTTAGCATTGTATTCTTGAAGCACTGGGGTCCTGGGTTGAAATCCCACCAAGGACAACATCTGCAAGGAGTTTGTATGTTCTCCGCGTGTTTGCATGAATTTCCTCCCACACTCCAGTCCCAATATATACCGATAGGATAGTTAGATTGTGTGCCCCAATGGATGGATGTAATGTATGTAAAGTTCTGTGGGATACAATACTCCTTTAAAAAGACAGCACCAGTGACAAGACAGAAAAAGATGATCAGATTTGAGCTGCATAATGGGACAGATGTGCATAGGGTGAATACAATATTCTTTTTTTTGTTTTTTTCCTATGTTTATTACGCCCCTGGTTGTACAACCTCGCAGCTAGAGAAATAACTGGGCAGTTCAATCCATTTGATGAAGAGACCTAAGTTGACTCGAAAGCTTACTATTTGTTCTCAACTTTTCCGTTACCTATAGTATTACAAGGGATTAATCACTCAGAACTCTCAATTTTCATTTATTTCTAGCCACATGTAAAACACCTACTCTACGATGAACTATGTCATAAGTGGCGTGATGACATCAGTACGATCTATATTTTGGTCAAACCGCTTGATACTGCCTCTGGCTACTATCCAATAGCACCAATGGTCGTTTTGGGTTTCATGATAAACAAAGTGATTTATGAGTTTATGATCACTTTGAAAGGATGGAAAGAAATGAATGCTAAAGAAAAGGATATTTAAAAAAGAAGAGGGATCATGGAAGATTAAAGGGACTCTGTCACCTGAATTTGGTGGGCTATGTAAATGCCCTGTTTTTGGTCTGATGGGCGGTGTTTCTTCTTTTTTCCTCCACCCCATCCTTCCCCGCTGTCCGCAATATTTTCCTGAATTGGAGTAGGTGTCCTTCATAGTTCGCGCGTGCGCAATGCAATCTTGTCTCGCGCACGCGCAGTATGCTTTGCCCATCTGCGGGCAAAGCCGAAAAGCATTACTGCGCATGTGCCGGCGCACTACGTTCCGGAAGTATTTCTCTGTTTCAAGATTGCATTGCGCACGCGCGAACTATGGAGGACACCTACTCCAATTCTGGAAAATATTGCAGACAGCGGGGAAGCATGTAGTGGAGGAAAAAAGAAGAAACACCACCCATCGGACCGAAAACAGGGCATTTACATAGCCCACCAAATTCAGGTGACAGAGTCCCTTTAAGAACCTTAATTCACTGTTGGACAAAAGGATCAGAAACTGCTGGATTTGGACTTGGATACCCAATAAGTGATATCTAGAGGAAAAACATCTGGAGAAATAAAGAAATCAAGAGAAATGAGAACCTCATCAAGTTCAGATCCTCAAGATCTCTGACCATGAAAACTCTTCCTATCGAAAACTGCAGAAGGCCATTGTCAACATCCTGAAGATCATCAGAGAACAGGTCCTGCAAGATGATAGATCAAAAAGGAGAGGATTCATGAAAAACATGAATATATTAAGAGTAGAGAGTTAGAATTAGAGAAAATCTCCAAAAAGCTTTTGCATTTCAAGTTTTCCCAATGGAATCTCCATTCAAGGCATATTCTGAGAAAACAGCGTTTTGCTATGCCAGCAGAATTAATGCTCCACTAAAGCTTGGACTTGTCTGCAAGCTCTCAGAATATACTTTAGTAGCTTTTGTGCTTATTTTTAAGGCTAGTGCTATGTTATAATATTATAAAACAATGAATGGTTGAGAAACCCAGCCATTAGACATCAACACGTCTGGTTGATGCCTAATGGCTTTAATCTGGACCCAAAAGTGACTCCGATATCTCATTATATTATAATCCGATTCCACTTTAAACACAATTAGGTTTTACTACCTGGAAGCCAATTATAATGTCTGAGAAATAGCAGCGGCTCAATTACTGTACAATGGATCTATAAAACTGAGGGCCCCAGAAATGTGTTATGTCATTTAGATGTTAGCATTGTCTGGAGGAGCCAACTCTAATAGTAGAGTATGGTAACCAACGATGGCCATTTAGAAAAACTGAAGAAGCCAATATTTTGGCAAAATTGAGATGGAATTTGTTTCTTTTTCACCGTTGGCCGTCCATTCTCTTGATGGGCTTATACAAAAATGTTGATTTACAAATTGATTCAAAACTTCCCTAATGAGCCTTCTGACAAAATGTGTAAGACCAAACTATAGCGACAAAAAGTTGAGCGAGCGCAATGATTTTTCTCAGCCATTCAATACGAATCTGAAGGAAAGAAGTGTCGTATGCCCCATTACAAGCTGAATTCAAAGGGTTGTCCCAGTAACAACCTTTAATAATTATCCACAGGAAATAGGTATTGATTAAATATGAGCAATGAAGGTTTGACCACGGGGACATCCAAAAATTATTCGATTATTTTGATCTAGCTAAATTTGCTCATCACTATTGCTGGACAATACCTTTTTAATGTGAACCCAAACAGTTTTAGTAGGTTATGCCAGAGGCACATCCTACAACCTTATAGCCATTTACTGTTTATGGAAAGAGTGGTCGCACATGCGCACTACCGAACCGAACTGTTACAAATGAATGGATCGGTGGTGACTCATGCGCACTAGCACTTTATACGCCAAAGGGACAAAGAGATTGGTGACTCTCCCATCAATCACATTTTTATTACCTTTCCTATAAGTGCATGGGAAGACATAGGATGACTATGAATGCACAATAAGGGGCTGCATGTGCCACCATACAGGGTCCAAACATACTGGTGTTTGTATAACAGGAAGACACACTGTTAATATAACCGAAAAAGTATGTTAATATCCACACATTTTACCCGATATTACAGATGTCCATTCCCTTTATTTATACTCCATTTCATATTCTAAAAGATTTACTAAAAAATTCAAGAGATATTGAAGAGATACTTCAGTATTTGGCACCTCGTAGTGTTGGCGAGTGGCTGAAAAGGAATGCTTTGAGTAGTTTCTTTAGGAATGCAAATTATTTCTGTAAATCACTTACGAATAACAACCTCCTATAAAAAACTACATGTTAATGATAAGTGATTTATGAATCTAATAGATACAATATATTCTTGTATTCATAAGCAGCACAAAAATCCTCTCAAAATATACTGTATCATTCATGACATCAGGATTACAGATGATACCGAGCGAGGTTGTTGTGGACATTTAATATGCATACTTACCAATAATCCAGATTTTTCTGGGACAGTCCTGCAAACTGGACCACATAAGGGGTAAGTCTTAGGTAACTTGTGGGCATTCATAAACACACTCTTGATGGGGTTTATAGAGAATCTGTCACTAGATTTTTGCTGACCCACCTGAGAGCAGCATTAAGTATGGACAGGGACAGAGATTTTCTGCTGCAGCTCTGCTAGTCCTCTCAATAATGAGCCACTGCTATATAGTCCTCGACAGTCATGAACTCCGGATATCCCTGCCACCTATCATTGATTGGTTGCGGGCAGAAAGCTAATCAATCAATGGCAGGGCCAGAGAAAAAAAAGTTCATCGTTGAGAATACTAGCAGAGCTGCAGCAGAGAAAACAGTGATTTTGAGAAAACTAAAGCAAGAAGCCTATTAAATGATAAATAGCTGAAATCAGGGTCTCTCTCCCTACCCTATGCTGTTGTCAGATTGGTAAGGCTAAACATTGTGAAAAATTCCCTTTACACATCCCATATTTTGCATTGTAAATGTTGGTTAACATAAAAATGAATAACACACGAAATATATGACTTGTTTTCCCCTCCTTGCTGTCTCCATGACCTTTGAGATAATTCCCTAGCCACTTGTTTGCTAACAATACAGATCGCCAAGAGAGTCAAGAGGAAATTGATCAAGGTTGGACCGGATCTCTCCGAGAGCCCCACAGCAGCTGCCAGGTTTTCCTCTAAGGTATGTTCTGCATTGATGCATATCTATTTCTTGACATTGGGCTTCATCAGATTTAAATGCAACGGTATATTATAATATTCATTGTAGCGCTATTTTATGATGTATCAATGAGACTTTCACATCAATAGATTGTAAACTTGATCAGGCGCGGCCGAGCGTGCATGTGTCTTCAATTCTGCAGCAGTGTATCTCATGCAAGAACAAGGGTCAGGCATGTTAAACATGTAACTCGCCATCTTAACCCTTACAAGAGCGGCAGCTGAGTGTTGGGTCCCCGCTATACACATTGGATAGTCGACTGCTACTGCTCAAATTGGTGGGACATTGTGTTTAGGTTACATTAGGGCGTGTGCGTCGTGAATGCTCCTAGCGCATACGTCGAACATTTCCTTTGGATCCCATTCTCCCCATGTATGCCAAAAAAGTGTCATCTGGCATAAATCGAACCAGTATGTGCCGGCCTAACTTTTTTTCACTGTGTAGAAATGTGTTGTCATAGGAATGGGTGGGAAAGCTTCAAGCAACCTTTCTCCTCTAATATATACCTTTTACCTAAAGCAGAAATGAGAGTCTCATGGACTGTAATGGGGGGCTCTCGGAGTCTATAATCTACAGGGAGACTGATATAGGCAATATTATTCCACATCCAATAAAGCCTATTTTTTTCCAACATTTAGTAGAGCACAATCTTCAAGAAAAGAAAGGTGTCTACTGGGAAGACATTTAACTATGCAGCTATAAAACCCTTCCATTACAAGTTTGTGAAGACTCCAGTCTAAACCTGTTATGAACCCACTGTGACCGTCATCTGCCAAAACTGCACAATGACTACAGTGACACATTTTCCAATATGCCAGAGTGTTCAATATACCAGAGTGAAGTCTTGTATTTTCTTTGGACTTTTAAGTATTTTCTGCACCACCATTGGCACCAAAACATAATATTCTCGACTAATTACACCGTGGATGCTCAAGGCCATCTTAACATGTTTAGGTGGCCAGTTTCCACATTCATTTGATCCAAATTCATAGACCTTCTGTAGTTTGTTCACTTGCTCTGCTATAATGAATAGCACCAATTTTGATGATGACCCGAGCAATCCCAAGCTGACATCCCATCGATAAGTAGTTTAGGTAGGAGTGCATATAGTCGGTACAGTTCAGTTTTTCCTGCAGCTGACATGTTCTGATATGTTTGTAGAGCGGGGAGCATGCTTCTCATTACCTCTTTGCGATATAGGGGGCCTAATTGATGGTTTATAGACCTTTATGTGACAACTCTTAAGAATATGAATCCTTCAAATAGTATGACTATACAGTGATTCCATTCATGGAGAAAAAGGCATATGGGTATTTGAGTGTTTGACCACAACTTCCTAACTGGCACAAATTTTGTTAAAAAGGTATTCCTATCTAAAGGAGTTGTCCGGCCTTAGGCTACAAGTCTGCAGTATCTCTATGTGACTGCAGACTTGTGAATCCTCACATCGCGCGCACACACTGCGCTGTGAAAATTCTTCGGCGCAGGGAGCGGGTGGTCATGTGACTGCAAGTATGCGCTTTTCATACTTCTTGACGGTCCCACTTAATTGCATGTATGCAAATCACATACTTGCAGATCCGCACTCGCATCTCCGGATGTCAGCACTGGAGGATCCTCACAGCGCAGTGTGCGCGATGTGAGGATTCACAACCTTGTAACCTAAGGTCAACAACTCCTTTAAAGACATATCCATAGGATATTCCAAAAAATGTCTGATAAGTTGGTGTCCCCAAACACAAGTCCCTTGACTTTCTTGCCAACTGATAAGGTAATAATCGCATCCAGACGTAGAATGAGGTGAAATGGTGGCTGCTTTGTACAACTGCTGATATAGAACAGAGATTGTCACAAAGTAATATATACTGGCTGTTGAGATCCTCCATTGTAGAATAGGGATCTAAAAAAACAAATGTCCAACCTTGGGATGCAATCTCGGCCAAGACGGTAAACCATGACACTGTGCTTTATGTAATACTAGATGGTGGCCCGATTTTAACGCATCGGGTATTCTAGAATATGCATGTCCACGTAGTATATTGCACAGCCCACGTAGTTTATTGCCGAGCCACGGAGTATATTGCCGGGCCACGTAGTATATTGCCTAGCCACGTAGTATATTGCACAGCGACATAGTATATTGCCCAGCCACGTAGTATATTGCCCAGTGATGTAGTATATTGCACAGCGACGTAGTATACAGCACAGAGCCACGTAGTATATTGCCCAGCCAAGTAGTATATTGCCCAGCTACGTAGTATATTGCCCAGCCACGTATGTCACAGGTTAAAAAATAAAAAATAAACATACTCACTTTCCGATCCGAGGGTGCCTTGTAGTTCTATCGCCTGTGCACGGTGCAGGCGGCAGCTTCCGGTCCCAGGGTGTGATGATGTCGCAGTCACATGACTGTGACGTCATGGCAGGTCCTTCTCGCACAGGCGCGCATGACCTGTAATGACGTCGCAGTCACATGACCGTGACATCATAGCAGGTCCTTCTCCCGTACCATCGTTGGCACCGGAACCTGCCGCTTGCATGGAGAGGTCACCGGAGCGTCGCGAGGAGCGGGAAAGGTGAGTATATAATAATTTTTTTATTTTTTTAATTATTTTTAACATTAGATCCTTTTACTATTGACGATGCATAGGCTGCGTCAATAGTAAAAACTTGGTCACACAGGGTTAATAGCGGTGGTAACGGAGTGAGTTACCCGCGGCATAACGCGGTCCGTTACCGCTGGCATTAACCCTGTGTGAGTGGTGACTGCGGGGAGTATGGAGCGGGCACTGACTGCAGGGAAGTAGGGAGAGACTAATCGGACTGTGGCCGTTGCTGATTGGTCGCGGCAGCCATGACAGGCAGCTGCCGAAACCAATCAGTGAATGAATATCCGTGACAGAAAGAAGGACAGACAGAAGGACAGACAGAAAGACGGAAGTGACCCTTAGACAATTACCGTATGTAATATATATTGTGATGTGCCCTGTGGTTCCAGTTACCGTCAGACATGGCCGCCGGTGTAGCGATGACTTCTCTTTAAATTACTTTAGTCTTAAGTTTGAGACTTGCCCTATGACATACCCAGTTTTGACATACAACCTCCTAACCCAAGGTAAAGTGTTTCACATGCATTTGATTGGATGTTCCTTATACCGGTCTTAGGAGATCTGATCCTGGGATATATTTACAAGAGTCTGGAATAACCAGTTCTTTTGATTGCAGTAAATCAGTTAATCTTTCTGTTGCAATTACCATTATGTGTTTTATTATGCATCTAAACATTTAGCTCAGCAAAGCATTTTAAGGAGAACGATGTTAATCTCAGACCGGTGCTAACAATCCTGCCAGAACAAGAACATCTGATAACTCTTGTAGGACATAATTGCAGAAATATGAAGGTTGAGAAGTAATATAGCCCAAACATGCACCAAACACAGGAAAAAATCCATTACATGGAAAATCCATTTTAGCCTCCTTTTTAGCAAAATCCTGGGTTTTTATGGGATCCAACCATTTAGAATCCTAATCTATTACCCAGACAGGAATTCTGTTACAAAGACTATGTGGGTGTCCTATTGATTCAATGGTGTAATGCTTTATTTCTCCTGTGGGAGTGTTGCTTGGGATTAGAACACTTTCTAAAGGGTTTTGCAATGCCCTCTGATAACCTAGTGGCTGCAAAAAAAGCAAATGGTGAAATCCTGTAAAAGTTGATATTGTGCTTATTTGTTGAGACCAACAAATCTATGTTCTGAAACATTTCCAAGCAGCAAGATTTATTTTTTTTTTTCCCCCATCCGTCTTCCAGTTATTAAGGCCAGGGATACAAATCAATTATGCGTGCCCTAGAGATGGCATTGTGATATTGCTCGATACAGCATGAAAATGTGATCACATCAAACATACTTAATGTTGCCCCTATACACACATCTTCCACTAAGAGCCCACAAAAAAATGGTTACCATTAGTGATGAGCGAGTACGCTCGGGTGATCTCCGAGTATTTGTAACTGCTTGGAGATTTAGTTTTCATCCCTGCAGCTGAATGATTTACAGCTACTAGCCAGGCTGAGTACATGTGGGGGTTGCCTGGTTGCTAGGGAATCCCCACATGTAATCGAGCTGGCTAGTAGCTGTAAATCATTCAGCCGCGGCAAGGAAAACTAAATCTCCGAGCAGTTACAAATACCCGGAGACCACCCGAGCATGCTCCGGGAAAACCCGAGCAACGAGCACACCCGCTCATCACTAGTTACCATATCGTATGTGAGCTGCCATTGTGAATGTGTTGCCATACAGCCCTGGCCTAAAATACATTTTACAACCAGCTTCAGCCTTTCCTGCTGGCAATAAACTATTTTAGGTTCACGAGGCCATAGCTATGTATAAACCCAACTTACAAACTTCAGGCATGCCCGTGCCTAGCCGTCTTATCACATATTAAACAACCTGTGATATAAATCTGCTCCTACATAACTGGAATTCTACGTCTAGTGGATGACTATAGGGTTCTCTGTTTATCCTCAGTTCCTACATAAAAGTTTTCAGTACAGCTGTCGCTTTGTAAAGTCGGTATAAATATGGGCATGGGGCGTTTTTTTTTTTTTTCTTTTCCAGTACAGCTAAATATTACTCATTGCCAGTTATGATTTATTTTAGCAGTCAGGATGAAACCACCGTGTTATTATAGAGTTTCAAGAGTGCAGCTACGACAGGGCGTTGCACTGAAGACGGTCATTTTGGATGGGAGACACTTTCTAGATGTTGACAAGTGTACAAATTGGTAACAGCGAGTGACAGCATAGTCCTCCAATTTCTGAGCCACTTAGCAAAAGTCAACATTAAGCAAATCATTATTTGTGGGATTGGGCTGCCAGGTGTTAAATTTTCAGTGTTGCATTATTTTTAGGGATAGGTGATTACTTATTGATCAGTGGGAGTTTGATTTCTGGGACCCAGACTGATCGGCAGAATGGGGAAATTTTATCTCCGACCACTCAACCACTTCTCTATTTCTTCCATATGGGGTGCCGAGCAGTACGCTCAGCTGGTAGTCCTATGGAGAATTAATGGAGTGACGGTCAAGTGTCCAACTTACCACTTCATTTTGAAATAGAGATAAATATCTTGTTGGGGATAAAAGAAAATCCCCATTGTTACACACTTGTCCCTGGTATCCCGGGCTTTGCTACATTCTCCGGGTCCGCTTTCCTCTGCTGTTCTCCATGCAGGTTGCCAGATCACTGACAACATCTCTTTAGACCTAATTAAAATTCATTGACATATACACCTGTGTCTAGGAATTCAGTCTCTAGACCTCAATGCTTAGTGTGCTCCACTTTCTGTGCATACTGTGCTTCCATCTTTGCTGGGTTTTACTTCATCCGTCCTGCTGCTCCTAAGATTCCTGAGTGTGCTAAGGCTACGTTCACATTTGCGTTGTGCGCCGCAGCGTCGGCGCCGCAACGCACAACGCAAACAAAAACGCAGCAAAACGCATGCACAACGCTGCGATTTGCGCCGCATGCGTCCTTTTTTTGATTGATTTTGGACGCAGCAAAAATGCAACTTGCTGCGTCCTCTGCGCCCGGACGCGTGCGCCGCAGTGACGCATGCGGCGCAAAACGCAAGTGCGACGCATGTCCATGCGCCCCCATGTTAAATATAGGGGCGCATGACGCATGCGGCGACCGACGCTGCGGCGCAGACCGCAAATGTGAACGTAGACTAAGCGTTGCAGTCTCCATAGTGACTCATCCCAAATGATGATACATGTCATCGCTCTAAAAAGTTGCAGAACGTTGCAGGTTTTTAACCTTTGTCAGAAGAATCTCTTTGAAATACATAAGTCCTGAAGCAAGAGTCTGGTCTCTTATGGCTTCTTTACAACACTTGCCTTTATAGACCTGATTTGCATCTCCTTTTCCTTTTTTTGTCTTCTAGTCCTCACACTTCTTGAACTTTTCACCTTTAGTCCAGAGGCATCCCTAATCTAAGCATTCCCTTTCCCCCCATCCTGTCTTCTAACTACCACCTCTTATATATAAAAACAAACCTATTCCATGTAATTGTATGACCTTGAGGTCATGCACCGTAATAATGAAATACTCCAATGTCTCCCATGCTCCATCTGAAAGCAAATCTCCTTTTCATTTTTGGGCCTTGTCAGAAAAGAGCATGGACCTTTCTTTTGGAAACTACTGAAGGGCTATTTGCATATTTCTCTCAGGGTGCCTCCCTACTTCCTGATCGCTCTCTCTAATAAGTGTGACAGTGAGAGTTGATGTTATTATTCAGTTTACAATATTGGACCTTTTATACGTGTGATCAAAATGGGAGTGGACCACACAAGTAAGACAAAAAACTAACTAATAAAGCAGTGAAGAATTTACAAGATACAGTTCAGATACGAAATGAAAGGAGTAAAGAAAAATCAAAATGATATTTGATATCAAGAATAACATTCATGAAATGATTTGGCATGAGACATTTTTCCCAAACTCCAGGCAGGTCTCTATCCGTTGAGGGTGTGTCTCCATGCAGCACTACAGATAGTATAATACTGTATAAAAACACGAAATAAACAGGCCACAAATATATAAACTGCTGGCATTTGAGAGACGTGAAGTTCAAGCATTGTCTTAGAGCAACACAATGCCGTCTTTGTCAGCCCCGTTCCGGGGGTTGTTTAAAGATGTCTTTTTATGTGATTGCACCATTTTTTCCGAGCAACAATAAGTTAAATTCTTATATATGTAGGGGGAAGAAGTTTACCCCGGGTCAGAAAAAAAATAAAAGACAAGTTTTACAATATTTGTGTATCTTCTGAGATCTAAAAAGGAAACTGCAGACATAATAACATAGGATGGCAAGTATTAGTGTAATCCGGCAAACGTTATCTATGACATGGGTTAGATAACTGAAGTAGAAATGAACAAATCTCCCGAAAATTCGAATCACTCAGTCCTGGGGAAAGTGTGGATGGAAATTTTTATTTCTGTAGAATAAATTTGATGCAAATTGAATTTGCCGGAAAGAAGTAACAAAAAAAAACCCTCTAACACTCACATCCTCCTAACTGTTCTGGTCCTTCTATCAGCTATTTGTCTTCGTTTTGGGCCTTCAGCTACTTCCAACCCGGTCTTCTGTTCTCTAGGACCCACATCACAATGTACATCATTGACCTGCTTTGTTTTCCACATGATAGCGTGTGCCCGAGTTAATGGAAGACCCAGCTGGAAGTGGCCAAAGGCCCGAAACAAAAATGAAAGATAGAAAAGCTGATTGGAAGACCAGCACCAGGGCAAGTAAGGGGAAGGCCAAGTAGAAGGGAGTATAAAGGTTTTGGGGTTTTTTAAACCTCAACCCAGATTGTCTATAATCTAGCCATCTGACAACCATTTTGCTGGAGTCTCTTGCAGCAAATCACAAAACATTCTAGGCAAATTTCTTTCACCTTGAATCGAATTCCTCATCTCTATATAAAAGCAAATCTTAAAGCTTATATGTCACCAGGTTTCACAATGCAAAACGGCATAAGTTAGTAAATAGAACTGAACATGAATTTTGAAAGTAAGTGCATCAGCCTCACTAGGTCTAAGAGATGCATCCAATAATGTATACAGTTTGCACTGTTAAATTTGACGTCTCGTCCACTTTAAAGTGAGGAGAAACAAAAAAATAAGTTGGACAATTGTTCAGAAAAACTGTCTATGTTCAGGTGGGGGTATTTCAATATTACCCTGCATGAAATCCAATTAAGGTCGATTCCACACTTTGAATATTCATGGTCTAACTACGGATCATGATTTTTGGACTGGCCGTGGGTCTCCTGACCGAAACTCAACTGACTCAAAAGAATCAATTTAGAGATTCACTTCCAATGAAGAAAACAAGGGTGGAAAAAACGAGATTCCAAGAATAATAGAGATGGAGATTGAATAGTATACCTGACACCCTTGACATGGCACATTGAAACATAGGTTTTTTTCACCGGCACATCCAGGCCTCAATATTTAAAAAAATAGAATGCGTTTATTGTGAATAAAAATATATACAACGCGTTTCAGCCCTAAGAAGCGCTTTTGTCAGGTAGTTGTTACTAGGACCGAAACGCGTTGAATACATTTTTATTTCCAAAAAAGCACATGCTATGCTCAATAATATTAAAGTCTGGATATGACCTTGAAACATAAACTGTGGTTTGATCTGCTGTGTCAAGGGTGTCTGTTATATTATTGAGCCTACAAACCTCAATAGCCTCATAGGCATGTAGGAGGCTGTTATGGTTGGGTCAGGAGACCCACAGCCGCTTGACACGGCGTGCTCTGTACGCAGATCATGAGTGTTAGACTAGTGAAACCGGTTATGCACTTATCTTGCGCTACAGGCTGTCCTTTATAGTAGTCTGTACTCTGTCAATCAACTTAAAAATACAGGCTGTTGTAAAAGTTGGTGCTCTATTCTTGTTCGGAGCATTAGCGCTCCGCAGTAATAGTATGGCGGAGGTCGGGAAGGGGTTAATGTTTTTCGATTCAATAATTACAACCATGCGGATAAGACCATAGAAGAAAAGACTTTATGAACTGTATTGTAGCTGGCAGAAGTTAGTACACCATAATGTCATCATGCATATATCACAAAACATTAATATTCTAAATTCTGAAATAATTTACTGTGAGATCTGACACTTATTATAATCATCCTCAGCCGTGAGGGATTTCGCCCTGTATTGCACACATACGCTGCACATGTTTTTTTTAACAGTATAAACCAGATGAAACACACCCAGAAATTATTTAAACTGGCCGTCAATGTCTGCTAATGTTAAGGATGGCTCCAAAAAGAAATACAACACTGGCAAACCACTCACATGCTGCTGTATCCACCCATTTAAGTTAGATATGATGAGGTCAATTAGCCTGTCCTAAATGGGTGGTAAAAAGAGGGTCTTAAAATGAACACGTATGACTAAAGGGGTTAATGAGGTTATTAAAAAGTCCATGCTTGTCTATAGGCAAGCTCAGCTCCATTTAATGGCATGGCACACGTGGCATTCTTTCTGGAAGAATAGAAAAGACCTATCAGGTCTCAATAAAGTGTCATATAGAGGGTAACACCCAAGACCTTGTGCTGGATAATTTTTCTTTTATGTAGCGCAGGGTGATGGTCATCACTACTTGTACTGCCACGGTCATTGGAGAATTCTTGAATATAGGAGTAGTGGTGATGGAAGAAGCCATGATCAAGAGTGCTAGAGATGGAGTTGTGGCTAATCATTTATTGAGAGGCACAATGTGGGCACCTTTTCATTAAGAGTACGTTGCAGGGCAAGTTCAAATTTTAGTGTTTGCTCCTTGTCATATGTATTACTCAATTTCATGTAAAGTAGTTGTTTAGGCTTGGGGGCTCAAGTCTGCAGTCACTTCATGTGACTGCAGACTTGTGAATCCTCTCAGCGCGCAGTGTGCACGCTGTCAGGATTCTCCAGTGCCAACGACAGGAGCGAGCAGGCACATGACTGCAAATATGCGATTTGCATACATGCGGTCACATGCCGACAAGACGTGTGCTGCCTCATTCAATATAAGTGAGTTGAGTGAGGCCGAACATGTCTAGTCGAAATGTGGCCGGAAGTATGCAACTTAAATACTTGCGTTAACCTGGCACCGGCACCTGAGAATCCTCACGGCGCACGTACAGTGACTGCAGACTTGAGCCCCAAGCATGAACAACCTCTTTAAGGGTTGAAGAATGTTCCAAGATAAGGTGAAACGAAATGAAAACATCAAACCATTCCGCATTTAACAAAAATGTTGCAACTTTTCAAAGCGATTCATATTAAAAAGTGCCATAGTTTGCGGAAACGAGGACACTGTTCCTCCGGCTCCTGCATGACATCACTGGCCATCAATATCAAAGCTCTGGACAACCCCTTTAAGAAAATATTCACACTTTTCCACATTTCACAAAAATGTATGAAAAATGTGCATTTTCCTCGCACCCTTACATAATGAAAAAGTAATGCTGCATTTTATGGCACGTTGGGTTCTTTTTCATCTCATAATCAGCATAACCGGCACTTTGAAGTCTAGGGAGAAAAGCAACGCAGATCGAGACAGATTTCTTCTAAAACAGTCTTCTCATTTTACAACTGTATATCTAATATTTTACTATATACTTTTCTGGTTCAATTCCTAATAGTTTTCTAGATCTCTGCTTGATACCAACCGAACTACTGTACTGACGATCCTACGGATAGTTCATCAATACCAATGCCCTGGGCAATCCCTTTAACACTTTGGGTTTCCTTCTCTACCCTTGTATTTACTTTGCTATGATTGCCTGATAATCCAGAATATCTGATCATTCAGAACGTCAAGTGCCACTGATGATAGATTAAATTGATTTTTCTGTAGAGGCTTTTGTATTTGCTTAACAAATAAAACAATTGGTGTCATTTCCACCTTAAAATGTTAGGAATGTTCCAAGAGAAGGAAAGATAACCAACAACATGTTTCCACAACACTGATATCTCTGTGGAATAGGGATCGTAATTTTTAATACCCCACCTTGTGACATTGACCGTCTCTCAATGCCACTGAGCAATCCTAACAGCAAAATGAAACCTAATTATCAGTGAAAGGAAGCAATTCTCCATCTACGTCTTTACAATGATCTCTATGTCCATCAGTCAGCGGATAGTTACGGTATATTAATTTCATGTTATTGAAGACTTAAATTATGCTTTGCCCTTTAAGAAATGGTAGTCATTGGTAAGTAGGTTGGCCATTTATTGGCAATAAAAAAGTCTGGCTAAATTGAAGGGGATATCCGCTTCGGTGATTGGCCACAGCGCCATGTACTGCCTACCAGCAAAAACCTGCAATTGTAGAGTCCTCTATATAGCACATCAAGTTCATTATCACTGGAGAATATGGCAATGCGTGACTGGAGATACCAGTGGCGTTGAGGTAAGAAGAGGCTGCTCACACTGCTGTCCACCCTGTCTATCTGATCTAAAACTGGAGATACCAGTGGTGCTCAGGTAATAAAAGGCTTCTCACACTGCTGTCCACATTATCTGTTGACCTAATAATGGAGATACCAGGGGTGCAGAGGAAAGAAGAGGCTGCGGCTGCTCACTGCTGTCCACCTTATCTATCTGACCTAATTTTGGAGATACCAGGCGTGCTGAAGTAAGAAGAGGCTGCTCACACTGCTGTCCACCCTGTCTATCTGATCTAATACTGGAGATACCAGGGGTGCTGAGATAAGAAGAGGCTGCTCACACTGCTGTCCACCCTATTTGATCTCATGCTAAAGATAGCAGTGGTGCTGAGCCAAGAAGAGGCTGCTCACACTGCTGTACATCCTGTCTATCTGATCTAATAGTGGAAATACCAGGGGTGCTGAGATAAGAAGAGACTGCTCACACTGCTGTCCACCCTATTTGATCTCATGCTAGAGATAGCAGGGGTGCTGAGCCAAGAAGAGGCTGCTCATACTGCGGTCCACCCTGTCTATCTGATCTAATAGTGGAAATACCAGGGGTGCTGAGGTAAGGAGAGGCTGCTCACACTGCTGTCCACCCTGTCTATCTGATCGAATACTGGAGATACCAGGGGTGTTGAGGTAAGGAGAGGCTGCTCACACTGCTGTCTATCTGATCTAATAGTGGAGATTCCAGGGGTGCTGAGGTAAAAAGAGGCTGCTCACACTGCGGTCCACCCTGTCTATCTGATCGAATACTGGAGATACCATGGGGTGCTGAGGTAAGGAGAGGCTGCTTACACTGCTGTCCATCTGTCTATCTGATCTAATAGTGGAGATTCCAGGGGTGCTGAGGTAAAAAGAGGCTGCTCACACTGCGGTCCACCCTGTCTATCTGATCTAATAGTTGAGGTACCATGGTGCTGAGGTAAGAAAAGGCTCCTCACACTGCTGTCCACCCTGTCTATCTGATCTAATACTGGAGATACCAGGAGTGCTGAGCCAAGAAGAGGCTGCTCACACTGCTGTACATCCTGTCTATCTGATCTAATAGTGGAAATACCAGGGGTGCTGAGATAAGAAGAGACTGCTCACACTGCTGTCCACCCTATTTGATCTCATGCTAGAGATAGCAGGGGTGCTGAGCCAAGAAGAGGCTGCTCATACTGCGGTCCACCCTGTCTATCTGATCTAATAGTGGAAATACCAGGGGTGCTGAGGTAAGGAGAGGCTGCTCACACTGCTGTCCACCCTGTCTATCTGATCGAATACTGGAGATACCAGGGGTGCTGAGGTAAGGAGAGGCTGCTCACACTGCTGTCTATCTGATCTAATAGTGGAGATTCCAGGGGTGCTGAGGTAAAAAGAGGCTGCTCACACTGCGGTCCACCCTGTCTATCTGATCGAATACTGGAGATACCATGGGGTGCTGAGGTAAGGAGAGGCTGCTTACACTGCTGTCCATCTGTCTATCTGATCTAATAGTGGAGATTCCAGGGGTGCTGAGGTAAAAAGAGGCTGCTCACACTGCGGTCCACCCTGTCTATCTGATCTAATAGTTGAGGTACCATGGTGCTGAGGTAAGAAAAGGCTCCTCACACTGCTGTCCACCCTGTCTATCTGATCTAATACTGGAGATACCAGGAGTGCTGAGATAAGAAGAGGCTGCTCACACTGCTGTCCACCCTGTCTATCTGATCTAATGCTGGAAATAACAGTGGAGATGAGGTAAGAAGAGGCTGCACACACTGCGGTCCACCCTGTCTATCTGATCTAATAGTCGAGGTACCATGGTGCTGAGGTAAGAAGAGGCTGCTCACATTGCTGTCCACCCTGTCTATCTGATCGAATACTGGAGATACCGGGGGCGGTCAAGGTAAGAAGAGGCTGCTCACACTGCTGTCCACCCTGTCTATCTGATCTAATGCTGGAGATAACAGTGGATATGAGGTAAGAAGAGGCTGCTCACACTGCTGTCCACCCTGTATTTTTAAATACTGAGCAGCTGCTGTGACTTGGTTATAATCATAAATCTATGTGGGAGAGAACAAGTTTGGGAATGAACAGGATGTCATGGTAAGTGTTGCCTTTTATTTTGCTATTTTACTTTATTGCATGTTGCCATCTGCCTCAGTAGTGTCAGACTGGGGTGCCTAGGGCCCAACAGTAACAATAAGTGGGATTTGTGTCAGTTTCCACTTGCCAATCGGAGAAGATACATGTACACAATAAAACTTGTGGAAATCTGAAATTCCAATTGAGTTAAAGTTCTCTCATTGCAATGATGCAAAGTGAGTGTGCCAACCTCATCTGCAGAAACTGCACCAACAAGTTTTACTGCTATTTTATCCAAATCTTCTGTGGAAGGACACATGCCTCACATATAGAGTGTAACAATCCGCAGTATAATACTTTTATTTACAGAAAGTACAATGTCAATAGACCACGTTCTACAAGAACAATTCATAAGAATAACATACGTCAGGAAATCTACAATACATCGCAGCAAAAGGAATGTGTATTTAATGTCAGCAAATTACATAGCAGATGAAGGATATTCAATGTGGCAGGCTCTGAAGAGACAACATTTGCAAAAGGTCACGTGCACTATTTGATCATGTAATGTCAACGTGCCGGAATATGGAGGTGGTACAAGTCCCAAGTCTCAAAAAATGCTTCAGAAGTACTTTAATAAAGGTTAATAAGCTTAAGTAAGCCCATTATTGTGTCAAAGCCTGGGCCACCTGTGGATCCCCTGTTTGGACAGTCTATCAAAATGTCCTATTCACTGCAGAAATGAGATTTAAACCTTTTATCCATACAACACTGTGACATTTACAGGTAAGATGGCACAAGGCAAAAAACATTTATTTCCCTAATAATCAATTCCAATCCATAATCTGTACCAAAGTGTCTTAAGATACCAATTGTAAAAAGAATGTTGTCTATATGTCCATTGTTTATTATGAAAAAAATGATTCCAATATAATGTGAATCAATTCCTCAGAAACACACAAAGGACTTTGCTTTATAAATAACCAACTTATTACAACAAACCTGACGAAAGAAAGACTTTTTACATGACAACTTGACAACTACACTGGACAAAAGTCCAAAACAGCCTCATAGAAAGTTTCATTCTTCGATGTGTCATATTGAGAATTTTAATTAAGCACCGAGCAGGGAACTTCAAGGAACAATGGAAGTGAAAACAATCTTTATTAACAAACTGTCAACTGGTTAATTTCGGGGAGAGCGGTAACTAATGAATTTCACATCTCTCTTCTACATGCCAGTGCGGGAATGTGACTTAATAGGATCTCACAGCAAGATTTGGAATTTTCTACCACTGGCACATTATTGGCGCCAACTCTCTATTACTACTATTTACCACCCACAGCAGATCTAGATCTACAGCTTGCAAACCACCTTTTGATTGAAATAAAAAAAAAAAAATCGCACAAGGGTCACATTGTGGCAATACTTCTAAAAGTAGGTAATATCTGGAGCCTATTTATAAAAGTGGCCTTTTTTGAAGGTTAATATAAAGCAAAGGTCATGCAAAACTAATGTGCTTCTAGGAAAAACAAACTATATGCATACATTGTGTACATGAGCTTATGTCATCTCCATGTAAAATTTTAAGATTTTTTTTTTCTTTCGGGGATTCATACTGTTAGCACTTAGGAGCTATGTTAACAGCTTTTCCTGCCTCTAGAAAAGCAGGGATTCCCAGCAAAGTCTCCAGTCAGTCTCTAAACTACATCCCGCTGATCAGCTCATTGTCATCTGGCAGCGCACAGAACAAGAGGATCTGGTGAATGGATTCCAATCGCCCAATCCCTATAGCTGGCCATACAAATTAGACATATGTTTGCCAAACTCGTGGAGATCAATGGGTTCAGCCGACGGTCTAATGTGTATGGGGGTGCTGGCCAAATGATGGTCGGAGTAGAGGTCGATTGCTCACGTCCGATTAGCACTGCTATCCATGAGATAAGGCATCGGTCAACGTGTAAGTCGGCGGCTTTCTCATATAGAACACAGGCACACTAGCCGAACGAGCGCTCCTGTGTATGGGAGAGTCAGCTGAGATAGCTGTCAGCCCAATGATCATTTGGCCAACAACCATCTAATGAGTTTGGCCGGTCTTTGTCAACAGAGGAACAATCGAAGAGAAGCCTCCATACAAATTAGATGGTTAGATGCTAAAATTGATGGGTTCATACAACTTTAATCTAAAGTGTATGGGCGCCTTTACTTTTTGTTATGGAACCTCCCACTCCAGAAGTCGCAGCAGCATAAACAGGTCTCGAAAACAAGCAAAAAAAAAAACTGAATTATGAAAGGTGTTGCCTGATAAAGACATCTGATGATTATGCGTCCACATGTGAAGGCTATGGATCAAACTGCTGGGATGGGAGGATTCTTCTACTGTCAGTAAAACGAGAGGTCCATGAAGATCCGAGGTAGGTATATGAATACTGCTGCATTCACTGACCTCACATACCTACCTCGGATCTTCATGGACCTCTCGTTTTACCGACAATAGAAGAATCCTCCCATCCCGGCGGTTTGACACATAGACTCCACATGTTTCAATTCGTCCACACAGGTAGGCACAATGTCAACACTGACGTATATCTGCTTCATTATCTATTTTAGTATCCCCACACACAAACGCAGTTAGTGCATTTATTCATGCAACTTTTGGTACTCATATAGGACAGTAAAGCGCCTGTGCATAGTAAACATATGCATCTAAAATATTTTCATATGTTCCCGATATCTTGCAATATGGCCACACAGCAAACAATGGAAATGTATCTAAAATAAAACACTACCCGCTATCAACTGTGGCCCAAAAAGCCATAAAAAAATGAATACTACCTATATCAGCTACATAACTAATAAGTGAGGAGGACCCCTTTAAATCATTCAAAATGACTCTTTCAATAAAATATAAAATGTTTCTTCCCCCATCTCTTTGTGAGCAGCTGTCTAAGAGCAAATATTCACTTTTCCCATAAAACACCGCAGCAGAAATATTGCTCAGCCCCAACACATCTGGCAGACAGCACTTTATTATCTATATATCTATTTATTGCACCATTTTGTAATTTCCTTGGCTTATATGAAGGCTGATTTACCATATGCACTTTCTACGATTATTATAACACCACCCTCTCCCAATGATACAGGTGTAAGATACAATCGCAGGACGGTAAACCATCACTGGAGTCTTAACAGGTACCGGTAACTATTTTTAGAGAAAGGAAAATCATTCTGGCTTGGAGCCCGGTATAGCAAGATCCTAAAAGATGGACACGCAATAAATCTGATTTACTAACCTACAGAAAAATGTAGTACAAAGAATATATCCTTGGAAGCTCTAACGTTTTCCCAGACTTGAGGCCATATACAATTAACTCCATACCTAGTGAGTCTAATAATATATTCCACCTACAGCTCAGCAAATAAATCTCATTGTTCCATTGTTTACCCTCCAGTCCGATGTCAGGGTGACTGCTGTAAAATGCTGTTGACAAGCTGGAAACTAAGACAATGAGCCGGGCTGTGATGGAGCAGAAAAGTCAGTTGCAACTGACGCACTGGTCGACCTCGACCATATGTCACTAGTAGGGATGTACAGTATATAGGGTAGACGACTGCTTATTATCATCACAAAGCCCTACACATTACGCTAGGGCTAAACTACCGGTAATACTCAACATGACAAGAGGCTAAAAAAATATTTTTATTTAATTTTTTTATAGTTCAGTTTCTCCAAACGAAGAATTGAAAAATATTTTACAAAAATAATAGCAAAACAAGCAATGCCTGAACCAAAGATCAACACTAACTCGGTTTGATTAGTAAAGTTATGTTATGTTATGACAGCAGCATGATCTAGGGGTCACTGATTCCAGTGATCTATCACTTAATCGGTTGCTTGCTGCAGTTTTGATAAAATTCTTGGTTTATCTGCTGCAGTTCTCTTAGGCTCGTTTCACACTTGCCGTGTTTTTCGGGCCGTTTTTGCGGCCCCAATGCAATTCTATGGGGCCACAAACACCGGCTGCGAAAAATCATAGGAGCGCCGTACTCCGTATGGCCGTATATAGGGCGGTGAAAAAATATCGATATTTTTCACGGCTTACGGACACGGCCCCCATTGTAAATCAATGGGGCTGCAAAAACAACGGAAGGTGTGCCGTGATTTCCGTTTTTGCGGACCGCTGTTTTTTTCTTTCCCAATACTTTTGAAATAGTATTGGGAACCTGAAAAACGTCGATCTGCAAGTTTTTTGCTGTGCGATATTGCGGTAGACCTTGAAAATTGCGGCGTACGGCTCGCCAAAAAGGCCCGCAATAATAGGCCGCAAAAACCCCGGTAAGTGTAAAAGCAGCCTTAAATGCTAAGCGCTGTATAATCCCGACCACATCACTGATTAGCACCTTTTCTGTGCATAGGCAGAAAGCTGCTAATTAGTAGTGGGAGGTGGGGTTATAAAGAAGCTGTAAGAGTCGGGAGACCCGCGGCTAGTCCATTCATTGCGGTCCTATCTCAGACCGATTTGTACGGACGTCTGAATGGGCCTAATGCTGGTCTACACGGCATTTTTGATCTTGACCTAGATCATGAGGCTAAAGATTGCTGTAAGGTTCAGCTCCTGCAACAAGGGAGGCACAAAAAGAAAAAAGTTTTTATTGACATGGTCACAGTACCTTGTGGATTGCAGTGCGACCCCATTCACGTGAATTATGCTGCAATGTGGCAGTGTAACTTGGCACGGGGCGGTAGCCGTGGGCAAGGTCCTTGTCTTCTGTGCCCCGGCATGCTACATGAAAATGGGGGTCCTGGCGGGGTGTATGGACTTTAACTCTTGGGGTGCTACGCCCTTGCAGATCGCATGATGCCGGTGACTTTGGCTGGCCAGGACCAGATGCTGTAAAGTTCAATGAAGGAGACCACCACTCTAAAACTGTCTGAGCAATAACATAGGAAGGAGTACGTACAGTGGACAGCGGGTGCAAATCTCCATGGATGTTTCTTTTAACACAAAGAACATATTTATACACTTTCTATCTCTTTCCTTTCTTCGGTCAGCTCTTGTCTTCACCACAGCCCAGCACAGCGCTAATCTGTAGTAATGTAGTCCCGCCATCACAGAACTATAGCCTCAACTCACTTGGCACCTGTCCTCCATTGAAGGCATCTCCGACATGTTGGCAGCCATATTTGAACAAGCTCTGGGAAATGGCTTTACATAGGACTGCACTGATATTTTTATTGGTTTCCGTCTTCTGCCAAAAGGCAGAAGAAAAGGTGAAAAATGAGAGTAAATGACGAATAAATGTGCTAGGCATCCTCGATGATGATCTAAAGGTCTTGTGTGATCGTTAAAGGAGAACAATCAGTGAAAAAACACACGTGTAAAGATCTTGCCACATTCGTGGTCTGGTCCAAATGATATTACAAGGTCAGTCAGAATCCATGGAGAATGCATGGTCATGCGAACTCTCTGGTTTAGAAAACTCCCTTTCAGGCACCTCTCGGGTCCCCTGCCGATCTCTGCACTTCTTCTTCCATCCAGGTAAACATGTGACTGCAGCAGCCAATCACTGGGTGCAACAGCAGTCACATGTCTGGCCAAACCAAACAAGAAGTACATTATAGATCATGCGTTGCAGAAAGCATTGGAACAATACCAGCCAATGGAACAGTACGGTGAGGTTTCATTTGTTTTGTTACTTTTGGAATTCTGGAAAGTTTTTTTAAAACATTTTCATGGCCAAACAATTGTAAATTTTAGATGGTGTAAACAGTGGCATTTTTTTTTTTCAGAAGAATACTGTGTGTTCAACCCGCCTTATACTTAAAGGGAATTATTCACCAGATGTTTCCTACCCCATCTGTGAGAAGTGTGAAGTAGGGACAGAGACTCTGATTCCATCTATGTGTCATTTATTTAGTTGCTTGATGCAATTGTGATAAAAACAGTTTTCTCTGCTGCAGATCTAGCAGATCTCTGAATGCAGTTCTGTGTACATAGAAAGCAGCCAATCATTGGTGAGGGCGGGGTTCAGGTACCGTCACATTAAGCGACGCTGCAGCGATAGTGACAACGATGCCGATCGCTGCAGCGTCGCTGTTTGGTCGCTGGAGAGCTGTCACACAGACCGCTCTCCAGCGACCAACGATGCCGAGGTCCCTGGGTAACCAGGGTAAACATCGGGTTGCTAAGCGCAGGGCCGCGCTTAGTAACCCGATGTTTACCCTGGTTACCAGAGTAAAATGTAAAAAAAACAAACAGTACATACTTACATGCGTCCCCCGGCGTCCGCTTCCTGCACTGACTGAGCGCCGGCAGTAGCAGGGCACAGCGGTGACGTCACCGCTGTGCTGTGCTTTCACTTTCACTTTGCGGCGCTCAGTCAGTGTGGGAAGCGGACGCCGGGGGACGCATGTAAATATGTACTGTTTGTTTTTTTTACATTTTACGCTGGTAACCAGGGTAAACATCGGGTTACTAAGCGCGGCCCTGCACTTAGTAACCCGATGTTTACCCTGGTTACCAGTGTAAAATATCGCTGGTATCGTTGCTTTTGCTGTCAAACACAACGATACACGGCAATCGGAGGACCAAATAAAGTTCTGAACTTTATTCAGCGACCAGCGACATCACAGCAGGATCCTGATCGCTGCTGCGTGTCAAACTAAACGATATCGCTAGCCAGGACGCTGCAACGTCACGGATCGCTAGCGATATCATTTAGTGTGACGGTACCTCTAGACAAAGCTCATGAATACATTGCAGCAGGTTTACTAGTCCTCTAATGATAATTTCCTGCTGAGAAAATGGGGATTTTATCAAAACTACAGTTAGGAGCCCAGAAAATGACACACTGCTGGAATCGGCGTCTCTGTCTCTACATTATGCTGCTCTCTGTTTAGGCAGCAAAAACCTGGTTACAGAATCCCTTTAAGGCTGCCGTCACACTAGCAGTATTCGGTCAGTATTTTACATCAGTATTTGTAAGCCAAAACCAGGAGTGGGTGATAAATGCAGAAGTGGTGCATATGTTTCTATTATACTTTTCCTCTGATTGCTCCACTCCTGTTTTGGCTACAAATACTGATGTAAAATACTGACCAAATACTGAACGTGTGACGGCAGCCTCAGTGTTATGACCGCATGAATACACAGAACTGTAGTTTCTGCAGCATACATTGGAAAGGTTTGCTTTAAATAAGCTGCTGCAGTTCGGTAATTACTGACATTAAATACTAAAGCACAAAAATAACTACCGGTACAGGAAAAAAAACACCTCTTTTTGTAGCTTTGATCACGCCAAGGAAGTATTAGTCAACCTTCCGGACAGCTCTCTCCTGTGTGATTCATGGAAGTTTGCTGAAATATCAGATTTTTTTCCATAGTATCAAAGTAACAATAATCAAACATATACGTAGCAAAGGATAGGAAATGCAGAAGATTTTCAAATGTTCTTGTATAGTACAGGAATTTACTGCGGTATTAGATTAGACTATGTTCACACGTTGCGTTTTTTTGCAAATTTTAAGCTGCGTTTTACAGTACCAGCAAACGTTATGAGATTTCAGAAATCTCATGCACAGACATTTTTTTTTTCTGACTAATTTGGAAAACTGCTGCTTGTCATTTTTGCAGCGTTTTCCCCCCCATAGAAGGCAATGAGTAACTGCAAAATAGCAGCTAAAAATGCAGGTATCAGGTTTTGCTGTGTTTTTGGTGCAAAATCCATAAGGATGTTGCATCATGATATTTGAGGGGGCACTAAACTTTATCAGCATGCACAAGAGACAACAAAAATGTGGCAAAAAAAAACGCGCAAAACCTGCTTTTTGTAAGCAGCTTCTTTACTGCCAAGAGAGCAAGTTTTGCTTGCAAAAAAAAAACGCAGCAAAAACACAACGTGTGAACAAAACCTTAATATCAGTTAGCATCTGTATACTATATACTGACCTTGGTAAAGGGTCATTTTTTAGCCTCTTTTAAGCCTCAGTGTTTTTTCACAAATGCATGCAAATAAGTAAAAAAAAATGTCCCTAAAGATGGAAAATCCCTTTAAAAATTTAGGATAAATTGTGAGGTCCTGTTCACACTACAATTAGGGCTTCTGTTCTTCATACATGATTTTTAAGTGAATCTCAATAAGTCCTAATTAGGGATGAGCGGACCTGTGGAAGTTCGGGTTCTGGTACACTACCGAACTTTACTCCAAAGTTCGGTTCTGGGACCAGAACTGTACTCGAACCCCATTGAAATCAATGGGGATCCGAACTTTGGAGATGGAAACATCTCTTCAAGGAGAAGTCCGTGTTTGGAGTTCAGCACCCGGTATGAACCCCGAAGTTTACGGTTCGCTCATCTCTAGTCCTGATGATTCATTTGACTGTAAATGGGATCCATCAGGTTCCCATTAACGTCTCTGCGCTTTTCTTTCCATCATTGTCACAGAAACTCAGACTAATAAAAAAAAAGTTGTAAACCAGAAAATGAATACTAGCCTTACGTGTGAAGCCAACCTTATCGTTTATTGTTGTAGCTAAGAATAACACAACCTCACAGAAAAGCAAAAATGTTACTATTTTTATAATGTGCTGTTTAGGCTTATTATGTGGAAGGTGTGAAAGTGACAAAAACTTGCACGGATGCCGTCACGCCCGCGCTCATGTGACTGACGGATACGGCCTGGGAGAATGAATGAGAAACGTAGACATCAATAGAAAGACTCACCAGCACAGGCTCGCCCCTGGGTGGAGGCTTGTACCATGGGCTGGGTGAGGCTAAGAGGTGAAGTCAACTTGTCCGAGGACACATTATATTAGCTAATTAAATTAATGTATACAAACTCAGTAAACTTAGCCCTTATACAGATTAATTTTATGAGTTTTATGAACTTTAGTTTCTGTCTTTTTTTCACCGTTATTAACTACGTAACTATACAGTAAGTGTAAATTTAGGGAATTTTTTTACGTCTTCAGCCCCATGCAAATTTTTTTTATTGCTTTATTTATGTCGTTCCTACAACACCTCCTTGACAAATGCTAAATAAAAAGTCTGATTGCTACTAACCACCATTTTGAAAAGTGAAAGGGATTGTCTTCTACTCATTCAACCCCATTAAGAATCTGTAAACATGTGCATTGGTGTAGTATATACAATAATTGCCTCATGCTACAAAAGGGGGCTTCAAAATTACTATATTTGGTCATTTTGGAAATGTAACAGGGTTGTCCCACCTAAACTTATATGATAAGTCCCGAACACTTTTTTTTTTATCAAATTCAATGAAAAGCCTTCAATATGCTTATCATAAGTAAAACAGTCACTTGGTTGATGCGTTTTTGACCTATGGGGTCCATCCTTACACATAGCACAAGTGAAAGTGATGGTGCTTTTTCCCTTCTTTTTAGATAGCTTCTCTAGAACATCTGTTCTTCCCACAAAACAGGTGACGAGTTTGTGATTGCTGGGGTTTGACTCCTGAAATTACCACCGAAAACATGGCTTTATAGTTCTCTATTTGAGTGAAGCGATGGCTGAGCATGAGCACCGCTCCGATGGTTGAGCATGAGGACCACTCCGATGGTTGACCATGAGGACCACTCCGATGGTTGAGCACGAGGACCACTCCGATGGTCGAGCATCAGCACTACTCTAGTTTATTGTCAATGGAACTGGGGACTCCAGAGCTTTTTTTTTCTTGGTGGTAGTCCCAGCAGTCAAATCCCCAGAGTCAAATCATCAACTTTTCATCTATTCTGTGGATAGCTAATAAGTTGCTATGGTCGGCAAATGTTTAATGAAAACGGATTGTACAAAGATGACTAACCCTTTAAAAACTATGGTTACTTCACTTCCCAAAATATATGAGTAAACTAGGAAGAAGATCTTGTAGCTGGAAAGATCATGGCATATGAGTTTGGTGTTTTGCCCAAATGAGTCACCAACAATAGAAATAGCAAGTAGGTTCATAGCAAAATGGAACAGGCTCCATAGTCCATGTAGGAGATCTAAGAGCACAGATCCTGCTCTCTGACATTTCCATTTTAACAACACCTTCATATATGTCAAATTAGGACACATATACTAAAAAAGGGGTATACGCTGTTTGGGAACATAACCTTCGTGATCCAGAGTAGAAAGCAACTAGAAATTGGACTTTTGCTTAGAAGGGATCAAGGGCTTTTCATGGTCAACTTTTATTTAAACTGTAATACTCTCCTGTCGTCGACAGATGGGACAATCCCTTGACAAATGTATCTTTTAATTTTGATCCAATGCAATTCTTTTATTCTGGCAATCTACAATCCAAAAAGTCTGATAATCCAACATTTGTGCTGAATGCAGAATTTCAGAAGACTGAACAGAAATGACCAATTAGGGCATGTGCACATGACATTTTTTCAAAAATCCTCTCCGAAATTCGCCTAAAAAGTGATAAAGTCTGCAGTCACTCTACGCTGTAACCTATAGCCCAATAACTCCTTTATAGATTGCAGTCCCTATCTTTACAAGTGAATTTTTCTGCATTTTCTAATAATCTAGAATAATCTGGTACTTTCCAAATCCAATTGAAACCAGATTAAAGCTATGATCAAAAGTCACAATGATGAACCGAAGAGCTGGCTGTCAGTCAGTGCTGGAGGTGCGGTTACAGCTGCCACTATGTACTGAACGGTAACTGAAGCCGCGCCGGTCGCACCTCTATGACTGAAAGCCGGAAGCCGCCAGGAGGAATAAAGTTCATTTCCATTTCAGACGGCTGCACAATTTCAGAATGCTATTAAACCTGCAGGTTGTTGGGTTTTTTTTGTGATGCAGCTAAATTATTATTATTATTTATTATTATAGCGCCATTTATTCCATGGCACTTTACATGTGTGTGAATGATTCCTCCTCTCAATATATTGACAGTGTAACCAAATGCGAAAATACCAAACATTTCATCTGAAAAGAGAATGTTTCACTATGGATTGGGACAGCGGCCAGATAACGACCACACTATGGGTGAGTAATGCGAGAAGATCCTCATTGTGTCTGAGCTGCTCTTCTAAGCAAATAGTTCTTCATGTTCTCAGAGACAATGTACAGAAGAGCAGGTTCCGACATGCTCCAAGGAAATGCCTCTCTAGCATTACACAAAAGATCAGTGTCTCTACACCCTCTACGCTCAAACAAATTCCTCTGCTCAGTTTCTTTTCACATAATTTTGTTCCATGCCTTTATTGTTGTGCTGGGCTGTTTATATTCGACCCTTGTAGCCTTTTTAGGAGGTGTAAAGAGCTTCCAAATTTTACATCTTGTATTTCTTAACAAAGTGCAAATGCTACCGCAGTTTATAATGTCCACTATTATGGTGGGACAAGACCAACCACCTAATGTGTATGGGGGGACTCCTTAACAGACAATGTACGGGGAGAGAAGGGTCACTTGAGCAGCTTCATTGTAAATCTTTATGTTTTTAGGGTAGATAAGTTGTTGCCAAAAATGTCTCGTAGCAGCAAGAAGGGGATGTCTCATCTAAAACTGCAAAGAGCTTGTAAAAACAAGTACATTTGCAAGTTAAAATCCACTATATTCTCAAGAAAGGAGGGATTTTTAATTTAAGAGTTTGCAGTCGCTGCCTTGGTTACCGGCCACTTCTGCAGTGTAGCGGAAGTGTATGGTTTCATTGACAAGGAGGGCTCACTTACAAATTCTTTACTGTACGGCATGCAATACTACACTGAAGCTAGCCAGACCCAGTGATCAGGCCAGCTGCAGTGCCCGTGGGCTGCTCCAAAACCGCTTCTGCTTGCATTATGTGAGAGAGCTCGGTGCAGGCCAATGGTGCAACCATGTCATTGATCTAACATGACAATCTTCAGAAACCCAAAAGCCAGGAAGCAAAACAATGGTGTGGTCCTGAACAAAGAGCATGAGAATAGTCCTCTTAATAGTGTGGTCCTGAACAAAGGGCATGAGAATAGTCCTCTTAATAGTGTGGTCCTGAACAAAGAGCATGAGAATAGTCCTCTTAATGGTGTGGTCCTGAACAAAGAGCATGAGAATAGTCCTCTTAATAGTGTGGTCCTGAACAAAGGGCATGAGAATAGTCCTCTTAATAGTGTGGTCCTGAACAAAGGGCATGAGAATAGTCCTCTTAATAGTGTGGTCCTGAACACAGGGCATGGGAATAGTCCTCTTACTAGTGTGGTCCTGAACAAAGGGCATGAGAATAGTCCTCTTTATGGTGTGGTCCTGAACAAAGGGCATGAGTATAGTCCTCTTAATGGTGTGGTCCTGAACAAAGGGCATGAGAATAGTCCTCTTAATGGTGTGGTCCTGAACAAAGGGCATGAGAATAGTCCTCTTAATGGTGTGGTCCTGAACAAAGGGCATGAGAATAGTCCTCTTAGCTGGCCATACACATACGATGGCTCACAGATGAGCGCTCGTTTGGCTGTCAGCTACCTCTCTCAATTCCCCAATGCACATGAACATTCAGGTCTGCTGAAGGGCCATATTCTTTCAATGGGTAGAGTGGAAAAAGCAGCTGCCTAAAGGCTCTGGCGGCAGCTTATCCCTTGAAGAATAAATAATCGGGCATTGAAAATTGAGCTGACCGTTCCTTATCTCCCCCAACATCATCTATTGGGGAAGAGGCCCACATACACATTAGACTGTTGTCCACTCCTGCCAATATCCGCAAGGTGGGCCGACTTTAGTCTAATGTGTTTGGGGGCCATTACCTCCCATTCCCCACTGACTGTAGGAGAGGTCCTCAGTATGAGATCTGTGGGCGCCTGACACCCGGCACCCCCACCGATCAGTTAAAATCCACTCCAGCGGCAATCAGGTAAGTACCAAGGAGCCCCGTACATCGCCGAGGGGCCGCTGCCCGGTATTTTATCTCTCATCAGTTGTAACGTCCTGGAAAACACCTATAACTGCATTATTGACAAACAATTAGTGAATAGGCCCAATGGTCATAAAAAGGGCCATAATGGAGAAATAATGAGCGCACCTTTCCACCCATATATCAAAACCCAGCTCCATGAAGTAAGGCCAACAATTTGTATTGTATGTCCTCTTATCCCCACTAAACACGTGAAATTCACATGAAATGAAAGCTGAGCTCTAATGAGTTCCCGTGGGCAACAAAGACGCAGTTTATCTTTTACACAATGACGTAAATGTGCCTCATTGGGCATATTTGTTTTTTTAAAGCTGTCTTTGTTGTTCTTAGCAACCAATCAGAGCTCAACTTTCATTATTTAAACTGCTGTGGTAAAATAAAAGCTGTGCTCTGATTGGTTGCTATGGGCAACAAAGACTTTTTTTGTCTTTTAACTCTTTGGACAGGCTGTAATGTTGTATTTATTATCAGAGAACATGAATTTAGCTGAGCAGTGTCGCTCAATGTGACAAGTTGTGCTTATAACACAAAAACGAATTCTAATATTGTGCGTACATGAGTTTTTATATCATAAATATGGAACTAATATAACATTCTTTCTTTATAAGATTTTAATGGAGCATTTCATGTAAAGTGAAGTGTAACGAGTCCTTTTAGATAATTACACATAAAACTCTGATTTTACAACTATTGTGTGAGTTCATTTTATGAGGTTTTGCCTCCAGTCTCCAGAATGGACGTGTACTGCAAGTATTAGCCTGTCTGCGGCCTCATATATAAAGGTTTCTGCATTCAGTAAGGTCTAGTGATGAGTGAACGTGCTGGGATAAGGTGTTATCTGTGCATGCTCTGGTCCAAACGAGTGTCTTCGGCGTGCTCGAATATTATGTTCGAGTCCTCACCTCTGCATGTCTCATAGCTGTTAGACAGCAGCAACACATGCAGGGATTGTCTGCATGTTAGTAAATCCCTGCATGCGTTGTGGCTGTCTAACAGCCGCGAGGACTCAAACATATTTTTCAAGCACGTTGAAGTCACTCGGTTAGCACCCGAGCATGCTCAGATAACACCTTATCCAAGCACACTCGCTCATCACTTGTAAGGATCATTTTACTCATTGCTCTGCCCGTAAATAAGAGCCAATTGACACTAAAAGAATAACTGCTCGTCTTCTTCATCTTAGGACTCGTGGACATTGTCATATTTTCGTTCCGAGTCCGATCCGACAAAATTCAGATCGCCTTTGGCCATGCAGGTCAATGAGTGCGTGGGAAACATCAGACTGCACTCGGATGACATCTGAGCGCAGTCTGATTTCCGCTGCCTCACTCAGTGGCCAAGATGGAAACAGATCGCACTATGCTGACACTCTGATCAGAGTGTGATTTGCATAATCAGATTAGAGAATATACGCCGTCTGCACTTGCCCTTATGCGATGCAATAAGCGAAGCAATAAGCGTAAAATTGATTTTGTTTTTTTTTTCCATTTTTACGAAACTCTTTACATAGTTGTTAACAGCACCATTAGTTTTTACATGGGACTGCAGACTAGAGATGAGCAAATTAAGGCGCAGGACCCTGGTCCCAGTAGTCAGGTCAGTACTCCGTGGTTGATGGAGGGAGCCCTGCAAATCATGGTGTCATTGTTGTGTCGTGACAGGCCAAAAAGATATTGTGACAGGCCAGATAATCAAAGCAGGAGCTGGGAATGCTGTCAGGTGGGAGACGATTTGCAGGGCTTTCGTCCAGCAGCCACAAAATACTAATTTAGCTATTAATTCGCTCATTTCTACTGCCGGCCAATAATAATTTTAAGGTCACAAGATATGATCAGTTATAATCAACTTGAACGGAATCTGGCACTAAATGACATTGCAAACCAAGCACAGGTACTCATTACTAGCTGCTTTTTTTCCATCTATCTCTGCCCTTATCTTCCTTGATTGATGGCTCTGGTCTTATAGGAGACATAAAAAAAAAACAGAGATAGATGGAAAACAAGAGGTGGGAAGGTGCACTGAACTACCAAGCCAAGGGTGCGCCGAGCGCCTGTGCTTGGTTTGAACAGTCATTTTGTGCTGACAGTCTACCTTTAATTATTGCTGATTGTTCACTAACCGATCATCTCTCGCAGTAACAAGTTTACTAACTGAAAAGTAAAGTGCACTGTGTATAGTTTCAAAGTTTTTTTTAAGTTTTGTAATAACTTCAAGGGTTTCCCCATATATAACTTTTATGAAAAGTCAATCAAATGCGCCATTTATGGTAATTCCTACCCGTAGGTCCAAAACACCCTCAAGTATGGAAAATCTCTCTTTTTTTTTTTTTTTTAGTCTTGATAGAGTACCATTGAAATTAAGTTATGGAAACCTCACCAGTTGTCTTAACATGTATTCTTCTGGATTGAGGGGTGACAATTAAAAGGAGACTCTTCTCTACTGAAAATAAGACAGTGATTTTTTTTTAAATCTTTTTTAAACTGGGAGAAGTATCGGCTGCCGGACCAGAAATGATTTCACCTTTCTGATACATCTGATTGATATACCGTAATAGTTAACTGTGGGGAGACAAATGAATCTGAAGTTTAGATTGGGGGACATTTATCAAATTGGTCCCAAGGAAAAGTGTAGAAGCTACCCCCGGCAACCAATTAGATCTCCAATTTTCTGGGGGCTTCAGAAACATTAGCTGTAATCTGGTTTCTCTGAGCAATTGCTCCGATTCTGTTTCGGTTGGCTTTTGATGGAGATCGTCCATGATGTCTTGGCTACTTCCCTTGTAAGACATAAAGGTCATCTTTTCCAAAACGTATCCTCTTAGTTAAAGGTTGTCTGAACATATGATATTTATACTCCGACACCAGACAACCCCACATATCAGCTGTTACTAGGAATGGCCATATGTAATCATTGAACAGCTTGGCTCTGGTCAATATGTATTGACTAGCTGTTCTGCAGCACCTTCCTTGTAGACATACAGGTCACCTTTTCCAAAAGGAATTCACTTAAACAGTTTATTAAAGGTGATAAGCTATTCAGCTCTGTTCAACATTTGCATCTGGCCACAGCAGAAGATAATAAGAGCTGATCAATTGTAGTGATGGGTGTCCTCAATATCAAATACTCAAAGAAGCCATTACATAGCTACGGAACCAGTACAATGAATAGTACATGTAATTCCAATGATTTACAAAAAATTGAAGCAGCTCTAACTCATGTCACTGTTTGTGTATACAGCTCCTTTGTAGTCCTTTTTTTTTCCTCCGCGTATTCCAATTCTGTGGTTTTTATGTTACTCCACCTCTTCTAACCCTCTTCCATTGCAGGTACAGTAAGTTAGCAAAAAAGATAACAGTAGGCAATGGAGTACTACATCATTAAGGATCAGACTAATCAGGGTTTGTTTGTAGTCTGTAACTATGGGTACTTAAATGAAGACTATTTGTAGAGTTGTAAAAATGGGAAATCTGTCACCAGGTCTTCGCTGCCCCATCTGACAGGCGTATAATGTAGGTGCAGAGACCCTGATTCCAGTATGGTGTTACTTACTGGGTCGCATGCTGTCATTTTGATAAATTCATTGTTTCACCTGATACAGATTTTCCTGTTCTCTGAATACTGAGCTCTGTATAACCTGACCACACCACTGATTGACAGATTTCTGTGTAGACTGAGCAGAGACAGAAAACATCCAGTGATGCAGGGTGGGGAAGGGGTAGACAAATCTACTATATAATTGTCTAAGGGATACTTCCGTCTGCCTGTCTGTCTGTCCCGGAAATCCCACGTCGCTGATTGGTCTCCCCAGCTGTCTGTCCTGACTGCCGTGACCAATCAGCGATGAGCACGGTCCGATAAGTCCCTCCCTACTCCCGTCCAGTCAGTGCCCGGCGCCCGCTCCATACTCCCGTCCAGTCAGTGCTCACACAGGGTTAAAGCCAGCGTTAACAGACCGCGTTATGCCGAGGGTAACGCACTCCGTTACCGCTGCTATTAACCCTGTGTGTCCCAAACTTTTTACTATTGATGCTGCCTATGCAGCATCAATAGTAAAAAGATGTAATGTTAAAAATAATAAAAAAACAAAAAACCTGCTATTCTCACCTTCCGTAGTCCGCCAAGGCGCACGCGGCTGCCGCTGGCTTCCGTTCCCAGAGATGCATTGCGAAATTACACAGAAGACTTAGCGGTCTCACAAGACTGCTAAGTCATCTGGGTAATTTTGCAATGCATCCTGGAAAAGGAAGATGGCGGCAGCCGTGCGCGCATCAGCACAGCTTCGCTGGATCCCGGAGAGTGAGTGTATAACAATTTTTATTTTAAATATTTTTTTTAACAGGGATATGGTGCCCACACTGCTATATACTATGTGGGCTGTGTTATATACCGCGTGGCTGCTATATACTACGTGGCCAGTGTTAGATACTGCGTGGGCTGTGCTATATATAACGTGGCCAGTGTTAAATACTGTTTGGCCTGTCTTATATACTACGTCACCTGTGTTATATACTGCGTGGGCTGTGTTATATAGTACGTGGGCTGTGTTATATACTGCGTGGCCTGTATTAGCGCATCGGGTATTCTACAATATGTATGTATGTATATAGCAGTCACATAGTATATAGCACAGGCCACGTAGTATTTGTCTGCTATATACTACATGGCCTGTGCTATATACTATGTGGCTGCTATATACATACATACATACATAGATATTCTAGAATACCCGATGCATTAGAATCGGGCCACCATCTAGTCTCATCATAATAGACTTCATTGTTGCAGGTTTGTTAGTCCTCTATGTAATAATCTTCGGCTGATAAAAGAATGTTTTATCAAAACTACAGCAAGCAAACCAGTAAGTGACCCATCGCTGGAATCAGGGTCTCTGCCACTACATTGGCTGCTCTCAGGTGACTTAGCAAAAATCTGTTGGCAGAGTCCCTTTAACGTCTATTAATTATTGACCGTAAGAAAAAACATCAACTGTGCAATTCATTCTGCTCGGGAAAAGGTCAGACACCATGATAAACGTATAAACAGAACCTTGAAAATGCAATTTTTTTTAATCCTTTCCCCTTAGTGGGTGTAGGATCTTTTTCATTTCAAGCACTGTTTATTATATTACACCGCTGAATAGGAACAATGAAAGTCCGAAAAGGTGGAATAGGTAATATTTCAAAGTCCGTGCCTTTGTTTGCTATGTTCCAGTCCTATGAAATCAAACATAGTGAAAAGAGCTAATTCTTTCCCTGACATGGCAACATTTCAAGAAGAGCTTAGATTACTGCAAACTGATTTGGAATCTTGAGGGGTTTGGTTCTCAAGGACCTTGTAGACCTCAGAATCCCATAGATCGTCAGCCAGGAGATCATACAGACGTTACATAGGACTCGGGGAGTCTCTGCCAAACATCCTCTAAGATTCAGCAGCCATATATTTGATATATTAGAATCCTAGCTCGCCCCTTTTATGATCGTAACACATGTAAAATGTAGAATAAATCCAAAATGATTACTGGCGGCAAAAGAAACGTATCAATCTCTTCTGGTCCAACCCTTGAATTTTTCTAGCTTGTATGTGATATCCTCAAATCGGGGCCAAAAAATGCACAGCACTAAATTTCTCTTCGTCAAATATGTGAAAATCTCACTCGCGCTTGCCAACTGGCACAGAAAAAAATCCTGGGTTAAACGTAAAGCTGATGCTGAACTCATAGATTCAATAGCTGACATATTTGTCTTAACTTATGTCTGCTATTTTCCCATCTTCTGCCAGAACTCAAATATGCATGAATTAAAGGGGTATTCCCATCTCCAAGATCCTTTCCCAATATGTAGTAGGTGTAATAATAATAAATTATAAATGTAGTGTAGTTTTTCTGATTTGCTATGTCTATTTCCTCATGTGTAGGCATTGCAGGACCTTAGGTATCCATGGTTACGACCACTTGCAACTAGCTAACTGTCACTATATCAGTGGCTGTAACCATGGATACCTAAGGTCCTGTAATGCCTGCACATAAGGAAAGAGACATGGCTAATCAGAAAAACTATACATTTTTAATTTGAGGTATATGCTAATATTTATATATTAAGGAGGTAACTTGATTCCAGGCAGACAGATCTCTGCTCCCTATAGCAATGGCCTTCTCACAAGGAATATTTTTGACCCAAAGGATCTAGGACCACTCCTAAAAAGTATGGGGAAGTGCTGAGAACCACTGTCATACACATTACAAATACACTGACAGCACAATTTACAGTGAGCGAGCGCACTACCGCATATTATACACAAGCAAGCACATTAATCGAAAATATATACAAGCGACCATATTAACAGACAAAATATACACGTGAGCACTACTGCAAATTGTACACAAGCCAGCACATGAGCCCATTAATGGGCAATATATACAAGCGAGTGCACTACTGCACACTGTACACAAACACATTAACGGACTATACAAGTGAGCACATTACCGCACATTACAGCTCTGGCAAAAATTAAGAGACCACCACATCAAAACCCTGTCATGGGCGGCCCAATCTCCAGACCTGAACCCCACTGAAAATCTCTGGAATGTAATCAAGAGGATGATGGATAGTCACAAGCCATCAAACAAAGAAGAACCACTTACATTTTTGCACCAGATGCAGTGTGAAAGACTGGCGGAAAGCATGCCAAGACGCATGAAAGCTGTGATTAAAAATCATGGTTATTCCACAAAATATTGATTTCTGAACTCTTCCTGAGTTAAAACATTAGTATTGTTGTTTCTAAATGATTATGAACTTCTCTTTGCATTATTTGAGGTCTGAAAGCACTGGGGTTTTTTTTTTTAATTTTGACCATTTTTGCTTTTCAGAAAAATCAAACAAAATTTATTGCTTGGAACTTCGGAGACATGTTGTCAGAAGTTTACAGAATAAATGAACAATTTACATTTTACTCAAAAATATACCTATAAAGAGAAAAATCAGACAAACTGAACATTTTGCAGTGGTCTCTTAATTTTTGCCAGAGCTGTATACATGTGAGCATATTACCATATACACGACTGAGTACACTAGCATACACTACGCACACATAAGCATGCTATCACATGTCAGACACAAGTGAGAACATTACTGCATCTTCACATAGCAAGCCTATAACTGCACGCTAGACAAGTACACTAGTGCTCACTAGACAAAAACCGGTATACCAACTTTCACTTTACAAAAATTGTCATATTATCGCAAACTAGCACAATGCCCCACAATAAATATACTGTAAGTCAATGATTTACAGAATATTATAATTAAGTGAGAAAACCGCACATCATATCAATCAGTACATAAGTTAACATATAATATTATCACGTACTCAGGCTTGGACTGGCCCACGGGATAACAGGGGAATCCTCCGGAGGGCCTCTTAGATAAGCAATGCCTGACACAATATACTTGATTCACTATGTACAGACAGAGGCGGCATCTTATTCATTTATCAATCCACCCAGTTGATTGTTATATAAATTTGTGATTGAGGCTAATGTCACATTTGTACAGTATGTAGGTGTGAAGTGGGGCCCTGGAGTTGGTTACTGGTGGGCCCTTGTCACCCAAGTCCGACACTGGGACACAGGTGAGTATGTTGGAGCACACTATAGTCAATATAAGCGAGTGCATAACTGCCTGCTATATACTACAGCTATAGAAACCACCACTAAAAAATACAAACATTTCAGTAATTAGGCCTGCGTACTTCTTACCTTTAGATGCGCATACATCCGCATCCGTCCTGCATACCTATCTTTAACATTGTGTACGCAGGGACATGCATGGTCATGAGTTGTATGCGGATGCGTCCCCGTGCAATGCTTTGATGTGCCCGCCGAACGCAACATGGTGGGCACATCGAAACGCCGCACGAGGACGCATCCGCATACAACACATGACCACGCATGTCCCTGCGTACACAATGTTAAACATAGGTATGCAGGACGGATGCGGATGTATGCGCATCTGAAGGTAAGAATACGCAGCCCTATGCTACGTACATAAACGCTAGTGTGAAACCGGCCTTAGTGAGCGTACCGGACAGAGAAGGTTGTAGGCGCACACTGTAAAATCACAACACAGAACATATTTGCATACTCAAAGAAGTCCAGACACCATGGATTTGCCTGGCTCGTAAATATCTGCAAAGTCAGGAATGTGGAGAACAGATCTATAAAAGTGCACACAGACCCCATTATAACAGCAGGTGCTCTCCATTACAAAGAATATCGGCAGTAAAACACAAGAAGATTTCTCCATTGTGGTAGTAGACTTGTCTGTGACATCACTAAAATATGAAAGAGGTAAAAATCATACATACAAAAATGAGTAGTATGTATGTAAGATGGAAACGTGCCAGTAAGGCAAAATGGATAGGTTCTCAAAACACAATAAATGAAAATAAAGATGAGACTATCATAATAACAGGAGCCCTTTAACAATCCAAAATGTTACTTTCTATACATAATGTTAAAGGGGTTGTCTGGTTCAAATTGAAAAGTCTGCAGTCACTCTCTGCCAACGTCAGTGTAGCGCTTACAAGCTCAATAGGAAAAAGCTTGTAAGCGCTGCAAATTTTAAGCCACCGCTGCTGCCTTGCAGAGCTCTCTGCTTCCTTAGTAAATGAATGATAAAAATGAAATAGAAAGTATGAAATATTGGGTGAAAATAACAAATTGAAACAAATATATTTAACAAGTTAAATATTTTTGCAATTCCTATATTACCAGTATATAATATAATATTATATTAATATTATGATGTAATATATTATTATAATATATTATATATTATTATATATAGTATTATTATATTGTCATTTTATTGTCATTATATATTTATGGGGACATCTCTACAACCTTTATAATGTGCACTTGTAAAACACATTTTTGAAAAATAAATTTGTTCTATTATGTAATTCCAATAAATATCGATATTTTATCTTGATCCTGCTTTCTCCAGTAATTCGTTTGGTATTTATTAAGTTGTAGAACACAAGCAAACAACACGTCATGGGCAAATTTTTTTTTTTTTTTTTTTTTGCACAGGAAGATCCCATTTGATGATAATCCTTCTCTTTTATCTCTCGTCTTTGATTTCTTCACTTGTTACACATGGCAATTACTGTTTAAAACGCTCATTATAATTCAGATTAAAATAATAATTACTCCATGGAAATAACCCTTAAGGCTACAAGACAGGATTTACTGTAGCAGCAACATGAGAGGGTTTAGAAAGTTGCAAAACCAATTAGGGAATCTATCATTCAACGATCTGTCAGTCGAACCAGCAGACGGCTGACCAATAGTTTTGGTGACGGCCATTAATCTTAACTTCCCACCAGTACACACTTTTTGTTTTGTCAAACTTTCATGTGTTTTAAAAAGATGGAGAAAAAGATGAAAAGTTAAAAAAACAAAACAAAGCATCCCGTTACATCTATGTTCTGGTGGACCCCATAAAACTCTCGAAAGAGCCAACCTAAAATCTTATGTCTTTAAGAAGCCTTAGGTACTGCTTACTTTATAGGTTACCTTATAAAGAATAGGAAGAAAAGGAAGAAAAAAAACCGAGAGAAAGTGGTTGTAATCCGTTGTAATCAGAGTCTGGAAAAATGAGGAATTGGAGATAAAAGTTTGGCTACTGACTCAACAACCCAGGTAGTAATCCTGTTAAAGACTTGTGAATGTAGCAAAGCCAACCATGGAACTGATATGAAGATGCAAGGAATTTCTACAGCACCATATTACACTCACAGGTTCGCCTGCCGTAAGGTTTTATTCACACATTAGAATGTTTGATCAGTGTTTCCATGCCAAAAACCAGGAGTGTCTCCAAAACACAGAACAGATGTAAATCTTTCAGTTATAGTTTTTGTCTGTAAGTTCCATTCCTGGTTTTGGCACACAAATTATACCTCTTCACAGGATAGTTAATAACTACTAGGTCGGTGTGGGCCCCAACCTATCTTCGTCAGTCCATAGACTTTGAATGGAATGGCCATGCAAATGGACGACCACTCAAACTAAGAACATGGGACTCCCATTCTGGTTATTGGTCGTGGTCTCAACAGTTGGACCACCATCCGAGCAGTTATTATCTATACAGTGAAAGGGTGAGTACGTGGTATTACTGGAGTAGTCCCAAGGACAGGTGCAGGCGACCCGTCTGAGAGATGACATTGATACATGAGATACATGAGAGATGTATTCTCTCATCCAAGATAATCAGTCCAATTATGCTCCTCATAGTCTGATCAGAGTTTGATTAGAGCATAATCAGAGTGTGATCTGATTCTTTCGGATGGAGAGAAGATGGAAAAAAATGTCTCCATCTTCACCATACTGTGAGGCCGCGGAAATCGAATGTCTTCTGAGTGTAGTCCAATGTTTCTCACGCACTCATTGACTTGCATGGCCAAGTGCGATCCGTGTATCAGGTCAATCAAACTCTGGCATAAAGCGATTTTTTTTCTTCTCTCTGTCTAAGGAAAGAGTCAGACATGTGCACGGCTTCATAGAGTAACATTGGTCCAAGTGCGATCTGATGTTTTGTAGGATCCCACTCGGATAATACTCTCGTCTGCATGAGCTGTAATATTAAAATCTGGTCAAAATAAACCTTCTGATATGTTATAAACAGGAGGGAACATCATACTTGTCTAATATGTAGCATTACATGATGAGCATTAAGACTAATGAGGGAAACTATAGAGAAGGGTCCCTAATTGGGCCTAGGGACAGACAAGGCCTATGACAGATCGTCTGACTATTAGAATATAATATTGGTGGGGTTCCATGTCATGGAGGGCCAACTAATCACCATCAACTTTACTAAGTGCCTTGCTCCTGGACTTTAAGTATGTGAAAATCTGGTCTCAGATTCCATTAAATTACGTGCAACAGTAATGGTCATGTACAAGTTCATCTGAAAGTCATGGAAAGAGCTGATCCTCATCACATTGAAGACAGAAAGATTACAAAGTATCAGGAACTAAACCAACAGTGAGAAGAGAATAGAATCTGGTACGGTAATTGCCCCGTATCAGGGGGCCTGAAGATATGATTTCAATAGATTTTTCTGAACAAGTCATGGTTTTCTTAAGACTTCAGACTTCACTCTCTACGAATATACGTGTTCAGTGGAATTTGCACATTTTTTACACTAAACAGAGAGCACATTTTCTCCACAGTTATTGATGTGACAGCTAGCAGGTCCTGCCAAACCCAACTGAAATACAATCCATCGTCTTGTATTTAAGGATTACTAACCTAAAAACACACTTTTCACATTCAAGGCATTTTTAATTCACCGTCCGGTCTTTGTCTGAACAATACAATGTCTCCTTCAAATCTGTATGCGATATCTATAAAGCCTGACCTCGATGTTGACGGTAATCATCCACCGAACCCAATATTGTGCTTCTTCTTAAGGGGTTTAAAGAAATTAATCTAAGAGAAATAAAACACTAATCATCTGGTAAATCTACAGCTGCCGCCCTAGTAATCCCTGTCCTTGTTGCAGTGGTTATGTGGATGCACGGCTCGTTTTCGCTGCCGGAAAATGAAAATTTCTAACAGGAAATGTCGCCATTGGAGCAGTGGAGAAATTATCAGGTCAGTAATGGCTTTTTTTATTTCATTGCATTTCCTTCTATAAATAGGAGGAGAAGCTAGCTACTTCCCCCAACATTGATGTCCCCATTCAATTCATCTGCGCTCCAAAGCCTATATACTACTATAAGGACCATATTGGCTCTGAAAGGACGATCTCCATGAGTAATACACTCACCGGCCACTTTATTAGGTACACCATGCTAGTAACGGGTTGGACCCCTTTTGCCTTCAGAACTGCCTCAATTCTTCGTGGCATAGATTCAACAAGGTGCTGGAAGCATTCCTCAGAGATTTTGGTCCATATTGACATGATGGCATCACACAGTTGCCGCAGATTTGTCGGCTGCACATCCCAAAGATGCTCCATACAAGGCAGGATGGATCCATGCTTTCATGTTGTTTACGCCAAATTCTGACCCTACCATCCGAATGTCGCAGCAGAAATCGAGACTCATCAGACCAAGCAACGTTTTTCCAATCTTCTACTGTCCAATTTCGATGAGCTTGTACAAATTGTAGCCTCAGTTTCCTGTTCTTAGCTGAAAGGAGTGGTACCCGGTGTGGTCTTCTGCTGCTGTAGCCCATCTGCCTCAAAGTTCGACGCACTGTGCGTTCAGAGATGCTCTTAGGCCTACCTTGGTTGTAACGGGTGGCGATTTGAGTCACTGTTGCCTTTCTATCAGCTCGAACCAGTCTGCCCATTCTCCTCTGACCTCTGGCATCAACAAGGCATTTCCGCCCACAGAACTGCCGCTCACTGGATTTTTTTTCTTTTTCGGACCATTCTCTGTAAACCCTAGAGATGGTTGTGCGTGAAAATCCCAGTAGATCAGCAGTTTCTGAAATACTCAGACCAGCCCTTCTGGCACCAACAACCATGCCACGTTCAAAGGCACTCAAATCACCTTTCTTCCCCATACTGATGCTCGGTTTGAACTGCAGGAGATTGTCTTGACCATGTCTACATGCCTAAATGCACTGAGTTGCCGCCATGTGATTGGCTGATTAGAAATTAAGTGTTAACAAGAAATTGGACAGGTGTACCTAATAAAGTGGCCAGTGAGTGTACAGGTCGTATTACAGCTCTTGCATCTCCTCCAAGGAACAAATCACTCCATGATTTCAGCTCTGAAGTTCCTTTAGGATCCAGGATGGAAAAACCTCTATTCTTTTTAGTTAGGGCATCATTGGCTCTTTAGGAAGAAGGGTAGGCAGCACTAAAAGGGGCAAAGTGATCAGCCAGTAGACGGCCATAATGGAAGTAATAATGACCAAAAAAGAGTCATATAATCTGCTTAGTGAGGTGGTATAAGGTAAAGGTACCAGAAGGTGCCATTTTTGGTCAGAGAACAGATGCAACCCATAATGTGTGCCATAACCCATTTTCCCACCCTCGCCACATGCACTCACTGGCTTTGGTCATGGCAACAGTGGATATGTCTCTATAGAGCAGCATAGCCGAGAGATGTCACCTGGGAGGAAATTATGTCACTAAGGATCCAGCCAAAAGTGAGGATTCAGATGGCGACTGCAGCAGTGGGAGCACAAAATGTATGGAAGAATAAGGAGTCTCCTTCCTCTGCTCCTTGAGTAGGGAGATCTCCTGTGTGACTCATAAGGACCAACAGACTGTAAATAGCTGAGATCATTGTCGTTAATAGTAATGCTTGTAATTATGAACGTGCCTCTTTTAGTCCTTTACTAAATTGTAGCTCAAACTCCGACCCATAAAAGAAGCTGCACAGACCAAATAGAGTTTTCGACTGCACCACAGAAGTTAGCGAAGTCTGCAGCAAAGTCCAACCTTCGTCATTAATGGGTGCCAAGTGCCAATTTCTACAGCGCTACAATGTGACCAGTGTCTGTACCAGTGGATGGAGAATGTAAAATTGCGCAGTAAAGATTTGTGCGCCAACCTCTGACCTTCATCGACAGACCGCCTGGCTTCTTTAACTGTCCGTCAAAGTGAAGGTCGTATTGACTTTTGACTCACATACAGTGAATCCACCTACAGTAAACACTTGCTAATATTGTCACATATAGTCCATTACTTTCCAAGCAAATTCATAAACCGCCCAGATGTCACGAGCCGTAGAAATACATCTGCAACTCATGTCTGCGGGGCTGTCCATCTCCCACCACTGTGCAACAGCAAAACCACAAGAAAGGAGAATTCAACAGAAAAGCAGATGTGAACATCTAGTGGTGGGAGAGAAGATTCGGGGGAAGGAGAGTCAAGATGAGTAATATGTTCTCATATGGTTAATCTCCGATAAATGCCGCCAAAATAAATGTGAATACGTAACAGGGGATTTCTGGGCGAAACATAAAGAATGAACATTCACCATTATAGAAAAAATGTGTCATCGTCGAGGGAACTTGATTTAAAGACGAGCTGTCACTTGCCAAAATTATGTGATATTTTTACCCGGTATAAATGCTACTGTTCTTCTGAATCTGATGCTTGGTTTTTTTTTTAATTCCTGTGCTTCTCCAGTCCTGACGTATGACCTTCTCTTCTATAGACTGATATTTGCAATAGATTAGTCCCGTACACTACTCTGCTGCCTGTGCACACTTAGCGCAATCCTCCACAAAGTTATAGCAATACATTGAAATCCAGGAATCAAAGCACCAGACATCCTCCTTTTGGTAGTACAGAAAAATCACAACGTTTCGGCTGCACAGGGCCTTTATCAAGCCATAAAATAATGAATATCTCTCTTTTTTATGGCTTGATAAAGGCACTGCGCGGCCGAAAGGTTGTGATTTTTCTGTACTAATTAAGTTACCAAAAGGAGGATGTCAGGTGCTCTGGTTCTTGGATTTCTCCTCTTCCAGCCTTGTTGTCCAAGTGGGTGTGAGGTTCTCAAGATGACACCCACAGAGAAAAGTTGAGGATCACGCCCACTTGGATAACTAGATTTAAATACAAGTGGGGGGATTACATCTCAGGAACCGAAAGGCCTAGGAACAAAAGAAAAACAGCCCAAGATTCAGGAGAACGTTTACATCACATTCAAACAATTACATATTTATGGCACGTGACAGATCCACTGTAAAGGCAATCTATTCTTTGTTATGACATTGGAACTTTTTACACATCGTTTGGATAAATACAGGACTCCAGGGATATAAACCTTTGCAGCCTCAGGTACGTGAACACTTCTGCAAATGTTTATGTATAGGACGATACCATACCACGTTGCATGCTTAATCAGACGCCATAAGTCAGAGCTATTCTCCCCTAAATTCATTGTTTCTAGTGGAGACCAGAGTTCTTATCAGGGAGATTTATCATTGTCATTTAAACCACTTTTTTGTATGTGCTTTGTCGTAATATGTGCTAATTTTATAAAACTGTCACATTGCAAGTAATAGATTTCATTCAGTTTAAAGCCACTAATTTGTAACTAATTGTGTAGCAGATTTTACACCATCTGCATAGCGGAATGGCTTTCCTGAAAAAAACACTCCTGATCTTAAAATAAAAGGCATGGAGAAAAAGCAGGAAAAAGTGGCAAAAAAGCACTATAAACATTAAAATATGTAAAAAAAAATTGGCAGAAGAGAATTCCCAACAATTTGTGAACCAGGTTCTAAGAATTTATGCAATTTTTTTTTTACATCTATGATGATTTTCTTCCTCGTTGGCTGTAAATTAAATTATCACCTTACATAAATGACATAAGGTGTCGGGTTTTGCATTCAGCAACAAGGAACAGTCCAAAGAACACAATCTCCCAGACCCTGACCTTTACCCAACTAGGAGCTGGAAGTCCAGATATTATCATTCTTGTATAAACGGACACCACCAATCTCTAAGATAATACTAATGCCCTTTAAATACAGTGTATGAAGTTAATCAGGAGCAAATCGGGGCACAGGCGTGATAATAGGGATGGCTAAGGATGGGGACGGATGAAAAAAAGGAAGGAAAAGTATAAAGCATGGGCAACTTTTCTTCTCTTTACTATCCACTCCTTGCTTCAGCTAAAAAATAAACGCATCAAAAACTGCGAGTGTGATTAGAGCTTTAAACGGACTCCATGTACTAGAGATGAGAGGAAAGATCTGCATTATTAGAGTCAGACCGGATCTTCGCTACTAGGAAGCTCATGGTCGAGAACAGGGATTTTGCAAATGACGATGAATCTATATAAAAGGTTTCACAACCCCTTTAGCACAAAGAATGTTAGTAATCTGCAGGACTACACGTTATCTGCAATAATTTAGATATTCAGAGATTCTGGACGAACATTCAGTTATTTCCAGCAGAATCAGAAAATCAGGTGAAAGTGAAATATTGCAGCAGAACTCCGCACTGACATCTTTTCCCTAGTTTTCTGCGTACGATTTGCAGCTATGGGTATATTTTCCTGAGATGAAGCTTGCACAACAAGGTCAGAAGTCCATGGTCTGATTTACACGGATTTGCTTGTTAGCACTTTCCGATGATTCTTACCCTGTAGGCGGCAGGGAAGCGTCCTGACTGGAGTTTTCAGACCAAGATCCTGAATCGTCCATTCCCCAGCAGTGTCCCTTGGGTGCTGAGAAGAGTCGTCCTTATTTCAGCAGCTGTGTAACAAAATAATGGGATAAGTATCGGCTCCAAATCACCCAAAAAAACCCTCTTTACCAACATAAGCATGTCCCCTTTCCTCCCCCTGACCCTTCATCATGTCTCCATTGTGTGTCCTCTTGCATCTCACCTTCCATGATTTCCTCTTCTCATTACCAGTCTTCAGTAGTACACCCAATGTTATATCCTATCACTCCGTCCTCCTGTCAGCCCCTCCTTGTGTTTCATCCCTCCTTCTCGTGTCACACCTTATTATCTTATCATTTCCCCTATATACAATTATCTTACCATTGTCTTTTGTCACCTCATTATCCTATCACTCATTTAATACTATGGTATTCCTCTTCATCTTGTTTTACCCTCTAGACTTTCACATCACCTCCTCTATCAGGATTTTTTTTTCCTTTTTAAATCTACCATACTGTTCCAGACATGTGTGCTCTATTATTTAACAAATGGGTGGTGCTCAAAGGCTAATAATACAGAGCAGCCTAAATACACATCCGAGACGATCTATGAACCCCATCCCCTCGGAAAACAACATCAAAAGAAGCATTAAATAAAAAGTTCTATATATCTGGAGCCGTATTAAAATTTATAGAAAAAAAGCAGAATACTCAGGATAGCAGAATGAATAAAATAAGAAAGTAAGAGCAAAAACTGGTCACTTCTGAACTAGTGACAGGTACTTCTGAACTAGTGACAGGTTCTCCTGAAGCCAGCCTTCATCGTATTACCTCTATGTTTTCATGTCACCCTCTTGTTATTATGAGAAACTCATGTAAACCTTCAGCATTACCCCATTTTATCTTCGTGCCCTTCCCTTATCAGCATATCCCCCCATTAACGCCATGTTATCCCCTCCTTGTCCTATCACTCACCATAACACCATATCTTCATGTCTTCTTTTGCGTCATGAATCCCCATTATCAGCACAGCATGTCTTATCATCCCCAAACTCAGCATGTCACCATGTCGCCTTTCCACATCATCAGTGTATCCCCTCATGCTCATCATGTCACCCCCTTCTTATTTTACCCACTCTCAACATGTCACTATGTCTTCACCGTGTCACCTCTCCACATCAGTGCACCCCAATCCACAAATTGTAACCCCTTATCATACGCACCCCTCACCATGTCACCATTTTGCTCCACCACATCGTCAGTGTATCCCCCCATCCATATCATGTCACCCCTTCTTATCATATGCACCCCTCACCATTTTGCTTCCCCACATCGTCAGTGTATCCCCCCATCCATATCATGTCACCCCTTCTTATCATACCCACCCCTCACCATTTCCCTTCAAATCATCAGTGTATCCCCCCATCCTCATTGTGTCACCCCTTCTTATCATACCCACCCCTCACCATTTTGCTTCCCCACATCATCAGTGTATCCCCCCATCCTCATCAGGTCACCCCCTTTCCAGCAGGTCTTGGTGTCAGCTGCCCCTGGACTGACACTGACTCACCAGCAGACAGCTCTGACACTGCGCACATGTCTACAGGCAAGTTTGGAAAAATTCCACTATCACATGCAAAATCAGAAGCCTGCTCTTGGCAACAAAAGCTGTCAAACCCCAACTTTCTGCTTGTTCTCAGAACATACCTGGAAAACACATGCATAACACTATCTGAATACGCCATAAGCATGTGAGCTAAAATCAACACCCAGCTGAGCTGTCTGCACTATCATGCTGGGACTTGTGGTTCCCAAGGTGTGACCAGCACTTTGTCACAGCCATCTGGCACCTTAGAAAGTCCATACACCATAGGGCAGTGCACACAATAATTAATGGCATCGCATTCAGATTTCGCCAACCCAGACCACATTTTTGATAACAGACATTATTATTTACTAATATTTACAAACAAATAATAAATAGTGCAACATAATGGCAGATGGGAGAGTGTAACAGCAGCTTTTTGGTGGGCATGCTGGGACTTGTAGCTCAGCTGTCGGGTAAGTAAGGAGTTAACAGTGCCCAGCTTGCCATCCCTCTCACACTCGGCTACTGGATGCCCAGTCTCAGTGTGGCCACCATGTAACAGGACAGCACTCACCTCCTCACCTCTCCATGTGATGATCACTGGTTCCAGCACAGGCAACAATGTGGCGGCGGCTCTGCCCTGACAACCATATGGCACCAGCAGAGCCAGCAGTGGTCGGGCGCTGCACAGGGGCCACCTCACCGTCCACCCCTGCTCCACCAACAAACTACAGCCACTTTCTCCAAGGGGGAAAGGAAACCTGAGACCAACCTTGTGCCGAGAGATTCCCTGGGAACAGAGGCCGCCTGTGTGTGCGGCGCCCGCGCTGTGCCAGCCTCTGTGCCCCCGCCCTCCGAGGCCAGTCACTCTGTGCTGGAGCTTAGCATGCAAGTTGGGTCTTGTTCATTCTCCACGTTCTGTCTTCTCTCCCGCACATTCCCGTCCGTCAGAGGAGAAAAAGCGTCTTGTGTTCCTGCAGCTGGGAGGGAGGTACAAAGTCCAAGGGGGACTGCACACACCTGGGAGGACACACAGACTCACACTGCACACACCTGGGAGGACACACACTGTACACTGCACACTGCACACACCTGGGAGGACACACACTGTACACTGCACACACCTGGGAGGACACACACTGTACACTGCACACACCTGGGAGGACACACACTGTACACTGCTCACACCTGGGAGGACACACACTGTACACTGCACACACCTGGGAGGACACACAGACTCACACTGTACACTGCACACACCTGGGAGGACACACACTGTACACTGCACACTGCACACACCTGGGAGGACACACACTGTACACTGCACACACCTGGGAGGACACACACTGTACACTGCACACACCTGGGAGGACACACACTGTACACTGCTCACACCTGGGAGGACACACACTGTACACTGCACACACCTGGGAGGACACACAGACTCACACTGTACACTGCACACACCTGGGAGGACACACACTGTACACTGCACACTGCACACACCTGGGAGGACACACACTGTACACTGCACACACCTGGGAGGACACACACTGTACACTGCACACACCTGGGAGGACACACACTGTACACTGCACATACCTGGGAGGACACACAGACTCACACTGTACACTGCACACACCTGGGAGGACACACACTGTACACTGCACACACCTGGGAGGACACACACTGTACACTGCTCACACCTGGGAGGACACACACTGTACACTGCTCACACCTGGGAGGACACACACTGTATACACTGCACACACCTGGGAGGACACACAGACTCACACTGTACACTGCACACACCTGGGAGGACACACACTGTACACTGCACACACCTGGGAGGACACACACTGTACACTGCTCACACCTGGGAGGACACACACTGTACACTGCACACACCTGGGAGGACACACACTATATACACTGCTCACACCTGGGAGGACACACAGACTCACACTGTACACTGCACACACCTGGGAGGACACACACTGTACACTGCTCACACCTGGGAGGACACACAGACTCACACTGTACACTGCACACACCTGGGAGGACACACACTGTACACTGCTCACACCTGGGAGGACACACACTGTACACTGCACACACCTGGGAGGACACACACTGCACACACCTGGGAGGACACACACTGTACACTGCACACACCTGGGAGGACACACACTGTACACACCTGGGAGGACACACACTTTACACTGCACACACCTGGGAGGACACACACTGTACACTGCACACACCTGGGAGGACACACACTGCACACACCTGGGAGGACACACACTGTACACTGCACACACCTGGGAGGACACACACTGTACACTGTACACACCTGGGAGGACACACACTGTACACTGCACACACCTGGGAGGACACACACTGTACACTGCTCACACCTGGGAGAACACACACTGTACACTGCACACACCTGGGAGGACACACACTGTACACTGCTCACACCTGGGAGGACACACACAGTACACTGCTCACACCTGGGAGGACACACACTGTACACTGCACACACCTGGGAGGACACACACTGTACACTGCACACACCTGGGAGGACACACACTATATACACTGCACACACCTGGGAGGACACACTGTACACTGCACACACCTGGGAGGACACACTTTACACTGCACACACCTGGGAGGACACACACTGTACACTGCACACACCTGGGAGGACACACACTGTACACTGCTCACACCTGGGAGGACACACACTGTACACTGTACACACCTGGGAGGACACACACTGTACACTGCACACACCTGGGAGGACACACACTGTACACTGCTCACACCTGGGAGGACACACACTGTACACTGCACACACCTGGGAGGACACACACTGTACACTGCTCACACCTGGGAGGACACACACTGTACACTGCTCACACCTGGGAGGACACACACTGTACACTGCACACACCTGGGAGGACACACACTGTACACTGCACACACCTGGGAGGACACACACTATATACACTGCACACACCTGGGAGGACACACTGTACACTGCACACACCTGGGAGGACACACTTTACACTGCACACACCTGGGAGGACACACACTGTACACTGCACACACCTGGGAGGACACACACTGTACACTGCTCACACCTGGGAGGACACACACTGTACACTGCTCACACCTGGGAGGACACACACTGTACACTGCTCACACCTGGGAGGACACACACTGTACACTGCTCACACCTGGGAGGACACACACTGTACACTGCTCACACCTGGGAGGACACACACTGTACACTGCACACACCTGGGAGGACACACACTATATACACTGCACACACCTGGGAGGACACACTGTACACTGCACACACCTGGGAGGACACACACTGTACACTGCACACACCTGGGAGGACACACACTGTACACTGCTCACACCTGGGAGGACACACACTGTACACTGCTCACACCTGGGAGGACACACACTGTACACTGCACACACCTGGGAGGACACACACTGTACACTGCACACACCTGGGAGGACACACACTATATACACTGCACACACCTGGGAGGACACACTGTACACTGCACACACCTGGGAGGACACACTTTACACTGCACACACCTGGGAGGACACACACTATATACACTGCACACACCTGGGAGGACACACACTGTACACTGCTCACACCTGGGAGGACACACACTGTACACTGCTCACACCTGGGAGGACACACACTGTACACTGCTCACACCTGGGAGGACACACACTGTACACTGCTCACACCTGGGAGGACACACACTGTACACTGCACACACCTTGGAGGACACACACTGTACACTGCTCACACCTGGGAGGACACACACTGTACACTGCACACACCTGGGAGGACACACACTATATACACTGCACACACCTGGGAGGACACACTGTACACTGCACACACCTGGGAGGACACACACTGTACACTGCACACACCTGGGAGGACACACACTATATACACTGCACACACCTGGGAGGACACACTGTACACTGCACACACCTGGGAGGACACACTATATACACTGCACACACCTGGGAGGACACACTGTACACTGCACACACCTGGGAGGACACACACTATATACACTGCACACACCTGGGAGGACACACTGTACACTGCACACACCTGGGAGGACACACACTATATACACTGCACACACCTGGGAGGACACACTGTACACTGCACACACCTGGGAGGACACACTATATACACTGCACACACCTGGGAGGACACACACTGTACACTGCACACACCTGGGAGGACACACACTGTACACTGCACACACCTGGGAGGACACACACTATATACACTGCACACACGTGGGAGGACACACTGTACACTGCACACACCTGGGAGGACACACACTGTACACTGCACACACCTGGGAGGACACACACTATATACACTGCACACACCTGGGAGGACACACTGTACACTGCACACACCTGGGAGGACACACACTATATACACTGCACACACCTGGGAGGACACACTGTACACTGCACACACCTGGGAGGACACACACTATATACACTGCACACACCTGGGAGGACACACTGTACACTGCACACACCTGGGAGGACACACACTATATACACTGCACACACCTGGGAGGACACACTGTACACTGCACACACCTGGGAGGACACACACTATATACACTGCACACACCTGGGAGGACACACTGTACACTGCACACACCTGGGAGGACACACTGTACACTGCACACACCTGGGAGGACACACTGTACACTGCACACACCTGGTGGGACACACTGTACACTGCACACACCTGGGAGGACACACACTGTACACTGCACACACCTGGGAGGACACACACTGTACACTGCACACACCTGGGAGGACACACAGACTCACACTGTACACTGCATACACCTGGGAGGACACATACTGCACACACCTGGGAGGACACACACTGTATAAACTGCACACACCTGGGAGGGCACACACTGTATACACTGCTCACACCTGGCAGGACACACTGTACACTGCACACACCTGGGAGGACACACTGTACACTGCACACACCTGGGAGGACACACTGTACACTGCACACACCTGGGAGGACACACACTGTACACTGTACACACCTGGGAGGACACACACTGTACACTGTACACACCTGGGAGGACACACACTGTACACTGCACACACCTGGGAGGACACACACTGTACACTGCTCACACCTGGGAGGACACACACTGTACACTGCACACACCTGGGAGGACACACACTGTACACTGCACACACCTGGGAGGACACACACTGTACACTGCACACACCTGGGAGGACACACTGTATACACTGCTCACACCTGGGAGGACACACTGTACACTGCACACACCTGGGAGGACACACACTGTGCACTGCACACACCTGGGAGGACACACACTGTACACTGCACACACCTGGGAGGACACACACTGTACACTGCACACAACTGGGAGGACTCACACTGCACACTGCTCACACCTAGGAGGACACACTGTACACTGCACACACCTGGGAGGACACACACTGTACACTGCACACACCTGGGAGGACACACACTGTACACACCTGGGAAGACACACAGACTCACATTGTACACTGCACACACCTGGGAGGACACACTGTACACTGCACACACCTGGGAGGACACACACTGTACACTGCACACACATGGGAGGACACACAGACTCACACTGTACACTGCACACACATGGGAGGACACACTGTACACTGCACACACCTGGGAGGACACACAGACTCACACTGTACACACCTGGGAGGACACACTGTACACTGCACACACCTGGGAGGACACACTGTACACTGCACACACCTGGGAGGACACAGACGTACACTGCACACACCTGGGAGGACACAGACTGTACACTGCACACACCTGGGAGGACACACACTGACTGTATACACTGCTCACACCTAGGAGGACACACACTGCACACACCTGGGAGGACACACACTGTACACTGCATACACCTGGGAGGACACACAGACTCTCACTGTACACTGCACACACATGGGAGGACACACTGTACACTGCACACACCTGGGAGGACACACAGACTCACACTGTACACACCTGGGAGGACACACTGTACACTGCACACACCTGGGAGGACACACTGTACACTGCACACACCTGGGAGGACACACAGACTCACACTGTACACTGCACACATCTGGGAGGACACACACTGTACACTGCACACCTGGGAGGACACACACTGTATACACTGCTCACACGTGGTAGGACACACTGTACACTGCACACACCTGGGAGGACACACACTGTACACTGCACACACCTGGGAGGACACACACTGTACACTGCACACACCTGGGAGGACACACACTGCACACACCTGGGAGGACACACACTGTACACTGCATACACCTGGGAAGACACACACTGTACACTGCACACCTGGGAGGACAAACACTGTACACTGCACACACCTGGGAGGACACACACTGTATACACTGCTCACACCTGGGAGGACACACTGTACACTGCACACACTTGGGAGGACACACAGACTTACACTGCACACACCTGGGAGGACACACAGACACATTGTACACTGCACACACCTGGGAGGACACACAGACTCACACTGTACACTTCACACACTTGGGAGGACACACACTGTACACTGCACACACCTGGAAGTACACACAGACACACACATACTGCATGTACTTGAGGACATAGACATTGCGGACACCAGGGCAGACACACACACATACACTCTACACACCTGGGAGAACATACACACATACTGCTCACAACTGTTAGGACACACACACTGTTCACACTTGGGAGGACACACACACTACGCACCTGGGAGGACAAATAGACACACACACTGTACACAACTGGGAATACACACACACACTATACACCGTACACTCCTGGGGAAAACACACATTCTGTACACACATATGTGAACAACACGCACTCTGCATACACCTGGACGAACACACTGTCAACCATTCTGTACAGACACATATAGATAAAATACACCAGGGAGGACACACATTTGCACTGTCAACATCTGGGAGGACAAACTATCACATCCTCTACACACACACACATACACACACGTGAGAAGTCACACATCCTGTACACATATAAACAGACAACACAATGTGTGTACAACCCCTGTATTACACACTGTCACATATCCTGTACATACACACCCCACAAACTAAGCACAGCTCCAAGGAGGGCACACTGTCACACATCTTATGCACGCACACAACACACAGTGTGCACAATACCTGGGAGATCACATTGTTGCACATCCTGTATACACACATATAGACACACAACACACACTGTGAACACCTGGGAGGACACACAGAAGCACATCCTGTGTAAACATTTATACACACTGCCCTCACCTTGGGAACACACACTGTCACATATCCTTTACGCACACATACTGCACATACTTGGAAGGACACACGGTCATATATGTGGACTGTGAGCCCTTGTGGCAGGGTCCTCTCGCTTTCTGTACTTTTGTGTGCTCATGCTTATTGTGCTTGTCTATATCTGCCCCTTTCACAGCTATAAAAATGTATAATAATAAATAATAATATATCCTATATACACACTCTCACATACACTTTTATGCTGCATATACCTGGGAAGACAAAAAGTCACAAATCCTAAGGCCACGTGCACATGTTCAGTATTTGGTCAGTATTTTACATCAGTATTTGTAAGCCAAAACCAGGAGTGGGTGATAAATACAGAAGTGGTGACGGGTCTCTATTATACTTCTCCTCTCCTGATTTTTCGTTACAAATACTGATGTAAAATACTGACCAAATACTGAACGTGTGAACGTGGAGTAATATACAATTACATATACACAGCACATGGGAGAACACACTGTCAGACATTCTATACTCACACATACAAAACACCATGGAGGACACACATGCCTGTCACATCCTGTACACACAGACACACCACACTCTCTCACACACATGCATTGTGCCCAATACCCTGGAAAAATACTGTCACACATCCTGTACACTCACACAACTTCTGTGGGAAAAACACACACGTAGACATATACACCCCCTGCACACAAAACCTGGGAGGACACACACTTGTCTGCCACACATCCTGCTGTACATACACACGGGAGGATACACATTTCGGTCATACACCCTGCACTGCACAAGCAAACACTACATGCAATACCTAGGAGGACACACATGCCAGTCACACCTTTCCTACAAACACACACTGTATACTGCAGATGCCATTGAATAGCAGCTGATCTGCAGTACCCAGGAATGGCCACTACATGTGATGGAGCAGTGGTGTACACTGTTTACAGCCCTTGGCTGCTGGGGCTGCTATCAGCTATCATGGGGGTGCTAACTTATTTTTTACATACCTATTGTATATTTTTTGGCATAAATTTGAGATAAATGTATATACATAAAACTTTAAATCCTTCTACAGGAAAGTGTCAGTTGCTCATCTTCCAACAGACTGTACTTTTTATTTATTTACTCAAGAGAGGGGGCGCGGTGGAACATCAGTCTGTATGTGAGTGTGCGCATTGGGAGGCTCATGCTGTGAGAGGGGAGGCAGAGCTGCACATTGGTCATGTCCCACAGAACAGCCCTCCATCACCGCAGTAGGAAGGGCAGCACAGTTATAGAGAGAACATGTACAAGCGCAGCAGCACAGTTATAGAGAGAACATTTACAAGCGCAGCAGCACAGTTATAGAGAGAACATGTACAAGCACAGCAGCACAGTTATAGAGAGAACATTTACAAGCGCAGCAGCACAGTTATAGAGAGAACATGTACAAGCGCAGCAGCACAGTTTGTTAGAAAATATGTACAAGCGCAGCAGCACAGTTATAGAGAGAACATTTACAAGCGCAGCAGCACAGTTATAGAGAGAACATTTACAAGCGCAGCAGCACAGTTATAGAGAAAACATGTACAAGTGCAGCAGCACAGTTATAGAGAGAACATGTACAAGTGCAGCAGCACAGTTATAGAGAAAACATGTACAAGCGCAGCAGCACAGTTATAGAGAGAACATGTACAAGCGCAGGAGCACAGTTACAGAGAGAACATGTACAAGTGCAGCACAGTTATAGAGAGAACATTTGCAAGCGTAGCAGCACAGTTATAGAGAGAACATGTACAAACGCAGCAGCACAGTTATAGAGAGAACATTTACAAGCGCAGCAGCACAGTTATAGAGAGAACATGTACAAGTGCAGCAGCACAGTTATAGAGAGAACATGTACAAGTGCAGCACAGTTATAGAGAGAACATTTGCAAGCGTAGCAGCACAGTTATAGAGAGAACATGTACAAGCGCAGCAGCACAGTTATAGAGAGAACATGCACAAGCGCAGCAGCACAGTTATAGAGAGAACATGTACAAGTGCAGCACAGTTATAGAGAGAACATTTACAAGCGCAGCAGCACAGTTGTAGAGAGAACATGTACAAGCACAGCACAGTTGTAGAGAGAACATGTACAAGGGCAGCAGCACAGTTATAGAGAGAACATGTACAAGCGCAGCAGCACAGTTATAGAGAGAACATGTACAAGCGCAGCACGGTTATAGAGAGAACATGTACATTTACAATAATGAGTCAACCAAAATTAAAACGTTCAGCACTTCTACACTTTGTCAATTTCTCACCAGTTTCAAGATATTTCACTTGCTGTCAGTGAATAGATTTTTGTTTCCCATTTGTGTGCCCTTATCATCTGTCCGGGCCCCCATCAGCTCAGCACTACTTTGTTGGCCTTCGTTGTGACCAGAAGACCACTAAGACCACAGGGTCATGGACGAGATGTTATGAACGGTGCATGTTCGGGGAGGTGAGTAAATTCTTTCTTTATTTTACAACCATTTCTACCCTTTGGCCGCCTTGAAAAAGATGATGGAAAACCCCTTTAGTTGTTTACAGCATTATATAATTTTACGCTTCTTTATAAACTTTCTATTTCCTTAAACAGAATGAACTTTTTAGGTTGGAGAAGAAGATTCAGCTTTGGGATTTGCGAATCCTCCCAGAAATCTTACATGGCTGTATAGGAGGCTCCAGCTGAAGTTTTGACAGTGTCGCTACACAAGTCTGAATGAATTGGGGGTCTGTTTTATATCCAAACGCTGAATGTGTTTTTTTTCCTTATAGTCTATTCCTGTTTACAAGCCTTATTGCGCCAACGTGTGTCTCCAATTCCCGCTGTAAGAAAGCGTGCACTGTACCTCCACATACCGGCCATGCCAACCCATATTTTCCAACATCCATATACAAGTTATATTTTGTACAATACATTTACGTTACTTTATTATTACTGTTTTATAAGTTGTATTTCTAATTTGGATTTTATCATCCTCTTTGATTTTATGTCCTTGTGTGATATAATTATACAGAAAGGTTAAGAAGTATTTTAACAAACTTTAATGAACTTCAAAGGGGTTAACCAGCTGCCGAAAAATTTATTGGATCGGGCATGAATTTTATCTTCACTACCATAATTACTACCATACTGTATAGTTCAAAGCTGCCCACATGTCCCAGTTATATTAGTTTTCTGGTGCTGGCCCAAACAGGTACACTGCCCCCCAAATCCCCTCAGCGTCATCACGTAGCCAGTAAGGTTCTTCAGGTGTACTGACTGGCGGTCTCTTTTTCAGTAACTAAACCAGCTCCCATCTTTATGAATCACCCCTAAAGGAAAAAGGGGTCTGGCTTAGCAAAATAATCTGAGCTTGACAGCCAGCCCCCTTCAAGTAGCTCACGAGTCATGTGGCGATACAGATAGGATGGAGGGAAAGCTTCCTTCCTGTTTTGAGACCAAGGCAGAAGTGGAGCTGCCGGGCCCGGGACCACTGAATCCAGGACACGACCACAGATTTGAGCAATAAGGTATATGAGTAAGTGCATTTATATAACATTTATAAAATATAATTTTGCGCCACTGTACAACCCCTTTAATATTGAAGAAATACATGAATATTTAATTAGGCGGGTTTCACTTCTTTGACAAGACTTGAGACTGGGACTGAGCTGTGTTACTAGTCGCTAGCACATGTTCGTCCCAAAAATGATGGCGAACCAGGACCTGATTATTGTGAAAATCAGAGAGATTCATAGTGTCCGAATACCCACACCAACACCCACACTGATGGGCTATCCATCGGGAGGATAGATCATCAATATTAATATCACTTTTAATCAGGCAGTCGGTTTTTTATCACATCTCCATAGAGTTAAGCTGTAAGGACAGAGCCGCCATACAGGCTCTTACCCTCTGTCTCTCCAACCCATGGCCCACCGCTGATCCCAACCGATCATTGTTGACATGTCTGTACATAGTGTCTACAGCAATGATTGATGCAGTGGTCAGAAGACCACTGAGCCCAGTGATGGACTGCAGTGTTCACGTGCTGCAGTCATGACGTCACTGCTACATTTTTAATGACACCCAATTCCAGAAAAGATAATTTGCTCCACATTCATTTAAGTAAAAAAAAAATGTTCACTAAGGTGGAGAACCCAAGCAATGATGATAAGAAGAATATCTTCATGGGTCTGATCATTGGTGGTTACAGCCATGGGTACCGTAAGACAGAAGATGCTATCTCCGCAGCTGGTCTCCACCCAAAACCACAACATTTTCACTAGCAATTAACGAATAATATGACAACATGTTACTTCTTCTATTCTATAATCTCTTCCCTAAACCCGGAAAAGTGAAACCTAGTTGTGTTTTTCTTTTGTTTGATTTTATTTTTTTTTATTTCTGACAGTACAATTTTCAGTTCTATATCCTAAACATAATTATGGGGGTGCCATCTTGCTTGAGCTTCTTCCATGTTTTGTTAACAGCAATTTAGAGATTTGCTTTAGAGCAGTCCACATGGGTCATTAGGAACTGGTGTCTGGAGATTGACTTCTATGAGGAAGGATAGGGTTATGGCCATGCTTTGTGACCTGTGCAAAGGTCATTGTGCAGGAAGTGGGAGGAGATGAGCCACTCCGTCACCTATATTCATTGATGGGTCATATGTTTCCTGCCACCGCCTTATAATACAGGAGTTACATTTTATTGTTATCCTGCCTGTGATGATCATGAGATTGCTGAAAAGTGATCTCTGCAAAACAGGAAGTGCCCATTTATCTTTAAGGTTAGTGACTTCTGATCAGATCCTGTTCTTCTGAAGAAAAGCTGATCTGCAATACCTGACGGCAGCTTATAAATAGTTGACGTAGCTGTGCTGTTCAGCTCTGCAACTGTTTATATCCAGATGCCACCAAAGCTGAGAACAGCTGATCAGTGGAGGTGCCGAATGTAGAGATGTCCACCGCTCTGAAATTGATGACCAATCCTAAAGATATGCTCCATTGTTCTGTCTATACTTGCATGACTTTTTAGTCTAACAACCCCTTTGATACTTTTCATAATTCTTTATTGGATTCATGAGACAAAAAAAGAACATTGAGAGATATTTTCAATTTAGTATGAACTTCTACTTGGTGAGGTCCAGACTTCATCTCTGTCCTCTTCCTGGTCTGGTCTGATGAAACCTGAGTAGAAAAGCTTTGAGACACCCTGCTTATGTCCTTAGAATAATGATCTTGCTCAGGTAAGTGACAAACAGAGAATCTCGTTTCAAAGATAGAAACATGCTGAAATAGGCGGCTAGCCAAAACCTGTCCTTGGCCAAAGTCCGACAGATATGATGTGGAAGTGGCAGAAAGCCCAAAAGGAAGCAAAATATTTAATCAGCTCCATTGGATCCTTTTCTTTCTCTTTGCATTGAGAACGTAAAGAGTCCATGTACTGTCAGACAAATTGATCTAATTTGTTAGGTAATATGATAAATAAATAATCTGCAAAACACTTCTACCCAGCTAATTCTTCTCTTTTCCATTAGGTCTATGACATCAGGTGATTATAAACTGACTAGCTGAATCCTTCTGAGCTCTATGTAGAAACAGGAGGTCAATTTTCTCTGCATGAGTCATGGAGTCACTGCAAAAGTCTCTGGCAGGAGGAGGAGGGAGCAGCTGGGTCAGGAATTGAAGACCGGAATGATTTTTTCAGGGAAAAGAGACTTCAAGTTTCTACATAGGGCAGAGAAAAGAGAAGAATTTACTGGGTAGAAAGGCAAAATGAGCAATTGTAATACGCAGTGCCATATAATATGATAATTGCAATATATTAAGAGTATAAACACTGATGGGAGGAGGAGGGCTTCTTTTAAGTGATCACAGGCTCAATTCCCAATAATAAAAAAATATAAAATATATTTTTTAAATAAAAAAATATAAAAGTCCCCATTCACATCTCTAAAACTGAAGCATAAAATCTAAACAAATGAAAAATAAATAAACACATTTGGCATTGCAGCATGCAGACTGTCCGAAGTAATAAAATATTATAATATGGTAAAATGGCAAAGACAAAAAAAAATAAAAATGGCAGAATTGCTATTTTTGCCGAAATATATGAAGTAAAAAGAGATCAGAAAGTTGAAATATTACCAATAAAAACTATCTGGCCCTGCAAAAAAAAAAAAAGAAAAGAAAACCAGTCCTAATACAACTATATCAACAGAAAATAAAAAAGTTATAACACTTGGAAAGTGAGGAGGAAAAATTGAAAAAGGAGCGAGTTCCATTGGGGCGCAAGGTGGTCTAAGGGCCAGCATAAACCCGGTGGTAGGCTTTCGTAGGCAGCACGAGCCTCCATTGTAGCATTCTACAGTTTTTGTCATTTCAGTGCATCCAGATTGACATGCTAAGGCCGTGTGATCCATCTGGTGCCGTTAGTGCGATGGGTCTGCCACAGTATTTCGTCTTCTGCAGGTACAGTAGTCACAACACAAATAATAATGAGCCTCCTATATGCAACTTGTCAACCACCAGAAACCCCAAAACTGACTTCTGCCCATCAAACATAAAGAAATGTTCCTTTTTTAACTAGATAAATAAAAATAAGATATACAGCTGAGAGGGAGAAATGCGCTACACTGTGAGGTTGATCTGTACATGTACTTTCTTGCTTGGGTCGAAAAAAGTTTAGTTATGTCAGGAATGTTTTCTACCTGCAAAATGCAGAAGTGGAAATAGTTGATAAATCATGTATGCTTAATGAATGCAGAAGGTGCGTACTGCACAGATCATTAGTAAAAGTAAAAAAAAAACATATAAGGGGACGCAAAATACCAGAAGTCTTCTATAATGTGAAATTTAAGGTGGCGAGATGATCATCTTATAACGTAGGCGATGCTGAGCCTCCGTAGGGAATTGTGTGATGGTCTAGTTCCTAATGTAAAGAATTACCGATCTGGAAAATAGGGGACACAGACAAGTGCATACAGATCCGCTTGCCTAGCAGTAGCTGCGGGCCGTTAACATTTTGTTACCTAACTATATATAGGAAAATTAAGGACTGGAATTACAGAGCGAAAAGGGGAAGCAAAACACTGATAAAATATATTGACTAACTGTTCACTATCAATCATATTGCTGTTATGTTGAACATTTACTCTTAAGTGAATTATTGAAAACAATTTTTATTTATTTTTTTTAATCCAGATCCAAGTCTCTGACATACAATAGAAATGACTGCCTGAAGCTACCACTAGAGGGAGCTAAGGAGCTCGCTGCATACTAGAAACGCATTGAAGTCAATAATGAACAGTGCATAGTAATCTTCCCTACTCCTCCTAGTGGTGGCTAAAAGTATAATAGAAAAAAAAATTGGAGTCTGGCTCAACAGGACTGGTTTTTCCTTTTATTTTATTTTCAAAAGAAAAATAGTGCATACAAAAGAAAAATTTACATGGTCGACATGACCCAGTCGACACGTTTCAACTGCACTAACCTGTCTTACGCATGACTCATTACTCGTGTCAGGAGTAAGACTACTTAGCGTAGTCGAAAAGCGTCGACTAGATCAACAACTGTTGTCCCAATTATCAGAAAATGTAAGGATCACAAGATGACTGTCAATCTTTCTTGGTCAAAACAAAAGAAAGTCAAAACCGCACCCTTTTATATATAGATTGAAGGTCTCAGCGGACACAAGGGCGCACGTCCAAAACCAGGGAGCCCATCCCGGACAGTATCATGACCACAAAAAACAAAGAGACAATGGATGTTGAGAAAATAGGAGCTTACATTTATTCTGCCCCCTGTAGCGACGTTTCGGTCAACAGTCCTTGATAAAGGTCTGTTGACCGAAACGTCGCTACAGGGGGCAGAATAAATGTAAGCTCCTATTTTTTCACCATCCATTGTGGTGCTGTCTCTTTGTTTTTTGTCAGTCTTTCTTGGTCTGGAGCTCCATGGAACATCTCGCCTCGTGGGGTAGGGATGATTATGAGAAAGATTAGAAATCAGCCCAGAACTACACGGGAGGATCTGGTCAATGATGTGAAGAAAGTTGGGACCACAGTCTCAAACATTACTGTTAGTAGCACACTACACCATCATGGATTACAATTCTAAAGGACAGACAAGGTCCCCTGCTCACAAGAGGCTTCTTTGAAGAACGCCAATGACCATCTGGATTATCCAGAGGAGGCATGGGAGAAGGTCATGAGGTCAGATGAGATCAAAATACATTTTTTTGGTATCAACTCCACTCGCCTAGTTTGGAGGAAGAAGAAGGATGTGTACAACCCCAAGAACATCATCCCTACTGTGAAGAATAGTGGGGAAAACATCATACTTTAGGGGTGCTTTTCTGCAAAGGGGACAGGACAACTGCACTGTATTGAAGGGCGAATGGATGGGGTCATGTATCGTGAGATTTTGGCCAACAACCTCTTTCCCTCAATAACAGCATGACAATGACCCAAAACACAAAGCCAGGGCAACTAAGGAGTGGCTCCATGAGAAGCATTTCAAGGTACTCGAGTGGTGGTACAAAAAGGCCCATGAGCTGCAGGTGAATTGTCAGATAAATTTTGATTGTTTCTTTACTTTATTCTTGGGAAGATTTTTAAAAATCCCGGAAAACCGCTGTAATGCTATAGATGTCCTGAATTATTATATGCCAAATTGTCTGTGCAGTCAACAATATGAAACACCCGTGGGATTGTCACAGCCGCAGCAAATGCTGTCATAATTAAGATTTATTTCGCAAGGTCAGCCAGTTCCAATAGAGGAGCCTCTTCCACGTGTTGCATAACGTGTTATTACACAGAAGCAGCTCTTCACTGTTCTTGTGCCCGGGGTCAGACCTCCTTATCGCTGTGTAATAAGTGCACACAATGAAGTATATTGTGCAATGAACGAAATGTCAGCAGCCACTAATTTCCTTCAGTTGTTGTACATCTCCCAGCCTGAATGTCAGGTCCTGCTGAGAATTCTAGTATTTCAATAGATTGCCACTAACATATATAACAAAAAGGGACCCTAACACCCTGTTTTTGTAGCCTGCACTCTTTCCTATGTCTAAACTGTGGTGAAGTATTGGCAGCTCCTATTTAATGTCAGTGTTAAAGAGGATCTGTCTCCAGTTTTCACATTGCCAACTGCATACATTATTAAATAGATCTCGCAGACCTGATGAGGTTGATGTACTTACTATAAAAAATCCATGTCAGAATGGCTGTGCAATTCCCTTTGAAAGTTTCCCTTTCTATCTGGACCCGCAAAAAATATATATTTATTTGTTCATGATTACAAAGCCATTCTGACATGGATTTGCAAAGTAAGTATACCAGGCTCCTTGGGTCTAAAAGCATCAACACACATTGTTGATCCGTTTGCTTTCTAACAAATAAACTGCCATCACGGGAATCTGGCAGTGGCTCTTTCTTAGGGAACACAGAAGTGAGCGCTCCTGTGTGTGGGAGAGTTGGGCGAGACAGCAGACAGCTACCCGCAGCGTATATGGGTGGGCTTAAAGATAATCTATCATCACATTTTTACTACCTCATCTGAGAGCTGCATGATGTAAGGGCAGTATTCCTGATTACAGTGATGTATCTGCTGCAGACCTAACAGTGCTCAAATGCTGAGCTCTGTATAACCCCGCCCACACCATTGATTGGCAGCTTTCTGTGTACACTGTACATTGGGGGCGTGGTTACACAGAGCAGTTGACTAGGAGGCACAGGGCACCTAGTCCTGTAGTGATAATCTCCTGTTGATAAAACACTAATTTTATTGAAACAACAGAACACAGCCTAGTAAGTGACACATCTCTTGAATCAGGGTCTCTTCCCCGATATCACGCTGCTCCTTGATTACACAGCAAAAACCTGCTGATAGATTCCCTTTAAGAGATCTGTTTAGTAAACACGCAGTTTGTATTGTGAAATTTAGTCAAAAAATTGCTAAATTAATGAAAATCATGTCAAAATTACTGCTTTACAAAACAAAAAATATATATACTTTTTCCCAGTGATGTCAAAGTTTCGATACTTACTCGGTCCATTGTGATCTCTACCTCCTGGTTTTGGCCCAATCAGCCAACAACTTGCTGCAGTGGTGACCTGACTTGCTACTGACTATGGCTTGGCTCAGCGGGAGTCAATAAACAGGAAAAATGGACCAACAGGGACCAGAAAAGTGTCTTAATGGAAGCAGCCTGATCGGTGCAGGTGAGTATTACTTCTTTAATTTATTTTTTTTTTACCAGCCTAAACCCTTTTTTATCCCCTTTGATAACTTTTTAATGTTACAATCTGAAATTAAATTAGATTTTTTTAATAACGCTTAATTATAGTTGCAAAAAGTTGACCCATGAAGAACCAGGGATGAAGTTCTCCAGCCCAAGAATCTTCATATTCTTTTCTCGCCCTCACTCACATACTGTAGTTCCTGTGCCGTACACATACCTTTAAAGCGATAGTGTTACCAGTTAATTAAAAAGAGAATTTTATATGTAGGATTACTCTCCACGCTTAGGTCTTGTTTGTAAGTCGTCCCTTTGAAGGCCATAATAGACCTTTTGTGAGTGGGTTTGTAAGACACCTCTCTTTGTTTTGGAAGATGGTAACGTTTATATTCTTTTAGAGGGCATTCATTGCTTTAAGCTCCTTAGGTTTTACATGCTTAGATAATATTTATGCTTCTGGATTGTATAAAGTGTTTACGTCTAAAGTTTCTAAGTTTATTAAATCTGATGAGACGAGGATATGATGGTGGCCGCTTGTAACTTATATTGGTTAACAGACCTGAGATTATGAGGTGTGTGGATGAGAGCCTTAGTTATAATCTATGAGAACAACAAAGAGTTTACATTCTTAGTAAATTATTAATATTATGAGACACATTAATACATTGGTTAGAGGGTGACGGTGAGTTCGAGCTTCAAGAAATGCCTCTTTAAAGGAAACCTGTTTGTAAGATGGTTGAAAATGAACTTTGGGCCTTCACCCTCTTTCAAGGGATTCTCCTTTTAATGTTGCCTGTTTGCAGCCCCTCCACTGTGATGTGCTATTGATCTTTTGTTTTATTGTTGATTTGACCAATTCTTTACGGTTGCCCTTGTGTATACTTGATGCCACAGAATGATAATGTGTGTTGCATGTGGGAACATACGGGTGTGGGCTGATGTGTACCAAGCTCTAGTTTTACTGGGTTTTAAGGCGTTAATGTGAGTTGTGTACTTGTTAGGCTGTAGGTTGAACTTGATGGTCTACCTTCAAACTAAGAAAACCTAAAACAACCCCTAAAAACTTAGTGTGAGACTTGGCAGAGGGTGTTTGCGGGGAGGTAACATAGGTATAGACTGTAGATATGTCAATGGTGGGATTGAACTAGCTCAACCCTGCTAAGACCAATATAATCCTCAGTACAGAAGGACGCCATTCCTCCACGAAGTGGCGCCACATAAGTCCAAGTAGAAAAGCTATTCCAACCATGATTTCAGATATATAGAACATTATTCCAATGTGATTAAAAAGATAACATCATCAGGTACCATCAAATATGATATGTGAATTTCCTTCGTATTTTAGTCTATAACCCAATCCTTAATCATCCACGTGTAGGAAATTCATTTATCATATTTGAATTTACTTAAGGATGTCATCTTTTTTATCATTTTGCAATAAAGTTCTATTTTTACATGCAAATTGTCTCTTCGGTGAGGAAGAGGACTAGAACCCTAGTGCCTATAGGAAGCAGCAATCCTAGAAGTCAATGTCGACCCTTTAAAGGGTCAACATTGACTTCTAGGATTGCTACTTCCTATAGGTGGCACTAGAGTTCTAGTCCTCTTCCTCTCTGAAGAGACAATTTGCATAATTCCCAGAGGAGCATTGCGGTTTAAAAGTCTCCTCATCTTGGCATGCTTGACATGTTACTCTCCGCAAGGATATCCAAGAAGTATCATTTTTCCTTGCGGAGATTGACATGCTAAGCATGCCGAGATGAGGACACTTAAAGCTGCAGTGCTCCTCTGGGAAATATGCTAATTATGCAAATTGTCTCTTCAGATAGGAAGAGAACTAGAACTCTAGTGTCACCTATTAGAAGGTAGCAATCCTATAAGTCAATGTCGACCCTTAAACGAGCCTTGTCACATGACTTAGGATAATAGCCAAACCAGAATCTCAATTTGCAGACACTGTGTTTTGGGGTATTGCCCCTCGTCAGTGCAAAGTGGAGATCTGGTTTGGCTGTGTGAGAAGCCAGGAGAAACGAGACTTCTTGGATCCCTATTTTTACATGGAATCATGGCTTGAGGGGAGATTGCCTCTGTGACTGCCCCTGGCAGAGGACTCTGATTCCACCCACTAAGAGTGGAGACAAAAGTCACCCTGTTGAGAGAGCAATCCCTATAAGATGTGAGAGCCAGGTAATGCCTAGAAGTCTGCTTTCATCAACCGTACTGCAAGTGTTGAAGTGTGCCACCGCAGGAGACGAGGGCCTAGGGTGAGAATGAGGGAGTGCATTGCTAAAAAGTGAACCTGAAGGGAGTTGTGATCAGATGAAGAAGTCTGCCTTCTGAAGTGAGGACCTGGAACTGTGGTGGTCCTGTGTGTAGAGTGAGGTCAGAGAAGGTCTGAGCACATGGAGTAAGAGACTGTCCTGTTAAGAAGCTATAAATATATTTCTGCAATGTCAAAGTGACTGTGCCTCAAAATCAGGAGTAGGTATATCATCGGTGCAACCTGTTCACGCTTAACAGGGGGCACAAGTGGTAAAGGTGCACTCTTCTACCTCCATGGCTGTAATCAGTCACATACACATAAAGGGGTGCATTATGATTAATTATTGGACTGCAAAGGGCCAATATACTGTTCTTGCACAGGAGCCTTCATCTGTCTGTGTCCACTACTGCTAGAAATTGAGTAACGTTTGCCAGTGGTTAAGAGACAGTGTTGTAGAGGTGGAGATACCAGTATTACATTATTTAAAAAAATAATGGAGTCACCAGTTCATCTATCTCCATAAATCATATAGACTTCAATAAACAGATCACGAGGCCCATAAATTATATAGACTTCAATAAACAGAGCAATGAGCATAAAGGGCCACCTGTCCTATATGCAGTGGTGATAGGAGGTCAAGTGGGATCCGAATTCCCGAGTTGGGATGAAGTAAGTCAACCAACCTTAATCCTCCACTTTGGAAAACATAGTAGGATCAATCCCCGATTCCAAGACAGAGCCTAGCCACTATGTAAAATGGAACCCATTCTCAGACTAGATCCATCCATGTATTAAATCAGTGTTCCCCAACTCCAGTCCTCAAGAGCCACGAACAGGCCATGTGTTCAGGATATCCATAGTATCGGCCAATTGATGGTATTATCGCCTGTGCAGGTGATGCAATTATCATCTGTGCAATACTAAGGAAATCCTGAAAACATGACCTACTGGTGTCTCTTGCATACTGAAGATGGGGGACACTATGTTAAGTGGTCAGCCAAATGGTATGTAAATGGACAGTATCATGTAATACTACACTTTCATTGCTTGTTGGGCATGCCAGACCCATTTCAGCCACAGCAATCGGCAGATCAGTTGGGTGGATACTTTGTCTTGACAAAGCTTCCCCTTTAAATCATGTTTTCCAATGCTAAACTAATAAATGTGATAAAGAAGAATTACTTTAGAAGAGCCAAGATCTGTTGGAATCGACCATAAAAACTTTTAGAAGTGAGCCTCTTTAAAATAATTAATAATCTTCTTAAAGGGAACCTGTCACCACGTTTTTGGAGGATGGGATAAAAATAGCGTTAAATAGGGGCAGAGGTGGGCGTTACATTAGTGTGTTTGTTATGCGTTTATTACCCACCTAAGTTGCCGAAATACCTTTGCAAAGTCTCCGTTTTCGCCTGTCAATCAGGCTGGTCTGGTCAAAAGGGCGTTGTCTTCCCCCAGATTTTGCGTAGTTTTCCGTTGGTGGCGTAGTGGTGTGCGCATGCCCAAGGTCCCGAATCCACTGCCAGGGGATTTAAAAGAGCGCGCTGTTCGTTATTTCCTTGGTGATCGGTGGGCGCGGCCATCTTCCTTTGGCCGCGCGTGCGCAGAAGCGGCGCTCTGCTGGCCGCGGCTTCAGGAAAATGGCCGCCGCGATATCCATCTGCGCACGCGCGGCATCCCGCAGCCATTTTCCTGAAGCCGCGGCCAGCAGAGCGCCGCTTCTGCGCACGCGCGGCCAAAGGAAGATGGCCGCGCCCACCGATCACCAATGAAATCACGAACAGCGCGCTTTTTAAAATCCCCTGGCAGAGGATTCGGGACCTTGGGCATGCGCACACCACTACGCCACCAACGGAAAACTACGCAAAATCTGGGGGAAGACAAGACGCCCTTTTGACCAGACCAGCCTGATTGACAGGCGAAAACGGAGACTTTGCAAAGGTATTTCGGCAACTTAGGTGGGTAATAAACGCATAACAAACACACTAATGTAACGCCCACCTCTGCCCCTATTTAACGCTATTTTTATCCCATCTTCCAAAAACGTGGTGACAGGTTCCCTTTAAGATATCTAAGAGCTTTGGGTAGAGGACATTTTTGGGCTGCATATGTAAAGATCTAATGGTTCTGCCGTGATTGGAGAAAGGCCACAATTCACCATATCAGAGACATGTTAATTTTTCACTTCTCACAGTATACTTGTCCCTTTGTTCATCTGGTCTCAACGTATCTGATAGGTTTCACGATGTGAAATTCTCATATTTATTCAACTGCAGTATATACACAGAACTTAGTGAATTAGACTTCAGCGATAAAGTACGGTAGTTGGAAAGCTTTATCACAAATGAACAAACAAACAACATTTTGCCATAGAAACACCAAGTCAAAAGCTTCATTCAGTTTTTTTTTTTATCCAGGATGTTAAAATTACAAGGTCTTTCAGATGACAACATTGAAATGAACAGTAACCCTAGAAGTTAATGTTTAAATCAAAGAAAAATGAATCGTTTCCATAGCTGTTTCTTGGTCTGCAGCATTTTCTGAAATGATCAGTCGTGCAGAAATCGTGAAGAGTACAAAAGAGTTGATCTCCTGCTAATCATCTCCGGCTCCTCTTTTGGCAAGGGTGTGGGTCCAATTGATCTTTCGTCCTTCTGCAGACGAGCCAGGGGAGGTAGACTTCAGCTGGGGCCAGTTGTCTTTGGAACCCATACCCATTAGATGAATCTCGAATCCGCCAGTCACGGCTGTAATGCCCTGATGGCGGCCCTGCTCGAATGAAATGGTGGATTTCAACCTTAGCGAATGGACGTTGGCTGGTTTGGTGAAACAAAAGTTTAAAATTGTTCAAAATACCAGTTGGAGCATTTTGGATTTTTTTCAGCCAATGAATGATCAGCACTGGCTGCACCATTGAATAAAAAAATCCAGTGCTGGCAGGACTTCGAGGCCAGTCATCCCTTCAACTGTTTGTTCCTCTACCTGGTGCTTTAAAACTGCAATACTCCTGGTGGTCTTCTGGCTCATACCCCTTGTTTTCCCATTGAAGCCACAACAGACCAGACTGTGAGGTGCACCTCTGTTCAGCGCTATGTTGTCCTGCCCACCATTCCAGTCCCGTTGACATGTCAGTGCTTTGAGGCATTGCATAACAGTACGTAACCCCTCGACGTGAATCGAGACATCTGTTCTCATAGAAATTGGAAAGTTGCTTACACTGCCCCTAAGGACCGCTTGAAAGGAAAAAAAAAGGGAAAAGGACAGATCAATTAAGGGAAGAAATTGATGGGATTTTTTTTATTTTATGTGCTTACTGCTTAGTCTTTGTGTGCTTTCCATGCTTAGTGTTTCTACACTCTACATCTATCTCCTCCTGACTCTAAAGTTGAGGAGGTGACCACACACTAAACTGGGCCTTCACAGTCCCATGATGGTAGCATAATGGTTTGGCATAAAGTTAAGCTTTTAATCACCTTTTCTAGGTCCTAATGTTGTTTAGCCACCTGATCTACTGTAAATGGCTCTTAATCGCTTACATCATTCTTATTATTGTGCCATAGACATTAAAGGGGTTTTCAGGTTTCTAAAAACTCCTGACCTTCGGCTATAGTCAGTTTAAAAAAAAATACTGTCTAAACTCACCCTCTCCTGGTCCAGCGCTGAATCTCCGCAGTTGCTTCGACATGCTGTCGACATAACGTCAGCGCTGCAGATGATAACAGATTGAATAAAGTACAATATGCTTTGTTAAAATAGAGAAACTAGGAAATAAAAAGCGCAATAGGGTGTCTTATCGCATGACAATGGGGTGTCAGGAAAAAGGGAGATACACTCACCTTGTTAGGTTGCTGACTCGCAACACATAACGGGCATGTAAAACATCTATTGCACAGATACCGGTCAAGAGGACAACCATAGATACAGAGAGGAAGACGGAGGTATCACTCATGCGCTGCTGACAGCGAAATCTCGGTGAAGTTAAAACATTTATTTAAACAGGTATAAAAGTAAACGTGTTTCGAGGTCACACAGGACCTCTTCATCAGGACAAAACCTGGTCATCTTCTCGATATGCTTTGTTAAAGCAAACTGCAGCCGGGAGATAGGGATTTTCTGAACCTGGAAATCCCCTCTAAATGATGTTACTAGCTCACTTAAAGGGTTATTTCCATTTTTTATTGATGGCTATAATTGGATAGCGTTTGCCTGCAGCACACCATTATCTGGACATCTTAAGTGCAAGTTTGCTCTTCAAGTGCTGCAGAAGCAAAGAGTGCACTGTTTGGGCCAACGACTCAACAATGCTGCTGGCCTGAACTGTCAATCAAACAGCTGAGCATCATCCTCAGTGAGCAGGAAGCCAATAGGCTAGTGAGCAGTGTGCTCTAACATGAGGATAACCCCTCAAAGGTCTTAATAGAATAGAGAGGGCTTATATTCTTTGCTCTACCAGGACCTGCTCTCCACCAAGTGCCTTCTAGTTTTCCATTCTTTTTAATATATTATTTTTATATATATTTTTCTTTTGTGACATAACATTTGCATAGCAATGGGAGTTAACCTAAAGTCGTGTCTTGAGCACAACATGTAACACTGATTTAGGAGAGTTCCAATAGTAAAAGTAAACCAAGACCACCATTGCCAGACACAAACCGAAAAGGGGCCCTGTGCAAGAACATTAGATGGACCCTTTTGGAGTCTAATTGCTCATCATAATGCAAAATTACACCTGCTTTAGATGCGGAAATGGGCCTCCTTACCTCTTGGGCCCCTGTGCGACTGCACAGGTTTCACCAATGACATGTTCACCCCTGAAGACCACTTTTACATGACTTTCCTACTATTAGATGGCAAAATGTTTAGAACTCAAAACATGTAAAAAATGCCTTTATGAAATTTTGCTCCAGTGATCTCCCTTCTATGCCCATGAACACACGGTCAGAATTCTAGTTTCACACTGGTCTTAAAATAACTTAAAGATCTTTAACCACCCAGCCAATTTCTATGTGTAGCACAGTCAATTTTGCAATGCATTTTACAGAGCTGCTGTAACAAGCACATATATTGTGGTTCGGCAGGTTATTATTGGTGTAGATAATTAAGAGGCGTCATACTGCTCCATTTTAAGTCTAAAACCAGGTAAGCCATAGTGTTGGGTAACTTTAATTAAAATATAAATTTTTATAAAGGGTTAATTTAGAAATTGAAAAAAATAAAAAAATATTCCCTTCAGAGCATATGTGTTATTTCCCTCGAGTAAGATACTGTAGATGAAAATGATTTTTGTCAAGTCTGTTAAAGTTGTGTTCCAGGTAATTATCATATAAAACCAGTCAGCAGATTCCGACACGTGAAAACGTCCTAGAGCATAATTCGAGACGCTAACTTGCCGCGCTCATGGCGGTTACACTATATTGCTAAGCTTCTGCATCAGGCTTGCTGTTCATGTGTCTGTCCGGGATCGCTCAGAGCATTCCAGCCCATGGGTAGGGCTCCATACGACAAGCAGATGCTTGCCGGGACCTATGTGCAGCTGTACGCTGGCTCGGATCATTTAATCATTACAGATTGTGCATTCCGTTCCTACAAGTGGAAGTGGTTATTTCTATGAAGAAGCTTTGAAAGGGTGAATGTCACGTAGGTTACACATTTTATCTTCTCAGATCATCTAGACTTCTGGGTTTTAACTTTATGACCCAGCCATCAACTGTTTCCATACAGTCTTTAAGGGGGTTATCTAGGACTATTTTATTGTTTTTACTATGGGCCTAAAAACTAATAGGCAGGTAGTCGCTAACAGAGGCAACTACACTACCTGTGTGTTCTACCTTTAACCGCTCCTGCCAGCAATTCAGCTGTTCCACACCAAAAGAGCAGCTCTTCTTCTTCCAGGCTGCTCTGTTGATGGGCCGTGACTTCTGACGTCAGGCTGATTGACAGCTGGCTCCCTGCAGTTAGGCAGCGGAGAGCTGGCTGTCAATCAGCATGACATCTACAGTCATGCTCCGTCAACAGAGCTGTGCAGGAGAGAAGCAGCTGCTCTGTTGATGTGATGTCAGCGGAAACTGCTGAATCGCTGGAAGGACTGGTCTGTGACTCCTATGGGTCCTCAGAGATCGGAGCTGCGCACAGCAAGCAGATAGTTAAACTACCTGACTTTCGTTCTCAGGCCCATGGCAAAAAAAATAGCCCCTGATAACCCATTTAAGGTTAAATTTGTAAGCCTCTCTTTTTTTTCAGTTTTGATCAAATGACCTATTGTTAATCATCTGATCATGCTGGGTGATTTAATAACAAGTTATCCTAATTTTTTAAAGTTAAAATATGGGCATCTGCATGTTTCCTACCACCTGCCCATGGAGTGTAAATCAATACTGGCACCATCGTCCTCATCCTGGTAGAAAGTACTGGTGGTGACACATATAAATTCATCACATACTGACTCGCACATAAGACCCTTGTAGAAGTCCTAAACAAATTCTATTATTTACCCTATTAATGTGATATGCCAACTTTTCAATTTTCTCATCTCTAGCTATGTTACGTATTTGAAGAGAGAACAATGTCGATATGCTTCATGTACATAAATGTACACAGCTCCTAGGCTTCGTCTAGAGGCCGCATGGGCAATCCGCACTGGGCACCCATACACAATCCAGGTTTGACTCTCTAACCCTAATGTTAAAAACTAATGACCAGAAGACATTTACTGATCATGAATACTTCCATGTGTGATGGCACAGCCACGGAAAAGTAAATGTCTGGGAGTTGCTTGGAAAGGGTTAAGTAAAGAAGTTAACATTGGGGTAGGCTTTACCTTCCTAGGCAGTGTGGCCTTAAATGCGCTCAACAGGGAGTCTGAACTATATTAGGAAACTCTTGATTTTTACCATTTGCAACTTCCTTTTCAACATCAAAGAGATGTGCGCATTTCATGATAATAAGTTAATAGGAAGAGCACCAAAACCCCAGAAACTTTGTAACATGAACATAATCTAATTTGATCCTAGAAAGGAAAGGGCAGAGTTTATTTACATTGCTGCGTCCGTGCTCCTGGCTCCACTGACGCGCCACTTACAAAGAAATCAAAGTAATCCGCGAGTCCCGAGTCCCATGGAAGTAGCAAAATAAATAAAGCGTGTCCCTCGATTGGCCACCGAATGTTGTTCCTACATAAGAGCTTTCTTTGCTTATCCTGTTAAAGGTCCCATTAAATTGCTCGTTTTGTGTGTTTTTCCATGACAAGTTTTACACTGTGATCCTTCTTTAATTTCAACTGTGCTTTTAGTCAAAATAAGCACTTAAGAAAAAACTTTAAGGGTTGTCCACTGTTAAAAAAAAGTTTTTAAAGCAGACCGGACCTGTGAGCAGGTGAAAAGTGGCCAGTTTTTGCTCTTATTTTATTCCCCTTGTTCTCCTGAGTACTCTGTTTTGGTTTTTTTGCATTTTATAAAACTGCCACACAGTTTCAAAGATATGAGCCTTTTTATTTTGGGCTCATTTTTATCGACTTTACTAGTGGGGTCTCGCTCACAGGGTAATAATGCAAAGCAGCCTAAAGGCAAGCCCCAAGAGAATCTAGTAAGCAACGCCTCCTTGGTAAAAATCATAAAAATCAGCACTAAATGAAAAGGCTCATATCTGTGAAATCATATTCCTCACCAACCGTTACACCGATGCCTCTACCCTCTGCCAGTCGTTGCACTGGTTACCCATCCACTCCAGAATTCAATATAAACTCAACACTCTCACCCACAAAGTGCTCCATGGTTCACCACCACCATACATCTCCTCCATCACCTCTGTCTACCACCCTACCCGTGCCCTCCATTCTGCTAATGACCTAAGATTAACATCCTCAATAATCTGAACCTCCTACTCCCGTGTCCAAGACTTCTTACATGCTGCGCCAATTCTTTTACACTACTCAGGATAGGTGAGTTAATCCCCAATATCCACATTTTTAAGCGTGCCCTAAAACGCATTTCTTCAGACTGGCCTACAACCTCAACATATTTATCTAACTATCCCTGTGTGGCCCATTCCAACATTTTTTTTAACCGTATGGTGGATTTGTAAAATAGAAACAAAAAGATCGAATAATTGGAATAAAAAAATGGGCATTTATGACTTAGTGATAACTGTTCTTTAAAACTCACTTTAGAAGTAGACAAGCGGTGTCTCTTCATGAGGGGTGCCCAAGAGACCGCTGCAGACAGTCACGCTCTTTCCTCCAGCTCAGATGAAATGTGATCAAGGATTGGCTGCAGCAGTCAAATGGAGCCACCTGCCAGACGGGGAAGCAAAAGCCAATAGACAGTGGACACTTGAGCAGCATGGAGAAGCAATAAGGGTCTGGTATGGGAGTATGTTCTTTTTTATATTAGCAGAGCCCATTTTTGCAAACCTTTTAGTAATGGACACTACTTTTCAGACATGTTCCATCCCATCCTGTCCTTTTAGAAGACAATCCCTGCAGTGTTGAGGCTCTCAAACAGCCGCAACACATGCAGCCGCGGGGACTCCAACATATTATTGGAGCACGCCGAAGTCACTCGGTTAGTCCCGAGCATGATTGGATAACCCCTTATCCGTACATGTTCGCTCATCACTACTCACCTCCCTGACATCAATATCTGTAGAGGGTGTCATAGGAGCGCTGCAGCCAATCAGCAACCATTGATCGACTGCAGCATTCACATTTCGCTCAAAGGTTTCTTCTGCTTGGACAAAATGAGAACTCCGCCACCAATCAGTGTCTGCTGACTTGCTACAGTACTCAAGTGATGTCCCCCCAGGATATTGTTACCAATAGATCAATGGGGGACACAGCGCTGAGTACTAAGCAGCAGCAGAAGTCAAGGAAGAGTATCATTTTTTTTTTCATGTACAGCCTCTGTGTTTCACTGTCTCTTGCTAGTCGCAGAATGAGTTAACTGAGAATTAGTCAGCGAGACTACTATCACAGTCTGACAGGTATTTTGCAACTCTTTCATCTGTATTTTTGTGAGTTCCTCTGAGCTGATTTATCACCACGTACCACATCAAAGGTGAATTTGCAAAATAAATAGAGCCTGTGGAGCCAAATAGTGCAACATTTTTACTGAAAATCAAATGTAAAACTGATTTTATTTTTTTTTTAAATCTCCAAATACATGCATTTAAGTGAAAAAAAAGCTCATTAAATGGACAACCCCTTAAAATGTTCAGATAGCTCTGTTGTATATTATGGCATACATGGTCTGTTAACAGAAGAATATCGGTCCCATAGTATAAATTCATATGGGACTGTACGATCTTTCCATGACCTTGACCTTGGATCGATTCCATAAAAATGAGCCAAAATGGCTATGATCTAAGTTTGTAAATATTATGGAATAATTGGAAAAGCGGAACCTCTGAATGTAAAAAAGCAGCAATAAACAGGACTAGAGGGAACGAGAGGGCTTATCTGTGTATCGTGTGCTGAGCAAGACTCCCACAAGCAATAAGGAAGCCGCAGCTTTCTGTAATTGTGCTGACTGCTACATTGTTCTCCTTACCAGGAAGTTTTACCATACTGGTTCTCATAGCAGCCTGGGGAAACACCAATTTCACACTGTTCTAGGTGTCAAAATGCAAAGTGGGTGTATCTAGCAAAATATGTATAATAACACAGCGGCGAAATTACAAGTGCTGTTCAGACCTAACAGTTTTGCATGCTTGGGTCAAGTATTGACGGTCCGTGCCCTGAAACCACCCGCCACAGTGATTAAAGAGGTTGTCCACTACTTTATCATTCATCACCTTAGGATAGGTCATTGATTTCTGATCAGCTGTTCTTGGTGCCAGCAGGGGAGCAGATGTGAAGTACCCGGTCGCGTCCACTATCAGTAGACAGATCAGCTCAGCACTTAGAACAGTTGATGGGTGTCGTACCCCCACTGAGCAGACCTCGATGACCTATCCTAATGATAGGTTATTAATGTTAAATTAGTGGACAACCTCTTTACTTTTTTCTAGGGTCGACGTCCTAGTAGTACACACAAGCACCGTTTACTACCACAGCTGCGTTTATAAAAAGTGAGGCCTTGGGCAATCAGCAAAATGGACTTCCCTACTAGGTCTAGAAGGTTTTAAAGGGAACATGTCAGTAGGATTGTGCACAGTAACCTACAGACAGTGTCAGGTCGGCACCGTTATACTGATTAAAATGATACCTTGGTTGATGAAATCAGTCTTGTGGTTCTTGTTCGGGTACAGTTCTGGTACTCCAACCGAACTTTGGACTAAAGTTGACTTGAACCAGACATGGGTCAGCTCATCCTTACCTGTGACAACTGACAAATCCTGCCTAATATTGCTGGTTTACTACAGTCTAATGATGAACTACATGAGTTAAACCGGTTTTCCACCATAGTTTGTTTGAAAAAGTGGTAAATGGTGCTTTAAAGACTGCGTGCACCTTACTATCATTGTGCTACATAAATTGACCAGCGGTGCGTGTTTGAAATCTGCACACGTCAATTTCTCTTGTGGGTACGCCGAGTTTTATTTGTGAATTTTCCCCCTAGAATTGCATCAGATGTGGAACATCCGCAGATAGAAAACACATGTAATTCGCCCACCACTGTATCAATTTTTCATAGTTAAAACATGACATTCAAAATAGAAAAAAAAACGCAGTGTCAAAAACATGATAAAATCATAATAAAAAAAGAACGCAATCAAAAACACAATAGAAAATGCGAATAACCTGGTTAAAATCAGCCAAAGCTCATTGTGTGATCCTAACCTGCCTGTGCACCCCATCTGGCACACCGATTAATTTTGTAGTCATGTATGCTGTGTAAATTTGTTCCCTATTGGTTGTATTTTCTGTCCACATTGCTAATTTGCTGGCACATAATGGCTCGAAGTATAAATACGGTGTTCGGGCAGGAAGTGAGTCAGTTTGAGGCTGAGAGCACATGAGAGGCAGAAGTCTCCTGAGACGTTTCCTTTTTTTCATGTTTCCTCTTCTCTTCTTTGTTTTAAAGCTCCATTCTGACGTTGTTTATTTTTATTTCACCGATGGAGTGGTGCCGCTCATGTAAGTTCCCTGCCTCTAGTATTATACTTACCAGCTGCCATCCTGAGCTCTTCCCGGTGTGGCTCCAGTCCCCCACAGCCATCTTATGACTGCAACTTCTGACAAACCGGATATCAGGGGTAACCGTCACAAGTTTGTTCCCCTACTCTATGCGTTTTGTGTTGGAAAAAATGGTGAGATGACCTTCAGGAGGACCTCAAAGTTTACACTACTCATGATGTTGATGAAACCTGAGTTGGCCTGCCTGTCTCCATGGGCCACATCAGTGGTGTACATAGAAATGAGGATCCCTCTGCCAGAACAGTATATGGGCCCCTTTTTGTGTTGGAAAAAATGGTGAGATGACATTCAGTAGAACCTCAAAGTTTACACTACTTACGATGTTGACCACCATGGGCCACATCAGTGGCGGACACTGACAGAAGAGGGTCCCTGTGCCGGAACAGTATATGGGCCCATTTGCCATCCAATATCTCATCAGAAAGCACAAGTCCACCTGCTTTGGAGGTAGAGTTGGGCCCCCTTGCCTCTTGGGCCCCTGTGCAACTGCTTGCCCGCCCTTGCATGTATTGCTTCTATGATATGCAAAACTGTTGACTAGGACTTTGCAAAATTATAAACTCCATTTCCTAAAACCAAAACAAATGCACTTTATATTCTATTCGCCAGTTGTCCCTCTAGTCTACATGTGCCCTGATGTGTGAGTTGACGTACGTAATGTCGCATTTGTAGTACAGTGCGATGTTTACTGTGCTACAGAAAGGCGCATTATAGCAGATCACTATACGTCATCACAACAGAGCCCTTCACTAGCATGTTGTAAAAAAAGTTCAATAGATCTTAATGCATTCATCCACAACTATTATTCCATCTTACCGGCTTTCTCGAAAATTACATTTCAAGGCTCCATAATGACTGGCCTCAGGCAAACGCAGAGTTTTGTCCTGCTGCAAATGCTATTATAGTAGTTTATCTAGAGTAATCCAGCAAAGTGACTGCAACACAGAGTTTTGTGAAAGACATTACGTCAAGGACACGAACATTTTATTTATTCATTTGGCTGTATGCGTAATGGTCCTGTTGGATGTCCTTATTCTCTGTGCTTAAAAACTGACTGCTGCTTGACCATCTGGTTTAACATAAAGGAAAGTGCCTTGGGTTCCATAAGTGTAATTTTTACTATTTTAAGTCAACATTTTGTTGTCATTTCTAGGCATTAAGATTTGCTCTTGACTGAATCTTAACAGAAAGTACGGTATAGCTCTACATGATCCAGAGATCATCCTGATTCTTTCATCTGTGGTCTCATCATCAGTAAACAAGAGTGACCCATTGGCAAATGGAGGACGTACATGTCCATGCCATAACTCTGCCTCCACCATGTTAAAGTGAATCTGTCACCAGGTTCTCCCAATATAAAGTACGACCAGCACCTGTAAGCCCTCTTTTACAGCATTTTAGTATGCTGTATATCACAAAAGTGAGTACACCCCTCACAGTTTTGTACATATTTTATTATATCTTTTCATGGGACAACACTAAAGACATGACACGTTGAAAGAATGTAAAGTAGTCGTCAGTGTTCAGCTTGTATCCCTGAGAGGTGATGGCCGTATCGTATATCGGCCAAAACTGCTGACAGGTTCCCTTTAATTTTTCCTGAAGTATCTAATGTTTTCATACCTTGTACAAGGCATTTTCGGCAGCAGAGAGATCCTTTTTATTTTGAATATTGCTCGAAAACTGTGGCCTGCATAATAATGTGGAACATCCTTCTTAAGTAGTTTCCTTTAGCTGATCTCACCAGGCAAATTTATTATCACAGGTGTCTGAGATTGATTTCAGTGATCCAAAGAACCCTGAGACACCAACCATCCTTGAGTTTATTTGACAAACAAAAAATTAAATCTTTACGACACATAAATCTAATTTGTATATATTGGAAAACCTCTTTCATTTATCATGAAATGTTGACAGGCTGCGTTAGACCAATAACTGGCTTATCAGTCAATTGGACAATTACTTTAAAGCCTGAGAAAATAGAGGATAATAAATGGCTGATTCCTAAATGATAGAATCAATATTTTTGTAGAACTCTTTGACGTAAAGTTAAAAGTCCGCACTTCAAACAAATCTTCATGACTGTCAAATCTATACGACTGCTGTTTACAGGCCACAGTATGAAATTCTGTTACTGCCCAAAAACTTCAGAACCGAACTGTACAAAAAAATGAGTTTATTGGTACCAATATACAGTGCCAATCAAAAGTTTGGTCACATCTGTCCATGTAATGGTTTTTCTCGTTCTTATTGGAAAGTGCACCTTTTTGATTCACACTGAAGGCAGCAAAATCATGAAAACATATATATGGAAATAAGGAGTGGAGGAACATCTGTGAAAAAGACCACTTTTTACTATGAGGACAGCTTTACTCCCCCACTTGGCATTCTCTCAAGCAACTTCATCAGGCTGTCACCTGGAATAGCTTTACCAAAGTCTTGAAGGAGTTCCTAGAGGTGCTGAGCACTTTGGCTGCTTTGTCTTCACTCTACGTCCACCTCATCCTAAACTATCTCAGTTGGGTTGAGATCGTTTCATTGGAGGCCATGTGATCTGATACGGTCTCCATCCCTCTAATTCTTGGTCACATAGGCTGGAGTTGAGCTCTGACTCATAGTCCTGTAGCAACACAAATGATGGCCCCACTAAGAAGAAACCAGATGGGATGGCAGTCATTGCAGAATATGAACATTCCAGTAACAAAGTAAACTATTGCATTCACAGATGTGACCAAACGTTTGACCGGAACTGAAAATATTTACATAGATAGATTGACCACATTCTTTCTTTTATTCTTTATATGACATTAGTCAGCCAGTAATCAGTACACTGAACACTTAGTGGATTTCTTTTAATACTCTCTGTAAAGACATGAGCATTGTGTGAATGAGGCGTGACACCGCGTGTCCTCATCAAGTATCAGCAAAGATCAGCCACAGCTTCCTTCCACCTACTGATGTCATATACACCAGTGCTGCCGCAATTACTGTTTCTCATCACTCTCATCAACCAGAGATAAGAGAGCAAAAACACAAGACTCAAAGACTAATGGATTTAGTTTTAACCCTCAATGAGTAGAGTATTTTGGTATTAATGACCAGACGTCATTAGGTTTCTTGGGTTTAAAGCATGCAAAAAATGTTCATTTACCCAAAATGCAGTTATACATATATGGTGTATTTCGTTTACCTATTTGGTGTTTGTGTGTGAATAAAATTCTTGTTTGCTACTAATGTTTGCATTGGTGTTCCGTTTTTTTTTAGGGGAAAATGTCTTAAGAATGGTAGATTTTAAAGAGCTGAAAAGTGCAAGACTTTATTATATGCCAAATTTGGTGCAGAATGATCCTGTCATTTGGGCACAAATTAATATTTGTTTTTGTGTTCCATTTTTTGGCCAATAATACTAGACATTGTAGGTCATAAAGAGCTAAAACCAATTGTATAAAACCTTCTTAAATGCCTGATGTACCAATGGTTCAAATATGGGGTAAATTGGTCCAGTTGTTGACCATTACGGTAGTTAATATTTGCTTTTGTGTTCCATTTATGTCAAATATATCAAGAACAATTTATTTATTTTTTTCCAGGGGGGTGGGGGGCATATAGGACTTAGAGCTGAACCTAGTGTACAACCTTCCAGATTTCCTGATTTACCAGTGTTGCAAATATGGGGAGAACAGGTGTAGTCTATTGACTGTAAATTCATATTTGCATTTGTTATGTTTTTTGGCAAATAGCTTGAAAATGATTGGCCTAGAGAGCTGAACCCCAATGTCACATAGTAACTAGGTACTGTGGGCGCCTACCTAATCCTTCAAACAAGGGGAGCACTCTAGTTTATCACTGTCCCCACGATTACCCCAGAAGGTGGAGACGCCGGGGTCACATACCTTGCTATGCTCCTATGCTACACCTCATCTTGCACCCATTAAGGTGCAAGGCTGAATGTATAGGATTTAACTAACTAGTCAGGCAAAAGAAGACAGACAGGGATGAAAGAAAACTGCAATCATACAACTATACTCGCAAAACAACAGAGTGGCACATAGAGGAGGGATAGGTAAGAGAAACCAATTAGGAGATTATGAGGATAAACAGGCAAACCAAATCCAGATCCAAATCCAGAAATCTCCCGAACAACTTTCCAACTGCCTACTCCAATCACTGAATTTCTCCTCCAACACCTAACCAGGAAGTAAGAACCATCACTGGCAATTACCAAGTGCCAGTGGCAAGCAAATATACCAGAGGGGAGTGATCAACACAGAACAGCTGAGGCAATTCAGGAGGGAGAGCTCCAGAAGATTAACTGAATTGATTAACCCTTGCAATGATAGAGCAAGGAAAACCTGCACTGTTTAATAGGATAGTGAAGCAGTTCTAATCAGTGCAGGATTTTGTGTGATCAGAAGCTGCAATCTTATGGCTCCTCTTTATCGCTGTATCGCCATGACACCAGATGTAAAACCTTCAGATGTGCCTGAGTTACATTTGTGATAAATTTGGGGCAGATTGGTCCCATTGTGTGGCATAAATTAATATTTGCTTTCATATTCTCTTTTTTTTATGAATATCTCAAGAATGCTTTATTGGCTAGTAGGTCTTAGAGAGCTGAAACCTGGTGTAAAACTTTCCGAATTTCCTGATTTTCGAATGTGGCAAATTTGGGATAGATTGGTCTAGTCATTTGGATGTAAATTCATATTTGCATTTGTGTTCTGTTTAAAAATTAGAAGTTTTAATAGTTTATTTTATTGATTAATAAAATGCAAAGTGAATGCGCTGAATAGAACCTGAAATCAAAACAATATTTGGTGTGACTGCCCTTTGCCTTCAAAACAGCATCAGTTCTTCTAGGTCACTTGCACACAGTTTGTGAAGGAACTCGGCAGGAAAGTTGTTCCAAACATTTTGTAGAACTAACTGCAGATCTTCTGTTGATTTCGCTTTACGCAAATCCTTCTGTCTCTTCATGTAATCGCTCACAAACTCGTTGATACCCTCAAGGAGCCCTGATCTCATTATTATTGGGTCTGTCTGGGATTACATGAAGGATTTGCACAAGCAACATCCACAGAAGATCTGTGGTTAGTTCTCCAAGATATTTGGAACAACTTCCTTGCCTAGTTCCTTCAAAAATTGTGTGCAAGTGCCTAGAATAATAGATGCTTTGATACAGTTTAGAAGGCATTTTTTTTAAATATCGATTAGATTTAGATTCCTCTAATGTTCATTCACTTTGCATTTTGTTGATTTCAAAAAAATAAACTAACTTTGAAAGCATTTTGCTTTGCAGCCCATTTTCCACTCCTTTTTTTGAACACACACCTATCATGGAAGCGGCCCATGTAACCACCATGTATTGTATGGTAGGGAGATATGCATCATATTAAACAGTCGTAGCATTTGCTGGTTGACAGTTCACTTCATACATAATTATACAACTCCCATTGACTTCAACATAAATCCACATGCTGTTATCTCCACCTAGTGGTATCTGCATGTATTTAGAATTGTATTATTTAAACGATGTGTATTATTAGATGCTTTTCTTTGACTAATTAAAACTAAAAATACTTAAACATATTATTTTCTCCATTTTGTGAATTTTTTTTTCCTCTTATTTCAAATTGTTGATTTTTTTTTTATTTTCATTTCTGTAAATGATTATGGAGGCAGCCATTTTCCCCATGATGCTCTCTGCTATATTAACAGCAGTTCTGAGATTTGCTTTATAGCAATCATGTGGACATATAGTAGGAAACTGGTATGAAAGTTATTGCACCTACACTCAGTACCCCTCAGCTTAAGAGAATAGGAGCTGATCTGCAGCATCCGGCAGTGGCAGCAGCACAATGGAGGGAGCTTCATTCCAAGGTTTCCATTCCCCCACCAATCTGATCTTGATGACCTATCATAAGGACAGGTCATCAATATAATGTGACCGTTGTTACAAATGGAGGAAAGATAATTATGGCAGCTAAATAGGAAAGGGTTCTTTACAGTAAGAGCAGGGCAGCACGGTGGCTCAGTGGATAGCACAGCAGCCTTGCAGCGCTGGAGTCCTGGGTTCAAACCCCACCAAGGACAACATCTGCAAAGAGTTTGCGTGGGTTTCCTCCGTGTACTCTGGTTTCCTCCCACATTCCAAAGACATACTGATAGGGAATTTAGATAGTGAGCCCCAACAGGGACAGCGATGATAATGTGTGCAAACTGTAAAGCGCTGCGGAATATGTTAGCGCTATATAAAAATAAAGATTATCATTATAGAGCAATCAGACTGGAATGCCGACCACAAGAGCTAGTAATGGCAGTTACTATAACAACATTTAAAAAAGGTCTGGATGCTTTAACAAAACATGACATTGTGAGTTATAAATAATCTAGCAATACTGTATAAAATATATAACTTTGAAGATAGGTTGAACTTGATGGTCCTAGGTCTTTTTTCAACCTATGTAATTATGTGAACTGTACATTAGGAAAATGCTTGAAATGTAATTCCCTATAATATTATTTTACAAGTAATTTCCCCTTATTTTTTCTGTGTAAAGTGCAAGCTCTGGATTTAAAAAGTGCAAAACACTCCAGACACACTTGCACGTTTAATCTGTATTTCTTATGGTGCCTAAGGGAAGCTGTAATGATAGGCGCCTGCTTGGTAACATGAACAGTTATTTGCCTGTAATTTGTCTATAATGAAGTGAATTACCAATGATGAAAGAGCTAATACTTGGGTCCTGCATCAGTAATAGCCCCTGCAGTAACCATGGCAACTGTTATGAGGTCATAAACAAGTGTGGTAAAGAAGATTCCATAATAGAAGGCCGCGCTGCTACGATCAGCGCCATTACTGATGCGCCTGAGGACGTTGAGCTTGACCACCCCACGTAATGTGCCGACCTTGGTGAAATTTGGAGGTTCTAGCAAGAAAAGGGTTTGTCTGCTTTAGACACCCCCAGGGCATGGGATGGTAACCGAGGGGGGTGCCCAGCAGAGGATCCCCTTCTGTTACCCTCTACAAAGAGCTGCTCTCCTTTGGGAGTTCATAGAAGCACCTATGACTTTAATGGGTGATAAATTGGGATGGGAGAATGGGGGGAGGGGGTATTTCTCCTATTAGGGGTTTTCAATTATGAACAATCCCTGTAACCAAAAGTCTAAATTTACAAGAGGTGGACCTGGATCTGTAAGGAAGAAATGGTTCATCCACCTGGGAATCAGATAAACTAAATTGGGTCTAACAACCAATGTGGTGACCGATATCGCAGCCAGATCTCTCCCACATCCGATTTATCACATTTATAGTCTATATTTGTTATGTCGTTCTCTGTAAATCTGGTAAAATGTACAAATGTTAAAACTTGTTACATCTGTTATATATTGGCACTAACTCTCTAAGCCCAAGGGAAGGGCGATCCTCCAGCCATGGTTTCCTAGAGGTTTCCACCATGGGGTTTTTCCTCTCCTGAGTGCTGGAGGGTGACTCTTCGTGAGTCGGTGGTTGTGCCATTTTTGGAGTCATGTGACTGTAAATAAAATTGAGAACGTTTGACACCTAATTACAATGCTTCGTGTATTTATTTTGTGTGCGTCTGTGTGATTCATTTTGTTTGGGAGTCGGGGTCCATCACATGTCACTGTGTCATAGGGCCGGACATCTGCCGGCCACAGTTTTGCCCCAGGTGTTGCTCCTGCTTTGCTGAATATCATGGAGCAGAGAAGACAAGCAAGTGTGCACTCATCATTGGAATAAGGACTTATATTACAGCAGGATTACAAGCAGCTTCCTCGCCTCATTCACACAGTGAGTATTTTGGCCAGTTTTTTACATCAGTATTTGTCAACTAAAAAAACAGACAGGAGCAAACACTGAGAAAAATAATAACTGAATGACTTTCACCTCCTCTGTGTTTTGCATCCACTCCTAGAGGCTGTTAACAAATACTGATGCAAAATATCGCCATGTAAAAGTGCTGTAAATCCTTACTTCATCATTACATCGATGACAGCGCTGCAGTCAGTAACTTAGCTCAGTGACTCTGTTTGAGCTGACATCATAAGCTGCTGAGCTCATTAATTGTCTGCAGCGCTGTCGATGTGAAGTCAGCGCTGCAGACAATAACATGGGTGGCACCAGAGATTCAGCCCTGGAGCAGGGGAATGTAAATTACAGGGGAACAGAGATTTCACTTTCTGAATACCCTTCATAAAAACCGAAGCATTTCGGACCAGGACTAAGAACGTTGTAACGTTTGAAACGCGTTGGTTCTTATAGAAAGTGTTCACTTCAACCTCTTGCAAAGTTTGTACATTTTTTCACTTTTTTAATGGATTAAATTAAAAAAAATTATATTCTGGAAGCTGGATCCTTTACCGTTCTTGGACTTTTTTACTTTTTTCAATCCTACAAAAATTGAGGTGTGTTGAATTTTTGAAATGTTGTGAATTATATGTGTTTTATTTGCGGGATTTTTCCATATACTTTAATGAGATGCCGAATATTTGCATATAAAAAATTCATATGAGTTTTTATTACATTTCAGCAGCAAAAAAATGGATGTAATCCACATGCACACATAACACTATCATGAAAGCATTATCAAAGCTCACAACAAACAGGAATTTACAAAACAAAGTAATTTTAATGAAAAAATTATATTCGAAAAGAAGCAAGAGCGAAACTGAAAAAAATGCAATAAAAACATGTAAAAAACACTCAAAAGGCAGCGAAGAAACACAAATAATCTAATCTGGCAAGTTGAAGAATGAAATTCTGCAGGAAATCTACAGCGTCAAAATCTCACCGAATACTCATTGTAGAAACATGGCCTTAGAGGGTAATTTCACTGACTGTGAGACGGGAGATGAGAGACAAGTGTGCTGCCAATGGGAGAGAATTTGTGGTCTAAATTATGAGATTGTCCAGCTAAGAAAAAAGTGCACAAAAAAACCCAAAACAAAACATTATGATAGGGTGTCTAGAAGAATACTAAGGAATATAGGGGTGTCCTTTGTCTGTGATCCTCGTGGTCAGTGTGGTTACAGAGAACATGTCTTGCTCTTGCCTCCGGACAGCTGCTATACCCTGCAGTAACTGACAATCCACGGATATGAATAAGCTCTGTATTGTGAGCGGCAGCCAGGGCCGTAGTCATGGCCCACATAGGTGTCTGCTTTAGCATGCCCTGACCACCCGCATCACATATATACAGTCCCACTGTCTCACGTGCCTGGTTCTCAGGGGCCTCCCTTAGATGCAGGGACACTTCTACACATAAAGAGACAGAGTCCGATTCCAACTTAAAACGTAGAACTTTGCTTGTTTCCAATCGCAGCATGTCCACATCAGTTACAGCATCAACACAGAGTTCTGCACAGTTCACATCCTTCGCTTTCCCTGTGCTCTTCCCTATGTCCTTTAGGTTGTACCCAGTTTGTCCTGTCTCAACTGCTACTGCAGCGTCCTCCCTGATCAGCTTCGCAACGTTCAGGAGTTCCCTTGTCTGTTTCGCGCAACACATAAGGGCATCTGCTCAAGTAGAAAGCTGCCACATTTTGGCGCGACCTGCATTTCTGTTCTGCGGTGACTTTTGCTATCACCTCTTCTCTCACTTCTGCTGTCCTGCTGCTCTCACTTCTGCTGTCCTGGATGACTGGGCTTCACACTTAATATTACATAGCCCACTGCTTAGCTGGGGACCCCCAGGCCCAGCTGACCTGCCTGGACTCCCTGGCCTGACTGACCCAAAACCAGGAAACCCTCCTGTCTTACCCACAGTTGGCCCCTCCTAAGTTAACTGTTACTGTTCCTGAGTTCCTATCTCTAATCTCAGTGTGCTATAATGCCCCCTTCTAGTGGCTAACCCAGACTCTTAGAGCTGCTTAAAATGTACAGAAACTGGCCAATACCCCATCACCATTTTTTTTCAACCAAAATTTAGAAAATTTAAGGGAAGCGAAAGTTTAATGAAGAGACACAAGTCTCCTTTCAGAGCCTCTAAAAGCCAGCAATGGTTCTTGTCCAGCACCAGATAATGTAAAGTGCTAACAAATAGGGCATATATATCTAACTAACAATTTGTGAACAGACATATATGCTGACAAGAGACAACTGAATGCTGGACTGGACATGGTTGCTGACTGTTGTGTCTCTGCAACTGCAGGTTGTGGGCAAGAGGCATCAGTGCCTCCTTCCTGGACAGCAAATTGGGAAGGGTGTAACACAGGGGATTGAATTACTCCATGCATTTAAATCAGGTACATAAAGCACCCATCCGGAGTTACTTCATTGATGCAAGAAGTGCAATTTGTAAAACAGTAACAGACCTACATAGTGTCCTGATGGCACCAAAATATGCTATGTTGACAGCATGGAATCTCATATATTCAGGAAACTTTTTTGAAAGTTTTTTTTCCTATTAATACAGTATATTGCAATCGTCATATTGTATAACACTGTGTACATACAATTGCTCATTTTGCTTTTCTACCCAGCTAATTCTTCTCTTTTCCATTAGCTCTATAGCACATGATGTAGAATTGTAGTTCTAATGATGACTCATGCAGGGAAGAGAGGCTTCCTGTTTCTACATAGAGCTTAGAAGGATTCAGCTAGTCAGTTTTTACTCACGTGATGTCATAGAACTAATAGAAAAGAATATAATTAACTGGGAAGAAGGGAAAAATGAGCAATTGTAAGTACACAGTGCCGTATAATATAATGATTGCAATATATTAAGAGGAGTGCGTTTTAAAATTTAGTTCCCTTCAGTTGACACATTCTGTGATGCCATCAGATATTATAGCTTTTCTTCTAGAGTTTATTTAGGTGTCTGGTTAATGTAAGAATCTGGGCTCATAACATGTGTATCTCTTCAAGAACTGCAATGAGAAATCATATCTATCCCCTTATATGGATACATTTTGGTCAATGATTTTTAAAAGATTTTTGTCCTTTTTTTGGTCACGATGTACATTTTTACCATAATCGTGGTTTTTGTTTGAAAAGATTTAAAAAGATCAACATTTTCCAACTTCTACCTATTTGACAGTGAAAAGTGGACAGCATTCTAGTGCCACACGGATAGCGTCAATTTATCTATAAAAAAAGCTGGACATGTGAGTATGCCCATAGACTATAATGAGTACTTGTTTATAATGGACAGAACACTATGAGAATATAGGATGAGTGAAAACGATCTAAAATTTCTTTATCTTATACTCATCATCGATTGCAGGCTGTTAATAGCCAACAGCTGAATTCACAATTTTACAGAATAAATAGCAGTAATGTCTGACTCAGTGCCTTGAGGTTTAGATTATTGATACTTAGAATAGGCCAGTATTATCAGATCACACCCCATAAAGATCAGCACAAGTGCTGATAGAATGAGTCACAGCACTACTAGCCTTCATAGAGCCCTCATTGAAAAGCCAACAGGTATCTGGTCATTTTACAGCTGCCACTGATCCAGTGGTGCTCCCCTGAAAGGGCGGATGGCACTGCACTAACATAAGCTTTAGGGTACACTCATACTGGTGAGAGAATCGGGCCAGTTATGCTAATGACACCCGGCTCAAACTCTGTTAGAGTTTGATCCAAGTATCATCTGAGTGTGATCCAATTCTATCGCATGAGAGAATTGTATCACAGGTGCGGAGGAGATGAACAACTTAATATCTCCATCTTCTCCATTCTCAGTGTCTGCGGTAATCAGATTGCACTCGGATGACATCTGAGTGCAGTCTGATGTTTCACACGCACCCATAAACTTGTATGGCTGCGCATGATTTGAATATTGCATGCCAAAAGAAAATATTCGCAGACCTGCATTGCCCCATAGTATCATATTGGGCCGAGTGCTGCCCAATAAAACATGACATAGCACTCGGCCATGTTATAGGGCAGTCTGGGTGAGTTTTTAGCCATATGTCAGTAGCTTTCATTCTCCATTCTACAAGGACAAGCGCTTCCAAAATGTTTCATCATAGCGCCACCAAACTGAACCACCACGTGTGCTGAAAGTATTGTAAATGACAACCACATACACAAACTGCTCTAATCTCCTCTGCGGATACTTTTCACCCATTTACACCGCCAAAGATTGCAATAGCTTGCAGGCAATTTCCAATGGTTTTTTTTCTATATTTGTCTTTTTTCTCAAGGGAACTATTAACTCTCCTGTTCCCATGAAATGAAGGCTTATGTATATTATATAAGCATTGTGCTAAATGTTCTGTTTCATTTAGCTGTGTGAGCCTCCGACTAATCCATGCAAAAAAATCTCTTTATTAACATTTGCGACAAGGCAACAAGGCATGGGATGGACCTAACATACATGGTCTTTTCAATAAACATCTGAGAGCCCCAATTAATTCTCCTTCCCAAGATCTGCTGATCCTCACACTAACCTCCCAAAAATTGTTGTAGTTGAAGAAATTAAGCTAACCAAAGATGTTGGTCATTCAGGGAAACCAGGGAGGAAGACTGCATGAGATAAGGATCCACATACTTAAGTTTTTGTGTTACATGAATTTTAAAAACATTTTAGCATTTTTTTTTCATTTCATAATTTATATATATATATATATATATATATATATATATATATATATATATATATATATATATATACTGTATATATATATATATATATATATATATATAATCATACATTATATATATATTTCTATTTATACATTTACATACATACACAGAAATTGTAATTTTGCAATTTTCACACTGGATCTATTATAGACTCATACTTCCTGTCCTTTCAGGAAGAGTTTTCAGGAGGCTCCTTATCAGCAAAGGCAGGATGAAACGACGTGTAGCATCTCTATGCACCACTGATAACAGAGGATCCACCAATCACAAAAGCCCTGAAAATGATCTCTGCACATGCTCATTAGACAGGGTCTAAAAAAAATCCCAAGTGGCCAGGATTAAAGTTGAAAGATTTCTCATTTTTATTTTGAATAAAGATTTTGAAATAGAAAAAAAAAATTGCCAAAAATGTACCACCAAAACCTGATAGAAACCATAGGTCATTTTCTGCTGACAAGAAAAATCCGATTACAGAAGAAAATGCCTGATATAATTTTTGACGTTAGGTTATTCCTTTGTAGTATTTTCTTTTTTTGTTTTTAAAGAATCTCCATTTTTTTGTATACATGAATTCAGCTACTTTGTATTTTCCATATTCCCTTTGGTCATTCATCGGTTTTTCCTTACTCAGCCCATTACGGTTGTTTCCTTTTCTAATATGGCTGCTGTTAGACTCCGAAGTGCTCGTGTCTGAATGTTTTGGACGATGGATCATGAACTTTTGAATCCACTCTTGTGACATAATTCGGATGACTCAGCATCACTGTTGTTGGAGCATGCACAGATTTCTTGACACCCTGGTAAGAGAACATTGGTTTATTATCTCAGACACACCTGCCTTCAGGGCCGGCTCCAGATTTTTGAGGGCCCCGGGCAAAAGAGTCTCAGTGGGCCCCCCCCTTTAACACATACCACGATTCATGATCTCATATAGCACAGCCATGTAGTATATAACACAGCCCACATAGTATATAACACAGCCACATAGTATATAACACAGCCATGTAGTATATAACAGCCCATGTAGCATATAATACAGCCACGTAGTATATAGCACAGCCCACGCAGCATATAACAGCCCATATAGTATATAGCACAGCCACATATTATATAACACAGCCCACGTAGTATATAACACGGCCCACGTAGTATATAGAACAGCCATGTAGTATATAGCACAGCCCACATAGTATATAACAGCCCACGTAGTATATAACACGGCCCACATAGTATATAGAACAGCCATGTAGTATATGGCACAGCCCACATAGCATATAACAGCCCATATAGTATATAGCACAGGCACATAGTATATAACACGGCCCACGTAGTATATAGAACAGCCATGTAGTATATAGCACAGCCCACGTAGCATATAACAGCCCACGTAGTATATAACACGGCCCACATAGTATATAGAACAGCCATGTAGTATATAGCACAGCCCACGTAGCATATAACAGCCCATATAGTATATAGCACAGCCCACGTAGTATATAGAACAGTCATGTAGTATATAGCACAGCCCACGTAGCATATAACAGCCCACGTAGTATATAACACGGCCCACGTAGTGTATAGAACAGCCATGTAGTATATAGCACAGCCCACATAGCATATAACAGCCCATATAGTATATAGCACAGGCACATAGTATATAACACGGCCCACGTAAGCAGCAGGACGAATCAGGGTACGCAGAGTCAGCTGCACACGCTGTAGGCAGAAACTATAACTGACACCACCTGCAGGATGCAGCAGAGCTAAATAGCAAACCTGAACCCAGAATGAGGCAGAGCAAAGTTAACCTTTGACATGATCAGACCGGTTAAGAGAGACAGGATACAAAACCCGGCCTGGATCATGACACCCCTGGGACTTGTTGGAGAATGCCTAGTTGTGGGTGATACCCGACGTTACAATGCCAGTCTTTTTTGCAGGATTGTCAGGCAGGGCCTCCGAAGCAATCATTCTTTATGAGGCCATCAGCCAAAAACTGCATGGGTTCACGTTTGGTAAGGAGGCTTGTCAGTGCTCAAAATATCATTATTCTTTCACTTCCTGTGATTAATCAGGTAAAAATAGATGGAAATCTGCTAAATATTTAAAAAAGGCTTTGAATTGTCTAAACATGAGTCACGAGTGATATTTAATCTCCCTCATCAAAAAACGAAAAATCTCCTACAATGGAAAGTTATAAATAAGTACCTGTCTCATTTCCAGCACAGATCGGGCTTCTTATAGTACAGATGTTTTTCTTACTAATGTAATCGTTTTTCCTGCTGAGCCTCAACAGAGTTCAAGAAAATTCTATTACAAGTATCAGATAATGGATAATGGGTTATCCTTATTATAAGATCCTACAGAACAACGAGTCTTCATACAAAAGGAAATGGGTGATTGAGGCAATATGCTGCCTCCTAGCCATTCTCTGCTTGTAGACTCATGGCGGCACTGGTAGTTGTAACGTCCAATGATCCAGAGAACAGCGCTACATCGGAATGATTCGGTGGCAGCGCAGAGGTCAGCTTTTCCCAGCAACCCTATAGACAATTAATCAAGCAGTGACATGCAAGTGAAGCAACTGCTCCATTCTGATGGGAAATTTCTTTGACCCCTACTGGAGTCCCAGTAGTTGAACCCCCCATAGGTTTGCAAGTTATGACTTATTCTTTGGATAGATAAGAACTTTAAAGGATGACCAGGACATCCCACTTTTTAAATGAAGTATCCCCTCTCTCGCATCAACGTTGTTCTAGCAATGTCGGCTTTCCCGGGGCTCTTGTGGCATTTTTATGCTACATGAGCCCTGCAGCCAATCAAAAGTTAGAATTCGGCTGATGCTTTCTCATTATTTCCACTTATCTGAACACAACAGCAGAGTAGCGACTGCTTATTGTCCTCAGGGCTCATGTGGCATAACATTGTTACGTAGACTCCAGGATGTCCGGTGTCAACAATGCCGGAATGGCTCCGATTTAGGAGGAGAAAATAAGTTACTTTATTTTAAAAGAGGGACTACTTTATTTATAAAGAGGCTTTACAGGTAGAGGAGAACCCCTTTAAATGTTGGTAATGATAGCCATTTAATAGAGCACTACAGGAATAGCTGATATACTTTGTTTTACATGGTATAGAACCTAAGAGGTGTGGTGTGACACCAAATTGAGTCACGAACCACCTATTTGGACCCTGCACCACATATGACACAGTGTATCATTTTTTCATGTAGTGTAAATAGCATCTATAAATGTATGCATCATTATTAATATACCAGATCCATGTCATGGTATCGTGCTAGGATATTGCCACAGTTTACTAACTGGCATAGTGTGAGGCCCTATTTAAACTCAAGACTACAGTTTTTGGATATCCAACCCCGGAATGGTACTGCAGCTCCATTTATTCCATCTACAATTATTTGCCCTTAATCTGTAATTTATTTAAGTATTATGTGGCCCATGCAATCAGAGCTACTGACCAATAAGTGAAGTCTTCTGAGAAATTCCCTTCAAAAGTGGAGTTTGCATTCTGCAGGGGTTGTATATGGCTCAAGGTTTTCCAGAATCCATGACAGGAGGCTCGTGTCATTACGCACTGTGCGCACATGTCCATTATCGTTTCTTAAAGGAAAGCACAAAATGACTTTTCTAACCAAGCGCTCCTGCTTAGTACATCCTTGGTGTGGCCGAGCAGTTTGGTGCATCTTCCTACATTCTTGTTTTACATCTATCTCTACCTGCCTCTTCCTTAATTTTCATAGCATGGCAGAGATACACAGAAAACAAGTAGGTGGGAAGGTGATGGAAGGTCATGTTATGTGACCGTAGGCCTCTGAGTCTTCACAGCATATGGTGCACACACTGTCAGGATTCACCAGAAGTGTCGTACTGTTGTGAAATGGGCACAACAATAACTTTAACTGACGCCCCACTATTCAGCTACATGCAAAATTTCAATACCCTCATTCATAAATGTAGCTATACTGCTGTACGATAATACAGGCTAGTCTGTTAATAGAGTGATGAGTTGCTGCCGTTGTCTGTACATAGTGAATCAAGGGTATTGTGCCACCTATTACTCATACTCAGTGCTGACGGCCTCACTCTTGTAAAAGGATTCATCTGTTTTCCTGTGTGCCAGTCCGAGCCTGTTCATCGGTATTACCAATGAGAGCAGGTGGTTACATAACCGCAAGTATGTGATTTGTATACTTCCGGCCACATTCCGACTAGACGTCCTCAGCTTCTATCAATACTAGTGAACTGACAAAAGCCCACCAAGTCTAGTTGGCATGTGACCGCATGTATAGAAATCCCTCTCACCATTCTCAATGGCTATTTCAGTGCTAACAGCATATGCACCACATGCCGTCAGGATTCAGAAGACTGGACAACCACTGTAATGCTAGATAAGGTCCCAGCTGTGTGACAAAGACTAGAGCTTGGTATACTAGCAACATTAGCAGGAAGGTTAGCTATACATAGTGATGTAAGTCAGCCGCAGTCCTGTGTGCACTCTGTCCTAGCAGTGGCAAAGCCTGCTTGGTCTCTATTGCCCTACCGATGATACTTTGGGGCAGTAGAGTAGATGTATTTTGTGCTACTAGGAGGCTAGATTTCGGGAAATGCTCTGAAAGTGCTGAATTTAACAGACAGGAGAATATCAAATTCAGCAGGATGGAGAGCAGACGAGGCTTCTTTGCCATAAGAACTATTAATCTGTGGAACAGCCGACCTCAGGAGCTGGTCACAACAGGAAGTGTCAGTAGTTTAATAAAAGCTTAGATGCTTTTTAAGAACAAAATAATATAGACACTTACAGAATGGAATACAATGAAATTCTAGTTCTGAATGTTGATCCGGTGGACTGAACCCCTTCTTGTTATTCTTTCCCATCACTCTTTTGAACTTGATGGACATTTGCCTATTTTCAACCGTACTATGTAAATATGGAGAGAAATCGAGAATTCTGCATCATTGGGGCACTATTATTTCCGGTCTCTTTGGGGCGCTATTTGTTGTATCATCGTGGCACTGTTGTTTGTTGTATCATTGGGGCGCTGTGGTTTGCTGTATCATTGGGCGCTGTTTGTTGTATCATCGGGGCACTGTTGTTTGTTGTATCATCGGGGCACTGTGTTTTGCTGTATCATTGGGGCACTGTTGCTTGTTGTATCATTGGGGCACTGTTGTTTGTTGTATCATTGGGGCACTGTTGTTTGTTGTAGCATTGGGGCACTGTTGCTTGTTGTATCATTGGGGCACTGTTGTTTGTTGTATCATTGGGGCACTGTTGTTTGTTGTAGCATTGGGGCACTGTTGTTCTCTGTATCGTCAGGGAACTGTTGCTTGCTGTATCATCACTGCACTGTTTGTTGTATCATCGGGGAACTCTTGTTTGCTGTGTCATCACGGCACTATTGTTTGCTGTATTATTGGGGCACTATTGTTTGCTGTATCATTGGGGCACTGTTGTTTGCTGTATTATCACAGCACTGCTGTTTGCTGTTTCATCACGGCACTGTTGTTTGCTGTATGTTGGGGCACTGTTTTTTCCTTGAGCATCATCACGGCACTGTTGTTTTCTGTATCATCAGGGCACTGTTGTTTGATGCATCATCGGAGCACTGCTTGCTGTATCATTGGGGCACTGTTATTTGTTGTATCATTGGGGTACTGTTTGCTGTATCATCAGGGCACTGTTGTTTGCTGTATCATTGGGGACCTGTTGCTTGCTGTATCATCGGGGTACTGTAGTTTGATGCATCATCGGGGCAATGTTTACTGTATCTTTGGGGAACTGTTGTTTGCTACATCATCAGGGCACTGTTGTTTGCTGCATTATCGATCAGGGCACTGTAGTTTGATGCATCATTGGTGCACTGTTTTTTTATGCATCATTGGGGCACTGTTTTCTGTGTCTGTGGGGAACTGTTGTTTGCTGTATCATTGGGGCACGGTTACTTGATGCATCATCAGGGCACTGTTTGCTGTATCATCATGGCACTGTTCTTTGATGCATAATCGGGAAACTATATGAAATTTTAAAGGAGCTAAAAAGTTTTATCAAAATGACTTTTCTACTCATGACAATAACAACTTTTAAGAAGGGTCCTTTGAAAATAAATTGATTGCAAAGGGTCCATTTATTTCAACCCCCAGCAATCAGCTTTAATTGGCTGGTTAAGCCTGGCAGTAAGTGTTCATTTTTTCTGCAGCGTCACCAAAGGAGAAATGAAGAATTGCACAACATCCAATTAAATAAATGAGCTGTGTGTATAATGCAGGGCAGATATTGGAGTGATACATTTGTAAACGTTCTCTGCTATTGCCAAGACATGAGGGTTCTGAACTGGGGATTCCAATTACTTTGATTTTGTTAATAAGCCATATTAAAATGGGTTTTACAATTTAAACATCATCTTATTCTCAGTATCCAAGAACGAAATGTACTTTACAGTTGTAATATCAATGATCTGAGACTCTTCTCTGTGCCCCCTTCATGTATTACCATCTGACACTGGCTTTTTACACCAACACAGGTTTTGAACCACTTGCTGTAGGCGAAGTACGTCTGAATAGAGACGCAGAAGATTTTGCATTGTCTTTGTCAGTCCATTGATTTCCCTAGCCATTAATTAAATGGAAAGATATTCCCCACAGCAAAACAGTTCCCTTTATACCAAGCAAATAAGGTTACCAGGGTGATCCTGCGATGCCATAATATATATCCACACTGTAACAATACCACTTACATAGTACTGCATGGAGTGAGGTCCTAGAATATGGAGAATGGAGAGCAGAGGGCGGTAAAGACAAGACAACTGTCAAATCTGCATTTCTACACAAAATGATTAATTTATGCAATCCAGAAACTGGTAAACATTTTGGGTCATATAGGTGACAAATGTCTTTTAAAAAAAAGTCCAGGGCTGACATATCGATGACCTATTCTTTGCATAGGTTGTCCAAAACAGATTGGTGAGGGTCTGACAGCCGGCACCCCCCCTTATCAGCTCTGATGCAAAGAGTACACAGCTCCATACACTTTGCAGTGGCAGTTCCTGGGTACTGCAGCTAAGCTCCTATTGACTTCAATTATAGCTGAGCTGCAGTACATGAGAACAGCCACCATACTGTGCACTGAGCTGTACTGTTCTTGCTTCATATACTGCTTACATCTGGTGTCCCGCCGAGGAAGCCTACGCGAAACGCGCGTCGGGGCCGCCGGACTCACACTGACACCAATTATATTCGGGTAAGATTGGCAATATTGTAGTACCATTATTTATATCTATGTTGGGCTGTTGAGTAGTAACTCAGATGGACCAGGCATATGCCGGTTCATAGGAAGCACTATGCACTTTATGGTAACGATCACGCTCTACTGACTAACTAATATGCCCATAATAGCAATTAGTCTTTGCCCTCCTATACCCTTGGTGTTACTTGCAGTGTTGATTGTCTGCCGTACATGCACTATATGTGTACTTTGTCTGTTATTTATGTGATTCGATTATGTTTAATAAAAGCTGTTACATTTTACTTATGACTTTATGGGTATTTTTACTCCGTAGTTGTTCTGTAGGATCTATGTATTAGTGGAGTTTCCCTGTTATCCTTCATGTCCATTGTAGGACGTATTCCTGTTAGGAGTTTTACAATTGACATGCATCAGTGGCTATTGTATTTACATCTGGTGTCTGCCAGAGCTGAAGACAACTGATCATGGGGTTTGGAGGGAACCATCGATATGATATTGATGACCTATACAAAAGATAGGTCATTGTTTTGTCCCTATTTCTGAATATAAAAATGCTCAGCTTCTCACCCCTTTAATAGATATGACAATACCAGGTTCTTTCTTTTTGCTCTCACTTGCAGCTTATTCATCCCTACTGTCTACCCTACATAGACGCAGAACTAGAAACAGTTTTCAACCTGCTGATCATCTTACTCTTTTAGAAATAAAAAAGACCCATTTTGTAATAATCAGTGAGCGTATATCTTATTTTATTGATATGAAGGTAATAACACATGGTAAAATTAATGTGACATCTCTGAAGACTGTATAGATAAAGATGATAGCGCCAGGCTCTAGTCTTTCTTTTTGTTCTCACTCTCTCCTACACAGACACAGAACCAGGAAGTAAAAGTTTTCTTCTTGGTCCCAATTTTAAACAACTTTTGTATATAATTTTATTTGTACTTATACATCCTTAGCCGTAAAAAAGGCTTTTTCCATTATATTAGAAAGAAAACATGAATTTGATTATTGCTGCTGGATTCTAATAAAATAAAATAATATATATAGAGGTACGAAGGAAAGTTCTACTTCTGCCAAGTGTTTAATATAACGCTTAGGAGGTAATCATTTCCCAGCTGTCCTTTAAGCAATGGTTATTGCATTCCAACTCCAGCAAGTGCCTGACCTGTGTAAGGACACATTCCACACCAAGACATTCCAGAAATATTTCCTGCAATTTTGAACAACCAAGTTGAAAAATAAAAATCACATTATAATAAATTTGGTAATTAATACAAAGGCTATAATGAACTTTGTGTTTTGGAATAATATTACCAACATATCCTTATACTGCCTATTTTGAGCACTTAGAGGAACATACCTTAAGTTCAAGGTATAAATGTGTGCAGCAAAGCTCCTGAAATTTTTCTTGTGGTTGCAGAAAATGTAACTTCATCTATATGAAGTGGATATAGTACCTTCAGAAAAAAGGAGCTAATATTTTGATACAGGTTTGATAAATCAAGATGCATCAGCTACCTCTGGTGGTGGTTGCATACAACCAGAATTTCATAATTTAACGAGACTGTCCAGCCTTAAGGTACAAGTTTTCGGTCACTCTATGTGACTGCAGACTTGTGAATCTTCACAGTATACACACTGTGCGCAGTTATGTTTCTTCAGTGCCAGAAGCAGGCGGTGATGTGTCCGCAAGTAACCGCATTCCAACTAGACGTGTTCGGCATCACTCAATACACTTGCATTGAGCAAGGCCATGCGACCCACCGATTCTTCACTAGAGCCATTGATGTTGAGGATAGGATGGGCTACCAGTAGGCACCAGGTACCACTCCAGAGCAGTCCTCGAGTCTGCTTCTGCTGACAGGAGCATCAGAGACATAGGTACGAGGTACAGGAGGACAGAGGCAAAGATGTGGTCAGAAAATCCTGGGTCAGGGCAGTCAGCAGATATTCAGTATACGTAGCTGAGGTCAGGAGCGGAGAGATCAGGATAAATGGTAAACGAGCCTGATCAATAGTAGGAGGGATAGAACAAACATGCACCCACAGGATCCAGAGACAAGCAACTGGGAACCAACGATCTTGCAAGGAGTGGTGGGAGGAACTGCCTAATAAAACTGCCTAGGGCTAGGCCAGGACACAGCAGGGTTAAATTCCTGTAGGATGCGGCAGCGTCTCCCTATAACAAGGTGGATATTCTCTAGGAGCAGAGCTGGCAGTGAGCCCAAGGCAGCATAAGAAGATGGTCTGACGTTGGGGAAGCAGAGTGGTGAATGCAGTGAGTAGGACGACGCTGAGAAGGTGTGCAAGATGCCAGCATGACATCTAGTCTGCAGGTTACTGTATGTATGCAAATAATATACTTGAAGTAATGAGCCCGTCCACCTGATGAAGACGGTTTAACCGTTGAAACACGTTGTGGTTCAACACTTAAATCCTTGTTTTGGTCTCATTTCCAGCGCTCCTAGGACCGTTATTACTATTCTTTACTGCTTGCCAATTTGTGATACCTTCATACCCTACTTTACTGGTCCTCGCTCATCCCTGTGCCATCCAGAAGGTCCCAAACTGCTGCATCATCCTCCTCAGTCCATGCAGCTCACCCTTATTTATGCGTTAGACTATCCACAACACTTGGTTAGAACAGAACAAGGGCAATATTTGGGACGATAATGCCAATATCTATTACATGGATTCTCTGTCTGTATACTACAAAAGCAAAAGCAGCAACTTTAGACCTAAAATTATATAAATAATTATGTCAAATAAAATTAAAGCCAATTTTTCAATTGATGCAAAATAACAATAAATAATAAAAACGGATAAAATCCAAGGAAATGAAAGGCGTCCTGACGGGTATAATATTGTGCTTATATCACAAAGGATTTGATAAATATGATGCCCAGCCAAACCTTTGCTTATTATTACAGGTTTATTCACAGAGCGGTGTTCTTTCCTCTTCCTGTTGCACTTCCTATATATTGCTAGTTGTTGTTTTCTGGAATTTCCTTCTAACCAACGCATATGTTAAATACGTTGCTGTAATCTATCTAATGAGTTACCATAGGCTGATCAATGGCCAGTAATGTTTTACTATTAAAGTGACACTGGCTCCTTGCATTCTGCTGAAAACTACCTTGTTATGAAGAAATAGGACTTTTCCTACAGCCTGGCCTGGCACTGCACAGCTGTGTATGGCTTTATATCTTCACAATGGAGCATCAAGACCAGTAAGAAGGGTTGTGTAAGTGGGAATTCTTCCCTAGACAATGAACAGTTTTTGAAGTTTTTACCCAGAGTAGAGTATTTCTAAAAATGGTCCCTGAGTTTGTTAGGATTCAAAATTGTTTTAATCAAGGAAGAATGCAAAAGCTCCTTAAAGAGGAGAAAGAAAGAAAGAAAGAAAGAAAGAAAGAAAAATAGAACGAGAAAAAAGAAAGAAAGAGAAAGAAAGAAAAAGAAAGAGAAATAAATAGAGAAAAAAAAAAGAAAGAAAAAGAGAAAAAAAGAAAGAGAAAGAAAGAAAGAAAGAAAGAAAGAAAGAAAGAAAGAAAGAAAGAAAGAAAGAAAAAGACAAAACAAGATAGGAAAAAAGAAAGAAAGAAAGAGAAAAAAAATAGAAAGAGAAAAAAGATAGAACGAGAAAAAAGAAAGAAAAAAGATAGAAAGAGAAAAAAGAAAGAGAAAGAAAGAAAAAGAAAGAGAAATAAATAGAGAAAGAAAAAAAGAAAGAAAAAGAGAAAAAAAAGAAAGAGAAAGAAAGAAAGAAAAAGACAAAACAAGATAGGAAAAAAAGAAAGAAAGAAAGAAAGAAAGACTGTCTTCCTGTAAAAATAGCTGTCCATGAATTGGCAATTGTATTGCATATTGCACTTGAAAATAGTTTTAATTAAAGTAAAAAGGTTCCTTAATGGGTTGTCCAGAATAATAAAAAAATAGCAAAGACATAGTTGCTTTCTTCCAAAAATAATGCCACACCCCTCTTTGTGTTGTGAACGATATTGCACTTCAGGACTAGTCACTTACATGGAGCAGAGCTAGAATACCAAACTCAGACAATGGGTATAGGTGGCATTGTTTTTATAAGCATAAGCCATGTTTTCCAATTCTTTGCAAACCCCTTTAAATACATTGCCTTTAGTATGTACTAGCTGAAGAGCCCGGCGTTGCCTGGGCATAGTAAATATCTGTGGTTAGTTATAGCACCTCATTTCTCTTATTTTCCCATCACGCCTCTCATTTTCCCCATCACATCTTTCATTTTCCCCGTCACATCTCTCATTTTCTCCCTCACACCTCTCATTTTCCCCCTCACTCCTCTTATTTTCCCCCTCACTCCTCTCATTCCCCCCTAACACTTGTCATTTCGACCTCACATCTGTCATTTTCCGATCACTCCACTATTTTCCCTCACTCCTCTCATGTTGCACTCACACCTTTTCATTTTCACCTCACACCTCTCATTTTCACCTCAGTATATACATGTTTGTCATCTCCTGTATATAGTATATACCTGTATGTCATCTCCCCTGTATATAGTATATACCTGCTGTGTCATGTCCCCTGTATATAGTATTTACCTGTATGTCATCTCCTCCTATATATAGTATATACCTGTATGTAATCTGCTCCTGTATATAGTATATACCTGTGTGTCATCTCCTCCTGTATATAGTATATACCTTTATGTCATCTCCTGCTGTATGTAGTATGTACCTGTATGTCATCTCCTCTATATAGTATATACCTGTGTGTCATCTCTCCTGTATATAGTATATACCTGTGTGTCATCTCCCCTGTAAATAGTATATACCTGTGTGCCATCTCCTCCTGTATATAGTATATATCTGTGTGTCATCTCCTCCTATACATAGCATATACCTGTATGTCATCTCCTCCTGTATATACTATATACCTGTAGGTAATCTGCTCCTGTATATAATATATACCTGTGTGTCATCTCCTCCTGTATATAGTATATACCTGTATGTCATCTCCTGCTGTATGTAGTATGTACCTGTATGTCATCTCCTCCTCTATATAGTATATACCTGTGTGTCATCTCTCCTGTATATAGTATATACAGTGGGGCAAAAAAGTATTTAGTCAGTCAGCAATAGTGCAAGTTCCACCACTTAAAAAGATGAGAGGCGTCTGTAATTTACATCATAGGTAGACGTCAACTATGGGAGACAAACTGAGACAAAAAAATCCAGAAAATCACATTGTCTGTTTTTTTTATCATTTTATTTGCATATTATGGTGGAAAATAAGTATTTGGTCAGAAACAAAATTTTATCTCAATACTTTGTAATATATCCTTTGTTGGCAATGACAGAGGTCAAACGTTTTCTGTAAGTCTTCACAAGGTTGCCACACACTGTTGTTGGTATGTTAACCCATTCCTCCATGCAGATCTCCTCTAGAGCAGTGATGTTTTTGGCTTTTTGCTTGGCAACACGGACTTTCAACTCCCTCCAAAGGTTTTCTATAGGGTTGAGATCTGGAGACTGGCTAGGCCACTCCAGGACCTTGAAATGCTTCTTACGAAGCCACTCCTTCGTTGCCCTGGCGGTGTGCTTTGGATCATTGTCATGTTGAAAGACCCAGCCACGTTTCATCTTCAATGCCCTTGCTGATGGAAGGAGGTTTGCACTCAAAATCTCACGATACATGGCCCCATTCATTCTTTCATGTACCCGGATCAGTCATCCTGGCCCCTTTGCAGAGAAACAGCCCCAAAGCATGATGTTTCCACCACCATGCTTTACAGTAGGTATGGTGTTTGATGGATGCAACTCAGTATTCTTTTTCCTCCAAACACGACAAGTTGTGTTTCTACCAAACAGTTCCAGTTTGGTTTCATCAGACCATAGGACATTCTCCCAAAACTCCTCTGGATCATCCAAATGCTCTCTAGCAAACTTCAGATGGGCCCGGACATGTACTGGCTTAAGCAGTGGGACACGTCTGGCACTGCAGGATCTGAGTCCATGGTGGCATAGTGTGTTGCTTATGGTAGGCCTTGTTACATTGGTCCCAGCTCTCTGCAGTTCATTCACTAGGTCCCCCCGCGTGGTTCGGGGATTTTAGCTCACCGTTCTTGTGATCATTCTGACCCCACGGGGTGGGATTTTGCGTGGAGCCCCAGATCGCTGGAGATTATCAGTGGTCTTGAATGTCTTCCATTTTCTAATTATTGCTCCCACTGTTGATTTCTTCACTCCAAGCTGGTTGGCTATTGCAGATTCAGTCTTCCCAGCCTGGTGCAGGGCTATAATTTTGTTTCTGGTGTCCTTTGACAGCTCTTTGGTCTTCACCATAGTGGAGTTTGGAGTCAGACTGTTTGAGGGTGTGCACAGGTGTCTTTTTATACTGATAACAAGTTTAAACAGGTGCCATTACTACAGGTAATGAGTGGAGGAAAGAGGAGACTCTTAAAGAAGAAGTTACAGGTCTGTGAGAGCCAGAAATCTTGATTGTTTGTTTCTGACCAAATACTTATTTTCCACCATAATATGCAAATAAAATGATAAAAAAACAGACAATGTGATTTTCTGGATTTTTTTGTCTCAGTTTGTCTCCCATAGTTGAGGTCTACCTATGATGTAAATTACAGACGCCTCTCATCTTTTTAAGTGGTGGAACTTGCACTATTGCTGACCGACTAAATACTTTTTTGCCCCACTGTATCTGTGTGTCATCTCCTCCTGTATATAGTATATACTTGTGTGTCATCTCCCCTGTAAATAGAATATACCTGTGTGTCATCTCCTCCTGTATATAGTATATATCTGTATGTCATCCCCTCCTGTATTAGACCTCATTGACACGTTATTTGGCCAGTATTTTTACCTCAGTATTTGTAAGCTAAATTGGCAGCCTGATAAATCCCCAGCCAACAGTAAGCCCACCCCCTGGCAGTATATATTAGCTCACACATACACATAACAGACTGGTCATGTGACTGACAGCTGCCTGATTCCTATACGGTACATTTGTTGCTCTTGTAGTTTTTCTGCTTATTAATCAGATTTTTATTTTTGAAGGATAATACCAGACTTGTGTGTTTTAGGGCGAGTTTCGTGTGTCAAGTTGTGTGTGTTGAGTTGCGTGTGGCGACATGCATGTAGCGACTTTTGTGAGATGAGTTTTGTGTGGCGACATGCGTGTAGCAACTTTTTGTGTGTCGAGTTGCATGTGACAGGTTAGTGTAGCAAGTTGTGTGTAGCAAGTTTTGCGCATGGCGAGTTTTGCGCGTGGCGAGTTTTATGTGTGGTGCCTTTTGAGTATGTGCAAGTTTTGTGTGAGGCAACTTTTGCATGTGTTGCAACTTTTACGCATGTGGCAATTTTTTCGTGTGTGCAAGTTTTGCGTGTGGCGAGTTTTCCATGAGGTGAGTTTTGCACGTGTGGCGAGTTTTGCACGTGTGGCGAGTTTTGCATGTGGAGAGTTTTGCGCGTGGCGAGTTTTGAGCGGCGACTTTTGTGTTTCGACTTTTATGTGGCGAGGTTGGTGTATGTGTGGTGAAATGTACGCTGAGGGTGGTATATGTGTTCGAGCACGTGGTAGTGTGTGGCGCATTTTGTGTGTGTGTTCATATCCCCGTGGTGGTGTGGTGATTATCCCATGTTGGGGCCCCACCTTAGCAACTGTACAGTATATACTTTTTGGCGCCATCGCTCTCATTCTTTAAGTCCCCCTTGTTCACATCTGGCAGCTGTTAATTTGCCTCCAACACTTTTCCTTTCATTTTTTCCCTATTATGTAGATAGGGGCAAAATTGTTTGATGAATTGGAAAGCGCGGGGTTAAAATTTCACCTCACAACATAGCTTTGACGCTCTCGGGGTCCAGACGTGTGACTGTGCAAAATTTTGTGCCTGTAGCTGCGACGCCTCCAACACTTTTCCTTTCACTTTTTCCCCATTATGTAGATAGGGGCAAAATTGTTTGGTGAATTGGAAAGCGCGGGGTTAAAATTTCACCTCACAACATAGCCTATGACGCTCTCGGGGTCCAGACGTGTGACTGTGCAAAATTTTGTGGCTGTAGCTGCGACGGTTCAGATGCCAATCCCGGACATACATACATACATACACACACACATACACACATTCAGCTTTATATATTAGATAAACTCTCAAATATGCAAATTATTTGGTCAACCCCTTCTTAAATGAAACAGAGCCCAGTGCAGAGTCTAACAATCCTCTCATGACTTTGCTATGTCACATGAGCGCTGTAGTCAACCAACAGCCGGTAAATGATAGCTTTGCTCCTCACTCAAACGTCCAGGGAAGTTGTAAGCGCTGCAACCTGTTAGCGGCCACTGATTGCCTGCAGTTCACACGTGACGTAAAAAGGTAACATGCTCTACTGGGGATCTAATGACATTGGTCGAGGAGGTGAGTATAAGCTGTTTTCATTTTCAATGGGGTTGTCCAAGTAGTGGTCATCAACCCTTGTAGATATTCAAATCTAGAGTTAAATAATGAGTCTTCGATGCTGTTTGATATATTAATTCACTTACAGATAGCACTTTCCATTCATGTTAATGAGGAGTACAATAGGAGCAGATTTGAATCACTGCATCCATTTGCTTTCTCCCCGTTGACTGATAAATGGAGCAATGTAATTAACATTAAAGAGGTGGTCCACCGACGAGAACAATCCCTTCTAGATCCCTATGTCTTCCCCCAATAAAATACTAACACCTATACTCCTCTCCAGTGTCGGCATCGTTCCAGGGGTGTTGACAGGGATCCTGTGACATTCTTATATCACATGATCCCTGCGGCCAATCAGCACTGGATCCACTCTCCTCTTCTACAGACGTAACTTACATCTGAAGGAAGTGAGAGGGCAGCAGCAGCTTTGACTTCATCCAGATGTCTTGATTTATCTGAAGGAGGGAAAAGTGAATCAAACGCTGATTGGATGCAGGGATCGCGTGACATAACAATGTCAGGTGAGCCCCGGGAGAGCCAGTGCAGTCACTGTTGGAATGGTGTCAGCACCGGGGGGGAATATAGGTGTTACAATTTTACTGGGGAGGGTGTTGTGAATTCCGTTCTTGGGCTCCCTCTGGTGGTTTCTAGTGGAACTTAGCAGCTGCATTCACTAATCGGTTCCCTGGTCTTGTTATTTAACTGGGCCCTAGTCTGTAGTCAATGCCAGCTGTCAATGTTCCTCCTGTGGACTCAGTCCTTTCCTGGAAGTGCTCTGTTGTCCAGTTCATTTCAGCTTAAGATAAGTCTGCTAGTTTTCGGGGTATTTCCCTGCTTATGACCTTCAGTTCAAGTTAATGTTATGTCCTTTTGTCCAGCTTGCCAGTATGAATTATTGCGGCTAGTTGGAAGCTCTGGGGTAGCAGATTTGCCCCTCCACACCGTGAGTCAGTGTGGAGGTTATTTTTTGTAAACTCTGCGTGGATATTTAGTTTTTTAATACTGACCGTACAGTAGCCTTTTCTATCTCTGTCTATTTAGATAAGTTTTGGCCTCCTTTTCTAAAATCTAGTTTCATTTCTGAGTTTGTCATTTCCCTCTCCACTCACCGTCAATATTTGTGGGGGGCTATCTTTCCTTTGGGGGTTTCTCTGAGGCGAGATAGTTTTCCGTTTCCATCTTCAGGGGTAGTTAGCTCTTAGGCTGTGAAGAGGCATCTAGGCAGAGGTAGGAACGCTCCGCGGTCAGTAAAGTTACCACCTCCTCAGAGCTTGTACATGATTGGTTTTACCCACCAGGTCATCTCAGCACTGCTTCGTACCCATCAGGTCATAACAGTACAGCTGGCCCACAATGTGTTAAATGCTTCTCAAAAGAGGGAAAAAAAAAAAGGTTCTGAGTCAGTGTTTTTTTTTTTTGTGTGTGTTGCTTGTTTTGGTCCTTTTTCTTTTTTTCCCCTTGATCTTTGGATGGTTTAGAATTTGGGTGCTGCGATGGAGGTTCAGGGTCTGTCTGCGCGTGTTGATCAACTCGCTGCTAGGGTACAGAGTATCCAAGATTATGTTGTCCAGACTCCGGTTTCTGAGCCTAGAATTCCTATTCCTGATTTGTTTTCTGGGGATAGATCTAAATTTTTAAACTTCAAAAATAATTGTAGATTGTTTTTTGCTCTGAGACCCCGTTCCTCTGGTGACTCCGTTCAGTAGGTGAAGATTGTTATTTCTCTGCTCCGGGGAGACCCGCAAGACTGGGCATTCTCCCTTGAGCCAGGGAATCCTGCATTGCTCAATGTAGATGCATTTTTTCAAGCACTCGGACTGCTTTATGATGAACCTAATTCTGTAGATCAGGCAGAAAAAATCTTGCTGGCCCTGTGTCAGGGGCAGGAAGCAGTAGAGATATATTGTCAGAAATTTAGAAAGTGGTCTGTGCTTACAAAATGGAATGAGGATCCCCTGGCGGCTATTTTCAGAAAGGGTCTTTCTGATGCCCTTAAAGATGTTATGGTGGGGTTTCCCACGCCTGCTGGTTTGAACAAATCAATGTCTCTGGCCATTCAGATTGATCGGCGCCTACGTGAACGTAAGGTGGTGCACCATATGGCGGTGTCCGCTGAGCAGAGTCCTGAGCCTATGCAATGTGATAGGACTTTGACGAGAGCAGAACGGCAGGAGTTCAGATGTCAGAATGGGCTGTGTTTTTACTGTGGTGACGCTACTCATGCTGTCTCTGACTGCCCGAAGCGTACTAAGAGGGCTGCTAGGTCGGTTATCATCAGTACTGTACAGCCTAAATTTCTCTTGTCTATTACCCTGATTTGCTCATTGTCGTCCTTTTCTGTAATGGCATTTGTGGATTCTGGCGCTGCCCTGAACTTAATGGACCTGGAATTTGCCAGGCGCTGTGGTTTTTCCTTGGAGCCTTTGCAGAGCCCTATTCCCTTGAGGGGGATTGATGCTACGCCATTGGCCAAGAATAAACCTCAGTACTGAACACAGTTAGCCATGGACATGGCTCCGGCACATCAGGAAAACATTCGCTTTTTGGTGTTGCATAATTTGCATGATGTGGTTGTGCTGGGGTTTCCATGGTTACAGGTACATAATCCTGTGCTGGATTGGAAATCTATGTCTGTGACTAGTTGGGGTTGCCAGGGGATACATAGCAATATTCCTCTGATGTCAATTTCTTCGTCCCCTCCTTCTGAAGTTCCTGAGTTTTTGTCGGATTTCCAGGATATATTTGAAAAGCACAAATCCAGTCCCCTGCCTCCTCATAGGGACTGTGATTGCGCCATTAATTTGATTCCTGGCTGTAAGTTCCCTAAGGGCCGACTCTTCAATCTGTCTGTACCAGAGCATGCCGCTATGTGGAGTTATGTAAAGGAGTCCTTGGAGAAGGGGCATATTCGCCCGTCTTCGTCACCGTTGGGAGCGGGGTTCTTTTTTGTTGCCAAGAAGGATGGCTCCTTGAAGCCCTGTATAGATTATCGCCTTCTCAATAAGATCACGGTCAAATTCCAGTACCCTTTGCCTTTGCTCTCTGATTTGTTTGCTCGGATTAAAGGGGCTAGCTGGTTTACCAAGATTGACCTTCGAGGGGCATATAATCTTGTCCGCATCAAACAGGGTGATGAATGGAAAACAGCATTTAATACGCCCGAAGGCCATTTTGAATATCTTGTGATGCCTTTCGGGCTCTCTAATGCTCCATCTGTGTTTCAGTCCTTTATGCATGATATATTCCTGGAGTATCTGGATAAATTCATGATTGTATATTTGGATGATATTTTGTTTTTTCCGATGATTGGGAGTCTCATGTGAAGCAGGTCAGGATGGTTTTTCAGATTCTTCGTGCTAATGCACTGTTTGTGAAGGGGTCTAAGTGCCTTTTTGGAGTTCAGAAGGTTTCTTTTCTGGGGTTCATTTTTCCCCCTTCGGCTATTGAAATGGACCCTGTTAAGGTCCAGGCTATTTATGATTGGACTCAGCCCACATCTGTGAAGAGCCTTCAGAAATTTTTGGGCTTTGCTAATTTTTATCGCCGCTTCATTGCTAATTTTTCTACTGTGGTTAAACCCCTGACCGATTTGACCAAGAAGGGTGCTGATGTGGTGAATTGGTCCTCTGCGGCTGTGGAGGCCTTTCAGGAGCTTAAGCGTCGTTTTACTTCTGCCCCTGTCTTGTGTCAGCCAGATGTCTCTCTCTCTTTTCAGGTTGAGGTTGACGCTTCTGAGATTGGGGCAGGAGCTCTTTTGTCTCAGAGAAGTTCTGATGGCTCTGTATTGAAACCGTGTGCTTTCTTCTATAGAAAGTTTTCGCCTGCTGAGCGTAATTTTGATGTCGGCAATGTCGGTTGTTGGCTATGAAGTGGGCATATGAGGAGTGGCGACATTGGCTTGAGGGAGCTAAGCATCGTGTTGTGGTCTTGACCGATCACAAGAATCTGATTTACCTTGAGTCTGCCAAGCGGTTGAATCCTAGACAGGCTCGGTGGTCTTTGTTTTTCTCCCGTTTTGATTTTGTGGTCTCGTATCTTCCGGGATCTAAGAATGTGAAGGCTGATGCCCTGTCTAGGAGCTTTTTGCCTGATTCTCCGGGAGTCCTTGAGCTGGCTGGTATTCTCAAGGAGGGGGTGATTCTTTCTGCCATCTCCCCTGATTTGCGGCGGGTGCTTCAGGAGTTTCAGGCTGATAGACCCGACCGCTGTCCTGCGGGGAAATTGTTTGTTCCTGATGGATGGACTGGTAAGGTGATTTCTGAGATTCATTGTTCTGTATTGGCTGGTCATCCTGGGATCTTTGGTACCAGAGATTTGGTTGCCAGGTCCTTTTGGTGGCCTTCTTTGTCACGGGATGTGCGTTCCTTCGTGCAGTCCTGTGGGATTTGTGCCCGGGCTAAGCCCTGCTGTTCTCGTGCCAGTGGGTTGCTTTTGCCTTTGCCTATCCCTGAGAGGCCCTGGACGCATATTTCCATGGATTTTATTTCTGATCTTCCTGTCTCTCAGAAGATGTCTGTCATCTGGGTGGTTTGTGACCGGTTTTCTAAAATGGTCCACTTGGTACCTTTGCCTAAGTTGCCTTCCTCCTCTGATTTGGTTCCTTTATTTTTTCAGCATGTGGTTCGTTTGCATTGTATTCCAGAGAATATTGTGTCTGACAGAGGTACCCAATTTGTTTCTAGGTTTTGGCGGTCCTTTTGTGCTAGAATGGGCATTAATTTGTCTTTTTCTTCGGCATTTCACCCTCAGACAAATGGACAGACGGAGCGAACCAATCAGACCTTGGAAACCTATTTGAGATGCTTTGTGTCTGCTGATCAGGATGATTGGGTTACTTTTTTGCCATTGGCCGAGTTTGCCCTTAATAATCGGGCTAGTTCGGCTACTTTGGTTTTGCCTTTTTTTTTGTAACTTTGGTTTTCATCCTTGTTTTTCCTCAGGGCAGGTTGAGACTTCGGACTGTCCTGGGGTAGATTCTGTGGTGGACAGGTTGCAGCGGATTTGGACTCATGTGGTGGACAATTTAACATTGTCTCAGGAAAAGGCTCAACGTTTTGCTAACCGCCGTCGGTGCGTTGGTCCCCGGCTTCGGGTTGGGGATTTGGTCTGGTTGTCGTCTCGTCATGTTCCTATGAAGGTCTCTTCTCCTAAGTTCAAGCCTCGTTTTATTGGTCCTTATAGGATTTCGGAAATTATCAATCCGGTGTCTTTTCGTTTGGCCCTTCCAGCTTCTTTTGCCATTTATAATGTGTTCCATAGATCTTTGTTACGGAGATATGTGGTGCCCATGGTCCCCTCTGTTGACCCTCCTGCTCCGGTGTTGGTTGAGGGGGAGTTGGAATATGTGGTGGAGAAGATTTTGGATTCTCGTCTTTCGAGGCGGAAACTTCAGTATCTGGTCAAGTGGAAGGGTTATGGCCAGGAGGATAATTCTTGGGTGTTTGCCTCTGATGTCCATGCTGCCGATTTGGCACGTGCTTTTCATTTGGCTCGTCCCGATCGGCCTGGGGGCTCTGGTGAGGGTTCGGTGACCCCTCATCAAGGGGGGGGGGTACTGTTGTGAATTCCGTTCTTGGGCTCACTCTGGTGGTTTCTAGTGGAACTTAGCAGCTGCATTCACTAATTGGTTCCCTGGTCTTGTTATTTAACTGGGCTCTTGTCTGTAGTCAATGCGAGCTGTCAATGTTCCTCCTGTGGACTCAGTCCTTTCCTGGAAGTGCTCTGTTGGCCAGTTCATTTCAGCTTAAGATAGGTCTGCTAGTTTTCGGGGTATTTCCCTGCTTTTGACCTTCAGTTCAAGTTAATGTTATGTCCTTTTGTCCAGCTTGCCAGTATGAATTATTGTGGATAGTTGGAAGCTCTCGGGTAGCAGATTTGCCCCTCCACACCGTGAGTCGGTGTGGAGGTTATTTTTTGTAAACACTGCGTGGATATTTAGTTTTTTAATACTGACCGCACAGTAGCCTTTTCTATCTCTGTCTATTTAGATAAGTTTTGGCCTCCTTTTCTAAAATCTAGTTTCATTTCTGAGTTTGTCATTTCCCTCTCCACTCACCGTCAATATTTGTGGGGGGCTATCTTTCCTTTGGGGGTTTCTCTGAGGTGAGATAGTTTTCTGTTTCCATCTTCAGGGGTAGTTAGCTCTTAGGCTGTGAAGAGGCGTCTAGGCAGAGATAGGAACGCTCCACGGCTATTTCTAGTGTTGGTGTTAGGTGTAGGGCTTGCGGTCAGTAAAGTTACCACCTCCTCAGAGCTTGTACATGATTGGTTTTACCCACCAGGTCATCTCAGCACTGCTTCATACCCATCGGGTCATAACAGGAGGGGAACATAGGGATTCAGAAGGGGTTGTCCGAGTAGTGGATAATCCCTTAAATAAATAATGTTATTTGTGCCTTGAAGAAGACTGGCAGTCAGTGACTAAGAACAGGGACTACCCTGTGGGGAGATGCATGGACAAGATGAGGACTGTGGAGAGGTGAATAGTATTTTTATTTTTGTTAACCCACTTCCCTGCTCTTCTGAATCCAGAAAAATGGTGGCCGGCCACTGCCATTTTGCTGTATGCGTGGGAATTGAATTCCCAAAAAATAAAAAAATAAAATTTCTGCAGAATCTGAATTTTTTACGAAATTTGTGGCCAAATCTATTCTGTAATAACAGGCAATACATCAACTTCCTATTCACGCTGAGCTGTTATGATCTGGTGGCCTAAGAGCAGCATGGACGAGCTCTGGAGTAGGTGGCCTCTATACTGACCGCAGATCCTGAACTTAACACCGCCACTAGAAGTAGCCGTGGGATGTTCCTGTCACTCCCTAGACACCTCGTCACAGCCAGAGGACTAATTACCCCTAAAGAAAGAAACAGGAAAACTATCTTGCCTCAGAGAAAATGCCCAAAGGAAAGACAGCCCCCCACAAATATTGACTGTGAGAGGAGAGGGAAATTACAAACGCAGACTGAAAACAGAATTTAGCAAAGGAGGCCACGCTACCTAGAAAGAAAAGACAGGACAGAGTACTGTGCGGTCAGTATTAAAATACTACAAAAATCCACCACAGAGAATACAAAAATCTCCACACCAAACTAAAGGCATGGAGGGTAACTCTGCAATTTCAGAGCTTCCAGCTTGGCTGAATAAATCCTTACACAGACAAAGCTGGACAAGAAAAATATAGCAATTCACTGAACTATAAAGTCCACCGCATGTGGACTGCAAAAACAAAGCCAGGACTTATCTTTGATGATTTGGACAATCCAGCAGGAGAAACCAAGCAGAGATGTGAATCCTCCAGAAAACAAATGACAACTGGCATTCACCAAAGGGTGAGGCCAGACTAAATAGCCCCGTCCAAAGTGGACGCACCTGATAACTGCTGTGAAGGACAAACAGCAGCACTACCACTTATAACCACAGGAGGGAGCCCAAGAGCAGAACCTACAGCAGAATTCACAACACTGAGCTTGGTGATTTATTCTTCTCTGTGGATATTCTTTAATACATCCATACTAAGTATAAAGCATTCAGCCATTTACAGATTCCCAGACTCCGAAAATAAAATCAACATAAATGATGTAATAAATGAAGAATTATTTTATTTTAGATCTGTTCATTTGGTATAAATGTGCCACAGGAAGATCCATGAATGTGGAGTTTGAGAAACAATAAAACATTTCTTTTCCATGACTGCATTCTTGAGGGTATAAAATGGCCATAAAAAAACCTACGGGCATTATTATTACACCAAGTAGAAGGATGAAGCAGGGCATGGTATTGTTGATGTGGTACCAGTGATCTGCGGACAGCTTCAGATAGCAGGCTGTGGGAATGATGAAGACGAGGGGAGTAGCGCTGAGAACGCCCTGAAAATAACAGATACATAATAAATAGAATTGAAATGTTGGGATTAAAAATGTCATTGTTAAGTGATTTCAATTTAAACTGTGCATATAGATGTTGTCTACAGGAATCAAAATAGTCCAAAAATAAACATCCAGCACATCTAAAACAAATTAATTTTTCCCCGGTTTTTGAGGAGAACTCCTCTTACTCATACCTCGTAACCTTGAGGTTATGACAAAGAGGGGTTCGCCTCGAAACGCGTCAAAATCTATGGATGTAACCCTGTATCGGAGCGTGGCACCCGGGGAAATCCGCTCACTACTCCCATCATCTCTCTTGTCTACATTTGGAATAAAAATGCACTTGTTTTAGATGTGCTGGATCTCTATTTTTGGACTTTTTTGCTTCATCTTGGACTTGGATTCCATTCGCCTATCGAGACATGTAAGTTGGATAACCCTTTTTCCCAAATTACTCTTCAGGAATGTCTGGTAACATCTCAGATGGCTAGATCTCCAGGACTCCAGGTAGGGTGGTATACTCTCCCTCATGGGTGCTTCTCCTGACTGCACACATTAAAGATTTATTGCTTTCAAGTCAATATTATGGTAGGAAATATAGATAGGAGAGGTTCTTACTGTAGCGTGTGCAAGTTAGTGGCAGGGGTGACCGTCTGGGGTCTATGGACTCTGCTCTCTCTGAAGAGGTCTCGGGTTGAGTTATGGTGGGGCATCTTAAAGTGAGAGTGTGACTTAAAGAGGACCTGTCACAAGGTCAGAAGTGGGCATTTTTTATCATATTTTACTCCGGCTGCTCGCCTGAGTATTACATTTTTTTTTTCTTTTCTTAAAGGATTTGTCTTCTATGGGCCTAAAAACTATCAGGCAGGTAGTTGATAGCAGAGGCAAGTACCTGCCTGTTCTACCTGGCACTAGCTCAGAGCAATCATTGACTGCTCCTGCTGGTGATTTAGCTGCTCCAAGTCAGCAGAGCAGCTCTTCCTCTTTCTGGGCTGACCTGTCGATGGGACGTGAAAGCTAACATCATGCTGATCGACAGCATGACCTCATCAGTCATATTCCATCAACAGAGCAGATTGAAAGAGAAGCTACTGCTTTGTCAATGTGACCTTATCAGAAGTCTCTGAATCGCCAGCAGGAGTGGTCTGTGAATGCTCTGTGCCAGCAGAAATGAGCACCGGGCACAGCAGGCAGGTAGTTAGCAACCAGCTGCCTATTAGTTCTTAGGCCTGCAAAAAAAGAAAAAGGTCTGGATGACCCCCTTAAATCCACCATACTTTTCCAAAGTTCTGTACTTTTTTATTTAGTGTTTCCACTATGACACTTTTTATGGTCTTTACTAAGGTGCCGCGGCTCTCAGGATCCTTAGGGGCATGTTTTATAGCTGCTCTGCCTCCTTGTAGAGACTATAAAAATTAACATATTGTGAGCACTAAATAAAAAGGCCCTGATTACTGGAAAGAAAAAAACACACCGTATTACTCAAGGGAGCAGCGGGAATAAAATAAGACCAAAAACTGCACACTTTTTGACCTGGTGACTGATTCCCTTTAAATAAGGTCAACAAGACATTACTGGCACAGGTTGGTGGACCGGAGAACCCCTTTAGATGGCAAGAAAACAGTAGTTTCTTGTAGTTGATTTGGGCAATGTAGAACTTGGTAACCCCGAATTCTAGTTGGGATCTATAGAATATTATGATTTAATGTAAGGGCAAAGGTCAAAATTATAAGAGATAGGTGGATATATGTGTAACAATTTGGTGTTTCTACACAATTTCAACTTCAAGACATTTTGGAAAATAAGGTCAAATTTATTTTTTCTTGACAAATCAAATGAGGACAAGTTGTCAGATAACCACATTGAAAACACTGCCTGTTCGCAAGTTTATCCACAGCAACTAATTACGTGATTTACAGCTGGACTTAAGGGGTTAAGACTTAGACAATCAATCAATGTCATACTCCATGTCAGCTGTAAGATGCCTCTAGTTCATTAAAGGGGTTCTCCAGGAATAGTTAAAAAAAACAAACCTAAATAACTAACAGGAAATGTCAATATATAAATAAATGCCTAAATACATTTAATTAGCAAATCTCTATTGTTTTGTGTAGGGAGGTAATTAATATTAATATAGAATTAAAATGTCTGCTGCCTTGTTTCACTGACCGAAACCTGTCCTAGAATGTTAGGACAGGAGCCTGTGAGCATGTGCAGCAGGACAGGAGCCTGTGAGCATGGGCAGTAGGACAGGAGAATGTGAGCATGTGCAGTAGGACAGGAGAATGTGAGCATGGGCAGTAGGACAAGAGCCTGTGAGCATGGGCAGTAGGACAGGAGCCTGTGAGCATGGGCAGTAGGACAGGAGCCTGTGAGCATGTGCAGTAAGAAGCTCTGCAGTGTTTCATATGTAGGAAGATATACTCTGCTAATACTACTAGAGATCCCAGAGGTGCTGCTGAGGTAAGTAGAGGCCGTTCAAACTATGTCCATATCACAGCAGCCAATCTTCCTATTGCACATGCTCACAGACTTCTCTCCTAACATTCTAGGATAGGTTTCTGTCAGTGTTAACAAGGCGACAGGCATTTTAATTCTTTAGTCATTACCTCTCTACACAAAACAACAGTGATTTGCTTATTAAATGCATTTAGGAATCTATTTATAATGACATTTTCTTCAGTTATTTATTTTTTATTCCCAGAGCACACACCACTAAATAAATGTAACATCTTAGTAACTTATCTTAACTAAGTATCTTAGTCACCTTGCCTAAAAGTTAGAATAGTCAGGTACTAGAGTACATTTTTTTACTTCACTTAAGTCACGCCACAACTTATGAGAAATTTGTCATGTGAGTTTTTCCACAACCTATCCCACCTGTGCACCGCCCACTTTGCTCAAACAAATAATTGCTCAAAAAAATAAAAAAATAAAGGGAACACTAAAATCCCACATCCTGCATATCACTGAATGAAATATTCAAGTTGTAAATCTTTATTCATTACATAGTGGAATGTGTTGAGAACAATAAAACCTAAAAATTATCAACGTAAATCACAACTAATGTTCCACGGAGGTCTGGAGTTGGAATGATGCTCAAAATCAAAGTAGTAAATGAAGTTCCAGGCTGATCCTACTTCAGTTGAAATGCCTCAAGACAAGGAAGTTATGCTCAGTAATGTGTGTGGCCTCCACGTGCCTGTATGATCTCCCTACAACGCCTGAGCATGCTCCTGATAAGGCGGTGGATGGTCTCCTGAGGGATCTCCTCCCAGACCTGGACTAAAGCATCCGCCAACTCCTGGACAGTCTGTGGTGCAACGTGACATTGGTGGATGGAGCTAGACATGATGTCCCAGATGTGCTCACTCGGATTCAGGTCTGGAGAATGAGCGGGCCAGTCCATAGCTTCAATGCCTTTATCTTACAGGAACTGCTGACACACTCCAGCCACATGACATGTACTGGCCTGTCTCCTGGTAGCACCTACAGCCTCTGGACATTACGAGGCAGACACAGTAAACCTTCTTGCCACAGCTCGCATTGATGTGCCATCCTGGATGAGCTGCACTACCTGAGCCACTTGTGTGGGTTGTAGAGTCAGTCTCATGCTACCACAAGTGTGAAAGCACAACCAACATTCAAAAGTGACCAAAACATCAGCCAGAAAGCATTGGTACTGAGATGTGGTCTGTGGTCCCCACCTGCAGAACCACTCCTTTATTGAGCGTGTCTTGATAATTGCCAATAATTTCCATCTGTTGTCTATTCTATTTGCACAACAGCATGTGAAATTGATTGTCAGTCAGTGTTGCTTCCTAAGTGGACAGTCTGATTTAACAGAAGTTTGATTTACTTGGAGTTAGATTCTGTTGTTTAAGTGTTCCCTTTATTTTTTTGAGCAGTGTATTTGCAGTGATGTCACTACTACAGCAGATACAAGATAATTAGAGTATCACAGTAGGACCCAGGAGCTTTAGATTGTGTTGCTGCACTGGTATAAATGCTTCTTTTCATACTAGACCTCATAAATTATAATTTAAGTCCATTTAATTTTAGTCCCCAGCATGTTCCTAGTAAATCAGCAGAACGGCCAAAAATTCCTGCATTAACACTGCTTGTTATATTTAGACAAATGCCATATTTATGTGTCGATCCCAAGGGGGATATTACGAGGGAGTATAAATTTCCGGTCTGTAGCAACCCTGTGAGTACAGGATTATACTTCCTATGTAAGACCATTTAGATATCATGCTCAACTGATGGGGTCCAGAGCTGGGGGTTGATGGGGGGCTTCTTCACTGTGATCACATTTCTAAACCCCTACTAAACAACATGACATTTCACACACTTACATTAAGCTCTAGGACCATTCCTAGGCAGTCAGAAAATAAGGAGGCGATTGTGGTAATGGATACAACCAGCAGTGTCACTGCAAAATGATCGATGGTCCGAAGGATCCCACCAAAGAATACATTGGAAATCACCTGTAGAAAGTAGAGTCACCTGTGACTTTTCATGTGACATGGAGGGTCGCCAAGGCGGCTCTTATGTATTGGGTAAATGTATGTAATGACATTTATTAAACATTTTGGTCAAGTTTTTTCATTTAGTAGGTGAATATAAAAAATAACAACTGGTGGTGGCAGCTAATAATCTTTCTTGGGTTATTGTGGAGTTCGCAATGACTGTATCGGAGGTATATACATATATTCATTGGGGTGGAATTGGAGATGTATATACCATACACTCACTGTAAGTTCCCCAATATCCGGCTGAATAGTGGAAGCAGCCTGCGGCCTCCTCCGTTAACTGTCTGTCAATCGAGTAATTGTCCGGACGATAGGGGGCAGCAGAGAGCTGTTCCACAGAGAGATCACATCGCTTATTTCTTTGTATGTCCCAGCCTATAGGCAGGGGCATAACTACCACGGTCGCAGCGGTCGCCACTGAGACCGGACCTGGCAAGTCGGGGGCCAGGCAGGTCAGAGGCACCCAAATCCCCCCGCCACCGCCACAATAACCTATACCGGCGTCTATGACCTACATGCCATATACAGGCTTAGGAGGAACCATCCTACGGTCGGGCTCCTGTGACTGCTGTAAGGCGCTGCTCCTGAAAGGGTTAACCTTCCTCACTGCCTATGTGTTGGCATTACAGGCAGCGGTCCTATATGGTCTCCATGCGCCCCATAGCCCTCATAAATTTCCTGTACCTACCCTATACACATCCTGTATCTACCCCATACACACCCTGTGCATGGCGAATAAATACCCTGTACCTACCCTATACACAGGGGCGTAACTACCACGGTCGCAGTGGTCGCCGCTGTGACCGGGCCTGGCAAGTCAGGGGCACCCTACTCCCCCCGCCGCCACCGCATTGAACTATACCGGCATCTTTGACACCGCTACAGTCCAAAGCAATGATGGAGGAGAGAGTGTCAGATGACGCTCCCTCTCCCATCATTCCCCTCTGCCTCTGAAACTGCGGGTGCATGGTGATGTCACTTCCTCGCACACCCACTGGGTACGGGGCCCAGGCAGTGCAACATCTGCACAAGTGATGGCGGCCGCCATATTGGCGGAGCCTGTGGTGGCTGCTGGGACCGGGAACAGGCAGCTGTGGAGCTGGCAGGGGGGTGTGTGGACCAAGCCACCCAAGAGGGTGATGCTGCAGCGGCTCAGCCACGTGGAGGATCAGAAAATGGAGGTGTACGAGATCGGCGTCAGTGAGGTGTGTCTGCTGTCCGTGTGTCACCGTCCCCGACCCCCTGTGACACCAGCCCCGTTTCCTCCCTGCTCTCCCATGCCCCATGTCCTCGTAGGTCCCCAAGTTCAGGTCATTGTGCTCCTCCGGGCCCCCATATGCGCCTTGTCCCTCCTCCCCCGGTCCCCAATGCTCCCCATCTCCCATACCCTGAGTCCTCCTGCACCCCCCATGCATTCCCTGCCCCTTGTCCCCATGTGACCCGTCTGCCCTGCTCTCAAGTCTCCCCTGTCCCCTTTCTCACTGTGTGTTCCCCATCTACCCTGTCATCGTAATCCCTGTGCCCCCTTCTTCCCTGCTCCCAAGTCTCCCCCCATCTTCTTCTGTCCCCTTGCAGCCCCGTCTCCCCGTGCGTCCCTATCTACTCTGCCCTCATAGTCCCCATGAGTCTCCTTGTGTCTGTCACCCTTGTTACCTTGTGCTTGTGTCCCTTACCCCCTTGTGCCCTTCTCCCCTTCCTCATAGTCCCCATGAGTCCTCTTGTGCCTGTCACCCTTGTCACCTTGTGCTTGTGTCCCTTGTCCCCGTGTGTCCCCTTGAGTCATTCTCCCTTGCCCACTAGTCCCCTTGTGTCAGTCTCCCTTGCCCACTTGTCACCTTGTGTCAGTCTCCCTTGCCCACTAGTCCCCGTGTGTCCCCTTGTGTCAGTCTCCCTTGCCCACTAGTCCCGGTGTATCCACTTGTATCAGTCTCCCTTTCCCACTAGTCCCTGTGTGTCACCTTGTGTCAGTCTCCCTTGCCCACTAGTCCCCGTGTGTCCCCTTGTGTCAGTCTCCCTTGCCCATTAGTCCCCGTGTGTCCCCTTGTCAGTCTCCCTGGCCCACTAGTCCCCATATGTCCCCTTGTGTCAGTCTCCCTTGTCCCCTTGTGTCAGACTCCCTTGCCCACTAGTCCCCTTGTGCCCTTCTGCTCTGCCTCCTACCCCACGTGTGTCCCCTTGTGCCTGTCTTCCTTGCTCCCTAGCCCCCCTGTGGCATCCTTGTGCCTGTCTGCCCTAGCCCCCTTATGTCCTTCTCCCCTGCCCCCTAGTCACCTTTTGCCCATGTCTTTCTCACTGCCCCTGTATGGAGGGGCCGCATTATACTATGAGCGGGGCTGCATTATATTCTATGGGAGTTACATTATATTGTATGGCGGGGCTGCATTATACTTTTGTGTGGTGACTGCATTATAATCTGTGGGATGGCTGAATTATACTATATGTGAGCTGCCTTATACTGTATCGAGGACTATGGGGAATACATTATACTATATGAAGAACTTTTGGGTGCATTATACTATGGGAAGTGAATTGTATGACATGGATGATGATGGCGGTGCATTACACTATATGGAGCACTGTGAGGAGTGTATTATACTATATGGAGGAATGAGCAGTGTATTATACCTTATGGAGGACTGAGCAGTGTATTTTAATATATGGAGGACTATGAGGAGTGTTTTATACTACATGGAGGATTGAGGAGTGTATTTTACTATATAGAGGACTGAGCAGCGTATTACATTATATGGAGCACTATGAGGAGTGTATTATGCTATATGGAGCACTATGAGGAGTGAATTTTAATATATGGAGGACTATGAGGAGTGTATTATACTATATGGAGGACTGAGGAGTGTATAATACTATATGGAGGACTATGAGGAATGTATTATACTATATGGATGGCTATGAACTGTGCAGTATATTATATAGAGGACTATGGGGTGCATTATATTATAAGCAGGACTATGGGGGTGCATTATACTTCTTATATGGATCCCCATGACTTTTATGTAAGCCCCTGATGAGTATAATGGTTTATTTTCTTTTATACATTACATAATAAGGGCAGTACGGGGACAAATATATACCAGGAAGGGGCATCGGATAGTTATGCCACTGCGGTCACACTATACAACTTTGCAATAAAGTTATAATGTGCAAAATGAATCGGGAAAATTTGAATTTGGGTGGAAAATATCTTGGCATGGTGGGGCGGCCCCATTTGAAAGTTCGCGCCGGAGCCCATAACTTTGTAGTTACGCCACTGCCTATAGGGAATACATTTTATAAGGTCTGCTTTGTCCTGTGTTCGTCACTTTGCCTCCATCACAAATGTAAACGTGAACAACAGCAATCTTGGAAATTTGCTCTAAGTTCCCTCATGTGAAGCTTTTGTACGCTGTGAAAAAAATGATTTGGAAGAGCAGCGCCATCTGGTGTTCATTTGAGAGCACTGTTCACAAAATCAGGATTTTTTTTATAGTGTACTATATATATTTATTCCTCTTGCACCTTACACTCTTATTTTAACTCTTTCATCTTACCTCTCTAGCAACAAAACATTCCATGGGGTAAGTGAGGATTATTGTCATTGCGTAGAAAAACCTTCCAGCTGTTGCCAGATTATCATCCTTACAATAATTTTCAAACAAGTCTCCTGCAAAGAAAAATGATTTTAAGAACGTGTGAATACAGTAGATGCTTGAGAAAGGCAGAGAAACCTGCCGAACGTTGCTGTTAATGGATCAGTAAAGCCACGTTTTTTTACTTTTATTTTTTGGAATGCTGCCTGTTTTTTTCCGATTATCTATCTATTATCTATCTATCTACTATCTATCTATCTATCTATCTATCTATCTATCTATCTATCTATTTATCTTTCTATCTATTATCTATCTATCTATCTGCTATCTATTTATCTATCTATCTATCTATCCTTCTATCTGTCTATCTATCTATTTATCTATGTATCTATCTATCATCTATCTATCCCATATCTATTATCTATCTATCTATCTATCTATCTATCCTTCTATCTATCTATCTATCTATCTATCTATCTATCTATCTATCTATCTATCTATTATCTATCTATCTACTTATCTATCTATTATCTATCTATCCCATATCTGTCTATCTCTCTATTATCTATCTATCCTTCTATCTATCTATTTATCTATCTATTATCTATCTATCTATATATCTATCTATCTATCTATCTATCTATCTATCATCTCTCCATATTACCTAGGTTCTCGCTATGACAATATTGTTACTCTACAAATTTGGAAAATGAATTATGAAACTGCATTTTGCAGCCCCGCTACTAAGAAGCGAACAGAAGATTCATTTTTAGCATTGCTGCTTTTACCGTTTATAGAAAAGTGTTGAAAGTTCAGGGTGGAACCTAGAAAGCTGGAGCTGATAATATAATGGTCTCCTTTTTTTTTTTTTAGAAAATTTGCATTGGAAATCGCACATCAGCAAGTCTGAAACCAACATTATATGGAAAAACATTTTCATGTTTTTCCATGAAAGTATTCTTATTTTTCCGCATGAAGAATTAAATGTCTGTAAGGGAATCTTTGTGCTGGAGTAAGAAAAGTTTCCAGTTAATTAAAATTATATCCAGTAAAAAGATCCTACATTAAAAAGACTAAAATATCAGATTTGTTAATGATTTAGTTCACATAAGTGAAAACGTCTATACATTTTATTTTCTTTACACTGCAATATTTCAGTCATTTCCATTTCCAGAAAAGCTGATTAAATAGTAATATTTCCAGTGCCATTGGGTTTGTTTTCTGAATTTTTCAGACTTTTGAGCGCTAAATGTTAGATCTCGTAATAGATGAAAACGAGCTGCTGTAGGGAGAGCAGGGAGAATGTAATCTTATCTTCTCAGTTAGAAAACCACAGTGTTTATCAGCAGATTATTGCTATAGCTGCTGGTAAATATAATTTTCTTTTTGTTTTTTTGTTTTTTTTTTTGCTGACATGTTCCCCTTAAAGAGAATTCAGCATTTGATTTTCTAATTTATGTTGAATGACTCCTCCGATAATCCCTGCTCCACTGATTCTGGAACAGTTTTTCTTTTTCTTCTGTGCCCCTCCATTGCTAAGTTATGCCCCCCAGTAATAATGAGGCAAATTTTTGCTAAAACTGACTGGGCGTGTATCACATAATTTCTCTGTGGGCGTTTGCTTTTTCTCCTGTGATGCCGGCCAATCAAAAACTGGCCACTCCCACATAGAAGTTCTGTGGTATACGCCCAGTTTATTAAAGGGACAATGTGCACAATTATTACTAGGGGGCATAACTTTCAATCCGAGGGGCACAGAAGAAAAAGAAAAACTATTCCAGAATCAGTGGAGCAGCGACAATTGGAGGACAAACTCAGTTTAAAATTAAAAATATCCAGTGAAAGGTCTTCTTTAAAAATGCTCTCTGGTCCAGGAGGGACTGCTTCCATTGCTGTCACAATAGCTATAGCCTAAATAGGGCTGTTGTTTCCCATTTACTCCCATTTATCCTTATGAAGAGGGACTTCGCATACTCATCTTGTTCTGTAGCCAAGAAGTGGGTTTAAGAGCTGAGCTCCCCCACACACACACATAACTGACACTACTTTTACAATCTGTGTAATGGTCAGATTACGTCAATGGAAAGGAGTTGAAAAAACCCTATTAGGTGTCAGTTGCTTTTAGATGGTTTCTATACTTTACCTTGTGTAAATCCTGTAAAAGACACATATCCAAAAACTGAGTACTGGATACTGATAACTAATGAGATTATCATGGATACATGGGTAATGTTGGACCAATTCCTGACTGTTCCTTTCTCAAGTGATCCGTAAATTAAAAAGCAAGCATGGTGGCACATGAACACTAAAAAAGAATGAAACAGAAAATCATCGATTCATTCCACATGTCAGAGTGCAGAATTTAAAAAAGCAACACAAAAACAAAAACAAAAATTTAAAGAGGATGTCCGGCACTACCTGCCTGTTGTGCCTGGCGCCGTTCTACCCTGGCACAGAGCAGGCACAGACTGCTCCTGCTGGTGATTCAGCTGCCTCTGCTGACTTCAGGTCGACAGAGAGGCAGCTTCTTTTCTGCCTGGCTATGTCGACGGGGCGTGACTTCCGATGTCATGCAGATTGACAATTGGTTCACCCAAGTGAGGCAGCAGGGATCCGACTGTCCATCAGAATAATGTCAGCAGTACTGCCCTGTCAACAGAGCGGAGCAAAAAAGAAGCCGCCGCTCTGTCTACGTGACATCAGCAGAGGTAGCTGAATCGCTGGCAGGAGTGGTCTGTGACCTCTGTTCCAGGGAATAATGATTCCAGGCACAACAGACAGGTAGGTAGCAACTAACGGCCTAAGAGTAGTGATGAGTGAGTGTACTCGTTGCTCGGGTTATCCTGAGCACGCTTGGGTGACCTCCGAGTATTTATGACTGCTCGGAGATTTAGTTTTCATCCCGGCAGTTGAATGATTTACAGCTACTAGCCAGGCTGAGTACATGTGGAGGTTGCCTGGTTGCTAGGGAATCTCCACATGTAATCAAGCTGTCTAGTAGCTGTAAATCATTCAACTGCCGGGATGAAAACTAAATCTCCAAGCAGTCACAAATACTCGGAGGTCACCCGAGCAACGAGTACACTCGCTCATCACTACCTAAGAGTTCTTAAGCACATTTTTTTCCCACAAAGTCCTGAATATCCCCTTTAATAAAAAAAATAATAATAACAATAATAATATATATGTATTCTTTTTCCCAAATGTGCACCACTCTTATTCTTAGGCTATGTCTGATTTTATAAGTCAGTTCTATTGAAGTAAACAGAGCTGAGGTGCAATAAGAAGCACAGCTTGTGTGGTACATGTGTTTCTATGTTTCTTCCACAAGGGTTTAAAGGAAAACTGTCACTTGCTATTATCCATCAGAAATAGAAAATGGCGTCAGTAACCGCAACCCCCCAGTGCTGACTGACAGCCAGCCCTAATGCTGAGCGAGCTGTGAGTCAGTGCAGGGGGCCTCTCTCATACATTCCACTGTAAGAAAGTGGTGGTGTTGCCCACAAACCCCCTTGAAGATATGTGTTGTGATATGGTGCCTTGCACAGTGCTTGAATGGGATTTTGTCTGTTTAGAAATGTGCATGCACACAGCTGGGGAAATAGAATAGTTAATAGTTGGGACTAGCCCAGAATGAGAGGGGGTATGTACGAAGCGAGAGGACAACTTCCTGGTAGTGGGTCAGATAGGGCCAAGGATGTAGTAGAACCAGACCTAAGGTCTGATAGCTGGCAGACTGACATGCTAAGTGTATAATGCAGAAGAGAGGGAAGACGACAATGGGGCATCAGATAATACGTCCTAAGGAGTGAGGGAAAATAGCGTGACTGACAGATTGGAGCTCAGGCCGCAGAGACTATGTAAGTGGCACAGAGTTTATCCCAGGGGAAGTAGAAGGCCTACGTAGAGGGTACAGGGCAAGAAGAAAGTGTGAGGGCAAGACAATAGTGAACCGAGGGCTCAATTGTGTGCATTGGAAGGACGCTTTAGTGGCCATATTGGGGGAGGAATTCTCTCTCAGAGAGCAGCGGACTTTCAAGATGATGGTGAGGAGTCGTATTGACATACATCATGAAGAAGGGTCCTCATTAGTCGGTTGGGAATTGAGAGTAGTGGCCGTAGCGATACACTTTGACCTATACAACCCTCACAGGGGAAGACAGAATCCCGTAATAGTGGACTGGAGTGTGATGGGATGCAGTAGTGTGCAGTGTAAAGGAAAAGGAGTGATAATGAATGTAACCGAAAAGTGCCCATGCCTGTTTATAGCAAGAAAAAGATGTATGAAGAGAAATGCCTGTTATTAGTGATGAGCGAGTGTACTCGTTGCTCGGGTTTTCCCGAGCATGCTCGGGGGTCCTCTGTCATGAATCCCAATGGCTAGGGATAGCACAGGACAAGCAAGGTACAAATATATAACGGACGAGCTCTAGGGTGATGGAACCTGGGCTGACCGCTGCCCTACGCCTGACAAACGCAACTAGAGATAGCCAGGGAGCGTGCCTACGTTGGTTCTAGACGCCACGCACCAGCCTAAGAGCTAACTAGTACTGCAGAGAAAATAAAGACCTCACTTGCCTCCAGAGGAACGAACCCCAAAAGGTATAGTTGCCCCCCACATGTATTGACGGTGAAATGAGAGGAAGGCACACACATAGAGATGATATATATAGGTTTAGCAAATAGAGGCCCGCTGTAAACTAGAAAGCAGAACGATACAAAAGGGGTCTGAGCGGTCAGCAAAAAACCCTAATCAAAAAACCATCCTGAGATTACAAGAACCCATGTGCCAACTCATGGCACATGGGGAGAACCTCAGTCCACTAGAGCTACCAGCTAGCATAGAGACATAATAAGCAAGCTGGACAAAAAACCAAACAACTGAAAATCAGCACTTAGCTTATCCTGAAAGATCTGGGAGCAGGTAGGCAGGAACAAAACTGAGCACATCTGAATACATTGATAGCCGGCAAGGAAATGACAGAAAGGCCAGGTAAAATAGGAAACACCCAGCCTCTGATGGACAGGTGGAAACCAAAGGCCGCAACCCACCAAAGTCACCCAGTACCAGCAGTAACCACCAGAGGAAGCCCACAAACAGAATCCACAACAGTACCCCCCCCCTTGAGGAGGGGTCACCGAACCCTCACGAGAACCCCCAGGGCGATCAGGGTGAGCTCTATGGAAGGCGCGGACCAAATCAGTCGCATGAAAATCGGAGGCGACCACCCAGGAATTATCCTCCTGACCATAACCCTTCCACTTAACCAAATACTGGAGTTTGCGTCTGGAAACACGAGAATCCAAGATCTTCTCAACAACATACTCCAATTCTCCCTCCACCAGCACCGGAGCAGGAGGCTCAACCGAAGGAACAACGGGCACCTCATACCTCCGCAACAACGACCGATGGAACACATTATGAATAGCAAACGATGCTGGGAGATCCAAACGAAAAGATACAGGGTTAAGAATCTCCGAGATCCTATAAGGACCGATGAACCGAGGCTTGAACTTAGGAGAAGAGACCTTCATAGGGACAAAACGAGAAGACAACCACACCAAATCCCCAACAAGAAGTCGGGGACCCACGCGGCGACGGCGATTAGCAAACTGCTGAGTCTTCTCCTGAGATAACTTCAAATTGTCCACCACCTGATTCCAAATTTGATGTAGCCTGTCCACCACCACGTCCACTCCAGGACAATCCGAAGACTCCACCTGACCAGAGGAAAAATGAGGATGAAACCCCGAATTACAAAAAAAAGGAGAGACCAACGTGGCAGAACTAGCCCGATTATTAAGAGCAAATTCGGCCAGTGGCAAAAAAGCAACCCAGTCATCTTGGTCAGCAGAAACAAAACACCTCAAATAAGTTTCCAAGGTCTGATTAGTTCGCTCCGTCTGGCCATTCGTCTGAGGATGGAATGCAGACGAGAAAGACAAATCAATGCCCATCTTGGCACAAAATGTCCGCCAAAATCTAGACACAAACTGGGATCCCCTGTCAGAAACGATATTCTCCGGAATCCCATGCAAACGAACCACGTTCTGAAAAAATAAAGGGACCAACTCAGAGGAGGAAGGCAACTTAGGCAAGGGCACCAAATGAACCATCTTAGAAAAGCGGTCACACACAACCCAGATAACGGACATTTTCTGTGAAACCGGGAGATCAGAAATAAAATCCATGGAAATGTGCGTCCAAGGCCTCTTCGGGATGGGCAAGGATAACAACAACCCACTGGCCCGAGAACAGCAAGGCTTAGCTCGAGCACACACTTCACAAGACTGCACAAAGGTACGCACATCCCTAGACAAGGAAGGCCACCAAAAAGACCTGGCCACCAAGTCTCTAGTACCAAATATTCCAGGATGACCAGCCAACACAGAAGAATGGACCTCGGAGATGACTCTACTGGTCCAATCATCCGGAACAAACAGTCTTTCTGGTGGACAACGATCCGGTTTATCCACCTGAAACTCGTGCAATGCACGTCGCAAGTCCGGGGATACGGCGGACAATATTACCCCATCCCTAAGGATACCAGTAGGCCCAGAATCTCCAGGAGAGTCAGGCACAAAACTCCTGGAAAGAGCATCTGCCTTCACATTCTTTGAACCTGGCAGGTATGAAACCACGAAATTGAAACGAGAAAAAAAACAACGACCAACGAGCCTGTCTAGGATTCAAACGCCTGGCAGACTCAAGGTAAATGAGATTCTTGTAATCAGTCAAGACCACCACACGATGTTTAGCACCCTCAAGCCAATGACGCCACTCCTCAAATGCCCACTTCATGGCCAAAAGCTCCCGATTACCCACATCATAATTGCGCTCGGCGGGCGAGAATTTTCTAGAGAAGAATGCACATGGCTTCATCACCGAGCCATCAGAACTTCTCTGTGACAAAACCGCCCCCGCTCCAATCTCGGAAGCATCAACCTCAACCTGAAAAGGAAGTGAAACATCTGGTTGACACAACACAGGAGCAGAAGAAAACCGGCGCTTAAGTTCCTGAAAGGCCCCCACAGCAGGAGACCAATTAGCAACATCAGCACCCTTTTTAGTCAAATCAGTCAAAGGTTTAACAATACTGGAAAAATTTGCAATGAACCGACGATAAAAATTAGCAAACCCCAAGAACTTCTGTAGGCTCTTAACAGATGTATGTTGTGTCCAGTCACAAATTGCCTGAACCTTGACGGGATCCATCTCAATAGTAGAAGGAGAAAAAATGTACCCCAAAAAAGAAATCTTCTGGACTCCGAAGAGACACTTTGAGCCCTTCACAAACAGAGAATTGGCCCGCAGAACCTGAAACACCTTCCTGACCTGTAGAACATGAGACTCCCAGTCATCAGAAAACACCAAAATATCATCCAAATACACAATCATAAACTTATCCAGATATTCACGGAAAATATTGTGCATAAAGGACTGAAAGACTGACGGAGCATTGGAGAGTCCAAAAGGCATTACCAAATACTCAAAATGGCCCTCAGGCGTATTAAATGCGGTTTTCCACTCATCACCTTGTTTTATCCGCACCAGATTATACGCACCGCGAAGATCTATCTTAGTGAACCACCTAGCCCCCTTAATGCGAGCAAACAAGTCAGTCAATAATGGCAATGGATACTGATATTTGACTGTAATCTTATTCAGAAGGCGATAATCTATACAAGGCCTCAGGGAACCATCTTTTTTTGCCACGAAAAAAAAACCTGCTCCCAGAGGGGACGAAGATGGACGAATATGTCCCTTTTCCAAGGACTCCTTAATATAATTCCGCATAGCAGTATGCTCTGGCAGTGACAGATTAAATAAACGACCCTTAGGGAACTTACTGCCAGGAATCAATTCTATAGCACAGTCACAATCTCTATGAGGAGGGAGCGAATTGAGCTTAGGCTCCTCAAAAACATCCCTATAGTCAGACAAAAACTCAGGGATCTCAGAAGGAGTAGATGAAGCGATTGAAATCGGAGATGCATGATCATGAACCCCCTGACATCCCCAGCTTAACACAGACATTGTTTTCCAGTCCAGGACAGGATTATGAGTTTGTAACCATGGCAGCCCCAGCACTAGTACATCATGTAAATTATACAGTACAAGGAAGCGAATCACCTCCTGATGAACGGGAGTCATGCGCATGGTCACTTGTGTCCAATACTGCGGTTTATTCATAGCCAATGGTGTAGAGTCAATTCCCTTCAGAGGAATAGGAACCTCCAGAGGCTCCAGACTAAAACCGCAGCGTTTAGCAAATGACCAATCCATAAGACTCAGGGCAGCGCCCGAATCCACATAGGCATCAACGGAAATGGAAGACAGTGAAAAAATCAGAGTCACAGACAAAATGAACTTAGGCTGCAGAGTACCAATGGCAAAAGATTTATCAAGCTTTTTTGTGCGTTTAGAGCATGCTGATATAACATGAGCTGAATCACCACAATAAAAACACAATCCATTTTTCCGCCTATAATTTTGCCGTTCACTTCTGGACTGAATTCTATCACATTGCATAGTCTCAGGTGCCTGTTCAGAAGACACCGCCAACTGGTGCACGGGTTTGCGCTCCCGCAAACGCCGATCAATCTGTATGGCCATAGCCATAGACTCATTCAGACCTGTAGGCGTAGGGAACCCCACCATAATATCCTTAATGGCCTCAGAAAGACCATTTCTGAAGTTTGCAGCCAGGGCGCACTCATTCCACTGAGTAAGCACCGACCATTTCCGAAATTTTTGACAATATATTTCCGCTTCATCATGCCCCTGAGAGAGGGCTAACAAAGCCTTTTCAGCCTGAATCTCCAGGTTGGGTTCCTCATAGAGCAATCCCAATGCCAGAAAAAACGCATCCACACTGAGCAATGCAGGATCCCCTGGTGCCAATGCAAATGCCCAATTCTGAGGGTCGCCCCGCAGGAAAGATATTACAATCCTGACCTGTTGAGCAGGGTCTCCAGAGGAGCGAGATTTTAAAGAAAGAAACAATTTACAATTGTTCCTGAAATTCAGGAAGGTAGATCTATCTCCAGAGAAGAACTCTGGAATAGGAATTCTAGGTTCAGACATGGGAGTGTGAACAACAAAATCCTGTATGTTTTGAACTTTTGCCGCGAGATTACTCAGGCTGGAAGCCAAACTCTGGACATCCATGTTAAACAGCTAAGATCAGAGCCATTCAAGGGTCAAGAGGAGGTAAGAAGCAGCTAGACAGCAATTAAGGGCTAGGCAGCAAAACTCTGAAGGGAAAAAAAAAAACAATTTCCCTTAAACACTTCTTATTCTCCTGCTTCAGCCCAAACAATTAACACTTTGTGGTCCGGCTATACTGTCATGAATCCCAATGGCTAGGGATAGCACAGGACAAGCAAGGTACAAATATATAACGGACAAGCTCTAGGGTGATGGAACCTGGGCTGACCGCTGCCCTACGCCTGACAAACGCAACTAGAGATAGCCAGGGAGCGTGCCTACGTTGGTTCTAGACGCCACGCACCAGCCTAAGAGCTAACTAGTACTGCAGAGAAAATAAAGACCTCACTTGCCTCCAGAGGAACGAACCCCAAAAGGTATAGTTGCCCCCCACATGTATTGACGGTGAAATGAGAGGAAGGCACACACATAGAGATGATATATATAGGTTTAGCAAATAGAGGCCCGCTGTAAACTAGAAAGCAGAACGATACAAAAGGGGTCTGAGCGGTCAGCAAAAAACCCTAATCAAAAAACCATCCTGAGATTACAAGAACCCATGTGCCAACTCATGGCACATGGGGAGAACCTCAGTCCACTAGAGCTACCAGCTAGCATAGAGACATAATAAGCAAGCTGGACAAAAAACCAAACAACTGAAAATCAGCACTTAGCTTATCCTGAAAGATCTGGGAGCAGGTAGGCAGGAACAAAACTGAGCACATCTGAATACATTGATAGCCGGCAAGGAAATGACAGAAAGGCCAGGTAAAATAGGAAACACCCAGCCTCTGATGGACAGGTGGAAACCAAAGGCCGCAACCCACCAAAGTCACCCAGTACCAGCAGTAACCACCAGAGGGAGCCCACAAACAGAATCCACAACAGTCCTCTGAGTATTTTTTTAGTGTTCGGAGATTTAGTTTTTGTTGACACAGCTGAATGATTTACATCTGTTATCCAGCATAAGTACATGTGGGGGTTGCCTGGTTGCTAGGGAATCCCCACATGTAATCAAGCTGTCTAGCAGCCGTAAATCATTCAGCCGCGGCAAGGAAAACTAAATCTCAGAGCAGTTACAAATAGTGTTGAGCGATACCGTCCGATACTTGAAAGTATCGGTATCGGAAAGTATCGGCCGATACCGGCAAAGTATCGGATCTAATCCGATACCGATACCCAATACCAATACAAGTCAATGGGACTCAAGTATCGGAAGGTATCCCTGATGGTTCCCAGGGTCTGAAGGAGAGGAAACTCTCCTTCAGGCCCTGGGAACCATATTAATGTGTAAAATAAAGAATTAAAATAAAAAATATTGATATACTCACCTCTCCGACGCAGCCTGGACATCACCGCTGGTAACCGGCAGCCTGCTTTGTTTAAAATGAGCACGTTCAGTACCTTCCATGACGTCACGGCTTCTGATTGGTCGCGTGGCGGTCACATGGGCGGCCGCGACCAATCACAAGCCGTGACGTCATCTAAGGCCCTGAACGCGCTCATTCTTAGGAAGGAAGGCTGCCGGAAAGAAGCCGAGGGTGAGTATATTCCTATTAGGTATATACTCACCCTCGGACGCGCCCTGCTTCTTTCCGGCAGCCTTCCTTCTTAAGAATGAGCGCGTTCAGGGCCTTAGATGACGTCACGGCTTGTGATTGGTCGCGGCCGCCCATGTGACCGCCACGCGACCAATCACAAGCCGTGACGTAATTCTCAGGTCCTAAATTCCTAGAATTAGGAATTTAGGACCTGAGGGATGACGTCACGGCTTGTGATTGGTCGCGTGGCGGTCACATGAGCGGCACGCGACCAATCAGAAACCGTGACGTCATGGAAGGTACTGAACGCGCTCATTTTAAACAAAGCAGGCTGCTGGTTACCAGCGGTGATGTCCAGGCTGCGTCGGAGAGGTGAGTATATCAATATTTTTTATTTTAATTCTTTATTTTACACATTAATATGGTCCCGATACCGATTCCCGATACAACAAAAGTATCGGATCTCGGTATCGGAATTCCAATACGGCAAGTATCGGAATGCTCAACACTGGTTACAAATACTCGGAGACCACCCGAGCATGCTCGAGAAAACCCGAGTAACGAGTATATTCGCTCATCACTACCTGTTATCTGATATACAAAGTTCATCTACAGCTCATGTTTATAAAAAGTTTATTTTTGGACATTGGTCTCTTGCACTCTTCCTTGTGTCAACACGTCCTGGGTGCCAAGATACACCAACATCATGACGTCTGCAGAGGCGTATAGCCCAGATAAGAACAGCACACCCACAGCCAGGACCCCCATTTTCATGTAAAGTGCCGGGGCATAGAAGACGAGTAGCTCGCCCGTTCACTTACTGTCCGAGAGTTACCATAAAAGAAAAAGAATCTTCCAATACGTTTATGTTGGATTTAGCACACTTAAGGAGTTTGTTTCACGATTCTTAGTTCACCCTCAAGCTTAAAGGAGCTGTCCGGCCTTAGGCTACTTATCTGCAGTGATTCTATGTGACTTGTGAATAATCACATTGCGCACACAGTGTGGATCCTCCGATGCTGAGATCGGCAGGTGTGTGATCACAAGTACATGATTTACATATATGTGGTCATGTGCCAACTAGACGTGCACGACCTGACTTAGTGCAAGTGTATTGAGCGAGGCACAACACAGTCTAGTCAGATTGTGGCTGGATGTGTGCAAACTGCATACTTGCAATCACATGACCGCCCACGCCCGACGCCGGCGAATCCGCACATCGTGCATTGTGCGCAATTTGAGGATTCACACATCTGCACTCACATAGAGTTTGTAATGTTAAATTACACTTCAAGCGAACCTCATTTATAAACACTTATGAATATTTACCAAAAGCCATGACTCCGACTGCTCGCACTGCATTCCACTTTGCAAACACCCAGGCGTCTTCAGTACGTGGTCTATAATGCACGAAATAACAGGTTACTATAGCAATGGCATAAAATATAAACCATGCTACTTTTTATGTCGGGTAGAATATTTATTTTCTTGTTTATTGTATACTTATAAAATAACATTTGTTCATTGAAGACAAAACTTACAACATTACACATATCTGCAGGGAGGGAGCGGGAGTTACTGGGTCCTAGGAGACCCTGCAGCTCTGATATAGACAAGATACTACATTTCCACTGTAAGTGGGGCCAGTATACCATCCCAGTTACAGGGAAAAATAAGGTAAAAAAAATAATGAAATTCCATATAAAGGTCTTAAACCCTTATGGGTGGGGGGGATAATGTGTGAAAAAAATGAAAATAAATAAAATGCAGGTAAAAGTAAATAAAAAAGCAAGTGCCAATCCAAAACAATGTTACTAATTCATTCCCTTAAAAGAAAAACAAAACATCCAAGATATAAGGATAATTGCAGTAGACATTAGAACATACCAGCCCCAGTTACAGGGGAACTCAAGTAAAAAAATAGAAATATTGAAAACCATCTCAAAAAAGGCCTTTTAGCCTCATAAATGAAATAAAAGAAAAATAAATAAATAAAAAAATACGTAAGACTAGGTAAAAAAATTAATAAATAAAAAAAGCCACCGTCAATCCAAAACACTGTTAATTACCCGATCCTCCATAAAAATAAAAAACATTCGATATATAAAAATAATTATTACAGAAAGGAGAACAGATTTTTAAATATATTATTATTTGAGGTTATAAAACAAATATTAATAGAATGTAAAAAAAGGATTAATTTTCTCACCGATATTGCAAAAAAAATAAACGGTATGGCAATGTCAGAAAAATGATGTCCCACGTATCAGGAGAAAAGATGCTAAAATTATTAAAATATCGGGAAAAAAAAAATGGAGGCGGGTGGGGGGTGGCTGAATATTAGAAATGCATAGCGAGTGAGTGATACATTCACACATATACAGTCAGTGTCTAAATGCCCAAACATTTCGTGAGATTCTATGTGAAAATAAAAATAAAACGAAAGAGAAAATCATTCGTTATCTCCTATTTCCTCGAATTTCCCACTCGCAGCCCACTCAAGCAAAACATTCTGCTCTTTGATTCCCAAGCTGTGTTTTTCAGGGCTGGTTTTTCCCACAGTAAGCAGCTATTTGGTTTTACTCGGGCTGTTCTATCAGCTGACAACTGCACCGGATATAAAACCCACAAATCAACGAGAATTCTCTGATATGGAAAAGCTCAGACCATAATTATTATTTATTTTTTTATAATGACTTACTGGTTTCTTAAAGGGCCAGCAGCAGTAATTATTCAAATTGATTTTACTTTGTATATTCAACATTAACATTGGTTACCATCCTGCATAATAAATGGATGTCACAATTAGGCCTTGTCTTGAAAAAGAGGCAAAGACTCAAGCCATCAGTGTGATTCCCAGGAACTTCTACTAGCTTCATTACATGCTGATCTTTCCTAACTCCTTATTTTTGATTGAAGAAATCAATGCAACTATCACTATGATTCCAAATGTAGCAACTTAGGCTACGTTCACATTAGTGTCTTTGGGCGCAGCGTCGTCGACGGATACCGACGCATGCGTCATGCGCCCCTTTCTTTAACATGGGGGGCGCATGGACATGCGCCGGTATGCGTTGTCAAGCGTTCTACGACGCATGTGTCATTTGGGCGCACCAGACAGGGCGCGGCCGACGCTACATGTTGCATTTTTCCTGCGCCAAATTTCCAGTAAACAACGCATGCAACGCACTTGCGTCGTAAATGCGCCAAAAAACCACATTACTGTCTATGTACAACGCTTAGGGCGCAGGTACCTTGCTATTGTAAGGTGACATTAAGCCAGATTAATAATGGAGAGGCGTCAATTATGTCACCTATCCATTATTAATCCAATTGTATGAAAGGGTTAAAAAACACACACACACACACATGATTTAAAAGTATTTTAATGAAATAAACACAGCGGTTGTTTTAATAATTTATTGCTCTCTCAATCCATCAGCAACACCCTCGCTTGGCAAAATAATAAACGCACAAGATACATACCTTCTGATGTCCTATCACGTCCCACGAGGTAATCCATCTGAAGGGGTTAACTAATATTACAGGCACGAGCTGCGATAAACCACTCGCTCGTGCCTGTAATCCCCGGGTGCTGAAAGGAAAGCAGAGTGATCTATACTTACATTGAGTCGCGGTGATGCGCCCCTGCTGGATGTTCTCATGAACTGCAGCCTGGGAACTTTTTCCCACGCTGCAGGTCATATGAGGACATCCACCAGGGGGCGCATCACCGCGACTGAAGGAAATGTAGGTCAATGACCTACATTTCATTCATTCGCCGGGGATTACAGGCACGGAGCACAGCTGCATTTGCAGGGCTCCTGCCTGTAAAATATTTTAACCCCTTCAGATGGAATACCTTGTGGGACGTGACGGTTCAGCTGAGGGTATGTATCTTGTGCGTTTATTATTTTGCCAAGCGAGGGCCTGCAAATGGATTGAGAGAGCAATAAATTATTAAAACAACCGCTGTGTTTATTTCATTAAAATACTTTTAAATCATGTGTGTGTGTGTTTTTTAACCCTTTCATACAATTGGATTAATAATGGATAGGTGTCATAATTGACGCCTCTCCATTATTAATCTGGCTTAATGTCACCTTACAATAGCAAGGTGACATTAACCCTTCATTACCTCATATCCCACCGCTACAGGGAGTGGGAAGAGAGTGGCCAAGTGCCAGAATAGGCGCATCTTCCAGATGTGCCTTTTCTGGGGTGGCTGGGGGCAGATGTTTTTAGCCACGGGGGGGGGGGGGGCAATAACCATGGACCCTCTCTAGGCTATTAATATCTGTCGTCAGTCACTGGCTTTACCATTCTGGCGGAGAAAAATGCGCGGGAGCCCACGCCAATTTTTTCCGCCATTTAACCCTTTATTTTAGCAGCTACAGCGCTGAAATTTTGCACATACACACTACTAACATTAGTAGTGTGGAATATGCAAAAAAAATGGGGATATGAGATGGTTTACTGTATGTAAACCATGTCTCATATCCTGTCGGGTTTTTGTGAAGGAGAAATGAAAAGCCGGCAATTGAATTACCGACTTTTCACAGATATCGCGCTGAATGAAATCTAAATACAGAATATATATATATGTGTCTCAATGACATATATATATATATATATATATATATATACTGAATATATGTTTTAATGAACATTTGAGCACATAAATCCATTAGATGTCGGTTTTGCAAGCCTGCGCGAAAATCTCGCAGTACGGATGCCATACGGATTACATACGGAGGATGCCATGCGCAAAATACGCTGACACACCCTGACTACGGATCAATATTTTGGGAACATTTCTCCGTATTACGGCCATAGTACGGACGTATAATACGTGGCGTATTGTCTTATGCCAAGTGTGACCCCAGCCTTACTATAAGGAAGCATTGTATTTTGGGAGTATTAAAACTGTTTGTGTTACATATTTATTCCTCTGTCACCAACAAAATGTAATTGGCAGCAATATCTAGCAATGTTTCAATAGCGGCCAATAGAGATATAGACTGACACTTCCATTGCTATTTGCTGGTGCAGTCCATACAAGCTGGTGGTCGAGGCTATAAATGAGCCATCAGATCATGGACTGTCTGGAGAGAAGAGGAAAGGCTGTGCTAAAATGAAGCTGAATTATTATATATAGTCAGGGGCAAGCAAGGGTGGAACTACTGTGAGTTCAAGAATTGCAGTCGCACCTGGACCTTGAAGTCTACAGTGGACCATCAGGTCCCCTGGGTCCACAGGAGAAGTCCAGTACTATTAAAGATCGGTGCTAGTTGTTAGAGATTAAGTCATCGGAGTAGGTTCAAACTCCTGTTTTATAGAACTCCTAGTCATTAGTGATGAGCGAGTGTGCTCATTACTCGAGATTTCCGAGCATGCTCGGGTGTTCCCTGAGTATCTTGAGCATGCTCGTGTTTTATGTTTGTGTCCCCGCAGCTGCATGATTGGCGGCTGCTAGACAGCCTGAATACATGTGGGGATTCCCTAAACAAACAGGCAATTCCTGCATGTGTTCAGGTTGACTAACAGCAACAAATCATGCAGCTGCAGGGACTCGAACATAATATACGAGCAACCCGAAGATACTCAAATAACACCTGAGCATGCTCGAGTAACGAGCACACTCGCTCATCACTACTAGTCATTCAATGGACGTCAAAATTTCCAAAGGCCTCTATATGTCCGCTACATGTCAGTATTCCATTCTTTAGTTGAATAGTATAGACTGTGCACCATCACACCATTTGTGAAATTTAGGTGCATATTAATGATGATGAGCGAACATGCTCGCATAACGTGTTATCCAAGCATGCTCGGCTGTTATCCAAGCATTTGGGCATGCTCGTATATTATGTTCAAGTCACAGGGCTGCATGATTGGTGGATGTTAGACAGCCTGAACACATGTGAGGATTCTCTAACATATAGACAATGTCCACATTTGTTCAGGCAGCCACAAATTATGCAGCCCCTGGGACTCGGACATAATATACGAGCAGGCCCAGATGCTCGGATAACAGCCGAGAATGCTCGCATAAGACATTAACAGCACACATTCGCTCACCATTATTGCCCATATACATGAAAAGTGTTCAGTTTTTGCTCTTATTTTTTTGCCGCCGCTCCCCTGAGTGTTCCGAGTTTTATTTTTTTTTAAAACCGCTGAACGCTTCCAGAGATATGGACCTTTTTCTTTAGTGTTAATGTTTATGATTTTTACAAGGAGGCGTGGCTCCCAGGTATCTCTGGGGGCGTGTCTTTAGGCTGCTGTGCATTATTACCCTGTGAGTCACGCCCCCTTAGTAAAGATCATACAAGTTAAAAAGCCCTTATCTCTTGAACTGTACGGCGGATTGTAAAAAGATAAAAAGTAAAATCCTCAGAGGAGCAGCAGGAATAAAATACGAGCAAAAAATGAACAGCTTTAACTTGGTGACAGGTCCGCTTTAAGTAAATGCAAGATGAGTGTGCAGTTTCAGCAGTGTGGGCTGAACACTACTGGCTGATAGCAGCATTTTATTTTCTTCTATCAAAGTCTATGACAAATACATTTGTATACAATTGTCGGAAGGAATAAGCTATCAGTGTAATTCATGTTTGGGAAATACCTATATCTAAAGTGGATTTGTGGCACCTTCACGGAATGTGTTATCGTCTTCTCAGAGCTCAATCAATGATAAAATCTATGTGTTGTCATTATAGTGGTTTTTTTTGCATTCGCAATAATTTCAAGTTAAGTAATTGATATTAATTGGGCATTTTCTATATGTTCCTATTGAGAGAAAAACAAAAAAAAAGTCAGATAACTCCAAGTAAAAAAAAAGAAATAGAAAGAAAGCAACTTTTTTCTGCTCAATGTCAGTGACTTGTTTTGCGGCATTCGTGACTTTCAGATTTATTCTCCTTTCAACTAGGGAAGTCTTAAGAAAAAGTCTTAAAGTTGCTGCCCTCTTGTGGTGACTGTTGAGGACAACGTCTAAAACAGGCTACAAAGAATTCTGATGCTTTTATTTTGAATGATTTACTTGCTGGTAAGATTAATTATATTCTATTCTTTGTATATCTTTATTCACGCTTTTTATTTTTCAACTATGTGCACTCTAATTCAGCTGCTCAAAATATTAAGGCCATGGTAAAATAAGTCTGCTCTCACCGTCTCGCTCCTTCTTCAAATAGTTGAACGTTTTGGCTGCCTTCTTTGGCCTATAGGGGAGTCTTGACCAAATGATATCCATATAGCCTAACAGGGCATATGAATAGGAGATATTCTATTGGGACATCTCAATGTTTTGTGCTTCGTCAGAAACTAGCGATTTTCATTTTCTTTCATTTCACAATTAAAGGGGTTTTCTGGTCAAATAATATTGATAATTGACATTGTTGGGATAGGTCATCATCAAAATAAGATCAGTGGAGGTCTGATACCATCACTTCCACTGATCTGCTGTGATAAGCACCGACAGTGGTCAGATGTAAGCATGTACACTCACTGGCCACTTTATTAGGTACACCTGTCCAACTTCTTGTTAACACTTAATTTCTAATCAGCCAATCACATGGCGGCAACTCAGTGCATTTAGGCATGTAGACATGGTCAAGACAATCTCCTGCAGTTCAAACCGAGCATCAGTATGGGGAAGAAAGGTGATTTGAGTGCCTTTGAACGTGGCATGGTTGTTGGTGCCAGAAGGGCTGGTCTGAGTATTTCAGAAACTGCTGATCTACTGGGATTTTCACGCACAACCATCTCTAGGGTTTACAGAGAATGGCCCGAAAAAGAAAAAAAATCCAGTGAGCGGCAGTTCTGTGGGCGGAAATGCCTTGTTGATGCCAGAGGTCAGAGGAGAATGGGCAGACTGGTTCGAGCTGATAGAAAGGCAACAGTGACTCAAATCGACACCCGTTACAACCAAGGTAGACCTAAGAGCATCTCTGAACGCACAGTGCGTCGAACTTTGAGGCAGATGGGCTACAGCAGCAGAAGACCACACCGGGTACCGCTCCTTTCAGCTAAGAACAGGAAACTGAGGCTACAATTTGCACAAGCTCATCGAAATTGGACAGTAGAAGATTGGAAAAACGTTGCTTGGTCTGATGAGTCTCGATTTCTGCTGCGACATTCGGATGGTAGGGTCAGAATTTGGCGTAAACAACATGAAAGCATGGATCCATCCTGCCTTGTATGGAGCATCTTTGGGATGTGCAGCCGACAAATCTGCGGCAACTGTGTGATGCCATCATGTCAATATGGACCAAAATCTCTGAGGAATGCTTCCAGCACCTTGTTGAATCTATGCCACGAAGAATTGAGGCAGTTCTGAAGGCAAAAGGGGGTCCAACCCGTTACTAGCATGGTGTACCTAATAAAGTGGCCGGTGAGTGTATGTATGTAGCTCTATTCAATGTGTAGCAGCCACTGCTTGGTCCTGGAGAACAGCTTATATTGCCTTGAGTAAGGGTCCCTTTCCACTTGCGAGGAAAACGGACGCGTGCAATCCGATAAAAAATCGGATTGCACTCGGACCAATGTTAGTTAATAGGTGTCTTTTGATTTGCGATTTTTTTCTCAGCCGAAATCGGACTGAGAAAAATCTGGATCGGCTGAGAAAAAAATCGCAGCATGCTGCGTATTGCTGCAATTCTCGGACGAGACTCGCCAATGCAAGTCAATGGGTGCGAGAAAAAAATCGCACAGCACTCGCACCATGCGAGTTCTGTCCGATTTTTACGCACCGGTGTCCTTTGAAAAGCCGGTAATTCAGCGCGGTGTACAGTAAAATCACACTGACAGGTTAGAATAGAGTAGATATATACACATAGAATGTGTATATATACATATATATATGTCAGTGAGACACCTATATATGTATATTTATATTTAATGCAGCACTAGATAGCATTAAAGCCGCTAATTCAATTGCCGGCTTCTCATTTCTCCTGCACAAACCCGACAGGATATGAGACATGGTTTTCATACAGTAAACCATCTCATATCCCCTTTTTTTTGCATATTCCACATTACTAATGTTAGTAGTGTGTATGTGCAAAATTTCAGCGCTGTAGCTGCTGAAATAAAGGGTTAAATGGCGGAAAAAATTGGCGTGGGCTCCCGCGCAATTTTCTCCGCCAGAGCGGTAAAGCCAGTGACTGAGGGCAGATATTAATAGCCAGGAGAGGGTCCATGGTTATTGGCCCCCCCGTGGCTAAAAACATCTGCCCCCAGCCACCCCAGAAAAGGCACATCTGGAAGATGCGCCTATTCTGGCACTTGGCCACTCTCTTCCCACTCCCTGTAGCGGTGGGATATGGGGTAATGAAGGGTTAATGCCACCTTGCTATTGGAAGGTGACATTAAGCCAGATTAATAATGGAGAGGCGTCAATTATGACACCTATCCATTATTAATCCAATTGTAGGAAAGGGTTAAAAAACACACACACACATGATTTAAAAGTAGTTTAATGAAATAAACACAGCGGTTGTTGTAATAATTTATTGCTCTCTCAATCCATCAGCAACACCCTCGCTTGGCAACATAATAACCGCACAAGATACATACCTTCTGATGTCCGATCATGTCCCACGAGGTAATCCATCTGAAGGGGTTAACTAATATTACAGGCACGAGCTGCGATAAACCACTCACTGGTGCCTGTAATCCCCCGGGTGCTGAAAGGAAAGCAGGATCTGTACTTACATTGAGTCGCGGTGAGGCGCCCTCTGGTGGATGTTCTCATAAACTGCAGCCTGGGAACTTTTTCCCACGCTCCAGGTCATATGAGGACATCCACCAGGGGGCGCATCACCGCGACTGAGGGAAATGTAGGTCAATGACCTACATTTCATTCATTCGCAGGGGAATTACAAGCACGGAGCACAGCTGCATTTGCAGGGCTCCTGCCTGTAATATTAGTTAACCCCTTCAGATGGATTACATCGTGGGACATGATCGGACATCTGAGGGTATGTATCTTGTGCGTTTATTATGTTGCCAAGCGAGGGTGTTCCTGATGGATTGAGAGAGCAATAAATTATTACAACAACCGCTGTCTTTATTTCATTAAACTACTTTGTAATCATGTGTGTGTGTGTTTTTTAACCCTTTCCTACAATTGGATTAATAATGGATAGGTGTCATAATTGACGCCTCTCCATTATTAATCTGGCTTAATGTCACCTTCCAATAGCAAGGTGGCATTAACCCTTCATTACCCCATATCCCACCGCTACAGGGAGTCGGAAGAGAGTGGCCAAGTGCCAGAATAGGCGCATCTTCCAGATGTGCCTTTTCTGGGGTGGCTGGGGGCAGATGTTTGTAGCCGGGGGGGGGCAATAACCATGGACCCTCTCCTGGCTATTAATATCTGCCCTCAGTCACTGGCTTTACCGCTCTGGCGGAGAAAATTGCGCGGGAGCCCACGCCAATTTTTTCCGCGAGTTAACCCTTAAATTTAATAGCTACAGCGCTGAAATTTTGCACATACACACTACTAACATTAGTAGTGTGGAATATGCAAAAAAAAGGGGGATATGAGATGGTTTACTGTATGTAAACCATGTCTCATATCCTGTCGGGTTTGGGAAGGAGAAATTAAAAGCCGGCAATTGAATTAGCGGCTTTTATGCTATCTTGCGCTGCATTAAATATAAATATACATATATAGGTGTCTCACTGACATATATATATGTATATATACCTATTCTATGTGTATATATCTAGTCTATTCTAACCTGTCAGTGTGATTTTACTGTACACTGCGCTGAATTGCCGGCTTTTCAAAGGACACCGGTGCGTACAAATCGGACAGTAATACGGATGTCATACGGATGATGCGATTATAAAAAACGGATGATGCGATTAAAAATCGCATTGTACTCGCATGACACTCGCATGAAAATCGCATACGTTCCATCCGTTTTTTCGGTCCAGATTACGGACCGTTTTTTATCTCGCAAGTGGAAAGGGACCCTAAGAGCTGTACCTGGAAATGTATGTGCAGCAGCACCAAGATGTGACTGCTACATATTATATGGATCTACACAGTGCAACTCCGTTCCATGTGTTTACATCCATTCTCTGTCAGAACTTAGAACAGCTGAGTGGTGGGGGTGCCAAATGTCAGACCCCCACTGATTTGATGTTGACAACCTATTATTTGGATCCATCATCAATGTTATTTAACTGGACAAATCCATACCTCCCAAATATACTGGATCTAGCAGGATAGTGCTGAATTTGGAGAGCCGTCACTCTGTCTCGGTGGGTTGGGGGCATGTCCTGACTTCAACTATATCTGTGTCCTTAGAGCACAGATACAATTGAACGCAACGATGGAGCAGAGAGCGGTCAGATCCATGCGGAAAATTTCAGTCCTTATAAAGACTGATGGACTATCAGTCATGTGACATTATCAGGTCACGTGAAGTGACAGTAGAAGCAGCTAGGCAGTTGAGGAGCAGGTATGCAGGCAAGTGGGATGCTTGTATGAGGTCCGGTAAGTGGACTGTCGGGGCATCATGCTGTATGTGGGAGGTATTGTAGGGGGAATCATAATGTATGGTGGAGTTGTGGTGGGAATCATACTATGTCTGTGTGGGACTATAAGGGTAACAAACTAAGTGGGAGGAAATTAGGGCATTATTAGTGTGTGGGGGAATGTACCCTGGGGGCATCATACTAAGTGGGGAGCTGTGGGTACCAACATACTGTGTGTGGGAGGGTACTGGGGTGTTGTACTGTGTGGAGGTGCTGTGAAGGCATCATACTGTGTGGGGGCATTATACTCCGTTGGGAGTTGTGGGGGCATCATACTGTGTGTGGGGGCTGCTGGGGTATTATACTGTGTGGGGTGTTGTTAAGGCATCATACTGTGTGTGGGGGTACTGGGGCATTATACTGTGTGGGGGTGCTGTGAAGGCATAATACGGTGTGGGGTCATTATACTGTTTTGGAGATTTGTGGAGTCATCATAGTATGTGGGAAGCTGTGGGGCCATCATACTGTGTGAGGGAGCTGCAGGGACATTATAATGTGTGGGGGTGCTGTGAAGACATCATACTGTGTGCGGGTACTGGGGCATTACACTGTGTGGGGGTGCTGTGAAGGCATAATACTGTGTGGGGGCATTATACTGTGTGGGAGGGGTTGAGGGCATCATACTGTGTGGGAAGCTGTGCAGCCATCATACTGTGTGTAGGGGGCTGCTGGGGCATTATACTGTGTGAGGGTGCTGGAAAGGCATAATACAGTGTGGGGGCATTATACTGTATAGGGTGGTTGGGGGCATAATACTGTGTGGAGACACAATACCGTGTTGGAGGGCTGCTTTAGGGGCATCATACTATGTGGGAAGCTGTGGTGGTCATCGTACTGTGTGTGGGGGGGTTCTGGAACATTATATTGTGTGGGTGCTGTGAAGGCATTCATAATGTGTTGTGGGAATCATATTATGTTTGGGGGCTGTATGGGCATAGTACTGTGTAGAGTTGCAATGAGAAATTGGATTCTGCATTATACTGTGTGTGGCACTCACGGGGCACTATACTGTGTTTTTTGTGCCATGGCAGTAATGATAAGGGTATTTCACTGTGTGGAAACACTAAAGGGCTTCACTATGAACAATATTCCTATGTGGACACATGTAAAGGACAGGGAGAGGTTGGGGAAAAGACTTAACATAAAATAAAAATTTCTGTATGTGTCCCTCTTTAGTAACTTTCAAGATTTAGAGTTGTGCAACCACTGCAACATATGTTCCAGGATTGTCCTTGAATTTGATGAAAAGTTTGGTTCTTTTCTTAGGAAATAATGATTGTTTATATCTGACAAAATAATTCTCAGTATGTTATATTTCCATGACAACAAGGACACCATTGCTGATACTTTAAATTCTATGAATGTTTTCAATTCTGAACGTTTTGCAGAAAACCGAGCATCTTTATAGTGCTGAAAAACTCAGTAAAAGAGATCATTTAAGGATAGAAACTCAGGAGAAAAATAAAACAATTCGCACATTTACAAATATTGGTTTTGGAGGAAAAGACCCCTCAGTCCTCATTCCGGATTAATGCCCTCAAACCATCCACGCCACTTTTAGACGGAGTTCACATGAACTATAGCCCACCAACCTGTGACCAGAGACAGTGTTGAATTTGCCAGGATCGGATCTGAAAAATTGGGGCAGTCATGTCAAATTCAGGATTATTGGCAACTATGAACGTCAAATTCAGATAAAGAAATCTCTACATTTCAGCCAATAAATCCATGTAACCTATGATCCCTGTACTGTCATATAAAATATTACAATGTCTTGTTTATTGTAGGAAGTTACATGCCGATATTCAATGTATTAATTTCCATTATGAACAAAGTGAAGACTTACATTGTCGCAGCTAATGATGATGATCGAGTGATAACTATCAGCAGGACGATTACTGTAAAGACTAGGGACATGAGAGAAACCTACAGGGGGCAAAACATAATCAATCCAAACTCAGATTACATGGACTGACACCATTACATTGCACTTTGGTAACAGATATTTGGCATTTGAAAAACTGATTTTCTGGAATTTTTTATGTCGTCCACTCTAAGGGCTAGATAGTTTCAAAATTTTAAGGTTACCAAAAGACAGAAGTTCATTGACTTCAACCTATGACTTAACCTTTTGATCCAGAGGAAGGCTAGGCTTCATAGGAGTATCAACATAGCTGACACTGGAGACCTTCCCTAGGGCACAGACAGCCATAACGACAGCATTGGCTCAGAGGTAAGAGTGGGTGTAGAGATGACAGGGACAGAAGATCATCTCTATCTAACCGCTTAGATGGTGTGGTTGAAATTGACCGCCACATCTAAAGGGGTTAACATGCATGGTCCTGAGAGAGCTCCAATTGTAGAAGTTACAGGCTGTTGCCAGCTGTATAATGCAGTTGGTACCTGCCATGTATGGCGAGGACTCAGCTCCTAGGCCCACCCTATAAATCAGGACCCCACAAGGGATTGTCTTCTTTCATATACTACCTGCAGGATTTTACCCCGAGTACATAGCTGCAAAATGATGGGAAACTGGCACCAAGTGTTCCATTTTTGTTGCCGCACCATCACAGGAAAAATAAAGAAATGCATATTATCCATTAAATGCAATAGACTGCTTTTGTAGGGTGTGGATGTGCCAGATCCTCAGGAAGGAGCAAAGTTCTTTGCAGCCACACTGGTTAATGTTTAAAGGTTTTAAACTGGGACCACCATCAATTAAGTCAGAACTCCATAATAAGGGGAAGATTGATTAATATATACAGACACCTACAGTACATTAGTTTTAGTATCAACCTTAAGGTTCCATACACGTTAGACAAAAGTTGGGCAAAACCACCAATATGGACAAGATCGACAACAATCTAATGTGTATAGGAGCCCAACTAATGTCGGGGAATGTCAAGGTTCAGCAGCATTAATTTTAATGCCAGACTAATTTGTTCTTCAAGAGATAAGCCACTGTCAGAGCTGTAACTAATTCTGGTAACAGAGAACTGCAGAGGAACCTTTACTAAGACATATGATCTTTGATGATTAAGAAGCTTGAATATACACAACTCATAAAGACTTTCAGCAAGAATCATAGTTCTATAAAAGATGTATATCAATACCTTTCCTAGACGTTGCATGTTTCTGTATAATGCAATAGGAAGAGTGATAACGACCGTAGTGCTCAAGATAGCAAAGCGGCGGTCAGCAAGTATGCTTCCTGGAGTAACTGCATGCAAAAAAAGGTCAGAACAAGTTTTATAATTTGAAATGTGCAGTTTTTTTTCTTTAAACTTTAAAATGGTATAAAAAGCTAAGAAACTAACTATATGTGTGAGAATACACATCAGATTATACCACCATAGCTAAGGGCAGAAGTCACTATTTTTCAGCTTAGTATCTTGCCCTGCCTGTTCTGCACCTTTGTTTTAATACCGCCAGTGTTTGGACTGCAAGATTATAATTTCTGCTAATTCCTCTCCCGACTCACATACATTGCCTCTATTTATAGTTGACTGTCTGCCTCTCTAATAAAAGGTAGAGCTGTCATTACCCCCTATCTAGGACATAGATCTGCTCTTGAGACGCTGCCATGTTTTCTGTTGCACTCCGATTCATTTGCTGCCCAGCATGTGAAACACAGTCCTTCCAGAAACAGAGTTTATATTTGACGTATACTTTAGGTTCTTTAGTTACAGCAGTTTTACATGTGAGATTTTCTTCATACTGGGTTCTGTCTTGGTTTTCCAGTCATAAACTACATACTTATTATAGTCTATGGTGCTGCTCACATGTCTGTATTTTTCTATAGACCGATTTGTCTGTAAAAAAAACAATCAAACTTATTTTGATCTGTGTTGTGGATCAAAGTCGCCAATACAAGTCAATGGCCTCGTAAAAAAATAGGCAGCACATGGATGTCATCTATGTGCTGTCCGCACTACACTATTTAATGGGTAGGAGAAGCAAAGACATTTTTAAGAAATCAGCCTTACATTGAGAAAACACTAACGGGACTTTATCATGGGGGGGAATTTTTTAATTGAGTCTTAATTGAGGTGACGTTGTCATTTTTTGCACCAAATTTATTGAAGTGACTCACAATATTTCATCAATTTTGGGGCATCGTAACCTTTCGGGATCAATCGAGCTGTGCCAGAGTTTGTTATTTTGTGAGGCTAGCTGAAGTTTTTGTCAATACCATTTTGGGATACATACATTTTTTATATGTTTATTTTCTTGTGTTTTTGGAAAAAGGGGGGTGGTTTATATTTTTAAAATATTTTTTTACTTCATTTTTTGAACCTGTGATCATATGATGTGGCGGGGTAGCTCAAAAAATTGATCAATTATTTGCTAAATGTCTCATATTTGAACTACAGTTAGAATTCAGTAGGTGCATGTGCACCATTTGTATTGCGTTCTGACCATTAGCAGTGCTGGCTTCTCTGTTTTTTTTTTTCTTTGTGATCATATGATAGCTTCTTTTATATACTAGAATACCTCAGTATGGCAGTATAAAACTAGGCTCTCAGTCTCGTAGGAAGCTTTTGGACATATTTATATATTCTGGGATGCTTTTGGTTGCATTCCCTTTTTTCTGAATGTTTTGTTAGAATTTTTCTGCCTTTATTATAAGTTACAACCAAATGTTATTTTTTTTATAAACACATAGAAAATCATAAGCTTTTAACACATCATAGGCGAGTACAGACATGAGGGAAAAGTTCTTAATTTTTGAACTATTCCGCAAATATAATAATATTCCACAGTTTCTTCACATGTGATAGACATCTCCCCATAAAATCTCAGGGAGGACATGGCAGTTGTGTTGTTCAAGGAAACTCACCTCCTGGGATTCTTTGAAATATTTTTGGCAAGATGTCTCCTGTGATGATATTGTAGCTGATCATTGCTGAAAAGTATTGAAGGCCACCATTAATAGACAAATCATTTTCATAGATCCTTTTAACCATTCCTAGAGTTTCATTGCAACTGATTAAAACTTTGAGCCAATCACTTTCCACAGATGATCACCAAATACCTAGAGATCAGCAAATCGATTCTCAGGACCCTGATCCAGCGACCAAGTCAGTAGTCCCTGGCAGGTGGACCCTACAAACCATGTCTTACTTGCCTGAATCCCTGGTGCCTCGTCTCATTTCTAGGCCCAGTCTGATGTCACACCAGGCTTTCTAATTAGAAGAAGCCCTAGGGATGCAAGAAGGTAAGAGGCAGTTCACAGGACTCCCATCCACCAGCCATGGACTAATGATGTGGCTGCTGGACCAGAGTCCCAGGGATCTACTCTCTTATCTTTACAGCTACCCAGTTAGCCATTATTGATATGTCTTGTATGTACATACCTTAGAGAATGAGGCAGCAATGCCAGAGTTTGTTACATTTCCTCGTCAACGATGAAGCTGGTACAAATATGTCTCCCACTACCTTGTTAACCTTTGCTCGAATTCGGTTAAAGGGGTATTCCAAGATATGTATATTATATACAATGAATGAGGTCTTGATGCACGCAGCTTTGAGTGGAGAGGTGGTCGGAATTGTCATATACATATTGCATAGACATCATAAGATAGAGTATCGCAAAATCATATTTTTTTGCAAGGCTGGCCATCTCTCGCTCCACTCATCAAGGGATATGCCATGCCTAGAGGAAAGGTATTTTTCCATATAAACAATATATGTGAGCAGTTTACACAACACTTACTTGTGGTCAACATGTAAAAGGTGAACTATCGCTTGAGTATATTGTTGAGCCTGAACAGTCGATTCATGCTGCCTGCACCATGGGCAGCCGGTATCAGTCACTACCTCTGTTTTTGCAGGCAGCAATGCTTGACTATGAAATCCTGCGGCATTTCAGGGAAAACATACTTCTAAGAGCTGCCCATAAATGATAGGACTAGTTCAAGAGGCAGGTCCTCAGTGGCTTCTCCCTGCCCCAAGTAGGGAGAAGCCGATGGGGACCTTTCTCAGACTAGTCATCCTAGTCGCATCGTCAATTTACCACTTTTAAAACTTGTTTTTTTTTCTAAAACATTACTGCAGTAACAGAGTTGGTCCCCGATTCATGCTGACCTTGGATCAGGCCGTATAAATCTGCAGTCGGGTTCTCTTTAAAGTAATATATCAGCCCTCAACTGATCTTTTTGAAAAGCTCATCATAGAAAGATAATGAGAAAACTCTATAAAATAAATATACATGTACGTCTATTTTTTTAATCCTAGAGGAACATTTTAGGCAAAATTGCTTAAACTGTTATGACTTGTGCAAAGACTGAGGGGTCAGAGCATGGCATAAGAATTCTGTTTGTGTTGAGCCCTGACCCCTAAATACCTGCACTGGACATAGCACAGTTTACCAGTGTTGTGTAAAGTGACCCTATAGAGGAATTGTCACCAGGTCAAAAAAGGGTTACCGGTATTTGTTGCTCTTATTTTATTCCCGGTGCATTTTTTTATACCACCATACGGTTACAGAAATATGGACCTCATATTTAGCATTCATTTTTATGGTCTTTATAAAGGGGCATTGCTTATAAGGTAGTTTAGCCGAGCAGCCTAAGTCACGCCCCAGAGGATCCTGTGAGCAATGCCCCCTTTGTAAAGACCATGAAAATTAGCACTGGATAAAAAGCCCCAAATCTCTGGAAACGTTTAGTGGATTTAAAAAATGTCAAAAAATGTTGTACGGTGGGGAACAGTGAGAATAAAGAATGGCAGTAACTGGCCACCTCTGACTCGGTATCAAGTCCTCTTTAAAGAAGGAAAAAAGTTCTTCTTCAGCTATTTCTATTGATATGTCATTGATATGTTATTTTTAGGGACCCAAAAGGAAATGAATTGAAGAAAAATGAAAGTGAAATAAATGGTTAAAGGGAAGTGCAGGATATTTGTTGTAAAATATCTCATAATAATATAAATTTAGTAATAATTTTATTTACATATCGCCACCGTATTCCGCAACACTTTACAGTTAAAATTGCTTTCGATTATAATAATATGATTAGAAATTGATTTGGTTTTCATATCTTTAAATTTATTTTTTCCTAGATCAAATGACTGAAACAAAAATAATCATACCAGCAAAGGGATATAAAAACTGCAGCAGTGACACCAGCAGATATCCAGGAGATCCGAACGTCCTGCTGACAAGTGCTTGATAAGTGCTAGTGCCCGACATCTCACCTCCCCTAATCAGCAGTATCATCGAATAATCTGCAAAACAGATGGTGAAGCGTAATCTGTTACATACGTATTCTGTATAGTGCGGCGGCAGGAAATACAAGCATTTCGGCACTGTAATACTGCATCATCGGGACCAGGGAAAACTTTTTTGCTTACTTTTTTTGTGTAACTAAAAGTTTCCTATTTTTTAAAGCAATATTCCCATCATCTGAAGTCACTTTTGAATAGTCGGGGGTCTGACTGCAGCCGTCATTAATCCTCAGAATGAAGAAGTCACAGCACTAGTTACTTGGTGCTGCTGATCCTGCACAGTATTTCCCACAGAGACGCCTCCTGCTGCGATAGGAACGACTGCACAGCCTCATCCTTTGTCCTTGATCAGTGTAGGGGGCACATAAAGTTCCCAGTGATGGCCTAACATTACAAAAACTGAGACTCAAGAAATTCAACACAAATCAATTTGCTCATCACTATATAGAAGAATTGTAGGAATTTGCTGAATATGAAGAATTCAAACAATTCGCGATACACTTGGTGGTAGCGATACACATGGCGACACCAATTCCTCCTCTAGGTCTTCCTGTATTAATACTTTCTATTTGGGAGGTTATACATTGCAGTTTACTTGCAACAAACACTTTGGGCTTTCTTTCTTGTTATCTGCCTTTATCAAATTGCTGGAATTATTGAGGATACAAGTTATATTATATGTATTGACTAATTATTGTTCATCTTGGGGGGCCCCGAGTACCTTTATTTTGTTGCCTGTTGGTGGGGTTTATTTTAGACTATTATACCCACCCATATTTTATTTGTGTATATTTTTAAATGTTTGTCATTGTTTGTCTGTGTCGATTTATTAGTTAACACATTATTCAAATCTATAGATGGAGTATATGTCACTCTGTATAAACATACAGTACCAATCCATGAATCAAATAAGGAAAGAATCCGGCACACTAGATACTGAAAGTAAAGTGATTTCAACGAGAACCAAAATCCAGAAAAACAAAATGACGTTTCGGTCAACAAGACCTTCTTCAGACTTTGAACACTATTACATAGGTGAAACAGCGCTGTGTATTAAAGGGATGTGATGCCCAGGACAAAATCACATTTTCTTGCAACATCAGGAGTGGCATATTCTTTCCACATTTTACAAATCATTGCCTTTATATGGTTGTGCACTATTTTTCCCCTTGTGCAGCCTTTTTTCATCTTTTTTATATAATAACCTTTTGCACAGATGTTAGCACCCTTCTTATATATTATTGCTGTGCCCACCATGTTTGGTTGGGTGCAGGGTAATTGCACATGATGACGCCATATTTGTTATCCCTTAGGTGACCACATTTTCTTACTGGTAGATTGCTATTTTTTATAATTGTCACATTCTACCACATTTTCTTCCTGTCCTGTCACATTATTATTTTTATACATTTGTTACAAACTTCCATGTTTTCTTGCTTGGACAGTAAGATTTTTTACATGTGTAACTTTACCATGTTTTTTTCTTAGCACATTTTTTTTATGTTTGTTACTTTTTGCTGTTTTCTTCCTGACACAAGATTTTTTTTATATATCTTTCACTTTTTGACATGTTTACTTCTTGGCACATTAAATTTTTTTTATATTTTTCCTTTTTTGCCATGCTTTTTTTCCTGGCACATTGCTATTTTTTTGCATTTGGCACTTTTGCCATGTTATCTTCATGGCACATAACTATTTTATGTATTTGCCATATTTTTTATATGTTTTCTTCTGGCACATTTCTCTTTTTTTACTTTGTCACTATTTGCCATGTTTTCCTTCTGGCTTTTTGTCACGTTTTCTATTTTGGCACATTACAAATTTTTTACATGTTGCTTTTTTTGCCATTTTTTTTGGCAGATTAACTATTTTTACATTATTTATTTGCTCTTTAACGTGAGACTTAACAGCCATTAATTAAAACCCTTTCAACAGAGTAACATTTTTAGTTCCAGTCCCCTTGTCTCCACTGTCTGTTGCCCTGGGGGTCTACAAATGGAGAGAAGACCGGGATCTGTTCCTCTAACTCATTTATGGCAAGATAATTTCTCTGAGAGATGTTTGTGCAGTACACCATAGAGCTAGATAGCCCGAGAGCAAAACTCAGCTCTGAGATAAGCAGCAAGCAATATCTATGTATATATTCTAAAATGGAGGAAATGACAGCATGACAATCAGAAGGCATCTCACCAGAGCATTCCCAGTGTGTTTTATGTGTTCATTACTCATTACATGTGTATTGTGCATGTAGGTTGTGCGAGCGCTAAATAAAAATAAGGTGTGGGATCCCCAAACCATCAGCCATAATTCGTGAGGGAGCCTAGCAGCAAGTGTTCAGTTTCTCAGCAGCGCTACAGTCATGGTCAAAAGTTTTGAGACTGACTCAAATTCTGTTTTTCACAAAGTTTTGCTGCTTCAGTGTTTTTAGATCATTAGTCAGATGTGTCTATGGTTACTGAAGTACAATTATAAGCATTTCATACCTTTTTAAGCTTCTATTTACCAATACATCAAGCTTTTGAAAAGTCTCAATGTCTACAATGTTGACCCTTATTTTTCCAGACTTCCGAACTTCGCCATGGCAGCTGAGTCTTAGCTTCTGGGCAAAATTCTGACTGATGACCACGTATTCTTGTCTAACCCATTCTTGGAGTTTATCAGAATTTCTGTGTTTCTGTTTTTCCTCCCACGTTTTGAGGATTGACCACAGGTTCCCAATGGGATTGAGATCTGGGAAAGTTTTTTTGGCCATTGACCCAAAATTTCCTTTTTTTATAATCTACGAGCCACTTAGTTATCACTTTTGCCTTATGGCATGGTCTCCATCATGATGGAAAAGCATTGGGCATCGCAAAATTGATCCTGGATTGTTGGGAGAAGTTCCTCTTGGAGGATGCTTAGATCCCATTCTTTATTCGTAGCAGTGATCTTAGGCAAAATTGTGAGTCAGTTTCATCAGAGAAAATAACTTGTCAGGAAGTACAGGGATTTGACTTTAGAGGACTGGGGTAAAGTTATTTTCTCTGATGAAGCCTCCTTCAGAATGATGGAGACTACATCACAGGGCAAAAGTGATAACTAAGTGACTTTGAGAACAACAGGGCCCATGGACAGAAAATTCCCCAGATCTCAACTTCATCGAGAACCCAAGGTCAATCTCAAAAAGCAGGAGAACAAACAAAAAAATTGTGATTAGCTCCAAGCCCTGATTGGGTAACAAGGTGTTGCCATTGGTCAGGATTTGGCCCAGAAGCTGTTTTCCAGCTGCCAGGGCAAATTGCAAAAATCTTGAAAGATAAGAATAAACGCTGTAAATATTGAGACTTTGCATTAACTTGATGTATTTGTCAATAAAAGTTTTTAAAAAATATGAAATGCTGATAGTTGTACTTTAGTAGCCATAGAAACATCTGACTAACAGAATGAAAAACATTGAAGGAGCAAAATTTGTGAAAACTAAAATTTGTGTCAGTCTAAAAAGTTTTGGCCATAAAGATAGAGGGGATATGAAGCAGCAGCCACAATAACGGACTTCTCAACTTATAGGAATTCACCACCTCCGCTCATTTTCCTCCTCCTCAGCAGTAGGAAAGTAACACCCAAAACACCCGCAACCTTGCAGAGTTCAAAGAAAAGATAGTCTTGAATTTTCATTTCTTTGGGAATATATATATTTATGAAAACCAAAATATTTTAAAGAGATTTTAACTAAAAAAGACATCTTAAGTGAGTAAAAACCATTATTCATTTTTTAGAGAAGAAATCAATTCCATTTTTACCTACCGGTAACAAAGGCCACTCCAAACAAAAGTAAAATTCCCAATGGCAATCCAGCCAATTTCATAGAATACGGCAAACCTAGTAATATAAAATGCATACAAATCGATTAGCATGGGTTAATGGGACTTTCAAAATCACAACCAGATGCCAAGAAAAATATCCACATGATAATTTTTGGATGCGTCATTGCTTTTCTGATTCAAATCATGCCCATATATTATATTTTAATTACATTTTGTATAACATTTAACAACAATGGCTAATTTGCTAATGCCTTAACTATAAAATTTGGCACAAATTACACCGGCACCACTTTTTAAACATGTAATAGACTTCCCATTTTTAAGACTGGGAGACCAAAGTGTCAGATGTCGCATGTTAATGATAACAGTTTGCACTAATTGCAAAAGATTCTTTTTGAAAATTGCATCTTTTAAAATATAGTAATCAAGGCACTCCCCAATGTGAGAAAAGAGCGTGAGACTAGTGCGACAAATGTTGCATGTTCATGTAGAATTTTGCGCAAATTGTGACCAATTAAAAACGGGTGAAACATAAATGTATTTGTTCCACGTCTCCTGTAGAACAGTTGTAGCCCATATAGAATAGACCACTTTTTTTTTTTTAACTTTTATCTAGAAATTCAATTAGAAATATGTCGCACATCATGCCAAGAGGTTAATCACACTCCCTTTACTGTCTTTCTTTTTTCAAGGTTAGTTGTAAATGCTAAAAAATGGTTTAATAACTGCAGTATAAAAAAATGATAAAACTGGCATAGTCATTTAGGACAATTAAATGTTGCAATTTGACCAACAATATTTTGCAGCAAAACGCACGGATGAATGTCTGCCTTTTAGCCTTCTCGATAGGAAGGGTAAATCTATATTGCCATCTGTAATGACCTGGATAACGGATATTAGATATATATTTATATATTTATATCTTTTTATTCATTTATATATATTTATATATATATATATATATTTATATCTCCTATATGTTTATATATTATATATGGGGTGTAAGTATTAGGTTTCTCAAAAACCAGGTGTCTTAAAGGGCCTCTTGGAGCTACCATCACTTTTTTGGGCACAGAATAATAAATGACATTTACTATTTCGAAGACCTGGGGCAAATTTTGCATTGGAGTTCAGGGGCCTTTTAGGTAACATGGTACCATGGCTGCTAATCCCCTGCTATAACTTGGAGTTTTTCTTAAAACATGGTTTGTATTAAACCAATGAATGAGAATAAGTGGATCTCCGGGTGGATGCATATTATTCTATCAGTATAAACTGCATGCGGTAGTAGATGATCTTACCGATCATTCCTGTGCCCAGGATGGCATTGATTAAGTTGAACCCTGCCCAGAAGACATTACTAGAAAACTTTGTATCCTTCTCATCCTCCTCAATCAGTAACTGTCCATCGTCTACATCAACCTACAGCAGAAAATGATGGAAAAAGTGTAATATGAATATAATAATAACCTCATTGTAGTAGTCATCATCTCAGCGGTAGTCATCGTCCGTACCTGTTCCAGCCGGCTGTTTGGTGTCATCTGCGCGTTCTTCATTCTTGATGCTTCCGTTTCCTGGTTATTTTTCTCTGTTTTCGGCATCTTGTCCTGTTTCACTCCAGTTTATCATCATGTGAGATTCAGCAGGGATAGAGGTAGAGACGACAGCGGACTGACCCGTCCTATATACTAAGCCTTAAAGGCAATGACTAAAAGGATGACTGCCAATAAGAAGGATGATTGACGGTCACAGAATCCAGCAGACAAATATTACCGGGCTCAGATTATTGATAACATGTAACTTAATAAACAGACATGGGACCTAAAAGACATTAGTGGCTACTTAACGTCATAAAACATGTTCTGCTGCTGCCAGCAAATAGGCTCCAATAACAAGACATAAAAATGAGGAGGAACAGCAGAGCTTAAGATGTCAATGCACCGGGGCTGAGTTGGTCATTTTGCTTGATGCACCGTTATATCTCATAGTCGGACTTTTACATTGCATTAAATTGTAAAACTCAGCTCTGCTACATCTCTATTTGAGCGGTGATGGTTGGTATCAATATGAAGAGGAAAAACCCTGAAATAGTGTAAATCGTTTCGTAGGGACATTATGGTCTTTTCTTCGGTCCCTTCTTCAGTGAACGTCCAGACTCCAGACTGATCTCATCCTCAATGTTGATACTGTAATATGCAAAAAAGACAAAATTGGGCTTTGTACGAACATACCCTCAAAGTCACAAATCTTTACTAAACTAACGGCTTAATATTACATATGAGATAAGGCAAGGGTCGAGCCCTGACATCTTCGCCATCAGAAGTATCCCGGGGAGCAGGGCGAGCTAGGCCGCCCCCTAGTGTTAGGGACAGCAAAGGAGCCCCTGGTCCTGCGTCACCCGACTGTGCATCACACCCCTCGGGTTATGGTTCCCATTTCACAATATATATCTTGTGTCTTGTGTCCAGTCGGCCCGAACTGTCCTAACCTCAAAATATCATGTGGGCACTAGTGACTCCCTGTCCAGCAACCAAGCTTTCCTGAAGCCCACCATCATTTCCTCTTGCTCTTCCCCAACCAGCCTCTTTCTCTTAGGATAGAATGAGACATGGATTCCAATGCCTCTTCCGGGCCATAGGCCCCAGACCGTCCAGAGATCTCGGTACGCCCTCCTGCTGTTTAGAAGCTTTGTACTGTTATGGCCCATTGCAGCTTGTACTTGAACTTAAACCTTGCCACTGTCTGAGACTCTTGTGAACTCTCCAGAACTCCCCATCAGAAAGTGCTTCCCCTTTTTATTTGCTGTAAACCTCTCCCATGTGGGCTAGTCCCAAACCATTTAACTATTTCTTAACCCTAAAGAGCTACTAAATATACCCCTAAAGCCTTCCACTGGTTTCCCTATGGACAGCCCTCCCCAATCCCCGGGAACGGCCTTGAGGTAAACCTCCAGAAAACTGAATACAAACTGGCCATAATGATAAAATACAAACTCTTCTATATATATAATCATCTAAGGGGCACTTCCATCTGCTTGTCTGTCTGTCTGTTTGTCTGTCTGTCACGGAAATCCCGCGATGCTGATTGGTCGCGGCCGGCAGGCCCTAGCAACCAGGCAACCCCCACATGTACTCAGCCTGGCTAGTAGCTGTAAATCATTCAGCTGCCACGATGAAAACTAAATCTCCGAACACTAACAAATACTCGAAGACCACCTGAGCGTGCTTGGGAAAACCCGAGCAACGAGTACACTCGTTCATCACTACTCACCAACTTCTCTTGACATAGGATTGAAAACGAGTCTACCACCATGTTATTGTCTTATCTGAGCATGCTCGGATGTTATTTGAGTGTCTTCGGGTTGCTCGCATATTATGTTCGAGTCCTTGCTGCTGCATGATTTGCAGCTGTTAGACAGCCTGAACACATGTGAATATTCCCTAACAAACAGGTAATCCCCGCATGTGTTCAGGCTGTCTAACAGCCACAAATCATGCAGCAGCAGGGACTCGAACATAATATACGAGCAACCCGAAGACACTCAAATAACACCTGAGCATGCTCGGATAAGACGATATCCGAGCAAGTTTCCTCCTCACTAGTTGTGAACTATCCAGGCCTGAGATACAGTGGGGCAAAAAAGTATTTAGTCAGTCAGCAATAGTGCAAGTTCCACCACTTAAAAAGATGAGAGGCGTCTGTAATTTACATCATAGGTAGACCTCAACTATGGGAGACAAACTGAGCAAAAAAAATCCAGAAAATCACATTGTCTGTTTTTTTTATCATTTTATTTGCATTTTATGGTGGAAAATAAGTATTTGGTCAGAAACAAAATTTCATCTCAATACTTTGTAATATATCCATTGTTGGCAATGACAGAGGTTAAACGTTTTTTGTAAGTCTTCACAAGGTTGCCACACACTGTTGTTGGTATTTTGGCCCATTCCTCCATGCAGATCTCCTCTAGAGCAGTGATGTTTTTGGCTTTTCGCTTGGCAACACGGACTTTCAACTCCCTCCAAATGTTTTCTATAGGGTTGAGATCTGGAGACTGGCTAGGCCACTCCAGGACCTTGAAATGCTTCTTACGAAGCCACTCCTTTGTTGCCCTGGCGGTGTGCTTTGGATCATTGTCATGTTGAAAGACCCAGCCACGTTTCAACTTCAATGCCCTTGCTGATGGAAGGAGGTTTGCACTCAAAATCTCACGATACATGGCCCCATTCATTCTTTCATGTACCCGGATCAGTCGTCCTGGCCCATTTGCAGAGAAACAGCCCCAAAGCATGATGTTTCCACCACCATGCTTTATAGTAGGTATGGTGTTTGATGGATGCAACTCAGTATTCTTTTTCCTCCAAACACGACAAGTTGTGTTTCTACCAAACAGTTCCAGTTTGGTTTCATCAGACCATAGGACATTCTCCCAAAACTCCTCTGGATCATCCAAATGCTCTCTAGCAAACGTCAGACGGGCCCGGACATGTACTGGCTTAAGCAGTGGGACACGTCTGGCACTGCAGGATCTGAGTCCATGGTGGCGTAGTGTGTTACTTATGGTAGGCCTTGTTACATTGGTCCCAGCTCTCTGCAGTTCATTCACTAGGTCCCCCTGCGTGGTTCTGGGATTTTTGCTCACCGTTCTTGTGATCATTCTGACCCCACGGGGTGGGATTTTGCGTGGAGCCCCAGATCGAGGGAGATTATCAGTGGTCTTGTATGTCTTCCATTTTCTAATTATTGCTCCCACTGTTGATTTCTTCACTCCAAGCTGGTTGGCTATTGCAGATTCAGTCTTCCCAGCCTGGTGCAGGGCTACAATTTTGTTTCTGGTGTCCTTTGACAGCTCTTTGGTCTTCACCATAGTGGAGTTTGGAGTCAGACTGTTTGAGGGTGTGCACAGGTGTCTTTTTATACTGATAACAAGTTTAAACAGGTGCCATTACTACAGGTAATGAGTGGAGGAAAGAGGAGACTCTGAAAGAAGAAGTTACAGGTCTGTGAGAGCCAGAAATCTTGATTGTTTGTTTCTGACCAAATACTTATTTTCCACCATAAAATGCAAATAAAATGATAAAAAAACAGACAATGTGATTTTCTGGATTTTTTCTTCTCAGTTTGTCTCCCATAGTTGAGGTCTACCTATGATGTAAATTACAGACGCCTCTCATCTTTTTAAGTGATGGAACTTGCACTATTGCTGACTGACTAAATACTTTTTTGCCCCACTGTATGTATTGTTGGATGCTATGCTTACCATTAACCCTACTGGAGATGCCATCAGGTTACCCACATTATTGTACGCTGTTACTGTGTAATTTCCTTTATTTTTCTATTGCATGCTATGCCATGTACTATACAATCTTGTATTATGCCTGATATTTACCACCAGCAATGAGCTTTAGCTAGGCAGTAAAATGCCCCTTTCATTTACCGTTAAGCCACATTATTATTCATTTTGCCAATTATTTTATGAAGCTGTGATCGAATTGTAACAAATGTTCTACAAATGAATGTGAAATGTTGGTTGCACAAGGTGAGTGTAGAGTGACTTTAAAGTTAGTGAAATATTTAAGAGATATGCCCTCATCTGAGCTGCCACGTGTTAGGAGAGATTGTTTTGTGCTCTGTCTTAACATAAAAGTGCATTGAGATACTAGTGATATCGCTGAGTCAGAGGGGAGCTCTCAAGCCCCCTGGTAACACTAAAAAGAGAATAAAACTAAGTTTTTTCTGGCCATTAGTGGTTTGGCGCACACAGACAGCACACACAGGTGGAAAGAGAAGAATCTGTGGAGCAGAGAAGCATCTGTGTCACAGCTATCTAGCAAGTGGGAGTGAGTAGCACTCACTATTAGGCTTAATTCAGACATCAGTGATTTTTCTCATAGGTAAAAAAAACTGAATGAGTTGCATCAGAGTTTTGGATCAGATTTTCACCAGAGTTTGGTTACTTTTTTACCATCAATGATTTCTCTCATTTGGAAAAAAAAACTGATAGAGGTCTCTCAATTTTCTCACATCAAACAGTCAGTGAACATCTGACAGCACATATATGGCATCCAATTTTTTTTTACGTGCACATGTGAAAAGCAATAGACTATAATGAGTACAAGTTATAGTTTCAAAAATGCACAAATAGAACTCATACATGACCACCTGACATCTGAATGAGCCCAAAAGGTGCGCTTCCCCCAGGGCTTAATGATGGCCATACAGGAGAAAAAGAATACTCTCCCATTGTAACCCCCCCAACCCCAGATCTATTTCTTATGACTATTATATTCTCATTAACCCCTGAAACCCATTAAGAATCAGAAATTCTAACGAAAGGCAGGTGTGACACCCTAAAAGACCCTATTGTGATTATGGCTGCTGATGTCATGGAGGCTGACATCACCACCCACCTTGATGTCACTACTGATGATGTCATCTGCGGATTGTCTGGGTCAAGCATTGACTGCAACTAATCAGTTAAGATAAGGTGTAAATATATTGGAGCAGATGAAACCAGAACTTGGAAAACTACATACAAACCTGGGTTCTTTTTATGTGCTCCAAAAATAGTGTGGGTGCCTTGTACCCAGCACATTGTTAATCTGTCTGGGCCTACAGTGTCTAGAAGGCATGGAAATGTTTTCTACACAAAATACAATATGTCAGACATGTAATGAAATAATGAAAACATTACATCATCAGTAGAAAGTGAGTAAAGCAAAACACTTACATGTCAACATTTGGAAATATGTGCAAAAGTTGCTTGTAAGTTTACATGTTATATCCAAAATGCACACAAGAGGGCAACATTTCATCTCTTTTTAAGCTGTAGACCTAAAATTAGAAGTTCTTCTCCATGTACCTACTGTGAAATCATTAGGGCTCATGCACATGGCCAGATTTTCGGTCTGAGAGCGAATGGATAAAACATCGGATCTCAATCGAACCAATGTTATTCTATGGGGTCGTGCACGTATCAAATATTTTCCTCGGACAGAGTCCGATATTTGAATTGCGCTCAGCCATGCAATTCAGTGAGTCCATAGAAAACATCGGACTGCACTCTGATGACATCCGAGAGCAGTGTGATTTTTACAGACTGACAGAATGGAGAAGATGGAGACATTTTTTCTCTATCTTCTCCTCATCCGAGAAAATCAGAGCATACTATGATCTCACTCAGAGTAAGATTACCATAATCGACCTGATTTCCTGGGATGTAGATAAAATAGTGTGGTTTTCACCTGGCCTAACAGTTGTATTTTCTAGAACTATTTTTGTACTTTAGATATAACCATTGAATTAAAACTCTTAAAAAAAAATGGAAAAAACAAAATCAGAATTCCAAACACTGTATAGAGAGTGTTACTAGTCAACGATCAGTAATGTCACCATATGTAATCCTGGATATGACTTTTTAAAATCAAATTTATGAATGGACCAAAATTGTTTCTTTATTCTTCTCAGTGTTGGTCATATGCCTGCATGATAAAACTGCTTCAAAACTAGAAGTGTGAACTGGGTCTTAATATGAAAATGTTATAATCTGATTCCATAGATAGTTTTAGGTGGCATAGCATGCTATTTCTTGCCAGGCACAGCTCCTCACTTTTAGTAGTGAGAGTCAGGTCAGAAAACCGCCAATCTTATTGAATACCTATCCTAAGGATCGGACACTGATGTAGTTCTGGGAAACGCCAAGGAATCCGGCAAAACACCTGGAGAAAGAGTCAACTGAACGTGTGTCCTCTATATGCAGATACAGGTGAAAGCTATGGAGGGGCAGAGAGCCATTGGTTCCCATTTCTACCACTTACTCTGGTTGCTTTAGATCTGTGGATTACTAGAGTGCTGGAGAACATCGGCAGCCACAATGACATTTCATATTCGCACCATGGACACAGATTGCCACAGATTGCAGGGAGGAGAAAGTCCAAAAAGAAAGCGTCACGTCATGGAAGAGAACTGAGATGAGTTTACTGTTGTTGTTTTTATTTAGAAAAATAGGGCATGAGGAGAAATATTTAGAGGCAAAAACTATGGGACTATTACATGGGCAATCAGAGGGGACACTATTACCTTGTGTAATCACAGAGGGTCACTATTACTTTGTGGAATCACAGAGGGAACACTATTACCTTGTGTAATCACAGAGGGAACACTATTACCTTGTGGAATCACAGAGGGAACACTATTACCTTGTGGAATCACAGAGGGGGCACTATTACCTTGTGGAATCACAGAGGGAACACTATTACCTTGTGGAATCACAGAGGGGACACTATTACCTTGTGGAATCACAGAGGGAACACTATTACCTTGTGGAATCACAGAGGGGGCACTATTACCTTGTGGAATCACAGAGGGTCACTATTTGTGGAATCACAGAGGGGACACTATTACCTTGTGGAATCACAGAGGGAACACTATTACCTTGTGGAATCACAGAGGGGGCACTATTACCTTGTGGAATCACAGAGGGTCACTATTACTTTGTGGAATCACAGAGGGGACACTATTACCTTGTGGAATCACAGAGGGAACACTATTACCTCGTGGAATCACAGAGGGGACACTATTACCTTGTGGAATCACAGAGGGGACACTATTACTTTGTGGAATCACAGAGAGAACACTATTACCTTGTGGAATCACAGAGGGAACACTATTACCTTGTGGAATCACAGAGGGTCACTATTACCTCGTGGAATCACAGAGGGGACACTATTACCTTGTGGAATCACAGAGGGGACACTATTACTTTGTGGAATCACAGAGGGGACACTATTACCTTGTGGAATCACAGAGGGAACACTATTACCTTGTGGAATCACAAAGGGTCACTATTACCTCGTGGAATCACAGAGGGAGCACTATTACCTTGTGGGATCACAGAGGGAACACTATTACCTTGTGGAATCACAGAGGGTCTGCTATTACCTTGTGGAATCACAGAGGGAGCACTATTACCTTGTGGAATCACAGAGGGAACACTATTACCTTGTGAAATCACAGAGGGGACACTGTTACATTGTGGAATCACAGAGGGATCACTATTACCTTGTGGAATCACAGAGGGAACACTATTACCTTGTGGAATCACAGAGGGAATGCTATTATTTTGTGGAATAACAGAGGGGACACTATTACCTTGTGGAATCACAGAGGGTCACTATTACCTCGTGGAATCACAGAGGGGACACTATTACCTTGTGGAATCACAGAGGGGACACTATTACTTTGTGGAATCACAGAGGGGACACTATTACCTTGTGGGATCACAGAGGGAACACTATTACCTCGTGGAATCACAGAGGGGACACTATTACCTTGTGGAATCACAGAGGGAACACTATTACTTTGTGGAATCACAGAGGGGACACTATTACCTTGTGGAATCACAGAGGGAACACTATTACCTTGTGGAATCACAGAGGGGGCACTATTACCTTGTGGAATCACAGAGGGTCACTATTACCTCGTGGAATCACAGAGGGGACACTATTACCTTGTGGAATCACAGAGGGGACACTATTACTTTGTGGAATCACAGAGGGGACACTATTACCTTGTGGAATCACAGAGGGAACACTATTACCTTGTGGAATCACAAAGGGTCACTATTACCTCGTGGAATCACAGAGGGAGCACTATTACCTCGTGGGATCACAGAGGGAACACTATTACCTTGTGGAATCACAGAGGGAGCACTATTACCTTGTGGAATCACAGAGGGAACACTATTACCTTGTGGAATCACAGAGGGAATGCTATTATTTTGTGGAATAACAGAGGGGACACTATTACCTTGTGGAATCACAGAGGGAACACTATTACCTTGTGAAATCACAGAGGGGACACTGTTACATTGTGGAATCACAGAGGGATCACTATTACCTTGTGGAATCACAGAGGGAACACTATTACCTTGTGGAATCACAGAGGGAACACTATTACCTTGTGGAATCACAGAGGGGACACTATTACTTTGTGGAATCACAGAGGGAACACTATTACCTTGTGGGATCACAGAGGGAACACTATTACCTTGTGGAATCACAGAGGGAACACTATTACCTTGTGGAATCACAAAGGGTCACTATTACCTCGTGGAATCACAGAGGGAGCACTATTACCTTGTGGGATCACAGAGGGAACACTATTACCTTGTGGAATCACAGAGGGTCTGCTATTACCTTGTGGAATCACAGAGGGAGCACTATTACCTTGTGGAATCACAGAGGGAACACTATTACCTTGTGGAATCACAGAGGGAATGCTATTATTTTGTGGAATAACAGAGGGGACACTATTACCTTGTGGAATCACAGAGGGAACACTATTACCTTGTGAAATCACAGAGGGGACACTGTTACATTGTGGAATCACAGAGGGATCACTATTACCGTGTGGAATCACAGAGGGAACACTATTACCTTGTGGAATCACAGAGGGAACACTATTACCTTGTGGAATCACAGAGGGAACACTATTACCTTGTGGAATCACAGAGGGAACACTATTACCTTGTGGAATCACAGAGGGAACACTATTACCTTGTGGAATCACAGAGTGGACACTATTACCTTGTGGAATCACAGAGGGAACACTATTACCTTGTGGAATCACAGAGGGAACACTATTACCTTGATGAATCACAGAGGGTCACTATTACCTCGTGGAATCACAGAGGGGACACTATTACCTTGTGGAATCACAGAGGGAACACTATTACTTTGTGGAATCACAGAGGGAGCACTATTACCTTGTGGAATCACAGAGGGAGCACTATTACCTTGTGGAATCACAGAGGGAATGCTATTATTTTGTGGAATCACAGAGGGGACACTATTACCTTGTGGAATCACAGAGGGAACACTATTACCTTGTGGAATCACAGAGGGGACACTGTTACCTTGTGGAATCACAGAGGGATCACTATTACCTTGTGGAATCACAGAGGGAACACTATTACCTTGTGGAATCACAGAGGGAACACTATTACCTTGTGGAATCACAGAGGGAACATTATTACCTTGTGGAATCACAGAGGGAACACTATTACCTTGTGGAATCACAGAGGGGACACTGTTACATTGTGGAATCACAGAGGGAACACTATTACCTTGTGGAATCACAGAGGGAACACTATTACCTTGTGGAATCACAGAGGGAACACTATTACCTTGTGGAATCACAGAGGGAACACTATTACCTTGTGGAATCACAGAGGGAACACTATTACCTTGTGGAATCACAGAAGGAACACTATTACCTTGTGGAATCACAGAGGGAACACTATTACCTTGTGGAATCACAGAGGGGACACTGTTACCTTGTGGAATCACAGAGGGAACACTATTACCTTGTGGATTCACAGAGGGGACACTATTACCTTGTGAAATCACGGAGGGGACAGTATTACCTTGTGGAATCACAGAGAAAACACTATTACCTTGTGGAATTGGATTGCCCCCACTGCCGCAGGGCCGAGGGGTACCCGGTACCGGGCCTCTGAGTCTCTGTCCTGGGGGGTTGTCACGGTGGCTAGACCCGGTCCGTGACCCTGCTGTGGGGCGTCCAGTGAAAGGTGGTGGAAATGGTGGTGAGGTAGTGGTGTGGTGCAGGTCGCAGTAAATAACGAGGACACCAGGTTGCAGTCTCTTTACCTCTTTACTGAAGAATTCTGAGTCCTCAATCCGGAATACGGTTAACCAGGCTGCGCAAGTCCGGCCGGTCCAATGACACCTCCAGAGTTCCCTTTGCAGGTGGAAATCTGTGCCTTCCTGCTAGCGCTGTGTGTTGTGGTCCTCCCCTGCTGTGCTTACGGAAAGTCCCCACAACTGTTGTGTCTGTTTCTCGTGTTCCCTCACAACTTGATTAGATGATGTTCTGCTAATCCTCCGTCCCTCCCTGATGTTACGGTTGGGACGCACCCATATGACGGGTAGGCTCGGAGCTCTTCCGGGACCCTAGAGTCGCCCCTCTCCACAGGTTGCCCCCTGTTGTGAATTTGCTTTTTGCTCCCTCTAGTGGTTACTAGTTTTTTGACTCTGGTTTTTCTGTCTTTCCTTTTATCCGCACCTGGGTCGTTAGTTAGGGGTGTTGCTATATAAGCTCCCTGGACCTTCAGTTCAATGCCTGGCAACGTAGTTATCAGAGCTAGTCTGCTGTGCTCTTGTCTACTGATCCTGGTTCCAGTTATATCAGCTAAGTCTGCCTTTTGCTTTTTGCTATTTGTTTTGGTTTTGTATTTTTGTCCAGCTTGTTCCAAATCTATATCCTGACCTTTGCTGGAAGCTCTAGGGGGCTGGTGTTCTCCCCCCGGACCGTTAGACGGTTCGGGGGTTCTTGAATTTCCAGTGTGGATTTTGATAGGGTTTTTGTTGACCATATAAGTTACCTTTCTTTATTCTGCTATCAGTAAGCGGGCCTCTCTGTGCTAAACCTGGTTCATTTCTGTGTTTGTCATTTCCTCTTACCTCACCGTCATTATTTGTGGGGGGCTTCTATCCAGCTTTGGGGTCCCCTTCTCTGGAGGCAAGAAAGGTCTTTGTTTTCCTCTACTAGGGGTAGCTAGATTCTCCGGCTGGCGCGTGTCATCTAGAATCAACGTAGGAATGATCCCCGGCTACTTCTAGTGTTGGCGTTAGGAGTAGATATATGGTCAACCCAGTTACCACTGCCCTATGAGCTGGATTTTTGTATTCTGCAGACTTCCACGTTCCTCTGAGACCCTCGCCATTGGGGTCATAACAGTTTGCCAGGCCAGTATTAAATGTTTAATGCATTGCAGAAGAGGGATTATAAGAAAGAAGATTCTGAGTTTTTTTTTTCTCCTTCCCCTTATCTCAGAGTGGCTATGCTTGCTGCAGACATGAATGTCCAGACCTTGATTACAAGTGTGGACCAGCTGGCTACTCGTGTGCAGGGCATACAAGACTATGTTATCAGAAATCCTAGGTCAGAACCTAAAATACCGATTCCTGAACTGTTTTCCGGAGACAGGTTTAAGTTTAGGAATTTCGTGAATAATTGTAAATTGTTTTTGTCCCTGAGACCCTGTTCATCAGGAGATTCTGCTCAGCAAGTAAAGATTGTTATTTCGTTCTTACGGGGCGACCCTCAGGATTGGGCTTTTTCGCTGGCGCCAGGAGATCCGGCATTGGCTGATCTTGATGCGTTTTTTCTGGCGCTCGGTTTACTTTATGAGGAACCCAATCTTGAGATTCAGGCAGAAAAGGCCTTGCTGTCTATGTCTCAGGGGCAGGACGAGGCTGAAGTGTATTGCCAAAAATTTCGGAAATGGTCCGTGCTGACACATTGGAACGAGTGTGCACTGGCCGCTAATTTTAGAAATGGCCTTTCTGAAGCCATTAAGAATGTTATGGTGGGTTTTCCCATTCCCACAGGTCTGAATGATACTATGGCACTGGCTATTCAAATTGACCGGCGGTTGCGGGAGCGAAAAACCGCAAATTCCCTCATGGTGTTGTCTGAACAGACACCTGATTTAATGCAATGTGATAGAATCCTGACTAGAAATGAGCGGAAAATTCATAGACGCCGGAATGGCTTGTGCTACTACTGTGGTGATTCTACACATGTTATCTCAGCATGCTCTAAACGTATAGCTAAGGTTGTTAGTCCTGTCACCGTTGGTAATTTGCAACCTAAATTTATTCTGTCTGTAACTTTGATTTGCTCACTGTCATCTTATCCTGTCATGGCGTTTGTAGATTCAGGTGCTGCCCTGAGTCTCATGGATCTCTCATTTGCTAAGCGCTGTGGATTTACTCTTGAACCATTAGAAAATCCTATTCCTCTTAGGGGTATTGATGCTACACCATTGGCAGCAAATAAACCGCAGTATTGGACTCAGGTTACCATGTGCATGACTCCTGAACACCGCGAGGTGATACGTTTCCTGGTTTTACATAAAATGCATGATTTGGTCGTTTTAGGGCTGCCATGGTTACAGACCCATAATCCAGTCCTGGACTGGAAGGCTATGTCAGTCTCAAGTTGGGGCTGTCGTGGTATTCATGAGGATTCCCTGCCTGTGTCTATTGCTTCTTCTACGCCTTCGGAAGTTCCGGAGTATTTGTCTGATTATCAGGATGTCTTCAGTGAGTCTGAGTCCAGTGCACTGCCTCCTCATAGGGACTGTGACTGTGCTATAGATTTGATCCCAGGCAGTAAATTTCCTAAGGGAAGACTGTTTAATCTGTCGGTACCTGAACATACCGCTATGCGTTCATATATCAAGGAGTCTCTGGAAAAAGGACATATTCGTCCGTCTTCTTCCCCTCTTGGTGCGGGATTCTTTTTTGTGGCAAAAAAGGACGGATCTTTGAGACCTTGTATTGATTATCGGCTTTTAAATAAGATCACTGTCAAATTTCAGTATCCTTTACCGCTGTTGTCTGACTTGTTTGCCCGGATTAAGGGTGCCAAGTGGTTCACCAAGATAGACCTTCGTGGTGCGTACAACCTTGTGCGCATTAAGCAAGGTGATGAATGGAAAACCGCATTCAATACGCCCGAAGGTCATTTTGAGTACTTGGTGATGCCTTTTGGGCTCTCCAATGCGCCTTCAGTTTTTCAGTCCTTTATGCATGACATTTTCCGGAAGTATCTGGATAAATTTTTGATTGTTTATCTGGATGATATTTTGGTTTTTTCTGATAATTGGGATTCGCATGTGGAGCAGGTCAGGTTGGTCTTTAAAATTTTGCGTGAAAATTCTTTGTTTGTCAAGGGATCAAAGTGTCTCTTTGGTGTACAGAAGGTTCCCTTTTTGGGGTTCATTTTTTCCCCTTCTGCTGTGGAGATGGACCCAGTCAAGGTCCGAGCTATTCTTGATTGGACTCAGCCCTCGTCAGTTAAGAGTCTTCAGAAGTTCTTGGGCTTCGCTAACTTCTACCGTCGTTTTATCGCTAATTTTTCTAGCATTGTGAAACCTTTGACGGATATGACCAAGAAGGGCTCCGATGTAGCTAACTGGGCTCCTGCTGCCGTGGAGGCTTTCCAGGAGTTGAAACGCCGGTTTACTTCGGCGCCTGTTTTGTGCCAGCCTGACGTCTCACTTCCCTTTCAGGTTGAGGTGGATGCTTCGGAGATTGGGGCAGGGGCCGTTTTGTCGCAGAGAGGCCCTGGTTGCTCTGTTATGAAACCTTGTGCCTTTTTCTCTAGGAAGTTTTCGCCTGCCGAGCGAAATTATGATGTGGGCAATCGGGAGTTGTTGGCCATGAAATGGGCATTTGAGGAGTGGCGTCATTGGCTCGAGGGTGCTAAGCATCGTGTGGTGGTCTTGACTGATCACAAGAATCTGATGTATCTCGAGTCTGCTAAACGCCTTAATCCGAGACAGGCCCGCTGGTCATTGTTTTTCTCCCGCTTTGATTTTGTTGTCTCGTATTTACCAGGTTCAAAGAATGTGAAGGCCGATGCTCTTTCTAGGAGCTTTGTGCCTGATGCTCCTGGAGTCGCTGATCCTGTTGGTATTCTTAAAGATGGAGTTATCTTGTCAGCTATTTCTCCGGATCTGCGACGTGTGTTGCAGAGATTTCAGGCTGATAGGCCTGAGTCTTGTCCACCTGACAGACTGTTTGTTCCGGATAAGTGGACCAGCAGAGTCATTTCCGAGGTTCATTCCTCGGTGTTGGCAGGTCACCCGGGAATTTTTGGCACCAGAGATCTGGTGGCCAGGTCCTTTTGGTGGCCTTCCTTGTCAAGAGATGTGCGGTCATTTGTGCAGTCCTGTGGGACTTGTGCTCGAGCTAAGCCTTGCTGTTCTCGTGCCAGCGGTTTGCTCTTGCCCTTGCCTGTCCCGAAGAGACCTTGGACACATATCTCCATGGATTTCATTTCTGATCTTCCGCTATCTCAGGGCATGTCCGTTATCTGGGTGATATGTGATCGCTTCTCCAAGATGGTCCATTTGGTTCCTTTGCCTAAGCTGCCTTCCTCTTCCGATCTGGTTCCTGTGTTTTTCCAGAACGTGGTTCGTTTGCACGGCATCCCTGAGAATATTGTGTCAGACAGAGGATCCCAGTTCGTTTCCAGGTTCTGGCGATCCTTTTGTAGTAGGATGGGCATTGATTTGTCGTTTTCGTCTGCTTTCCATCCTCAGACTAATGGACAGACGGAGCGAACCAATCAGACTTTGGAAGCTTATTTGAGGTGTTTTGTCTCTGCTGATCAGGACGATTGGGTGACATTCTTGCCGTTGGCTGAGTTTGCCCTTAATAATCGGGCTAGTTCCGCCACCTTGGTTTCGCCTTTTTTCTGCAACTCTGGTTTCCATCCTCGCTTTTCTTCGGGTCATGTGGAGCCTTCTGACTGTCCTGGGGTGGATTCTGTGGTGGATAGGTTGCAGCAGATCTGGAATCATGTGGTGGACAACTTGAAGTTGTCACAGGAGAAGGCTCAGCGCTTTGCCAACCGCCGCCGCGGTGTGGGTCCCCGACTACGCGTTGGGGATTTGGTGTGGCTTTCTTCCCGCTTTGTTCCTATGAAGGTCTCCTCTCCCAAATTTAAACCTCGTTTTATTGGGCCTTACAAGATATTGGAAATCCATAATCCTGTATCTTTTCGTCTGGATCTTCCTGTGTCGTTTGCTATTCACAATGTATTTCATAGGTCCTTGTTGCGGCGGTACATTGTGCCTGTAGTTCCTTCTGCTGATCCTCCTGCTCCGGTGTTGGTTGAGGGCGAGTTGGAGTACGTGGTGGAGAAGATCTTGGATTCTCGCCTCTCCAGGCGGAGGCTTCAGTACCTGGTCAAGTGGAAGGGCTATGGTCAGGAGGATAATTCCTGGGTGGTCGCCTCTGATGTTCATGCGGCCGATTTAGTTCGTGCCTTTCATGCCGCTCATCCTGATCGCCCTGGTGGTCGTGGTGAGGGTTCGGTGACCCCTCACTAAGGGGGGGGTACTGTTGTGAATTTGCTTTTTGCTCCCTCTAGTGGTTACTAGTTTTTTGACTCTGGTTTTTCTGTCTTTCCTTTTATCCGCACCTGGGTCGTTAGTTAGGGGTGTTGCTATATAAGCTCCCTGGACCTTCAGTTCAATGCCTGGCAACGTAGTTATCAGAGCTAGTCTGCTGTGCTCTTGTCTACTGATCCTGGTTCCAGTTATATCAGCTAAGTCTGCCTTTTGCTTTTTGCTATTTGTTTTGGTTTTGTATTTTTGTCCAGCTTGTTCCAAATCTATATCCTGACCTTTGCTGGAAGCTCTAGGGGGCTGGTGTTCTCCCCCCGGACCGTTAGACGGTTCGGGGGTTCTTGAATTTCCAGTGTGGATTTTGATAGGGTTTTTGTTGACCATATAAGTTACCTTTCTTTATTCTGCTATCAGTAAGCGGGCCTCTCTGTGCTAAACCTGGTTCATTTCTGTGTTTGTCATTTCCTCTTACCTCACCGTCATTATTTGTGGGGGGCTTCTATCCAGCTTTGGGGTCCCCTTCTCTGGAGGCAAGAAAGGTCTTTGTTTTCCTCTACTAGGGGTAGCTAGATTCTCCGGCTGGCGCGTGTCATCTAGAATCAACGTAGGAATGATCCCCGGCTACTTCTAGTGTTGGCGTTAGGAGTAGATATATGGTCAACCCAGTTACCACTGCCCTATGAGCTGGATTTTTGTATTCTGCAGACTTCCACGTTCCTCTGAGACCCTCGCCATTGGGGTCATAACAGCCCCCTATGTCTTCTTAGGTGATTTTGGGTGAGACAGCCCGCCTGTGACTGACTGTCTTTCCGTTGGTTTGAAGTATTGCCTGAAGCTAGATATATATAAATACTTCCTCGGCGTTCCGGCCGCCGGTTGTGCGCCTCAGTAGGATGTTGCCTCGATCTTACAGCACGACTCCTACTGGTATTCTCCTTCTTGCTTTGATCTCGTTTCTCACTCAGCACAATAAATCTCGCTTCTTATCCTTTCTTAGGGCACCGCCGCGATACTGTGCAGGCACAGTCCCATTACGTTCTTTCTGGTTGCCAGGCCTCTGTCAGGATCCCACCCCTGACAGGGACCCTACCGAATCTTCCCCTACAACACCCTCTGCCACAAGGTGTTGCCTGGTTCCAACCCAGTCAGCTTTCTCTACTAACTTCCTGCCTGACCCCCAGTTTTACCAGTATGTGAGGAGTGGCCTAGTGAATAGTACCCTTAGCTCCCCCTGGAGGCCCGACTGTGAAATGTATTGGTGTATGTGATACCTGGTCGGATGAACTCCTTCAGTGCCATCAGACGTAACATCACTCCCCTTAGCGGCAGAGCGACATTACTGCAAAGACCAGGACTCTGGGGCGCTGCACTCCCCCCCGGTTAAATCCAGTACTCCTGGACTGGGAAGAAAAACAACAATACATGTCAGCAAAAAGACATACAATTTTTGTGAGTGCAATAATAAGTAAACTTTAACAGAGCTTCCCTTTATGGGAGGTGAGGACACTTGAACGTTACAAACATGGTTAAATACTTTGAATAACTTAGTATAAATAACCTTTCTCACCCAACCGGGTATTCTACTTAGTGCAAAATGTTGAACAATAATTTAACATTGCCTTTAAGGACGTACACTCTGCATCCACTAAAGACCTTCTTATAATCACATTATGAGGCAATTAACTTCATTCTCCTTCTTTACGTCTGCAGGACCGCCTGTCCTAACTGCTGCAGACCTACTGCCTCTCCTTTCTTTTACAGGACCGCCCCTTTCCGCCCGGGCCTACTGTCCTTCCACAACTATACACAGTATAGATCATATCATTTTTCCTTCGGTTTAAGATCACTGAGCCATCTCTGTATGGCTCCTGGGAGGACTCACTAACTAACCCCGTACGTGTTTTAGCAGCAAAGGAAGGAAAACAGTTAACTGAACTATTTACATTACCGGGGTATCGAGGTTTATCCCTCCAAGTCTGGGGGTGGCTTCTGTGAGTACCGCCCACCACCGGCTACCACATAGAGTGCATCCGCACCTTTAATGGGGGTCTGTGTACTCACGGTTCTCCTCGGGGTGATGGTCCGCAGGCATTTGGCACACAAGGAGATTGGAGCAATGATCACCGGTCCCGGGGAATCATAGGAAGGTGGCGCAGCCATTTCTGGCTTGTACTTGCGCACATGCAAAGCATACCACCCTTTTTCTCCCCAGTGGCGGGTGTACCGAACGCGGTCCCCCGGGTAAAGATCCCGGCCTGGGTGTCCCTCAATGAGGTGTGCCTCCACATCCCGCCGGTTTACGAATACCTCCAAGGCGAGACCGGGCTCTTTGATGAAGCCCCAACCTCCCTGCATCCGGAAGGTGCTAATGACTCCATATCGCTGTGGGCCCCAGTCCTCCTCAGGCGCCCGCCTAACCTGGATGTTGGCCTGGAGGTCCTTCTCCCGCGCGGCCCGTCGGCGGAGTTCTTTCTTACGAGCCCACTCTTCCTCTTGTTGGCGTAGTTGCTGGCGGTATTCCCGTTGATGGATAATCTCGATGCTCTCCCCCTCGGGCTGGGCCTCTCCAGGGAACCCGATCAAGTTGGTGGTAGCCCGGGTCCACTTAAAGGTCATCCACTCACCCTGGAGGCTCACGGGCTGTGCGGTGGGCTGTAAGGGGACATCAGCGGTCTTTAGCATCTCCCACGGCTGCTCGCATTCAAGGCGGCTACACACCCGTCCGGGAGGTCTGGGTGGAGGGGAGTTTATGTCCACAAGCAGGGGCTCTTCAGCCGCCTGGGCCGGATTAATAGCACCATCAGTCTCTGCGATATCCCCGGCGTCAGCCTTCTTCTCCTCAGCTTGCGGTGCCAGCGACTGGGGGTGGCACAGCTCTTCACTGGTAGCGGCTTTGCGCCGGCACAGACTCCGAAGCTGACGGCAGAGCTCCTCCACTTCCGCCCCAAGAATTTCCCGGTCCTCGCAGCCTGGTGAAAGTTTGCTCAGCTCCCATTGGCTGGGGCTGGTGCTGGTGCGGGCCTTCTCCCCCTCTTCTGGGCGACCTTCGCTCGTCATCTTGCTAATCTGGCTCTGCCCCACGTCGTCCAGGGCTTCCGGCCTTCCCTAATCCGGAGGGCGGTTCTTCTTCCCGCCGCCGTCCCAGACTAGGAGGCGGACCTCCCTTGTTGAAGGGCATATCTCCTGAACATAGTAGTACTTGTGGGGGGCTGGCTCAATTTTCGCGCCATTCTTCCAAGCTACTCGCACGACGACACGCCCCACTCTTCCGGCATGCCACATGGTGCCGCAATGGTGGCAGTTTTGGCGGGCAGTGGCAATACACAGTCTTTGCAATAAAGCACAGTCCAAGCACAGTAAATCACAGTTCCAAGGCACACATGACCTGATTCTTCAGGCTTAAGTAGATCCTGTTCGTGATGCCAAGTTGGAGCGCCCCCACTGCCGCAGGACCGAGGGGTACCCGGTACCGGGCCTCTGAGTCTCTGTCCTGGGGGGTTGTCACGGTGGCTAGACCCGGTCCGTGACCCTGCTGTGGGGCGTCCAGTGAAAGGTGGTGGAAATGGTGGTGAGGTAGTGGTGCGGTGCAGGTCGCAGTAAATAACGAGGACACCAGGTTGCAGTCTCTTTACCTCTTTAATGAAGAATTCTGAGTCCTCAATCCGGAATACGGTTAACCAGGCTGCGCAAGTCCGGCCGGTCCGATGACACCTCCAGAGTTCCCTTTGCAGGTGGAAATCTGTGCCTTCCTGCTAGCGCTGTGTGTTGTGGTCCTCCCCTGCTGTGCTTACGGAAAGTCCCCACAACTGTTGTGTCTGTTTCTCGTGTTCCCTCACAACTTGATTAGATGATGTTCTGCTAATCCTCCGTCCCTCCCTGATGTTACGGTTGGGACGCACCCGTATGACGGGTAGGCTCGGAGCTCTTCCGGGACCCTAGAGTCGCCCCTCTCCACAGGTTGCCCCCTATGTCTTCTTAGGTGATTTTGGGTGAGACAGCCCGCCTGTGACTGACTGTCCTGCCGTTGGTTTGAAGTATTGCCTGAAGCTAGATATATAAATACTTCCTCGGCGTTCCGGCCGCCGGTTGTGCGCCTCAGTAGGATGTTGCCTCGATCTTACAGCACGACTCCTACTGGTATTCTCCTTCTTGCTTTGATCTCGTTTCTCACTCAGCACAATAAATCTCGCTTCTTATCCTTTCTTAGGGCACCGCCGCGATACTGTGCAGGCACGGTCCCGTTACGTTCTTTCTGGTTGCCAGGCCTCTGTCAGGATCCCACCTTTGACAGGGACCCTACCGAATCTTCCCCTACAACACCCTCTGCCACAAGGTGTTGCCTGGTTCCAACCCAGTCAGCTTTCTCTACTAACTTCCTGCCTGACCCCCAGTTTTACCAGTATGTGAGGAGTGGCCTAGTGAATAGTACCCTTAGCTCCCCCTGGAGGCCCGACTGTGAAATGTATTGGTGTATGTGATAGCTGGTCAGATGAACTCCTTCAGTGCCATCAGACGTAACATCACTCCCCTTAGCGGCAGAGCGACATTACTGCAACGACCAGGACTCTGGGGCGCTGCAGAATCACAGAGGGAACACTATTACCTTGTGGAATCACAGAGGGAACACTATTACTTTGTGGAATCAAAGAGGGAACACTATTACCTTGTTGAATCACAGAAGGGACACTATTACCTTGTGGAATCACAGAAGGAACACTATTACCTTGTGGAATCAGAGAGGGGACACTATTACCTTGAGGAATCACAGGGGAACACTATTACCTTGTAGAATCACAGAGGGAACACTATTACCTTGTGGAATCACAGAGGGGACAATGTTACCTTGTGGAATCACAGAGGGAACACTATTACCTTGTGGAATTACAGAGGGAACACTATTACCTTTTGGAATCACAGAGGGGACACTATTACCTTGTGGAATCACAGAGGGGACACTATTACCTTGTGGAATCACAGAGGGAACACTATTACCTTGTGGAATCACAGAGGGAACACTATTACCTTGTGGAATCACAGAGGGGACACTTACCTTGTGGAATCACAGAGGGCACACTGTTACCTTGTGGAATCACAGAGGGAACACTATTACCTTGTGGAATCACAGCGGGGACACTATTACCTTGTGGAATTACAGAGGGAACACTATTACCTTGTGGAATCACAGAGGGAACACTATTATCTTGTGGAATCACAGCGGGGACACTATTACCTTTTGGAATCACAGAAGGGACACTGTTACCTTGTGGAATCACAGATGGAACACTATTACCTTGTGGAATCACAGTGGGGACACTATTACCTTGTGGAATTACAGAGGGAACACTATTACCTTGTGGAATCACAGAGGGGACACTTACCTTGTGGAATCACAGAGGGGACACTGTTACCTTGTGGAATCACAGAGGGAACACTATTACCTTGTGGAATCACAGTGGGGACACTATTACCTTGTGGAATTACAGAGGGAACACTATTACCTTTTGGAATCACAGAGGGGACACTATTACCTTGTGGAATCACAGAGGGGACACTATTACCTTTTGGAATCACAGAGGGAACACTATTACCTTGTGGAATCACAGAGGGGACACTGTTACCTTGTGGAATCACAGAGGGGACACTATTACCTTGTGAAATTGAGTCGCCCGCCAGGGCCGTGGGGTACTCGGTACCGGGTCCGGTGTTAACAGGGGGATGTCATGGTGGCTGCGACCTGGTCCGTGTCCCTGGGTGCCCATGTAAAAGGGAAGTCTTTAAAGGGAATAAAGTTTATGTTCGTGGTGGAGGTCCTTACAACCTCGGTGGTCCGGCTACCGAATTTCTGCACCTCAGAAGGAGGCAGCCTGCTCGGGGCTGGTCCCCTTCTGGTATACTCTCCTGTGCTTCCTCTCCTGCATGCTCACTGCAATCAATTCTGCCTTCTAAATGTCTCTTTCCGGGAGCTGCAGCTCTGTGACATGCACAGCTCTGTAAACCCTCTGTCCTCCTCAGACTACTGTCTGGAACTCACTAACTTTCCCTACAGACTACCAGTTATATATACTGTATATATGGGGAGTCACCTAGTAAATAGGATCAAAAGCTCCCCCTGGTGGCCTGGAGTGTTAATGTGTTGCATGTTTGTGGCACCTGGTTACAGTTATCCTTTCTTGCCTCCAAACGTAGCATCACTCTCCCCGTGAGGAAAGCGACATTACTGTGATGACCAGGATCCTGGGGCGCCACAGAATCACAGAGGGAACTATTACCTTGGGGAATCACAGAGGGGACACTATTACCTTGTGGAAGTGTGATGCCCCAGGGTCCTGGTTGTCACAGTGACATTGCTTTCCTCACGGGGAGAGTGATGTTATGTTTGGAAGCAATGAAGGAAGATCTTTTATCAGGTAACCACAATGCATACAACATGTTCACACTCCAGACCAGAAGGGGGAGCTCTAAACCTGTTTAAGGTGAACTCCCCTATAAATACATCCTGATCTGGAGGGAAAGAGTTCAGTTTCAGTTTCAATTCAGAGAGTGAGAGACACAGAAGAGAGCAGACCGACATAGAGTGTCAGAAGGTCTGAAGGGGCCTGTAGCCTGAAGTACTGCAGCTCCTAAAAGGAAGAGACATACAGAAAGCCGAACACTGTTCAGTGAGTGTGCAGGAGAGTGAAGCACAGGAGAGTAACATCAGGGGAGACCAGCTAAGATCGGGCTGCCTCCCTCTGAAGTGCAGATAACTGGTAACCGGACCACTGAGGTTGTAATGACTCTTCAACTTACAGCAGAGACCGGCAGGACCGCTGAATTGCAAGTTATCTGTCCCCACATACATCTGAAGGCACGGTGACATTAGTCTCTATAAACCGCCTCAAGTCATCAGTCATATGGGTCGTGTCCAATCCTATACGGGGACAGAGAGAGAACATCTATGAGGAACTTATCTGAAGCCACAGGCAGTAAGGAACTACAGCACCACTGCGCTAGAGGAAGGCTTTTAACTCCACTTGGTAAAGGGGACTCAGGATTTGTTTCCAAGCCGGCTGGATCCTGCCTGCCCTGTGATCTGGTGCCCTGGACTGTGGCTGCCAAAGTCTTCAGTAAATAAGGTAAAGAGACTGCAAACCTGCATCCTCGTTCTTTACTGCGCCATTCACCATCTTCCATCTACACACCGGGAGCCCTGGGGATATACTTCACCTGTGGGAAGTTATACCATCTGCCATAACATCACCCCAGAGGACAGCTTAAAGCAGCGTTGGTCGCCACTGACCGAACACCACAGGTGGCGTCGCGAACATAAGCTTTATTCCCTTTAAAGACCTTTCCCTTTTACATGGGCGCCGAGTACCCCACGGCCCTGGCAGGCGACTCATTTTGGCGTCACGAACAGGATGGACTGATCCAGCAAATTGGATCATGTGCGCCTAAAAAACTGTGCCAGAACCGTGCTTTATTGAGAGACTGTGCATTGGGAATTGCCGCCAAAACTGCCGCCATTGCCGTGCCACGTGGAGCGTGAGGAGGGGAAGCCATACCTTCGTGGGCAGAGCTAGCCAGAAAGGGAGCGAAGAAGGGAACTGGTGCTGCGCTGCCTGGAACCCCGGAAGTGAAGACGCCGTACAGTGGAGCCAGAAGTGAGGATGCTGCAGTGCCAAGCAACACATCGGAGGGACCCCTGCAGATTCCGAAAGAAGAGATTCGACTTCCACCAGGTTAGTGAGGGGAAAGAGCCATGTCTAGTTCGGGGGGAGAGTTGGCGGCGGTCCCAGCCGCAAACCTCATAGCGCCCCCAGGCCCAGCAGCGGATGCACCTGCAGTCTTAGTGATGCCCCCAGGCCCCACGGAAAATGCTGCCAAAGTCCCCGTACCGCTAGCTGAGCCCGCAGCTCCCATAAGCTGGTTGGACCCCGCTGCAGCTACAGCACCCTTCATGCCGCTGTCCATGCCCTATATTCCTGGAGCGGCCTGGCTCCCACAATATTCTAGGGAGTCCCATACATTAAGTGACTTTATGGAAAGACTCTGCAGCCTATTTGAAGTATATCCCCTGACCGAGCATCAAAAGGTCAGCATCTTAATTGAGCAATTGATAGGTGCAGCCCTAAGAGAAGTGAAATCCTGGCCAAATGCGGACAAACGGACTGTATGGCAGATATCTGCTAAACTTAAAACCACCTTTGACAACCGCACCAACAGAAATCAAATTGACGTTTTATGGGTGCTAGCAGAGGGCGCAGGATAGCATACAGGACTATGCCCTTATTCTTCAGGAGGCACTGCAGGCTGTCAGGCAGGTTGACCCTAACAGCGTGCAGGATGGAGACAAACTCTTAACAGAGCGGTTCATTGAAGGACTCCTGTGCAACAACCACAGAACCCATCTGCGCCTCCTGGCCATGCAAAACCTTGACCTGGACTTTGCACAATTTAAAGACAAGGCCACCTGGGTGCTACATGAACCACAGCCCAGCCGCACAATGCCCCCTAGGCGTCCAGCCCTCACGTACCACCAACAGTTGGTGCTAGATCCTCAGGTCCCTGCTGAGGCCGATGCCCAGTTCCTCGATGATGATTCCCCCACGGGACTACGTCTCCAGCTGCAGGAGCTGACCAAGAGCTTTGCCGCATTAGCCCGGACCGTGCAATCCCTACAGGAGGCCCCCAAGGAGAATATCAAGCTGACTTCCAGACCGGCGGATGTTCCTTGGCAATGACAGAAGAGGACCCTGCCGACCAGAGGAAGGGATGATGATCGCTATCACCAGGATGGATGACCCATCTGCCTCCGCTGCGACCAGACAGGTCACATCGCAAGGTACTGTCATTTAAACAAGTGAACCCTGGGGCAGAGGGCCAACCCCCAGGAGTAGGATGAACAGGCCCACAGAACTGGTGAGCCAAGTACGTTGGAGGACGAACAGTCATCCCTATTGTGATCGACGGCATCCTGACAAACGCTCTACTGGACACCGGTTCTCAGGTGACAACTATGCCTTACATCCTTTATAAACATTATTGGGCTGACACAGACATTACTCGTGGCCCCGATGATGATTTCACCATGGTAGCCAGTAACGGTCAGCCATTGCCACAAGTGGGGTACAAAGAGGTCACCATTAGGGTGGGGTGGGTAGAATTGAAGGCCCAAGGAATGGTGATTGTTGATATTGACCAACGTGAACGTAACCCCATGATGTCCATTGGTACTAATGTCATAGAAAATTGTCTTGCAGAGGTTATTGTCTTATTGCAACAGGTGGCCGAAACTGCTGGTTCCAGTGAACATGTACTGCAGAAAGAAATCAGAGCTCTGGTGCAGAGACAGCAGGTAGAACAATCTGGTGGAGAAATTGGCCGTGCCACAGTGAGTGATTCAATCCCCATTGCAATACCCCCCAGTAGTGAAATGTTAATATGGTGTCGACATATAGCAGCGGATATCAATTAGCTAATAAAACATAACTTTTATTAAATATTTAAAAACAATTACCTAAAGGTGAACGTGACTGTGAAAAAATAGTGTATAGTGCAGACAAAAAAAAACACAGTAAAAAGAGGCAGTATAGGTGACCATACCACTTATAAATTGCTAGAAAAAATCACCTTATCAACCTTGTCACCAGGGTGCTCTGTTATATAGTACACTCTGGTTAGAATGCTCTTCAAAGGTATCACGTAGAGTACTCTATTAGGTGTAGAGGTATACAAATATAGCTACCCATTTGTGGTCATGGTATCTGGCACATTGTTGTTTTTCCAATCATTCTGCGTATTGCTAGTAGGAATACACTTCTTTACCTTTCCAACAACCATATCAGGGATCATTCACCATTATTGATCCCACATGGTACTCATAATGTCTAGCATCTAGTGGCATAGATCAGCTTGCTCATATATTTCTTTGAGATGTACCATCCGTCACATCTCAGACACGCATATTTACTCCTACTGTATAATTGTGAATACATCAATGCCAACGTGTGCAGCCAGGGTTCTAACAGTGGAGAAACCTGGTTATGCGCAAATCATATACTCATCTGGGTATCTCCGGCAGTGTCCATATAGCATTACTGCGCGGGTCCTATACTCTCCCAATGTCTCCCGACGTGTTTCCTATCCATGATTCATCAGGGGATCATGACATTACCAAAAATGAGCGGAGCTGCAGAGCTCTCCTAGTTACCTGTCTTATATAGATATTCAACTCTATTGCCGCCATGATGTGAACGCCAAAGATCGGCATTTCCGGGATACAGTGCGCATGTCACAGCGTGGACACGTCGCACTCGGTCACTGAGACGCAGGCGGTATTCACCCTGAACCGCAAGCGTCACTTCCGGAAAACAGTGCGCAAGCTCTATTACGGCTACACCGCACTTAGATGCTGGAACGCAAGCGGCTCATATGGGCCACCCGCGTCACTTCCTGTCCGCGAACATCTCTGTTTACTGCAGACCGCCTGTTGTATATCGCATTATATTTAGCTCTACCTACTCAGAAGGTGCTCCGATGTAACAGGCAATTATACCGAACTATGGATAGAATATATCCCATCTCATAAGTGCCTTTTGCGGGCATGTGCAGGTTTTTAATATAGTTTTTACATCCATCACATTCCAACCCTATATCATGGATAGAATACAAGTGTAAATTACAATTTTTGTAATACATATACTGATGTCTGATAGGTATAGCAGCTATAGAGAGAGACCTCCATTACATAAAAATCATTATTATTATTCCAAAGAAAAAGTTTATTATTTCTGACACAAAGGACCTCTCCAAGTTATATGGGAAGTGATAGAAAAGGGTGACCCTACATATCTTAATTTCTAGAAACCCTCCTCTATCCTGTGCCCTGCCTAACGCGGAGGTTGGCACCCTAGACCTACGCAGTGGCGCCCCCACTCGTCGACGGCTGACCCTGCTATCGGTCCCTGTTATTAACTACACTTATAAGAAGGAAGAAAAGGTAAGTTGTTCATTTAATCCTTTCGGACTAAGAGTTTGTAGGCGGAAAATCCATTTTGTTTCTCGTTGTAGGATACTTCTATCCCAGTTTCCCCCTTTTTGTGCTCTGGGCACCTTATCAATCCCCATAAAACTGATCATCTTCAAATCCCCATTATGCATATTGTTGATATGGGTAGCCACAGGAGTGTCCCTATGATTGATGGTGTCTCTGTGATGTTCGCCTACTCTTCTTCTCAATTCTCTGGTGGTCTTCCATAAAAACTCCATGCCGCATTTACATGTCATCTTATATATCACTCCTTTAGATTTACGGTTGATGAAGTGATATATTTCAAAGGTTCTCCCCGTTACATTGCTGACAAAATTTTTCCCTTGGCTATTTGCATTGCAGTATTTACAGCTGCCACATCTGTAGCATTCTTTGATTTTTGTATCTAGCCAGGTACGGTTAGTGGGACTGGGGGGGACGAAATGGCTGTGGACTATCCTGTCTTTAATAGATCTACCCCTCCTAAATGTAATTTGGGGGGAGGGGGTGATCACGTTTTTTAGATCATCGTCCATCTGCAGAATGGACCAATGGCGCTGTATGATCTCTCTCAGGTTATTCGCATTCGTTAGTATATTTAGTGATAAACCTGATGGTCCCATCATTTTTATCATTCTTTTGTGCAGACGGATTGAGAAGGTCCCTTCTGTTTCTCTGTGACGCGAATTTGTAGGCCTCTCCGAGAACCTGATCAGGATAACCCCGATCGACAAACCGTTTCCTCAAATCTTTCGCTTGCTCTTCGTATCCCCTCTGGTCAGAGCAATTTCTTCTTATCCGAAGATATTGTCCTTTTGGGATACCCCTCCTGAGTGGGGCCGGATGGTTTGACTCCCATCTCAGGAGGGAATTGGATGCCGTGGGTTTTCTGTATGTATTAGTTATCAACTCTCCTTCCCTACCTCTTTTAATTAGGACATCTAGGAAAGGGATACTAGAGGTACTTGTCTCATAGGTGAAATGTAGGCCAAGATCATTAGTATTCAGGTCTGTAACAAAAGTACCAAAACCCGCCTCATTACCTCTCCATATTACAAATATGTCGTCTATGTATCTTAGCCACAGGACAATATTGTCCTCGATCATAGACGTGGCTTCACTAAAGACGACATTTTCCTCCCACCAGCCCAGGAGCAGGTTCGCATACGAAGGAGCACATGCGCTCCCCATAGCCGTGCCCCTGAGCTGGCGGAAGTACTCATTGTCAAACATAAAATAATTCCTTGTGAGACAGAATTCCAGTGCTTGCAAAACGAACTTATTGTGATTGGTGTATTGTCGGCCCCGGGTCCTAAGGTAATAGTCCACAGCCATGATGCCTTTGTTGTGAGGGATAGAAGAATATAGGGCTTCCACATCAATGGAGCACAAGATCATGTCATCATCCAGCTCGATGCTTTCTAACTTTAGGAGAAGGTCCGTTGTGTCCCTTAAATATGAACTGAGAGAGATAACAAAATGTCTTAAGATCTTGTCCACATATCGACCCAGGTTTTGGGTAAGACTCCCAATCCCTGAGACGATGGGCCGGCCTTTTAGGGGGTTAATATCCTTGTGGACTTTTGGTAAAATATAAAAGGTGGCCACCACCGGATGTGTGGGCAGGAGGTACTCTCTCTCATTGCTGTTAATTACCTTTTGTTTATGCGCTTCCGCTACTAGATCCCTCAGTTCTTTTTGATATATACTGTAGTGGTTGGATCTTTCTTGAGTATCTCGTACCCCATATCAGTTTGTAAAAGGGAGCAACAAAGGGTCCTGTACTGAGATACATCCATTACCACTATGTTGCCCCCTTTGTCCGATGGTTTTACCACTCTATTGCTATAATTTTCTAGCTCACGTAAACCTTCCATCTCATTCTTGGACAGATTATGATAACCTTTTTTTTGTTTTTCTAGTTCAACTATGTCTCTCGATACTAAGTTCAGAAAAACATCTATTGTACCTACGTCTCCTGTAATTGGCGGCATACATACACTTTTGTTTTTTAGGTCAGTAAAGGGTCCTGCTCCCATTTCATTGGGGTCAAGATCCTCTAGATGGAAGAGCAGTCTCACATCACTGAGGAGATCCTCGTCTATTCCTAAATCTGTGCATTGTTTTTGTCTTCTTTTACAAAATGTTTTTTCCATTTTAAATGTCGGGCAAACAGGTTTAAATCTTTTATTGCCTCAAAACTTTCAAAGTCGGAGGTTGGTACGAAAGACAGCCCTTTACTAAGGACCGCCATTTGTATGTTCGAGAGGGGTTTTGAGGACAAGTTGATTTGGTTGTTTACGTGGGGTTCCGAAAATTGTATCTGTTTCTGAGTGGGTAGCCTTGATCTAAAAAATGATCCTCATGTAAGGAACCTCTGCTTACCCCTCTACCCCCACGTGTACCTCCCCTTCCTCTTGACTAGTGTTGAGCGATACCTTCCGATATGCAAAGGTATCGGATTGGATCGGCCGATACCCAAAAAGTATCGGATATCGCCGATACTGATACCCGATACAAATGCATATCAATGGGACACAAAATATCGGAATGGTTCCCAGGGTCTGAAGGAGAAAAAACTCTCCTTCAGGCCCTGGGATCCATATTCATGTATAAAATAAAGAATAAAAATAAAAAATATTGATATACTCACCCCTCGGACGGCCCCTGGCTCTCACCGGTCCAAGCGTCTGCCTCCGTTCCTAAGAATGCTGAGTAAAGGACCTTCGATGACGTCGCGGCTTGTGATTGGTCGCGTGACCGCTCATGTGACCGCTCACGCGACCAATCACAAGCCGCGACGTCATCGCAGGTCCTAAACTCACTGCATTCTTAGGAACGGAGGCTGCCGGTTACACCGCTAAGGTCCAGGCTCCGCCGGAGGGGTGAGTATATCCATATTTTTTATTTTTATTCTTTATTTTTTACATGAATATGGATCCCAGGGCCTGAAGGAGAGTCTCCTCTCCTCCAGACCCTGGGAACCATACACTGGGAACTTCCGATTCCGATTTCCGATATCACAAAAATATCGGAACTCGGTATCGGAATTCCGATACCGCAAATATCGGCTGATACCCGATACTTGCGGTATCGGAATGCTCAACATTACTCTTGACTTCCCCTTAGCACCTCTAAATCTGGTTTCTGAATCAGAAAACTCAGCCTCCGATGAGGATAGATCAGTGTCCTGTGATCTTGGTGGTTTTGGGTTTTGTACTGGATAGGCCTTGTTGTCCCGGAATTCTTGTAGGTCCCTGATAAATAGTCTATGCTTCCTTTCTTTAAGGTGGTATTGATATTTTTCAATAGTGTTTTGTAGTGTTTTTTTTTTTACTACAAAATCTGCCTCATCTGAAATTTTTTTAGTTACCTCAATCTGTTCTTTTAAATTAACACTGAGACTATTGAGCATCACCCTTTCTTCTTCCAGTAGTAATTTCATAAGTCTCAGTGAACTTTCTGTGGCTTCTTTTTCCCACTTGCTTATGAGATTGGTGCTTTTATACCTATACCCTGGGGACATAGGGATTCTAAGGTGCCTTGGTACAATGCCCGCCCTTATATAGCTGTCCAAGCTCTGGACCTCCCACCAAGATGTGATCTGTTCCTTATAAGTTTTAGTCAGTTCTTTGAAAGCTGCGTTGTATGATGGTGTGTACTTTTTTTGCGTAAATACACCATCGGAAAATACACTTTTAGCTTCATTTACCCATGAATTGGTGTCTAGACCTGTAGATAGGAATCCTGCCATGCCCAATATTCAATAATTAATACCAGCAAGGGCTCATTTACTGAATCCGAGAAAAAGTATTGTCATATAGCAGCGGATATCAATTAGCTAATAAAACATAACTTTTATTAAATATTTAAAAACAATTACCTAAAGGTGAACGTGACCGTGAAAAAATAGTGTATAGTGCAGACAAAAAAAACACAGTAAAAAGAGGCAGTATAGGTGACCATACCACTTATAAATTGCTAGAAAAAATCACCTTATCAAGCTTGTCACCAGGGTGCTCTGTTATATAGTACACTCTGGTTAGAATGCTCTTCAAAGGTATCACGTAGAGTACTCTATTAGGTGTAGAGGTATACAAATATAGCTACCCATTTGTGGTCATGGTATCTGGCACATTGATGTTTTTCCAATCATTCTGCGTATTGCTAGTAGGAATACACTTCTTTACCTTTCCAACAACCGTATCAGGGATCATTCACCATTATTGATCCCACATGGTACTCATAATGTCTAGCATCTAGTGGCATAGATCAGCTTGCTCATATATTTCTTTGAGATGTACCATCCGTCACATCTCAGACACGCATATTTACTCCTACTGTATAATTGTGAATACATCAATGCCAACGTGTGCAGCAAGGGTTCTAACAGTGGAGAAATCTGGTTGTGCGCAAATCATATACTCATCTGGGTATCTCCGGCAGTGTCCATATAGCATTACTGCGCGGGTCCTATACTCTCCCAATGTCTCCCGACGTGTTTCCTCTCCATGATTCATCAGGGGATCATGACATTACCAAAAATGAGCGGAGCTGCAGAGCTCTCCTAGTTACCTGTCTTATATAGATATTCAACTGGATTGCCGCCATGATGTGAACGCCAAAGATCGGCATTTCCGGGATACAGTGCGCATGTCACAGCGTGGACACGTCGCACTCGGTCACTGAGACGCAGGCGGTATTCACCCTGAACCGCAAGCGTCACTTCCAGAAAGCAGTGCGCAAGCTCTATTACGGCTACACCGCACTTAGATGCTGGAACGCAAGCGGCTCATATGGGCCACCCGCGTCACTTCCTGTCCGCGAACATCTCCGTTTACCGCCTGTTGTATATCGCATTATATTTAGCTCTACCTACTCAAAAGGTGCTCCGATGTAACAGGCAATTATACCGAATTATGGATAGAATATATCCCATCTCATAAGTGCCTTTTGCGGGCATGTGCAGGTTTTTAATATAGTTTTTACATCCATCACATTCCAACCCTATATCATGGATAGAATACAAGTGTAAATTACGATTTTTGTAATACATATACTGATGTCTGATAGGTATAGCAGCTATAGAGAGAGATCTCCATTACATAAAAATCATTATTATTATTCCAAAAAAAATGTTTATTACTTATGACACAAAGGACCTCTCCAAGTTATATGGGAAGTGATAGAAAAGGGTGACCCTACATATCTTAATTTCTAGAAACCCTCCTCTATCCTGTGCCCTGCCTAACGTGGAGGTTGGCACCCTAGACCTACGCAGTGGCGCCCCCGCTCGTCGACGGCTGACCCTGCTATCGGTCCCTGTTATTAACTACACTTATAAGAAGGAAGAAAAGGTAAGTTGTTCATTTAATCCTTTTGGACTAAGAGTTTGTAGGCAGAAAATCCATTTTGTTTCTCGTTGTAGGATACTTCTATCCCAGTTCCCCCCTCTTTGTGCTCTGGGCACCTTATCAATCCCCATAAAACTGATCATCTTCAAATCCCCATTATGCATCTTGTTGAGCCGAGCAGCAATAGGCCTTAGAGGTAAAGACTACCAGGCCCTGGAAGAACCTGTGTATTCAGATAGTAGGCCCATAATCCTGACAGCCAGAGGGGTGGTTGAAGTCTGCAAGGGGAGGGTGTCAGTACATGTCCTTAACTGTGGAGAGAAGGAGGTCCGCCTAACCAAATATGCCACACTTGCCAAACTGATTACTGTTGATAATAATGTGATACAGGCAACAGAACCCTTTGTCCCATCCAACCAGGCGGAGGACAATGGCTCTGCATGACAAATGGAAGATTGGTGTCAGAAAATACACGTGGGCACTGACTCTACACCATCACACCAAAAACAAGGGGCTTACAGGGTGGTCCATGAGTATGAGCGAGTATTCAGCAAACACCCACTAGATTTTGGGCAGGTAAGAGGGATTCAACATCATATCCCCACTGGAGTTCATCCGCCCATTAAGGAGAGATACCGGCCTGTACCTCCAGCTCATTATCAGTGTGCCAAAGACATGTTACAAGAGATGAAAGAGGCAATCAGGGTAATCAGAGATAGTTGTAGCCCCTGGGCAGCTCCAATAGTCCTCGTCAGGAAAAAGGACGGCGTCATGAGAATGTGTGTAGATTATAGGCAGAAAAACCGCTTAACACACAAAGATGCATACCCACTGCCCAGAATAGAAGAGTCATTGGCTGCTTTAAAATCTGCTAACTACTTCTCTACCTTGGATCTCACCAGTGGGTACTGACAGGTTCCCGTAGCAGAGACGGATAAGGAAAAGATGACCTTCACCACACCGATGGGTCTCTGTGAATTCAACTACATGCCGTTCGGACTGTTTAATGCCCCAGGAACGTTTCAGAGGATGATGGAGTGCTGTCTTGGACACAAGAATTTCGAAACCGTCTTGCTGTATCTGGACGATGTCATCGTCTTCTCCAAGACTTATGAGGACCACCTGAAGCACCTGGCCAAGGTGTTTGAAGCTCTGTCCAACTTTGGCCTAAAGGTAAAAGCACCCAAATGCCATCTGTTAAAGCCCAAAGTGCAGTACCTGGGTCATGTGGTGAGCGCTGAAGGAGTGGCCCCAGACCCTAACAAGGTCACTGTGATCAGAGACTGGCCGAAGCCCAGCAACCTCCATGAAGTCTGGCAGTTCCTCGGGTTGGTAGGCTACTACAGAAGATTTATCAAAGACTTCACCTAGAAAGCCGCACCACTACAAGACCTGTTAGTGGGCCAATCCAAGAAAACCAAGGATAAGAATACCCCATTTGACTGGGATGACGGACTGGAGAGATCCTTCACTCGTTTGAAGTTGGCTCTGATGGGAGATGAGGTACTGGCTTACCCTGAATATGACCAACCGTTTGTGCTGTACACGGATGCTAGCAACATGGGACTAGGAGTCATGTTGTCCCAGGTCCAGAAAGGCAAAGAAAGGGTAATTGGCAATTGCCTACGCCAGCAGGAACCTTCGTCCCACCGAAAGGAACCCTGAAAACTACAGTTCCTTTAAGCTGGAGTTCCTCGCCATCGTCTGGGCAGTGACAGAGAGATTCAAGCACTACCTGGCCTCGGCAAGATTTACTGTCTTCATGGATAACAATCCCCTGACACACTTGGACACAGCAAAACTAGGTGCCTTGGAGCAATGGTGGATGGCTCGGTTGTCCAATTATGATTTCACCATCAAGTAACGTGCAGGGCACAAGAATGCGAATGCCGATGCCTTGTCCAGGATGCTCAACTTGCCAGAAATAAGAGAAGATTCAGAAACACTCAAAGAAATAGAGTTACCAGCTTTCCATCGCCCCAGGGCGACTCAGTATTCCCATCATGTGAGGAACAGGCGCAAGGACAAACAGGATGCCACGCTGAATCCCCTGCCCCACCATGGATGGTCAGAGACCCAGGACAGTGACCCCGCGGTCCGTCTGGTGAAAGAACTCCTGACGCAGGCAGGTCCACACCCTGGTCCAGATGATCCAGAAGAGATGCAAAAACTGTGGAAGGAGAAAGGCAAACTATTTATCTATGATTGTAAGCTGTGCTGGAAAAACATCGACCCACGCACTCATGAGTTAGCTTGGCAGATATTGGTCCCAAGACAAGATGCCCCAATGGTTCTGGAAGCATACCATGATGGAGCAGGACACTTCGGATAGAAGAAGTTAGAGATTCTACTGCGTGGAAGGTTCTATTGGGTTGGCATGAGAAAAGCCATCGAAAAGTGGTGCCGAGTGTGGCCCATGTAGCCTATGCAGGAAGGACCGTGACAGTCAGAGGGCTCCCCTACAGCCCATAGTCACCAAACAGCCACTTGAACTGGTGGCCTTAGACCATGTAAAGCTAACACTCAGCCAATCAGGCTATGTCTATGCTCTGACCATTGTGGACCATTACTCCAGATTCCTGATAGTTGTGCCTGTCAAGGACCAGACAGCAAAGACAGCAGCCAAGGCCTTCCAACAGCACTTCTGTAGACCACACAGATACCCAGAGAAAGTGCTTACTGACCAAGGACCAGCCTTTGAAGCGGAAGTGTTTCAAGAATTCTGCAACCTGTACGGATGCAAAAAGATCAGAACAACACCGTACCACCCACAAACCAACGGAATGTGTGAAAAGATGAACCAAGTAGTGATTGACCTACTGAAAAACCTACATATACAGGAAAGGAACTTATGGCCAGAGAAGTTACCAGACTTGGTAGACTTATACAACCACATTCCAGTGAATTCCACCAACTGTACTCCAGCATACCTGATGAGAGGAAGATCCAGTAAACTACCTGTTGATCTACACATGGGAGTCCTAACCCCAGAAAATACCTCATCTGATGCAAATTGGAATACAGAAAGACAACAAAAGTATCGCCAAGTACAAGAGTGAGTTGAAAGAAGTCTATCACAAGTGAGACAAAAACAAGAAAGAGACTATAACCAACATGCCCCTGCAATTCCCTTGTCACCAGGTGAACAAGTGCTCAAACATAAAAGAAGACTGCACAAACTTGATGAACAGTGGGAAGAAGAACCTTACACTAGTCTACCTTTCCACTTTGACAACACGAAAGTCAGCCTTATCAGCAAAGATGGAGGAGAAACTTCAACTGCAGTATCCAGAGACCATCTCAAAATATGCCCTGATAAATTGAGGAACAGAGAAACAGACCCAGGAACATCTCCACCCATGGAACCAGAGGAAAAGAAGATTCGCACTGTTCTTGGAGATTTTCCCCAGTGTTGGACTCAAGTACATCAGGCCATCGTGATACCTGTCTTGACTTTCCCCCAGCTGGATATACCAGAACAAAATGTGATTCCAGACCATCCTGAACCAGAAGAAACTCTGCACCAACAGGTTCAAGCAGCAAATGTCACCCCAGCAGTGGAACCAGAAAATCTACCCTCTGCTATTGGTGAATCTGTTAGACCTATGGTGAATCTAAGAAGACGCCGACTCTTGCCCAATTTGCCAATACAATGCAGACCTACAAACTACACTACAGTAACAGCAGACATGTTAGATCAGGAACTACGCAGGTCTACTCGTAGTACCAAAGGTCAAATCCCAGCTCATTACAGGGACTAAAAATGTTAATAATTGCTGTTATTTGTTTGAATTGCTTGCTTACATTTGTTACAGGTTATATAGACATTGAGGTAATGGACAGTGAATTACCAAAGACTTTCATTGTCAATAGTTTGGCACCCTCAAGGTGCACCCTGGTTCTGCCCACTTTGCAGGCGTGGACAGAGCGTTTCTTTGTTTCTACGGACCAAAGACACCACCAGATGTACTTTTATAAACTTGTTTTTGCAACGTTTAAGCATCAATACCTCCCATAAAGGGAAGCCAAAGTTTTATAATTGCTCCAATATGTTTTTCAAAAATGTTTTTCAAAATGTTTGCATTATTTAACCTGTAACTGTTGTTTTCTTTTCCCAGTCTGGGAGTACTGGATTTAACGGGGTGGGGGCGGGGGAGTGTGACGTCCCAGGGTCCTGGCTGTCACAGTGACATTGCTTTCCTCATGGGGAGAGTGATGTTACGTTTGGAAGTGATGAAGGAAGATCTTTTATCAGGTAACCACAATGCATACAACATGTTCACACTGCACACCAGAAGGGGGAGCTCTAAATCTGTTTAAGGTGAACTCCCCTATAAATACATCCTGATCTGGAGGGAACAAGTTCAGTTTCAGTTCAGAGAGTGAGAGACACAGAAGAGAGCAGACCGACATAGAGTGTCAGAAGGTCTGAAGGGGCCTGTAGTCTGAAGTACTGCAGCTCCTGGAGGAAGAGACATACGGAAAGCCGAACATTGTTCAGTGATTGTGCAGGAGAGCGAAGCACAGGAGAGTAACATCAGGGGAGACCAGCTAAGATCAAGCTGCCTCCCCCTGAAGTGCAGATAACCGGTAACCGGACCACCGAGGTTGTAAGGACTCTACGACTTACAGCAGAGACCGGCAGGACAGCTGAATTGCAAGTTATCTGTCCCCACATACACATACACCTGAAGGCACGGTGACATCCTTAGAGGCTGGGGCGTGCTAGAGTCCCTATAAACCACCTCAAATCACCATAAATACATATAGGTTGTGCCCTATCCTATATGGGGGACAGAGAGAGAACATCTGTGAGGACCTTATCTGAAGCCACAGGCAGTAAGGAACTACAACACCACTGCGCTAGAGTAAGGCTTTTAACTCCACTTGGTAAAGGGGACTCTAGATTCGCTTCCAAGCCAGTGCATGGCTGCGCGGTGTGGGAAAGGTGAGTATGAGGAACGGGGGGATGAAGGAGGACAGGGAGCCGAGCCATGCAAGATGGGAGTAGGAGTGGGAGCAGGGGGTTGAGAGATGAGCCATGCATACAGGAGGGGGGATATGAGCCATGCATACAGGAGGGGGGGAATATGAGCCATACATACAGGAGGGGGGAATATGAGCCATGCATACAAGAGAGCGGGGAATATGAGCCATGCATATGGGATGGGAGGGAGATGAGCCATGCATACAGGAGGGGGGAATATGAGCCATGTATACAGGAGGGGGAATAAGAGCCATGCATACAAGATGGGAGGGGGGCATTATACAGTACTGAACATCATGTGTGGCCATTATACAGTATGGAGCATCATGTGTGGCCATTATACAGTATGTAGCATTATGTGTGGCCATTGTACAGTATGGAGCACTGTGTGGCCATTATACAGTATGGAGCATCATGTGTGGCCATTATACAGTATGGAGCATCATGTGTGGCCATTATACAGTATGGAGCATCATGTGTGGCCATTATATAGTATAGAGCATCATGTGTGGCCATTATACAGTATTGAGCATCATGTGTGGCCATTATACAGTATTGAGCATCATGTGTGGCCATTATACAGTATAGAGCATCATGTGTGGCTAATGGCCATTATACAGTATTAAGCATCATGTTTGGGCATTATACAGCATAGAGCATCATGTGTGGCCATTGGCCATTATACAGTATGGAGCATCATGTGTGGCCAATGGCCATTATACAGTATTGAGCATCATGTGTGGCCATTATACAGTATACAGCATCATGTGTGGCCATTATACAGTATTGAGCATCATGTGGGGTCATTATACAGTATGGAGTACTGTGTGCGGCCATTGTACAGTATGGAGCATCATGTGTGGCTGTTATACAATATTGAGCATCATGTGTGGCCATTGTACAGTATTGAGCACTGTGTGGCCATATTTTTATTTGTTTATAATTATTGTTTATTAAACAGTGTGATCAGCAGTGCTAAATGGGTGTGGTTGGGATGTGGATATGGGTGTGACTAGTTGTGAAATGGGCGTGGTCAGAGGTGTGGCCTAAAATTTGCCGCGGCGCACTACACACGCTGAAAACTTTATACCTCTTTCCCTTCTTCAAAAGTTGGGAGGTATGGTACCTGTTATGATCCCAGTGGCTGAGGATCACAGGAATACAAGCTAAGTTACTAAGCATAGAACAAGCTCTAGGGAGGTGGTAACTGGACTGACCGCAAACCTGATCCTAACCAAACACACTAAAGGTAGCCGGTGAACGTGCCTAAAATCCTGGACGTCTCGACGCAGCCTGAGAAACTAACTACCCCTAAAGAGAAAGCAAGACCTCACTTGCCTCAAGAGAAATAACCCCAAAGATATAGGAAGCCCCCAACAAATAATAACGGTGAGGTAAGGGGAAAACACACACGTAGTAATGAAAACAGATTCAGCAAATGAGGCCCGCTAAAAATAGATAGTAGAAGACATATAGAGAACTGTGCGGTCAGTAGAAAACCCTACAAAATATCCACGCTGAGAATTCAAGAACCCCCACACCAACTAACGGTGTGGGGGGAGAAACTCAGCCCCCTAGAGCTACCAGCAAGCAAGGAATCACATATTAGCAAGCTGGATAAGAAACATATTGAACACTGATGATCAAAAAATGCACAAACGGAAACTTAGCTTCTCTTGAAGAGACTGGGAGCAAGGTAGTCAGAAGGAATCAGAATAGCACTGAATACATTGACAGCAGGCCTTGAACTGAGAGTTCCAGTGAGCTAAATAGGAAACCAACCCACATATAACGAGACAGCTGATGCCAGCCACAAACCTGCAGAAAGACAGCACTCACACAGTACCACCTGTGACCACAAGAGGGAGCCCAGAAATAGAGTTCACAACAGTACCCCCCCCTTGAGGAGGGGGCACCGAACCCTCATCAAGACCCCCAGGGCGATCAGGATGAGCAGTATGGAAGGCATGAACCAAATCAGCCGCATGAACATCAGAGGCGACAGCCCAGGAATTATCCTCCTGACCATAGCCCTTCCACTTAACCAAATACTGAAGCCTCCGTCTAGAAATACGAGAATCCAAGATCTTCTCCACCACGTACTCCAATTCGCCATCAACTAGCACCGGAGCAGGAGGCTCAACAGAAGGAACCACAGGCACCACATACCTCCGCAACAAAGACCTATGGAACACATTATGAATGGCAAACGATGCTGGGAGGTCCAAACGAAAAGACACTGGATTAAGGATTTCCAAAATCTTATAAGGACCGATGAAGCGAGGCTTGAATTTAGGAGAGGAGACCTTCATAGGAACAAACTGAGAAGACAGCCATACCAAATCCCCAACACAGGTCGGGGACCCACACCGCGACGCCGGTTGGCAAAGCACTGAGCCTTCTCCTGTGACAACTTCAAATTGTCCACCACATGGTTCCAAATCTGCTGCAACCTATCCACCACAGAATCCACCCCCGGACAGTCAGAAGGCTCAACCTGACCCGAGGAAAAATGAGGATGAAAACCAGAATTGCAGAAAAAAGGCAAAACCAAAGTAGCAGAACTAGCCCGATTATTAAGGGCAAACTCGGCCAATGGCAAAAAAGTCACCCAATCATCCTGATCAGCAGAAACAAAACATCTTAAATAAGTTTCCAACGTCTGATTAGTTCGCTCGGTTTGGCCATTCGTCTGAGGATGGAAGGCCGACGAAAAAGACAAATCAATGCCCATCTTAGCACAAAAAATCCGCCAAAATCTGGACACAAACTGGGATCCTCTGTCAGACACAATATTTTCAGGGATGCTGTGCAAGCGAACCACATTCTGAAAAAATAAAGGAACCAAATCGGAGGAGGAAGGCAATTTAGGCAAGGGCACCAAATGGACCATTTTTGGAAAAACGATCACACACCACCCAGATGACAGACATTCTCTGAGATACTGTAAGATCCGAAATAAAATCCATGGAAATGTGCGTCCAAGGCCTCTTCGGGACAGGCAAAGGCAAAAGCAAACCGCTGGCACGAGAACAGCAAGGCTTAGCCCGAGCACAAATCCCACAGGACTGCACAAAGGAACGCACATCCCGCGACAAGGAAGGCCACCAGAAGGACCTAGCCACCAAATCTCTGGTACCAAAAATCCCAGGATGACCCACCAACACCGAAGAATGAACCTCGGAATAACTCTGCTGGTCCATCTATCTGGGACAAACAGTCTCTCTGGTGGGCAACGGTCAGGTCTATCCGCCTGAAATTTCTGCAACACACGTCGCAAATCTGGGGAAATGGCAGACAAAATCACTCCCTCTCTGAGAATACCAGCCGGCTCTGAAACTCCCGGAGAGTCAGGTGCAAAACTCCTAGAAAGAGCATCTGCCTTCACGTTCTTCGAACCAGGCAGGTACGAGACCACGAAATCAAAACGGGAGAAAAACAACGACCAACGAGCCTGTCTAGGATTCAGGCGCTTGGCAGACTCGAGATAAATCAGATTTTTGTGATCAGTCAAGACCACCACACGATGCTTAGCTCCCTCGAGCCAATGTCGCCACTCCTCAAATGCCCACTTTATAGCCAACAACTCCCGATTACCAACATCATAATTCCACTCGGCAGGCGAAAACTTTCTTGAAAAGAAGGCACAAGGCTTCATCACAGAGCACTCAGAGCCTCTCTGCGACAAAACAGCCCCTGCTCCAATCTCAGAAGCACCCACCTCGACCTGAAAAGGAAGAGAGATATCAGGCTGACATAAGACTGGAGCTGAAGAAAACCGGCGCTTCAGCTCCCGAAAGGCTTCCACGGCCGCAGGAGACCAATTAGTCACATCAGAACCCTTCTTGGTCAAATCCGTCAAGGGCTTAACCACGCCAGAAAAATTAGCGATGAAGCGACGGTAAAAATTAGCAAAACCCAAGAACTTCTGAAGACTCTTAACAGATGTAGGCTGAGTCCAGTCATGAATAGCCTGGACCTTGACTGGGTCCATCTCAATAGTAGAAGGAGAAAAAATAAAACCCAAAAAGGAAACCTTCTGTACTCCGAAGAGACACTTTGAGCCCTTCACATATAAAGCATTAGCACGCAGGACCTGAAACACCATCCTGCCCTGCTTCACATGGGACTCCCAATCATCCGAAAATACCAAAATGTCATCCAGATACACAATCATAAATTTATCCAGATATTCTCGGAATATGTCATGCATGAAGGACTGAAACACAGAAGGAGCATTAGAGAGTCCAAAAGGCATCACCAAGTACTCAAAATGGCCTTCGGGCGTATTAAATGCTGTTTTCCATTCATCCCCCTGCTTAATACGCACAAGGTTATACGCACCACGAAGATCTATCTTGGTGAACCAACTGGAACTCTTAATCCGAGCAAACAAATCAGACAATAATGGCAAAGGATACTGAAACTTGACCGTGATCTTATTTAGAAGACGATAATCTATACAAGGTCTCAGAGAACCATCCTTCTTGGCCACAAAGAAAAAACCTGCACCAAGAGGGGAGGAGGATGGGCGAATATGTCCCTTCTCCAAAGACTCCTTTATATAACTCCGCATCGTGGCATGTTCTGGTATAGACAAATTAAAAAGTCATCCCTTAGGGAACTTACTACCAGGAATCAAATTTATAGCACAATCACAATCCCTATGAGGAGGCAGGGCGCTGGATCTGGGCTCATCAAATACATCCTGGTAGTCCGACAAAAACTCAGGGACCTCAGAAGGAGTACAAGAAGCAATTGACACCAAAGGAGTATCGCCATGAATCCCCTGACAACCCCAACTTGACACAGACATAGATTTCCAATCCAAAACTGGATTATGGGCCTGCAGCCATGGCAGACCCAAAACAACAACATCATGCAGATTATGCAGCACGAGAAAGCGAATCACCTCCTGATGTACAGGAGTCATGCACATGGTCACTTGAGTCCAATACTGAGTCTTATTCTCAGCCAATGGTGTAGCATCAATTCCCCTCAGTGGAATAGGAAATTCCAAAGGCTCCAGGACAAAACCACAGCGCTCAGCAAACGATAAATCCATCAGACTCAGGGCAGCACCTGAATCCACAAAAGCCATAACCGAGTAGGATGACAAAGAACAAATTAAAGTAACAGACAAAATGAACTTAGGCTGTATAGTACCAATGGTGACAGGTGTAGCGATTTTTTTTAAGCGCTTAGAGCATGCTGAGATAACATGAGTAGAATCACCACAGTAAAAGCACAACCCATTTTGACGTCTATGACTTTGCCGCTCATTTCTAGTCAGAATTCTGTCACATTGCATTGACTCAGGTCTCTGTTCAGAAAACACCGCCAGAGGATGCACAGATTTGCGCTCCCGCAAACGCCGATCAATCTGAATGGCCAAAGCCATTGAATCACTCAGACCTGTAGGCGTGGGGAACCCCACCATAACATTCTTAATGGCTTCAGAAAGACCTTCTCTGAAATTTGCAGCTAGGGCACACTCATTCCATTGAGTAAGCACCGACCATTTCCTAAATTTTTGACAATAAATCTCTACTTCATCCTGACCTTGAGAGAGGGTCAGCAAAGCCATTTCTGCCTGACTCTCAATATTAGGTTCCTCATAAAGCAGTCCAAGCGCCAGAAAAAACGCATCCACAATCAGCAATGCAGGATCTCCTGGCGCCAGAGAGAAAGTCCAATCTTGAGGGTCGCCGCGTAACAAGGAGATAACAATTTTAATTTGCTGAGTGGAATCACCAGAGGAACGAGGTCTCAAGGATAGAAATAAGTTACAATTATTCTTAAAATTCAGAAACCTAGATCTATCTCCAGAAAACAACTCAGGAATAGGTATCTTTGGCTCAGACATAGGGCTATGAGCAACAAAATCCTGAATGTTTTGCACCTTTGCAGCAAGATGATCCACACTAGAAGTCAGACTCTGAATATCCATGTCTGCAGCTGAGCTCAGAACCACCCAGAGATTAAGGGGATGAGAGAAGCTGGACAGACTGCAGCAAAGGAAGAGAAAAAAAAAATTGTACTCAGGACTTCTTTTATCCCACTTCTGCGAAGCATTAAACACTTTTATGCCTGCTGTACTGTTATGATCCCAGTGGCTGAGGATCACAGGAATACCAGCTAAGTTACTAAGCATAGAACAAGCTCTAGGGAGGTGGTAACTGGACTGACCGCAAACCTGATCCTAACCAAACACACTAAAGGTAGCCGGTGAATGTGCCTAAAATCCTGGACATCTCGACGCAGCCTGAGAAACTAACTACCCCTAAAGAGAAAGCAAGACCTCACTTGCCTCAAGAGAAATAACCCCAAAGATATAGGAAGCCCCCAACAAATAATAACGGTGAGGTAAGGGGAAAGCACACACGTAGTAATGAAAACAGATTCAGCAAATGAGGCCCACTAAAACTAGATAGTAGAAGACAGATAGAGAACTGTGCGGTCAGTAGAAAACCCTACAAAATATCCACGCTGAGAATTCAAGAACCCCCACACCAACTAACGGTGTGGGGGGAGAAACTCAGCCCCCTAGAGCTACCAGCAAGCAAGGAATCACATATTAGCAAGCTGGACAAGAAACATATTGAACACTGATGATCAAAAAATGCACAAACGGAAACTTAGCTTCTCTTGAAGAGACTGGGAGCAAGGTAGTCAGAAGGAATCAGAATAGCACTGAATACATTGACAGCAGGCCTTGAACTGAGAGTTCCAGTGAGCTAAATAGGAAACCAACCCACATATAACGAGACAGCTGATGCCAGCCACAAACCTGCAGAAAGACAGCACTCACACAGTACCACTTGTGACCACAAGAAGGAGCCCAGAAATAGAGTTCACAACAGGTACCGCATTTGCCAGATCACGGCAAGTGATGCAAATCCCACAGGGAATGAATGAGGCCAAACACAGTGTCGCTGTAAGTGATCCGTTACGTGGCAGATGCAGAAAAACTGCCCGATCTGCTGCAAAAGGCTACTTTCACATCAGCGATTCTTGCCAAAGTCACTGCCGATAGTGTCATACTCACCAAAAGCGAAGGCAGCACTAAAAGTGCCTAGGGCAGCAGAAACTCTAAGTACGGCCCTGGTAAAGAGACTGCAAACCTGCGTCCTCGTTCTTTACTGCGCCATTCACCATCTTCCGTCTACACACCGGGAGCCCTGGGGATATACTTCACCTGTGGGAAGTTATACCATCTAGCTGCCATAACATCACCCCAGAGGACTCCTTAAAGCAGCGTCGATCCCCACTGACCGAACACCACAGGTGGTGTCACGAACATCAACTTTATTCCCTTTAAAGACCTTTCCCATTTACATGGGCGCCCAGGGCCATGGACTGGGTCGCAGCCACCGTGACACCCCCCTGTGAACACCGGACCCGGTACCGAGTACCCCACGGCCCTGGCGGGCGACTCAGAATCACAGAGGAGATATTATTACTTTGTGGAATCACAGAGGGGACACTATTACCTTGTAGAATCACAGAGGGAGCACTATTACCTTGTGGATTCAGAGAGAGCACTATTACCTTGTGGATTCAGAGGGAGCACTATTAAATTGTGGAATCACAGAGGGGGCTCTATCACCTTGTGGAATCACAGAGGGGCTCTATTACCTTGTGGAATCACAGAGGGAACACTATTACGTTGTTGAATCACAGAGGGGGCTCTATTACCTTGTGGAATCACAGAGGGGACACTATTACCTTGTGTAATCACAGAGGGGGCACTATTACCTTGTGAAATCACGGAGGGAACACTATTACGTTGTGGAATCACAGAGGGGACACTATTACCTTGTGGAATCACAGAGGGAACACTATTACCTTGTGGAATCACAGAGGGGGCTCTATTACCTTGTGGAATCACAGAGGGAACACTATTACCTTGTGGAATCACAGAGGGAGCACTATTACCTTGTGTAATCACAGAGTGGACACTATTACCTTGTGGAATCACAGAGGGAACACTATTACCTTGTGGAATCACAGAGGGAACACTATTACCTTGTGGAATCACAGAGGGGACACTATTACCTTGTGGGATCACAGAGGGAACACTATTACCTTGTGGAATCACAAAGGGAACACTATTACTTTGTGGAATCACAGAGGGAACACTATTACCTTGTGGAATCACAGAGGGAACACTATTACCTTGTGGAATCACAGAGGGGACACTATTACCTTGTGGAATCACAGAGGGGACACTATTACCTTGTGGGATCACAGAGGGAACACTATTACCTTGTGGAATCACAGAGGGAACACTATTACCTTGTGGAATCACAGAGGGAACACTATTACCTTGTGGAATCACAGAGGGATTACTATTACCTTGTGGAATCACAGAGGGGACACTATTACCTTGTGGAATCACAGAGGGGACACTATTACCTTGTGGAATCACAGAGGGGACACTATTACCTTGTGGAATCACAGAGGGAACACTATTACCTTGTGGAATCACAGAGGGATTACTATTACCTTGTGGAATCACAGAGGGGACACTATTACCTTGTGGAATCACAGAGGGGACACTATTACCTTGTGGAATCACAGAGGAGACACTATTACCTTGTGGAATCACAGAGGGGACACTATTACCTTGTGGAATCACAGAGGGAACACTATTACCTTGTGGAATCACAGAGGGATTACTATTACCTTGTGGAATCACAGAGGGGACACTATTACCTTGTGGAATCACAGAGGGGACACTATTACCTTGAGGAATCACAGAGGGAACACTATTACCTTGTGGAATCACAGAGGGGACACTATTACCTTGTGGAATCACAGAGGGAACACTATTACCTTGTGGAATCACAGAGGGATCACTATTACCTTGTGGAATCACAGAGGGAGCACTATTATCTTGTGGAATCACAGAGGGGACACTATTACGTTGTGGAATCACAGAGGGAACACTATTACCTTGTAAAATTGGAGCGCCCCCAATGCCGCAGGGCCGAGGGGTACCCGGTGCCGGGCCTCAGAGTCTCTGTTCTGGGGGTTTGTGGTCACGGTGGCTAGGCCCGGTCCGTGGCTCTGCCAGTCAGTGGGGGACGTCCAGTGAAAGAGTAGTGAATGATGGTGTAGTTGTGAAATGCCGGTCGCAGTAAATAACGAGGACTCCAGATTGCAGTCTCTTTACCTCTTTACTGAAGATCTCTGGGTCCTCAATCCGGAATACGGTTAACCAGGCTGCGCAAGTCCGGCCGGTCCAATGGCACCTCCAGAGTTCTCTTTGCAGGTGGAAATCTGTGCCTTCCTGCTAGCGCTATGTGTTGTGGTCCTTCCCTGCTGTGCTTACGGAAAGTCCCCACAACTGTTGTGTCTGTTTCTTAAGTTCCCTCACAACTCGATTAGATGATGTTCTGCTAATCCTCCGTCCCTCCCTGATGTTACGGTTAGGACGGCACACGTATGACGGGTAGGCTCGGAGCTCTTCCGGGACCCTAGAGTCGCCCCTCTCCACAGGTTGCCCCCTATGTCTTCGTAGGTGATTTAGGTGAGACAGCCCGCCTATGACTGACTGTCCTGCCGTTGGTTTGAAGTATTGCTTGAAGCTAGATTTATAAATACTTCCTCGGCGTTCCGGCCGCCGGTTGTGCGCCTCAGTAGGATGTTGCCTCGGTCTTACAGCACGACTCCCACTGGTACTCTCCTTGTTGCTTTGATCTCGTTTCTCACTCAGCACAATCCATCTCGCTTCTAATCCTTCCTTGGGCACCGCCGCTATGCTGAGCAGGCACGGTCCCGTGATGTTCTCTCAAGTTGCCAGGCCTCTGTCAGGATCCCACCCCTGACAGGGGCCCTACCGAATCTTCCCCCACAACACCTTCTGCCACAAGGTGTTGCCTGGTTCCAACCCAGTCAGCTTTCTGATCTAACTTCCTGCCTGACCCCCAGTTTTACCAGTATGTGAGGAGTGGCCTAGTGAATAGAACCCTTAGCTCCCCCTGGAGGCCCGACTGTGAAATGTATTGGTGTCTGTGATACCTGGTCAGATGAACTCCTTCAGTGCCATCAGACGTACCATAGCTCCCCTTAGTGGCGTAGCCACAGTACTGCAACGACCAGGACTCTGGGGCGCTGCACTCCCCCCCGGTTAAATCCAGTACTCCTGGACTGGGAAGAAAACAACAATACAGGTTAGCAAAAGACATACAATTTTGAAAATGCAATAACAATAAGTAAGCTTGAACAGAGCTTCCCTTTATGGGAGGTAAGGACACTTGAACGTTACAAACATTGTTAAACATTATAAATTACAGGCTATAAATTACTCCTGTTACCCAACCGGGTATTCTACTTAGTGCAAACCTTTGAATAATAAGTTAACATTGTCTTTAAGGACGTACACTTCCTATCCACTAAAGACTTACTTATAAAAAACATTATAATACTGATTAACTTTTCTCTTTTATTCTCCTACTTTAAGCCTGCAGGACCGCCTGTCCTAACGGCATCAGACCTTCTGCCTCTCCGTTCTATACAGGACCGCCCCGTTCAGCCCGGGCCTACTGCCTTTTCAACTACTATACACAGTAAAGAACATAACATTACTTTCAGTTTGAAATCAATGAGCCATCCCTGTATGGCTCCTAAGAGGACTCACTGACTAACCCTGTACGGGTTCGCTTTCTGTCCTCAGCCTTCTAGCAACATGGTTAACATTTCTTTACAATAAACTAATTTTCTACATATAACTTTTACATGTAAGCATCGTCATCACTTGCTTTTTTATCAAGGCATTATTGCTATTTATCTGTCTTAAAGCAATACCATTCTTTAAATGCAACAAGTGAATGTCCCCTTTAAGAGAGGACCAAGTCTTTATGAGGTAGCACATCTTCTCAAGCTACCAGTCCATACTCAGCAAAGGCTCCGGTGCGGTATCTTCGCAAAGAGTCCTTCTTTAAGTAAAACCAGTAGGGAGCACCTTTAAGAAGGTGCAAACTATTTACAAGCAGTTTGTATCATGCACTGTTCATGATTGCGGCAGTTCTTGATAACGTAGAAAAATAGAAAATAACCAAAAAGCAGTAGGGATCCCGGGTCAACAAAGGGATCCCTTTAAGAGTTAACCCTAGACGGGTTTAGCAGCAAAATCAGGAAAACAAACAGTTAAATGAACTATATACATGTTCAGAATACTAAAATGTTTATTTGAACCATTCAGGAGGCAGCACCGGCGGAGGCAACCCCTTTGGGTATTGCGAACCGCCCGGTACTGCATAAGGGGGTCTGTTATCCCAGCTGGGGGTCTGTGTACCCACAGTCTTCAGTTCTGGGGCAGTAGACACGCGGGTCACCTGAGGAGGCACCTGCGTGGCCACGACAGCGGTGGAGGTCATAACGCGGCAAGTCGTGCCCGTTGGGGTGACCATGGTGGTCTCAGTGGTGATCGTGGGCCGACCACAAGGGGGCACCTTAGCCATGGGAGAGATCTTCTCCGGCACCTTAGTCGGGGGTTCCACCAGCTTTTTCCTGTGGACATTCAAAGCAAACCATCCCTTCTCTCCAAAGTGCCGGGTGTAGGTAACTGCATCCCCTGGGTGGAGGTCCCGGTCCGGGTGACCCTCCCTCAAGTGAGACTCTACATCTCTCCGGTTAACGAACACTTCCGCATACAGGCCCGGTTCTTTGATGAAGCCCCAACCTCCGCGGAGCCTGAAGGTGACAATGGTGCCCTGCCTGCGCGGGGCCTGGTGAGCGGTGGGGTCCTTGCGGGCCCGGTCCTTGACCGCCAGGTCTTTTTGGTGGTAGGCCTCTAGCCCGGCCTGGTATTCTTTCTGTTTCTCCTCCCATTGCTGCTCTAGCTGGACCTGGTATTCTTCCCAGCTTAGGGCCTGTACCATCTCGCCCTCCTGGGTCTTCACCCCGGGGAACCCCATAAGGTTGGATCCTGGGTTCACCCAGTGGCACACTGTGCGCTCTGCACGGACTTCACACAGCAGAGCGGTGGGTCGAAGCGGGGCTTTCAAGCGGTGTTCCATACCCGTGGCCTCCTCCCATGGCAACAGGCGCTGAAGTCTATGGGTCCCAGGGAGAGGGGGTGCCGCAACGGGGCCTACTAGCAAGCCCTCGGCCGGCGGGACAGGGTCGACGGACTCACCAGCTGATGCAGGCTCCTCCTCCGCGACGGGTTCCTCTGGCGGTGTCAGCGAGGACCTCGGCAGCAGTATAAGATCTGATGCTGGAAGACTGCTGTCCGGCGCCGTCTGGCGCGGAGCCTGGGCCTTCACATGCAGCTGAAGGAGCTGGTCGAGCAAGCTCTCCATCTCGACCTGCAGAAGTTCGGTGCTGTCCACGGAGAACTGGCTGCTGCGCTCATCCGGGTAGTCCGGGGAGACGTCCGCTTCAACCCCACTTTCGGTCTCAGAGCTGCTGGCCATGGCGTCCTCCACGTGGGTCACTTCCTGGTCTTTTTCCCGCTCTCTCCTTCGTGGGCGGTTCCGTTTTCTCTGTCTCCGCCCTCCATTGAGGATTAGGAGGCGGATCTCTGCTGCTGACGGACACGTCCTCACAGTGCAGAAATATTTAGACTGGGCGGCCATTGTCTTTCGCGCTCTCCAGCTTGTCTACGCCCACTCCACGCCCCTCTTCTTCTCCTGCGCTTCTTCTCAGCGCTGCAATGGTGGCGGTTTTGGCGGTAACTTCTGGCGGCAAGTGGCAACACACAGTTCTCTTAATAAAGCACAGTCTAAGCACAATAAATCACAGTTCCAAGGCACACATGACCCAATTCTTCAGGCTTAAGTAGATCCTGTTCGTGACGCCAAAATTGGAGCGCCCCCACTGCCGCAGGGCCGAGGGGTACCCGGTGCCGGGCCTCAGAGTCTCTGTTCTGGGGGTTTGTGGTCACGGTGGCTAGGCCCGGTCCGTGGCTCTGCCAGTCAGTGGGGGACGTCCAGTGAAAGAGTAGTGAATGATGGTGTAGTTGTGAAATGCCGGTCGCAGTAAATAACGAGGACACCAGGTTGCAGTCTCTTTACCTCTTTACTGAAGATCTCTGGGTCCTCAATCCGGAATACGGTTAACCAGGCTGCGCAAGTCCGGCCGGTCCAATGGCACCTCCAGAGTTCTCTTTGCAGGTGGAAATCTGTGCCTTCCTGCTAGCGCTATGTGTTGTGGTCCTTCCCTGCTGTGCTTACGGAAAGTCCCCACAACTGTTGTGTCTGTTTCTTAAGTTCCCTCACAACTCGATTAGATGATGTTCTGCTAATCCTCCGTCCCTCCCTGATGTTACGGTTAGGATGGCACCCGTATGACGGGTAGGCTCGGAGCTCTTCCGGGACCCTAGAGTCGCCCCTCTCCACAGGTTGCCCCCTATGTCTTCGTAGGTGATTTAGGTGAGACAGCCCGCCTATGACTGACTGTCCTGCCGTTGGTTTGAAGTATTGCTTGAAGCTAGATTTATAAATACTTCCTCGGCGTTCCGGCCGCCGGTTGTGCGCCTCAGTAGGATGTTGCCTCGGTCTTACAGCACGACTCCCACTGGTACTCTCCTTGTTGCTTTGATCTCGTTTCTCACTCAGCACAATCCATCTCGCTTCTAATCCTTCCTTGGGCACCACCGCTATGCTGAGCAGGCACGGTCCCGTGATGTTTTCTCAAGTTGCCAGGCCTCTGTCAGGATCCCACCCCTGACAGGGGCCCTACCGAATCTTCCCCCACAACACCTTCTGCCACAAGGTGTTGCCTGGTTCCAACCCAGTCAGCTTTCTGATCTAACTTCCTGCCTGACCCCCAGTTTTACCAGTATGTGAGGAGTGGCCTAGTGAATAGAACCCTTAGCTCCCCCTGGAGGCCCAACTGTGAAATGTATTGGTGTCTGTGATACCTGGTCAGATGAACTCCTTCAGTGCCATCAGACGTACCATAGCTCCCCTTAGTGGCGGAGCCACAGTACTGCAACGACCAGGACTCTGGGGCGCTGCAGAATCACAGAGGGGACACTATTACCTTGTGGAATCACAGAGGGGACACTATTACCTTGTGGAGTCACAGAGGGAACACTATTACCTTGTGGAATCACAGGGGGGACACTATTACCTTGTGGAATCACAGAGGGGACACTATTACCTTGTGGAATCACAGAGGGGACACTATTACCTTGTGGAATCACAGAGGGATCACTATTACCTTGTGGAATCACAGACGGGACACTATTACCTTGTGGAATCACAGAGGGATCACTATTACCTTGTGGAATCACAGAGGGATCACTATTACCTTGTGGAATCACAGAGGGATCACTATTACCTTGTGGAATCACAGAGGGATCACTATTACGTTGTGGAATCACAGAGGGGACACTATTACCTTGTGGAATCACAGACGGGACACTATTACCTTGTGGAATCACAGAGGGATCACTATTACCTTGTGGAATCACAGAGGGATCACTATTACGTTGTGGAATCACAGAGGGGACACTATTACGTTGTGGAATCACAGAGGGGACATTATTACCTTGTGGAACCGCCAAATCACTAGGATCAAAGCATTGATGAGGAAAACAATGGAAAAGCTCAGTATTCCTGACATCCTTTAAAATGTGAGTTTATTAGTTTCTCCTTTAAAGCTTGGCAGTATGACATCACACAAGAGACATGGACTGCATAGCCTTCCTACGCATTTTGAGCTACAACACAGAGCTATTAATCATAAACACAGGGTCTGCAAAAATGCTCTTTTCATATATTATTTCTAACACCAACACCTCCAATAGTGCTGTGCGTGCCCAATTACTGCATCTCCATGACGGTAGTTTTCATAAACTGGTAAGATAAATCTAATTGGGACAAAGATACCCAATGTGTATGGAGGCGTCCTGTCCTGATTAGCAGACATGACCCATTTTTAAGGGAGAAAAGTCGACATAAAAAGAGTCTGACAGTGGTTTATGACCGTCCACCAGTTGAAAACACATGCACGCTCAGCTAAGTCTAGCATGCATGCATGTAAAAATTTGTGAGGAAATGTGACTTTCTAAAGTGTACGGCTAGTCTAAGGGCTTGGATCAGTCTGCCTGAGGAAACAAATCACAGCATGCATAATTTGCATCCGATATTTGGATTGCATGCGGCCATGCAAGTCCATGGAAAACATCATAAATGTGGTGCAACACTGTGAAATGTCGCAACACTGTTTGCGAATAGTGATGAGCGAACATGCCCGAATAAGGGGCTATCTGAGCATGCTCGTGTCCTAATCGAATGTCTTCAACGTTCTTGAAAAAATGCTCGAGTCGCCGTGGCTGCATGTCTCATGGCTGTTCGACAGTCACAACACATGCAGTGATTGCCTAACAAACAGGTATACACTGCATGTGTTGTGACTATCGAACAGCCACGGCGACCGGAGCATTTTTTTCGAGTACACTGAAAATACTCAATTAGGACACGAGCAAACTCAGAAAACACCTTATCTGAGCACACTTGCTCATCACTATTTGTGAAACACCTAGTTCTGCAACAAATATGCAATTTTTTGGCATTTTTACACCAGTCCATGTCTGCTTCACCATCTTTTTGAAAAAAAAAGTGCAAAGCTTCACAAGGAGGGGGCATGGCCGAATGCAACCGACAAATTCATTATAATTTACATCACAAAAGTGGCATAAATTACAACAGAACTCCAGTCTCTTAATGGCACACATTTCTTATAGAGGTTGTCCGATCTTAGGCCACAAGGGTGTCGTCACTGTATGTGACTGCAGACTTGTGAATCCTTACATTGCGCACATTGCACTCTGTGAGGAGGATTCTCCCATGCCAGGAGCGGTGGGTGCCAGGGTGCGTGAGCACAAACAGACGATTTGCACACTTCTGCCCACATTCAAACTAGAATGCGTCCGGCTTCCCTCAATTCCCTTGCATTGAGCGAGGCTTCGCCAATATAGGCGCAACTTAGTCCTGCTCACTGTTCATCAAGACTGGAATCCAAAGCGCTAATCTCAATAAATCCGGGAACTAAGGTTTCTGCAACGCTAACACCGGGCATTTTAAGCATCATTAAGTGATTGGATTTCAGTTGTTCAGCAAAACAGAAAGAATAACAAGTGCTCCGGGTATCTGCCCTCTGGTCATTGTAATTGAAGGTCCCAAACAAGGATGTGTTCAGAATGTCCTAACAGGACATGTAAAAGATGATTGTTTGTTTTTAAAATAGACACCTCCTTTAAGAATTTTCTGTTTTGGGAACTTGGGTTGTTATTATTATTAATGCTTTAAAGATCTTACTGAATACATCATTCTATCCATTATTCATTGAGTCAGCAATTTATAATTACAGACAATGTGTTGATTAATCAATACTTTCCATTATCTGGAAATATATTCAAGAGAAGAAAGATGAAATAATAATATTTGTTCTGTTCTGTAATAAAGCGCTTGCTATTCTCCCATCACTAGATGATCATTTGAGGAGGGTCTGTCACCGCTCCTGACTTGTTTATTTCACTCAATACTTATATTCTTCATAAAGATCCAATTCGGGAGCATCTTTATCTACACATCTACATTGTGTCCTTCCTTTGTTACTTCTCCTAGAAATTAATGATTCATTTGGCAATTAGTTTGGTGTAAAAAGTTCAGAACATATCGCTACAGAGTCTAAGGGCACATTCAGACGGTCTGTGCAAACCGGTCTGAGGTTGGACCGCCAAGTAGGGATTGGCCGTGCGTTTCCCAACGTGAGTGTGACACCTTCATATGTTTTTATGAGGCTACCCTGCTTGGGTTGGGAGACCCGCAGCCAGTCCGTGCATTGCAGTCTCCGATCTCATTCCGATTTATAAGACCGTCGGACTCTGCCCTAATCCTGTCTAATCACTGCTGTCCGTGGCAGACTTTTTAGAGGTAGAGTAAGATTTTTTTCAAATGGATTTTGAGTGGCACTGCTACGAGAACCGCCTTAAAAAGTGCTCAGGAAATGTTCAAAAAGTTTCCAAAAATGCCAAGGGGTTAAAAGAAGTAAGCATGCAAAGTAAGTTAGGCTAAAGCATCACCAGATCACACTGTCGGTGAGCGGCACCGGAAGAAAGAAAAAACATCCAGCTCCAATGATCTGGTACAATCCTGTTATTGCTTTACTGAACAATCCACAGAAGACGAAACAGACAGAGTTACAAAATCTGACGTGTTTCAAATCAAATATGATTCTTATTCATAATAATATGAAGAAGCGAGCAGACCATTTTTCAGGTATTTTCCACTTGGAAGATGCTGAATATTTTACAATAGAAGACACCCAGGTATTTTTTTTGATTGCTTTCTTGCCATTTTTTTTAATAAAAAAAACACTAGTGTCATGCATGCGGGTTTCCTCCAGGAAGACCTGGAGTTAGATGGTCATGTCGGGTAATGAATCTTCTTTAGAGATGGTGTGATTTGAGTCCCATATTAAATGGATTTAGTGTCTTCTGGTGCTGAAAAGGTTGACAAACCTTTCTATTCTGGTCAGAAACTTGCAGCTCCATTTCAGCTGCTTCTGATCTGGTCATTACCTATTGCTATAGAAACTGGTCAGACCTTCTTGTCCCTGCTGGTGAAAGATTTGTCTTCCTGTGCTGTGTGCTAAAGCTAAGTGGTTGTTGTAGTAGTGATATGTGGTTTGCTTTATTACATGTGTGTTTATCTCCTGTTGCCATTTAGGTTATTCCTCCCTGTCCCTATCCTCATCCCTATCATTGGTTAGTGCTTTTGCATGATAGAAGTTTTCTGTTATCCCTGTTTTGTCTTTGTGTCTTACATTTATGTTCCCGGTCTCATGGTGTGTGGGAGGGGGAAGATCAGGGTTTAACAGGAGCATAGTATGGACAAAGACTCGGGCCTCTCTACCTACAAGAGTACCCCCGGGACAAGGATAGTTAGGGTTCCAGTTCCCCAGTTCCAGGGACAGTTTTAGGCCCCCCTTCCTTAGCCAAGACCATCACAGTGTAACAACTAGTGTTTTCTTCATTAAAAAAGATGCCCAAAGATACACTGTAAGAAGCGCTAAGAAAACTGCATTTGAAAAAAAAAAACCCGTCACAAAAATACTCAGAAAGCAACAACAAAAAGATGCTTCAAGTTTACAAAATCCTCCCAAAAAGGAGTGATTCCCGAAGTAACTTAACTTTTTAAACACTGACTTTTAGGCCAACTGAAAAACACACTGTGTGTACATACCTTTAAAATCAAGGAAATAAAAAAAAAGAGAAACTGCCTCCTTTTCTGCACAATAAAACTCCTATTTCAATCCAGAATTGACAGTGCGTTTTTACAGTGATTACTTCATGTCATCATTACCCTATTAGGTTTTTATTTTCAGGTGTTTTTCCATAGGTTTCTTTATGGCTAAATTAACACATTGTGTATTTAGTGCGAATTTTATGCAAGGGTTTTATGCATGTAATATCTGCAGCATTCCACAGCAACTTCAAAGTGGAGGTGTTTTAACTTATTCTAATCTACATACTGCTTTTGGGTGTGAAATCAGAACAGAAATTGGATTTTGTCCAGGCTTTGCATTGTTTTGCTGTATTTTTTTATGCATTTACATACAAAATAATGCACATAACAATGCATGAATAAGGATTTCAGTTTTAAAAATGTGTATAAAATCCTTTCCAAATGCAATGTGTGAACCTAGACTAAAGGGTTTGAAAAGTGCATGAATAATAAAACCCTACAAATAGTGTGTGAGAGAAGCCAGATGTTTATTGCAATTTTTTTGGCATAGGTTTCTGAACTGAAAATCCAGAGCATTTCTGCATCTAAAATTTGCTCATATTTTCCACATTTATTCATGCATTTTTTTGTGTATTTTTTTGTTGTGGAAATGGATCACAAAGTGTAATAAAACAATGCCTACGTGGTAGAACTTGTGGATTTAGGGTTCCTATTAAAAGGAATGAGCAAAATCAGCAGCAAAAAGTTGACATGCAGTTAATTAAAAAGATTCAAGAAAAGAAAATTTCCATGCAGAATCCCCACACATACAAAGAGCGCAGAATGTGGATAGGAATAGCTTCAGACATCTGCACAAATCGGTCTGAGCACGGTCTGCAGTGGACGGACTGGCCGTAGGTCTCCCGACACGAGCGTGACAGCTTCATATGTCTATGAGACTGTGACGCTTGGGTCAGGAGAGACCCGGCCAGTGCATCCACTTTGGTTCATGCTTGGACCAATTCACACTGACATCTTGGAATGAAAGCTCATCCGCCGAGCTTGTTCTGTAAAAGGCTGCGGATTTTATGTGAGCAGAATCTGCCTATAAAGTCTGCAACAAATCCACATCCTGTGACCCTGGCCTAACAGTTCAAGCAAAATGGATGTGATTTCATTAAAACTCATGCCTGCCGAGCGTTTAACCCCAGAGCACATATGGACGAGGCAGTATGTCCACGCTGAGGTCCACAAGACGAAGAAAGATCAGGAGCTGAGTCCTCTCCACACACTTCAGAAGCCAGCTATTTTACATTGCCGGTATCTGACTCTAATAAGAGCAGCCGAAACAGAGGTGCTGTTAACCATTTGGATGCTGCAATCTCTGATAGCAGCATTTATAATAAACGTTCATCTTTCCAGGAGCTTCCATCTGCACAATGTGACATGATCACAGGATAGTGATGGGTTATGATTAGTGATGAGCGAATATACTCGTTGCTCGGGTTTTTCCGAGCACGCTCAGGTGATCTCCGAGTATTTGTTAGTGTTCGGAGATTTAGTTTTCATTGCAGCAGCTGAATGATTTACAGCTACTAGCCAGCCTGAGTACATGAAGGGGTTGCCTGGTTGCTAGGGAATCCCCACATTTGTTCAAGCTGTCTAATAGCCACAAATCATGCTGCTGAGGCGATGAAAACTTAATCTCCGAGCAATAAAAAATATTTGGAGACCACCAGAGCGTGCTCGGGAAAACCGCAGCAACGAGTACACTCGCTGATCACTAGTTATGATGGCTGCTGGAGGCCCACTGCTAGTTTGGTACTCCTGTGACGCTCAGACTAATCTTCATAGAAGAGTGTGATTTAGGGCTCGTTCAGACAAGCATGTGATATGGACGTGTGCTGTGTGAATAGAAATCGGACAGCACACCGACCAAGGTAACTGAAAAAGACTTTTTAGATGACAATTGTTTACGTGGATCGAGTGTCCACCAACCACCCACTATCCCACCCCCACCACCCCGGCATTAACTATCCTCTTCCGTATCTCGGATGAGACTTTTCTATACACTATACAATCTGTTGAATGGATCATCTGTATTGCATCTGAATTTTATAGATACTGTGCCATTATTAACTTAGGAAATGGTAACAATCATGTAGATGGTAAACTTAGGAAACGGTAATGATCATGTAGTTGGTAAAATGTTGATGTATAAATACCGCTGCCCCACGGATGTAAAATATGAACACACAGATGACAATACGGATGAAAATCAGATGGGTTTTTTTTATGCTCGGCTGAACCTGGCCTCACACTATATATTGTAATTTTTTATAGCAGTATAAAGAATAAGCGATCAAAGGATCATAGGTTCAAGTCCTCTAAGACCGGCGTCACACTCAGCGCATGGAAATACGGTCTGTTTTTTACGGCCGTAATATGCAGTAATTGTCCCAAAACACTGTTCCGTATTCAATGCGAGGATGTGATTTTTACGCACAAACTTATCCGTGTGTCATCTGTATGGCATCCGTATGGCGATTTTTTTTGCGCAGGCCTGTAAAATGGACATATCATGGATCCATCAGCTCAAATATTCTTAAAAACATATATACAGCATATATACACTCACCGGCCACTTTATTAGGTACACCTGTCCAACTTCTTGTTAACACTTAATTTCTAATCAGCCAATCACATGGCGGCAACTCAGTGCATTTAGGCATGTAGACATGGTCAAGACAATCTCCTGCAGTTCAAACCGAGCATCAGTATGGGGAAGAAAGGTGATTTGAGTGCCTTTGAACGTGGCATGGTTGTTGGTGCCAGAAGGGCTGGTCTGAGTATTTCAGAAACTGCTGATCTACTGGGATTTTCACGCACAACCATCTCTAGGGTTTACAGAGAATGGTCCGAAAAAAAAAAAAAATCCAGTGAGCGGCAGTTCTGTGGGCGGAAATGCCTTGTTGATGCCAGAGGTCAGAAGAGAATGGGCAGACTGGTTTGAGCTGATAGAAAGGCAACAGTGACTCAAATCGCCACCCGTTACAACCAAGGTAGGCCTAAGAGCATCTCTGAACGCACAGTGCGTCGAACTTTGAGGCAGATGGGCTACAGCAGCAGAAGACCACACCGGGTACCACTCCTTTCAGCTAAGAACAGGAAACTGAGGCTAAAATTTGCACAAGCTCATCGAAATTGGACAGTAGAAGATTGGAAAAACGTTGCTTGGTCTGATAAGTCTCGATTTCTGCTGCGACATTCGGATGGTAGGGTCAGAATTTGGCGTAAACAACATGAAAGCATGGATCCATCCTGCCTTGTATGGAGCATCTTTGGGATGTGCAGCCGACAAATCTGCGGCAACTGTGTGATGCCATCATGTCAATATGGACCAAAATCTCTGAGGAATGCTTCCAGCACCTTGTTGAATCTATGCCACGAAGAATTGAGGCAGTTCTGAAGGCAAAAGGGGGTCCAACCCGTTACTAGCATGGTGTACCTAATAAAGTGGCCGGTGAGTGTATATATATATATATATACTTTGTACAACAAGAAAAAAAAAGAGCATGAACCGCACCTCCAAAAATCATATGTTGATCTAAAGCCGCTAGGCAAAAATTTTATATTACTGAACATGAGGTTTTCAGTTTAACATTCTGATCAGACTGTATGAAGCCCACTGCCACTTCACGGCAAACCTCGTAGTGGGTCCTACCGCCCTCACGGAGCGGAGCCATACGCCAACCACCGCCTCAGCGGCAATGCACCAGCAGGGCGGACGGCCTGTTGCCCCACAGCACCCATGCTGCAAGACTGAGCCCCCATGACTCCAGACCGCGCCGCCCCACCAGCACTTGATGAATGGAATGCACGCTCATATGAACTCGAGCGTGGGAAAATACTCTGAAAAGTTCCCAGGCTCGAGTTCATGTGAGTTCAACTAGCAGAGGGCGCATCACCACGACTCGAGGTAACTACAGTACATTCCCCTGCATTCCATTCATTCACCAAGTTTTACAGACAGGAGCACAGCTGCATTAGCAGATTTCCTGGGTGTAAAATGATTTAACCCCTTCAGATGGATTTACAGCGTGGGATAAGACTGAACGACGGAAGGTATGGAATATTGTTGTTTGTTTTTTTAACTTTATTTCAGGTGACAAGGGTCTTCAGGTGGATTGAGAGTATAATAAAATATTAAAACACCATGTGTCTTTATTTCATTAAAATACTTTTTAATAATGTGTGTGTGTTTTATTAACCATTTCGTACTATTGGATTAATAATGGATAGGTGTCATAATTGACGCCTCTCCATTATTAATCTGGCTTAATGTCACCTTACAATAGCAAGGTGGCATTAACCCTTCATTACCCCATATCCCACCACTACAGGGGAGTGGGAAGAGAGAGGCTAAGTGCCAGAATAGGCGCATCTTCCAGATGTGCCTTTTCTGGGGTGGCTGGGGGCAGATGTTTTTAGCCAGGGGGGGCCAATAACCATGGACCCTCTCCTGGCTATTAATATCTGCCCTCAGTCACTGGCTTTCCAACTCTGGCGGAGAAAATTGCGCGGGAGCCCACGCCAATTTTTTCCGGGATTTAACCCTTTAATTTAATAGCTAGAGACCCGAAATTTTACACACAGACACTTGTTACATTAGTAAAGAGGAATATGTGAAAAAAAGGGATATGAGATGGTTTACTGTATGTAAACCATGTCTCATATCCTGTCGGGTTTGTGAAGGAGATAGCAAAAGCCGGCAATTGAATTACCGGCTTTTCTGCTATCTAGCACTGAATTAAATATAAATATATATATGTGTGTGTCTCACTGACATATATATATATGTATATATAAAAGAAGAAAACAAATGCTGATATAACAGCTGAAGGTTAATAATCAAATCTCTATTTAAACAAATAACCTATATCTTTAATAGATAATATGGATAAAACATGTACCTTTATTGAAAAATAGGTTTAAAAACCATGAGACAACTACCACAGATATACACATAAAACACACAACCGTGCTCTCTAACACAGCCCTGGATGGGGTACTGCGTAATAACTACCTGACAGTGGAGGTTGGCACCCTAAAACACAAATACGAGACTGGCGCCCCCACTCCTCGACGGCTGACCCTGTTACTCCTAACATGCGCCCTAAAATAGTGTACCATACATACTGTCATAGGTACCAAACAGGAAATATATTTTAGACAGCATAGATAGATGGCAGATGTATAAATATATAAATAATGTAGAGTTATTCTACCCTTAACAGGGCTGCATGTGGCAGGGTGAGAGACACGGACTAAAAACACAGGTGCAAACAACAAAAATGTGCTCGTGCAAAAAACTGACTAAAACCTCTGTGCCCTGTCTGGGAATGTCCTGCCTGGCTGTGGAGGTTGGCACCCTACTGTGCAGCGGATATGGCGCCCCCACTCAGCGATGGCTGACCCTGAACTGACCCTATAGATATCCTAATACACCATGCACCATGGAAAGACACAGCATGGAGTATACCTAGGGTGTAAATAACTCCTTAAACAGGGTAAACAGGGTGAGCAGGCAGGAACATATTAACACAGATCAATAGGCAGGGCATGAAGACACAACTGATAAATTAACATCATATCTCATAGCAGAGGATAAGAATCGATACTTATCATATTGATGAGCTGAACACCTCATATCTATGCTTTCTAAAAGTTGTCTCATGGTTTTTAAACCTATTTTTCAATAAAGGTACATGTTTTATCCATATTATCTATTAAAGATATAGGTTATTTGTTTAAATATATGTATATATACCCATTCTATGTGTGCACATTTATTCTACCTATTCTATTCTATTCTGTCAGTGTGATTTTACTGTACACCGCACTGAATTGCCAGCTTTTCTCTAGAACACCTCTACGTATTTCTCGCAAGTCACACGCATGGTCCGTGTGTAATCCGTCATTTTCTCGCCCCATAGTCTTTCATTGGTGGATTTTTTGCGCAATACGGTGACAAACGCAGCATGCTGCGATTTTCTACGGCCATAGAAGACCGTAAAATACGGCTGATAGGAGCTGGGCCATAGAGAATCATTGGGCCGTGTGTAATGCGTATTTTCTGGACGTATTTTCTGCGCTCATACATCTGTAAAACTCGCTAGTGTGACGCCGGCCTAAATAAACAAATAAACTTATTGCCCACTTAGTTGTAAAGTGCTGTGGAATATGTTGTCGTTATAGAAATAAAACTTTATTATTAAACCTAAAAATAAAGTAAAAAAAAAAAGAAACATATTTAGTATCGCCACGTCCATAACATTAGGTCTATCAAAACATACAATTAATTAACCCATTTTTTTTTTGGGTCACCGCACTGCCTTAAAATTACAATAAAGAGTGATGAAAACATTGTACTGTATGTTCTCCAAAGTGTTATCACTGAAAACATCAGCTCACTATGCAAATAAATAAGGCCCAACACAACTCCACCAGTGTAAGACTATGTGCACACGTTCATGTTTTTTCGCATTAAGCATCCTATTTTTAGAATGCATTCCACACTTTTTGTGCAAATGCTGCGTTTTTTTTCCGCGGCGGAATCGCATCCCGGAAAAAAACGCAGCATGTTCATTCTTTGTGCGGAATCGCGGGGATTCCGCACACATAGGAATGCATTGATCCACTTACTTCCCCCATGTGGCTGTGCCCACCATGCGGGAAGTAAGCGGATCATGTGCGGATGGTACCCAGGGTGGAGGAGAGGAGACTATCCTCCAGGCCCTGGGAACCATATAATTGGTTAAAAAATAATTAAAATAAAAAATCATGATATTCTCACCTTCCGGTGTCCCCCGGCAGGCTTCCCGCTCCTCGCGATGCTCCGGTCCCAGTAATGCATAGCGGCAATGACCTGTGATGACGTGGGTCTCGCAAGACCGCTACGTCATCTGGGGTCATGCCGCAAAGCATTACTGGGACCGGAGCATCGCGAGGAGCGGGAAGCCTGCCGGGGGACACCGGAAGGTGAGAATATCATGATTTTTTTATTTTTTTTTATTATTTTTAACATTCTATCTTTTACTATTGATGCTGCACAAGCAGCATCAATAGTAAAAAGTTGGTCACATTTGTCAAACACTATGTTTGACAAGTGTGACCAACCTGTCAGTTTTCCAAGCGATGCTGCAGATCGCTTGGAAAATGCTAGCATTCTGCAAGCTAATTATGCTTGGAAAACGCTAGTGTTTAGCGGGAAAACGCATGCCAATTCCGCATGCGATATACCCGCGGCAGGAGTTGCAGAACACTTTCGCGGCAATTCTGCAACGTGTGCACTTAGCCTGAAAGTAAAAAATAAATCATGACTCAAAGGTGTTGTCTGGTCCTTTTCTAATGGTGACCTATCCTTTGGCGCACGAGTGTATTTGCTGTCCAACTGCAATCTGACAAAACATCGGATCAGTGTTAGTCTATGAGGCCGTGCACAAGTCCGAGGAAAATGATTGCTGTATGCTCGAGTTTGATCCGATACTCAGATCACACATGGCCATGCAAGTCAATGAGTTTGTGGGAAACATCAGACTGCACTCGGATGACATCTGAGCGCAGTGCGATTGCTGCACTAAGAAATGGAGAGGATGGAGAAATTATTTTCTCCATCATCCGATAGAATCGGATCACACTATGATCTTACTCTCATCAAACTCTGAGTGGCATTTGCATATAAGGAAAACTAAGGAAAGAAAATGCACCAAAAATATAAAGAAAAGCGTATTGCTAGTGTGTATTTTGGTGCAGACAGTCGAGAAAACATAAGGAAAAATGTAGAATTTATATAGGATTTGAAAAACGCCTGGACAGACAAAAGCCTGTAATAGAATATGATCTAAAGGTAATGTTCAGGGGGATAACTGCTCTGGGAGATGCTACTTTTTTGGTGAGTTTTTTTAGTGTTAGTTTTTTCCCTTAAGTGACATCGAAGCACTTTTTTCCCCAACCTTTTGATTGGACAATGCCCTAATTAGAAGCAGATTCCATCAGAATCTGCTTCAAAGAAGTAGCAGGCGCTTTTTTTTTTCCATGATGCGCTTTTTTTTTCAAAAACCTCTTCAGGGAAAAAAGTTTTAAACGAAAAAAAAATCCCCCAAAAAAGACCTCCAAATATGAATTAGTGAAAAAGACTTTCCATACAAATTAATGGGAAAAATGAAAAAATCTTTATAAACCAATGAAAACACCCCACAGTATTTGCAGGTCACTTTTTCTACTAAGCGCTTAAAAAAAAAAAAAAAAAGTTTAAAAAAAAAGCCACATGAGCAGTATAGGTGTAGTTTTTTTCCTTTCAGATGAACGTGAAGCTTATTACAAGTGGATTTCAAGCACTTTCTGTATGAACATAATTAAAGGGTATTGTTCACACTGCGTCTTTTTCTGCTGTTTTTTTGCACCGAAAATGCGGCAATAAAACTGAAAAAAAAAAACCCTCAAAAGAATGGTCCTTCATCTCTGTCCAAAATGACTTGCTATTTATTCATTCATTTGATCATCAAACACTTCAGCTTTTTTTTGTTTTATTTTTGTAAAGAACTTTGACTCCGCACTTAATTACGCCAATGCCATTTTGTTTTCTCGCGTTTTTTTAGGCTCCCATAGCATCTTATCAATAAATAAATAAAAAAAAAACACGAAAAATGCACAATTCAACATTTGTACATGCGGTTTTCATGAAATCACATCCACTGTGCTTGGACAATTAAATATAGCAGATTTTCGGCACAAAAAAGCAGCAGAAAAAGGCAAGAGAACAATATGGCCTCACAACGTTAAAAAAAATCCCCCCAAAAAATGGTGAAAAAACACAGGAGACAAAAAGCGCTGCAGAAACATTCAGGAGATGACTAAATGAAGTGAGAAAAGAGGATTAATGTGTACAAAATGCCAGACGACAAGGAAGGTTTTCTGCTTGAAAAACAGTGACTTTTAGAGAATGTTCACATTTTTCTCGGAAGTTTTTTGGAGCAGAAACGATTTAAAAAATACAAGTTTTGATTGAAGGGTTCTGCTGTAAAGTCTCAGCAAAAAAGCTCAGAGTTAAAAAACAAACAAACATTTTGACACCTTTTAGAGCAGACAGGCTGAAATAATAATAATAAAAACCCTCCTGGAAGAAGCAGCGTGTGCACACAGCCTGAGGGGTGCAGTGAGCGGTTCTCCAGCACATTGCGGCGTTTCTCCGCAGTCCCCGCGGCCGCCACTAGATGGCGGTGTTGCCCAGGCGGAGCGCGGATGCGCAGTGGCTCCCCCGTCCTGCGGGATCCCGGAGTGTGCGGAGTCTGTGCCAGTGCTGCATTAGGTTACCCCGCCCTCTTGCAGATAACACGGGCTGGGTTTCTGGCACCGAGTCAGCATCCTGAAACCCCGTGGGATCTTCAGCCCTCACTTTCCCTGCCGGGAGGGGCCGGTGGCGTCTGTCTCTGTGTGGAGAAATCTGGGAATAATGCTGGGAGGGGTGAGGGGTCTGCTGTGTGATCCTCGGGGGTCCCGGGGCAGGAGGCTGCGCTGCCCACCTGGCACTGCTGGTACCACAGCCCCTCATGTACTATGCAGGACGGTGAGACTGCAGTGGTGGGGACGTTACACGCCCTGTGCTCTTAGGTAAAGGGCCAGTGCTGCATTATACACAGGACGGTGTCAGTGTGCAGGTGATGTAGGCGGGAGGGGGCTCATCACTAAGGTCTGGGGTCCCACAGGCAGGGGGCTCATCACTAAGGTCCGGGGTCCCACAGGCAGGAGGGGGCTCATCACTAAGGTCCGGGGTCCCACAGGCAGGAGGGGGCTCATCACTAAGGTCCGGGGTCCCACAGGCAGGAGGGGGCTCATCACTAAGGTCCGGGGTCCCACAGGCGGGAGGGGGCTCATCACTAAGGTCCGGGGTCCCACAGGCGGGAGGGGGCTCATCACTAAGGTCCCACAGGCGGGAGGGGGCTCATCACTAAGGTCCGGGGTCCCACAGGCAGGAGGGGGCTCATCACTAAGGTCTGGGGTCCCACAGGCAGGAGGGGGCTCATCACTAAGTTCTGGGGTCCCACAGGCAGGAGGGGGCTCATCACTAAGGTCCAGGGTCCCACAGGCAGGAGGGGGCTCATCACTAACGTCCAGGGTCCCACAGGCAGGAGGGGGCTCATCACTAAGGAACGGGGTCCCACAGGCAGGAGGGGGCTCATCACTAAAGTCTGGGGTCCCACAGGCAAGAGGGGGCTCATCACTAAGGTCCGGGGTCCCACAGGCAGGGGGCTCATCACTAAGGAACGGGGTCCCACAGGCAGGAGGGGGCTCATCACTAAGGCCCGGGGTCCCACAGGCAGGAGGGGGCTCATCACTAAGGTCCAGGCCTCCCACATGCTGCTCCTGCCCCCACAGACTCATGTTCATCATAGGGACTGGAGTCGCCCTGTATAGACACGAGCCCCTATGGAAAGCACCTGCATATAGGGGGCTGATATATGGCGGTATGACTCGGGGGCGCGGGAATTAAGGCGTCAGCGCTGTACTGCTGCTCATCTAGGAATTCGCTCAGAATAGACAATGTATGTATCATCTTACAGTGAGAGCAGCTACAATAGAAAATGCAGATCCAATAATACTAATATATATATATATATATACCTGCAGCGCCCCAGAGTCCTGGTCGTTGCAGTACTGTGGCTCCGCCGCTAAGGGGGGCTATGGTACGTCTGATGGCACTGAAGGAGTTCATCTGACCAGGTATCACATACACCAATACATTTCACAGTCTGGCCTCCAGGGGGAGCTAAGGGTTCTATTCATTAGGCCACTCCTCACAGTCTGGTAAAACTGGGGGTTAGGCAGGAAGTTAGGGAGAACGCTGACTGGGTTGGAACCAGGCAACACCTTGTGGCAGAGGGTGTTGTAGGGGAAAATTCGGTAGGGTCCCTGTCAGGGGTGGGATCCTGACAGGCCTGGCAATCAGAGAGAAAGCTACGGGACCGCGCCTGCACTTGATAGCGGCGGGGCCCTAAGAAAGAACAAGAAGCGAGATTTATTGTGCAGAGTGAGAAACGAGATCAACGCAACAGGGAGAAATACCAGTAGGAGTCGTGCTGTTAGACCGAGGCAACATCCTACTGAGGCGTAAATAACCGGTGGCCGGAACGCCGAGGAAGTACAGAGCTCTAAGCATTACTTCAAACCAACGGCAGGACAGAGAGCTATAGGCTGGCTGTCTCACCTACATCACCTACGCAGACATAGGGGGCAACCTTTGGAGAGGGGCGACTCTAGGGTCCCGGAAGAGCTCCGAGCCTTCCCGTCATACGGGTGCGTCCTACCATAAGATCTGGGGGGCGAGAAGAAGAAGAACATCAGAATCGAGTTGTTGTGAGGGAACACGAGGAACAGACACAACAGTTGTGGGGTACTATCCCGTAAGCACAGCAGGGGAGGACCACAACACACAAACGCTAGAAGGAAGGCACAGATTTCCACCTGCAACGGGAACTCTGGAGGTGCCATCGGACCGGCCGGACTTGCACAGCCCGGTTAACCGTATTCCGGACTGAGGACCCAGAAGCCTTCAGTAAAGAGGTAAAGAGACTGCAACCTGGTGTCCTCGTTATTTACTGCACCGCACCACTACCACCATCCACATCTATTACTGTACGCCCCTCAGCAGGGTCACAGACCGGGTCTAGCCACCGTGACAACCCCAGAGCAGAGACTCAGAGGCCCGGTACCGGGTACCCCTCGGCCCTGCGGCAGTGGGGGCGCTACATACTCATACACATATATTACGCACACACACACACTGTATATATATACACGTATACATACTCACGTATGTACACATTAACACACACAGATATATATACCCATATAAATGTACACACATGTTTATAAACATATTTACATACATACTGTATATATATACACGCACACACACGCACACATGCTTATATATGCACACACAGTTATGTATATACGCCTATTTTTGTACAAGTATGTTTACACGCATATATATTCCCACACATACATATATTCACACATTATACACACACGCACATGTATATATGTATACAGGGGTGTTACATATAACTATGCACCACCATTAGCTGCACATTTGGGGCTATTTCCATGTGGACCTTGAGTACACCTCTATGTACACACAGTATTTTCCATCTCTCGCCATGCAGACGTGTATTTCGGCTATCGCCCCTGTGCGGGGGCAGGGCAGACACCCGTGAGATGCATCAGGACATCCGGCAGACATCTGCTCCCCATAGAGGTCAATATGTGTCTGTCCCTTCCACCAATAGTGCCAGATCTTCCGCTCACATCCACCTCACCCTGGCTCTGCTGTATACGCCGCTCCGTGGGCTGCGCGCCGCTCTGCTGCAGAGCATGAATCTTTAAATGAGGAAACCGAGCTGCAAAGCTAAAGCATCCGGGCAGCACGGGGTTAAGAACTGCAAAAGCCCATTGTGCACGGGCAACGCCTGATGAAAGTCTATGGGGGATTCGCTTAACATTAGTCATTTAACGCTTTCGCGTCCAGATCAATAGATGAGGAATGTGATCACGGCACAAAGGAAGGGAAACAATGGATTGTAAAGATGGGTTGCCATGGCGACCAGATCAATAGCTGCGCTGGATGTGAATGGTGACAGCTTCCATGAATGCAAAGGGGAAGAAGTTCCTACACTCCTGCATGGCCGTCCTGACATCTCGGCTTAGTGCTGCGGGCGTCTGCCCGGAAAGCTGCAGGAATTGATGATCCAAGACTGTAAAATAAGAATATGGATCAGCAGTCGCCAACAAATGGGCAGACGGTACCGGGGACTGTGCCTGGTGCTGCAGTCACCTACACGGGTGTAATGGAGCTGGCGTGCACATGGACCAGCGTCTGCCATCATTCCTGCAGACGGCCACAGTGGGAGGGAGGCCGGCGATCGCTCCTGAAGATGCCGCCTGCTCCGCGTTCTGTGCAATTAGTATCAGTCTGTAGATTGCCAATTACTGCCCCCCGCTTCCCATAGAGCCAAGACAAATGCATTCCTCCTATATACGCACGCTCATTCGGCTGAGCGTGCATCTGTTCTCAATGGACATGGCCACTTATCTTCCTTGAGCACAATGTTGTCATTTAAGATGACCAATGGTTTTTTCCACAAGGATAGGTGATCAGTGGGGGACTGAGCGCTGGATCGGCCGTATGTGGCACCGTTATCCCCGTTACAACACGGCTCAGTAGGTCGGACGTCCGATTGTCGCTCCATTAATTATATACGGGACTAGCGGAAAAAATAATGTCCAGCGCAGCCCCATAGTGAGTGAATAGAACCGCAGTCGCGCACATGTACTGCCGCTTCATTGTTTGAGAACTTTTTTTATTTTTGAGTAGCAAGTTTATGTTTTTATTGGTCCCGTTTTAGGGTATATATGACATTTTGATTACTTTTTATTGCATTTTTTTTTGTACAGCGCAGAAACTTAAAACCTGCTATTCTGACATATAGATTATTTTCTTTCTTTTTTTTTTGCTTATTGCATTTACTGTACAAGTTAAATAATTTAATATTTTTATAGATCGAACCTTTATGACTGCAACAATACCAAATATTTTTTTTAAATGTATTTATTTTTTAGACCGGGAAAGGTGAGTCAAACTTTTATATACAGTGGGTACGGAAAGTATTCAGATCCTTTTACATTTTTCACTCTTTGTTTCATTGCAGCCATTTGGTAAATTCAAAAAAGTTCTTTTTTGTTCTTAATGTGCACTCTGCACCCCATCTTGACTGAAAAAAAAGAAATGTAGAAATGTTTGCAAATTTATTAAAAATGAAAAACTGAAATATCACATGGTCATAAGTATTCAGATCCTTTGCTCAGACACTCATATTTAAGTCACATGCTGTCCATTTCCTTGTGATCCTCCTTGAGATGGTTCTACTCCTTCATTGGAGTCCAGCTGTGTGTAATAAAACTGATAGGACTTGATTTGGTAAGGCGCACACCTGTCTATATAAGACCTCACAGCTCACAGTGCATGTCAGACCAAATGAGAATCATGAGGTCAAAGAAACTGGCCAAGGAGCTCAGAGGCAGAATTGTGGCAAAGCACAGATCTGGCCAAGGTTACAACAGAATTTCTGCAGTACTCAAAGTTCCTAAGAGCACAGTGGCCTCCATAATCGTTAAATGGAAGAAGTTTGGGACCACCAGAAGTCTTCCTAGACCTGGCCGTCCAGCCAAATTGAGCAATCATGGGAGAAGAGCCTTGGTGAGAGAGGTAAATAAGAACCCCAAGATCACTGTGGCTGAGCTATAGAGATGCAGTAGGGAGATAGGAGAAAGTTCCACAAAGTCAACTATCACTGCAGCCCTCCAACAGTCAGGCCTTTATGGCAGAGTGGCCCAACGGAAGACTCTCCTCAGTGCAAGACATATGAAAGCCCAAATAGAGTTTGCTACAAAACACATGAAGGATTCCCAGACTATGAGAAATAAGATTCTCTGGTCTGATGAGATGAAGATAGACCTTTTTGGTGATAATTCTAAGCGGTATGTGTGGAGAAAACCAGGCACTGCTCATCACCTGCCCAATACAATCCCAACAGTGAAACATGGTGGTGGCAGCATCATACTATGGGGGTGTTTTTCAGTTGCAGGGACAGGACAACTGGTTGTCATTGAAGAAAACATGAATGCAGCGAAGTACAGAGATATACTGGATGAAAACCTCTTCCAGAGTGCTCTGGACCTCAGACTTGGCCGAGGGTTCACCTTCCAACAAGACAATGACCCTAAGCACACAGCTAAAATAAAGGAGTGGCTTCAGAATAACTCTGTGACCATCCTTGACTGGCCCAGCCAGAGCCCTGAGCTAAACCCAATTGAACATCTCTGGAGAGACCTGAAAATGGCGTCCACCACTGTTCACCATCCAACGGAACAGGACAGGATCTGCAAGGAAGAATGGCAGAGGATCCCTAAATCCAGGTGTGAAAAACTTGTTGCATCATTCCCAAGAAAACTCATGGCTGTACTAGCTCAAAAGGTGCTTCTACTCAATACTGAGCAAAGGGTCTGAATTAGTGATGAGTGAGTGTACTCGTTGCTTGGGTTTTCCCGAGCACGCTCGGGTGGTCTCTGAGTATTTGTTAGTGTTCGGAGATTTAGTTTTCATCGTGGCAGCTGAATGATTTACAGCTATTAGCCTGCTTGATTACATGTGGGGATTTCCTAGCAACCAGGCAACCCCCCCATGTACTCAGCCTGGCTAGTAGCTGTAAATCATTCAGCTGCCACAATGAAAACTAAATCTCCGAACACTAACAAATACTCAGAGAGCAACGAGTATACTCGCTCATCACTAGTCTGAATACTTATGACCATGTGATATTTCAGTTTTTCTTTTTTAATAAATTTGAAAAAATTTCTACATTTCTGTTTTTTTTCAGTCAAGATGGGGTGCAGAGTGTACATTAATGAGGAAAAAATGAACTTTTTTGAATTTACCAAATGGCTGCAATGAAATAGAGTGAAGAGTGAAAAATTTAAAGGGATCTGAATACCTTCCGTCCCCACTCTCTATATATTTTTGTAACAAACAATTTTTTTTAACTTTATCTTGCAGCCCCCTTAAGGACTTGAATCTGCAATCATTTAATCACTTGTTCTTTATATTGTGATGCTGCAGAAAATAATGGTCAGGAGTACCAAGATGTCAGCCATGGGGTCCTTCAGAAATGTTTCTGAGCGCCATGTTAACCCATCAGTACTTTGCCATCTGGTGATGGGCACGTGAAATAGCATGCCACTAGGATTGGACACCTTTAATACCAGTGCTTCAGATTGACAGCGACATTAGAGAGGTTAAACAGCAGTGACCAGAGCTAGCTCAATCTGCTGCAAATGAACTAGCAACCTGCATGTGACATATATAATGTACATGTACATCATAAGCAAAAAAAGGAGTCAAAAGCGTCCAGAAGATAACTTTCTGGACTCTGGCGGACAGACTGCTGGTCCCCCAATCACCACTAGGAACAGGGCTCAAAAACCTGAAAAAATGGGGCTCTACAGAGGTGCATGTTCAATCTCCTATTCATTGTTCATAGCACTGCTAAAGAAAACCAAGTATTGGATTCTACTGCAGTCCCATAGACAATGAATGATGCAAAGGTTCTTAAGGGACTATGTCAGCACCAAAGGACTGTTGAATCCAAGCACAGGCACTTGGTGCACCCCTGGTGTGTCCAAACAGTTCAGTGCATCTTCCCACCATCTTGCTTTCTCTCGATTTTTACACCCCTTCTCTTCTATGATTGACAGCTTTGGATTTATAGAGCCAGAGAAAGGCAAGGACGGAGGAAAAACAAGTAAGTTGGAAGGGGCACTGAACAATTTGGCCACAACAAGGGTGCACCGAATGCCCAGCCTTGGTTGGAACAGTCATTCTGTGCTGACATAGTTCCTTAAGAACCTTAGCGTCATTCATTGTCTATGGGACTGCAGTAAAATCCTTAAGCTTATGCACCTGCGCTCCTTTCAAGACGAGGATGCAAAACTGAGTTCTCGGGATTCCAGTACTCCCTTTATCGCATTAAGTGGAGGTCCCAGTAGTTGGACCACCAACGATCAGTAAGCTTTCCCCTATCTTACAGATAGCAATTTTTGGAACAACCTTTTAAAGTTGGTGTGTGATTTATGATGGCGATTTTGAGAAAGCACCTTTAATGGAAGGACTAAGGTTAGTTCATACAGGACTCGGCAGGAAAAAAAAACCTGATATGTTGTATCAGATGATTAAAAGTCATAATCAGCAAAAAGCTTATCAGGAGTAGACCGTCGTCCGACATCACACGTACTTGTATTATGTCATATGCACAGCTCAGGGCTGGAGCAGCTTCAGGATAAATGATGGCAATGTGGGAATATTGCAGCAAGATTACAAAGCAACAGCTGAGAAAACTTCCCGATAACCTGAGTCATGCTGCTTCATGGCAGCAGAATGTGATGGCATGCATCGTCCCATATGCTCCTGTGCCCCGGGGACGGCGTGTGGCAGGGAGATGGCGGAGTAATGAATTGTACGGTAACACTCATGTGAATGAGCAGGAATGAAAATCTTACAGAAACTCGGCCCCTGTAGTTATAAATGTCCTGTAAATTGCTGGATATAAAATTCCCCAGTATTTCCAATAATCCACATTTTTCTTCTTAGGATATAAAATACCGTCAAACAAAAAGTCCCCGATTCTTCATTTGCGATTTTTCTTTTTTTTTACCTTGTGCTATTTTCTGAATTTTTTGCACTACATTTCATGAATCTGCCTAAAACATCTAGATAAGCAAAATTGTCGAGGAACAAAAGAGAAAAAAAAAGAAAGACAATTTAAGAAATGGCTCAAAACGTATAGAGAATAAGGCTACTTTCACACTAGCGTTAACTGCATTCCGTCACAATGCGTCGTTTTGCCGAAAAGCGACACATTGTGACGGATTGCCACACGTCGCACCCGTCGAGTAGTGGCGGACTGTCGGGAGCAAAAAACGTTGCTTGCAACGTTTTTTGCTCCGTCGTAAACGTCTTTTCCGACCGCGCATGCGCGGCCGGAACTCCGCCCCCACCTCCCCGCACCTCACAATGGGGCAGCGGATGCACTGGAAAAATGCATCCGCTGCCCCCGTTGTGCGGCGGAGACAACGCTAGTGTGAAAGTAGCCTAACGCGCAAATACTAAAACCAATAAGGGCAAATTATTGCAGAAAAATGGAGAAAGAGAATGATGAATTGGGTCTAAATTCTTCAATTGTGACACAGCTACAAAAATATTTTATAATGACGAATGTATCTAGGGGTTCTGTCTGCCTGTTGCCCCCTAAAAGGCTGTCACCATGCTTTTTCTGTCGGGAGCACGGTTGTCCAAATCTGGAAAGTGCATGATATCACGTGTTTAGTTTTTCCAGAAATTATTTTATTTTAATAGGTATGTCAATCTTACCTGGTGATATCGCTTGGGTCCGACCTCTGGGATCACCACTGATCCTTGGTGTAGCACTTCGTCAATTTCTAAAAAAAAAAATTTCCTGCAGAGCGACGGAAGTCCCGTTCAATGTGATTTTATGTCGTACACAAAGATGAGCACATTTTTTAAAATTCTATGTGGACTCAATTTCTACGAATCAGACGAACTGAATCCATTCAAAAATGCCCCCAAAAGACGTTTATCATGCTATGAGGTCTTTCCAGACCCCAAAGCATAATAAATGGGAAGGGGATAAAAAATAAACTTTGTACTGGGCCTTCAAAAACACAAAGAGAAGATGAAGAACTGGAGGGCAGAATACAATCCGAAGCGAAGAATGGAGGGCAAGATTGCCTTGCGCTGGCGTGTACTCCGGAGGACAGAGAATGAACTTCAATCCAATATTGCGGCCAGCATGCAGCCAGCGGGTAAGGAAAGGGTGAATCAAACACCCGAAAACCCCGCCCATATGACCCAAAACTGGTCCCGCCAAATTCAGGTGACAGGTTCCCTTTAATGCTCTCACATGTAGGGAAAAATATACACACACTAAGAAGAAATGTGCCCCTTGATGACAATTCTGAACCGAGCAATGCTATCTCATCCTGTGCTCCTTTCCCCTCCTCCACCATCAATAAGATGCTGCTCTCTCTAGTACTATAGTAGTATGCGATTACATGGCCTGCAAACTGCCGTGTGAGTCCACAATACAAGAGCTATTACATTTCACAGCGAAGATGGTGAATATACACAGAAAAAGGATTACGCTTTGGTGTGATGGGGACACTTGTACCCCTACTTCTCAGTGGTGTAGGAGTATATCAGCATCTTATCCAGCCTTGCAGCAGTTATCACCTATGGCACATTAGCTCTCTAAATGTGAATTATTAATGCCGCTGCTAAGCAGATACAAGACCTGCACCATCATCAGAAGGAAATGATTTCTGCATTCTGCAAGCAAACATACACACAAAAACGCTCACATATACACACACATAAAGTGTGTATACATATACCACACATACACACAGATATATACACACGCATGCACACAATACATACACACAAACCTATACACCCCACACACAGACATATACCAATACATACTCATACACACATACAGTATGTATACGCGTACCACACATACAGACAGACATATTCACACACATACTATACACATACAATACAAACATACACAGACCTATACTCCCCACACACAGCCATATACAAATACATACACATATAGACTCACATACACAGACATATACACACAGAGACATATATACCATAACACATATACACACAAGCAAGTATGCACTATATTCTCACATACAAACGTATGCATACATACCATACATTCGTACTTATATCTATAATATATATATATATATATATATATATATAGTAGATGGTGGCCCGATTCTAATGTATCAGGTATTCTAGAATATGTAGCTAGTATATAGCACAGGCTACATACTATATTGCAGTGACGTAGTATATAACACAACCAACGTAGTATATAACATAGCTACGTAGTATATAACAATATAACAGAGCTATGTAGTATGTAACACAGCGTACGTAGTATATAGCAGAGCTATGTAGTATATAACACAGCCACATAGTATATAACATAGCCACGTAGTGTATTGCACAGGTATGTAGTATATTGGTCAACCACGTAGTATATAGCAGAGCCACATACTATATAACATAGCCACGTAGTATATTGTAGAGCCACTTAGTATATTGCACAGGCACGTAGTATATTGCACAGCCACGTAGTATATAACAGTCACGTAGTTTATTGCACAGCTACGTAGTGTATTGCACACCTATGTAGCATATTGGTCAGTGACGTAGTATATAGCAGAGCCACGCAGTATATAACATAGCCACGTAGTATATTGTAGAGGCACATAGTATATTGCATAGCTACGTAGTAATTGCACAGCCACGTAGTATATAACAGAGCCACATAGTATATTGCACAGTCGACCTAGTATATAACAGAACCGACACAGCCACATAGTATATTGCACCGCTACGTAGTATATAACACAGAGCATGTAGTATATTGCACAGCTCACGTAGTATATTGGACAGTCACGTTGTATATTGCACAGTCACTTTGTATATTGCCCAGCTACATAGTATATAGCACAGAGATGTAGTATATAACAGAGCCCACGTCACCTTCCGAAGGCCCCTTGAATTCCTGGCGCCTGTGTGCGGTGCACACGGCAGCTTCCGGTCCCAGGGTTGGTATGATCGCAGGACCTGTGATCACGTCGCTGTCACATGACCGTGACGTCATAGCAGGTCCTTCTCGCATAGCATCCTTGACACCGGAACCTGCCGCTTGCACTGCCGAGGACGCCGTGTGACGTCGGAAGGTGAGAATAACCTTTTTTTTTATTATTATTATTTGTAACATTAGATCTTTTTACTATTGATACTGCATACGCAGCATCAATAGTAAAAAGTTGGTCACACAGGGTTAATAGCTGCGTTAACGGAGTGCGTTACACCACGGTCCGTTAACGCTGGCATTAACCCTGTGTGAGCGCTCAGCGCCGACTGCAGGGCAGTAAAGCAGCAGCCATTTTGCTGCCAGACTATGGCTGTCGCTGATTGGTCGTGGCAATGGTCGTGGGCGTTTTGCCATGACCAATCAGCTACTTGGATTTCCATGACAGACAGAGGCCGCGACCAATGAATATCCGTGACAGACAAAAAGAAAGACAGAAGGACAGACGGAAGTGACCCTTAGACAATTATATAGTAGATACAGATATATATATATATATATATATATATATATATATATATATTGTAAGAAAGTAGCTGGTAGAGTTCTTGATTGCAGGTGTATGTTACTGAGATGATTTTTATTTTAACTGGTTTTTGGTTCCAGTAGTTAGAGGAGAACAAAAGAGCCTTGGTGGGAAAGGTCGCTCCCATACTTGGGTATTACAAGCCTAATAACAGGCAGCTGGGAAAATCTCAGCAGAATGTGTTGTTTTGGAGCTGGAGAAGAACCGTTCATGGTGGCCAGTTTTTGCTAGAGACTGAGAAGTGCCTGTAATACTTTGTAAAACCTTTTGATTTACTTTGCTTTACCCAGATAAACTACTGTTTTGTTATTTATTTGTGCTGAAGAATGGACTGTTTTCATTTGTTATCAGTAAAGTTTATGAAGAGCACTAAACTTTATTCTGTTTTGATAAAAAAAACCCTGTGCCTGTGCATATCCACATGTCCGCCAGTGAGCCAAAACCCCCACAATACACAGACATCTTTATGTATACACACATATTGTATACAGTGTTCAAACTATTGTTTGCATGCAGATTGCTATCTAAATGAAACGTTTTGCATTACCAGTTGTAAAGCTCACAAACACATACACATGAACACTTGGGTGACCAACTGATGGATTTTCAGTAGGGAAAGTGGAAAAGCTGCTGCCATAAACTTTTGGCAGTATCTTGTATTTCCTTGATACAAAAAGGATCAAGTGGTTAAATTGAAATTGCCCAATCCGTCTCTCCTCTAACATCCTGTGTCGGAGGATAGTCCCATGTATGCTAGATGGTCACCAGGTACCACCAGATTCTGTTGTCTATTGATTTACACAGATTTGGTCAACTTTATTGTAATGAGTAAGGGGCAGTACTTATATTCGCACACAGACCATTGTGAATGCATTCACACATCTACTGTATACATGCACATCTTTACATATACATATATACTCCTATCTGTATGCAATAATACAGACAGAAATCATACTTTAACCCCATCACGACATTCGCCGTACATGTACGGTGCTTTGGGAGGTGCGTTCCTGCAAACCACCTAACATGTATGGCATGGCGATCGTATGGGCTCGATCAAAAGCGGGTGTCAGCGCTATTTACAGTGCTTTATATTGTTATACAACTCTGAATCGCCTGAGAGTTAAAAATGCTCACTACACCACTAGATGAATCCTCAAGAGGTGTAGTTTCTAAAATGGGGTTATTTGTGGGGTATTCTGCTGTTTTGGCATGTCAGGGGCTCTTCAAATGTGACATGGCAACCACAATCTGTTCCAGGCAAAATTGCGCTCCAGAATTCAATTGGCACTCCTTCACTTCTAAGTCGTGCCGTGCACCCAAACAATAGTTTTCCACCACATGTGGTGTATTGGCGTACGCAGGACAAATTGCACAACAAATTGTATGGTCCATTTTTTCCTGTTAACCTTGTGAAAATGAAAAAATTGCGGTTGAAGCAACATTTTTGCCTGAAAAATTATTTTTTTCGTTTTCACGGCTCAAAGTTATACAATTCTGTGAAGAACCTAGAGTTCAAGGTACTCACTACACCTCTAGATAAGTTCCCTGAGGGGTTTCCAAAATGGGGTCACTTTTTGGTAGTTTTCACTGCGTAGGAACATCAGGTGCTCTGAAAACGCAACATGGCTTCTGCTATGTTTTCCTGTCAAATAGCGCTCCTTCTGTTATGAGCCCTGCTGTGCACCCAAGCAGTAGTTTTCCCCACCACATATGGGGTATCGGTGTACTCAGGAGAAATTGTACAACAAATTATAGAGTCCATTTTCTTCTGTTACCCTTGTGAAAATGAAGAAATTTGGGGCAAAATGAACATGTTTGTGGGAAAATATTATCTTTTCATTTTTATGACCCAACGTTAAAAAATTCTGTGAAACACATGTGTGTTCAAGGTGAGTCACCACACCTCTAGATAAATTCCTTGAGGGGTGTAGTTTCCAAAACGGGGTCACTTTTTGGGAGTTTTCACTGCCTAGGCACATCAGGGGCTCTGAAAAGGCAATCTTTTCCTGCTAATTTTGCACACCAAAAGTCAACTGGCACTCCTTCCCTTCCGAGCCCTGCCATGCGGTGAAACAGTAGTTTTCTTCCACATATGGGGTATCAACATACTCAGTAGAAATTGTACAACAAATTGTAGGGTCCATTTTCTCCTGTTACCTCTGTGAAAATGAAACATTTGCATCTAAAACAACATTTTTGTGGGGAAATTTTTATTTTTATTTTTTTTTTTTTTTACAGCTCAATGTTATAAAATTCTGTGAAGCACCAGTTGGTTTAAAGTGCTCACCCCACCTTTAGGTAAATTCCTTAAGGGGTGTAATTTCTAAAATGGACTCACTTATGTTTATTTCACTATTTACTCACATCAGAGGCTCTCCAAATGCGACATGGTGTCCAATATCTATTGCTCCAAAAATCAAATGATGCTCCTTCCCTTCCGAACACTGTAGTTTTCCTCCACATATCGGCTATTGGCATAATCAGGAGAAATTGCTCAACAAATTTATATGGTTCATTTTATGGTTTAAGGATATAAAAAAATGAAAGTATGAAAATTGTGAGATTTTCACCCCAAATCTGATATTTTCACAAATATGTGCAAATTTCTACCTAAGTTTACCACTAACATAAAGTAAAATGTGTCACGGAATAGTCAATCTCAGAATCACTGAGATTAATTGAAGCATTCCAGAGTTAATAACACATAAATTAACTGGTCAGAATTGTAAAATTTGGCCAGGTCAGGAATGTGAAAACAGTCTTCGGAGGTGAAGGGGCTAATGAAAATCTTAATACTACAAACCCCTATTTTTATGGACCATTGAGCAATTTATGTATAATTGACAAGTCTGGTACACTGTATATGACCACACAGATACAAATCCATAGTCATGACTTTAATCACTGGTGGTAGCATATCCCTAGCCTATAAGGGCTGTGTGTGGTTCATAGGGTTATGACTGCTGCTTTCCCTACTCACAGGAACATCTGGTGTCTAATATCACTGCTCAGTTCAGATTATACCTACTCAAGTGAATGAGGCAGAGATACAATACTAGACATGGCACATGGATGAGAGAGCTGCTGTGTTTGGAAAAAATTCGAAGTGACAATGGTGTTGTTTCGCAACTTGAAGTAGCGCACACATTTTTGGTGTTTTTACTCAAGTTCCATCAACTTTTTAAAAAGCATGGCCTACACCATCATCATAATTTAAGCTACAAAATTGTCGTAAATTAAGACACATGTACGCCAGACCCTGACTGGAGTAACATTTCTGGCGATGGCCAGAATAGTTGAAAAGTGCCCCAAATTCATTAAGGCTACTTTCACACTAGCGTCGGGCACTGCACGTCGCAATGCGTCGTTGTGGAGAAAAAACGCATCCTGCAAAGTTGCCCGCAGGATGCGTTTTTTCTCCATAGACTTCTATTTGCGACGCAGTGCCACACGTCGCAACTGTCATGCGACGGTTGCGTCGTGTTATGGCGGACCGTCGGCATAAAAAAAGTTACATGTAACTTTTTTGCACGTCGTGTCCGCCATTTTCGACCGCGCATGCGCGGCCGAAACTCCGCCCCCACCCCCTGGACCTTACAATGGGGCAGCGGAAGCGTCATAAGACTGCTTCCGCTGCCCACGTCGGGCTTTTTTTCACAGTATGCATCGGTACGTCGGGCCGACGCAGCGCGACGGCCCCGTACCGACGCTAGTGTGAAAGCAGCCTTAGAGGCATTTTCCTCTTAATGAATTTGGCACATTTTACTCCAGTGTACCCTTCATTATATTATGGAGGAAAAAATAATCAGCTAACCACAGCAATGCCAGTGATTTTCACAATGTCCAAACAAACCATTATTTAATCAAGGATTTTTTTTCTATTCGATGCCGGATTAAACCTTTCCCCCCCTCCCATTCCCCGTTTCTCAGACATTCTTCATTAAGACTGGCATACAAAATGGCAGCCTTAATGAATGAAGGCTGAAGTGTTTTCAGCTTTGTGTAGAGCAAAATTAAAAGCAGGTGTACCCTTTGTGGATCATGTAGATCTTCACCCAATGGCTAACTACTCCATTAAAAGTTTTACACTTAGGCCACGTTCACACTTTCAAGTATTTGATCAGTATTTTACATCGGTATTTGAAAGCCGAAACTAGGTGCGAGTGAAAAATCCAGAAGTGGTGATGTGTTTCTATTATACTTTTCCTCTGATTGTTCCACTCCTGGTTTTGGCTTACAAATACTGATGTCAAATACTGACCAAATACTGAACATTTGAATGTGGCCTGGGGTTGAGTAGGAAACAGCGCTCGCTTCCTATTCAAAGGAATTTACTGTTTATTCAAGGGAATTTAATGTTTTTTCCCACATAGTGGACCCATTCGAGTCAATGGGTTCACTTGCCGTTCCGTGCTCAGCCGTTGTGCAGGGTAAATAGGATGGGGATGCGTTACTCCCGCATCACTGCTTCATTCTCATGGGGTTTGACCCCCATCGATCAAAAAATGATAGCGTATCTAATGTAATAATATTCCAAAACTCTGTGTCATAGGGAAACCCTTTTAAATGGACATCACTTGACTACTGATTGACTATTGGAGAGGTTCCCTTATTACAAAGAGGTCTACTCCCTAAGCATTTGAGGCTCCTGTATAGATTCTATTACATAGCCCCCTATACAAATAATTGGCCATTTATGAAATTCACAAACGGTTTCCATTAGGTGGCTTTTCAGCAGCTGTCAACTTTGCCTATTTGAAAAATCCTATGAAGTATGATTCCTATATGCCCTAATAGAGTAATGGCCAATTCTAATATTAAGGGCGCCATTCGTCAAGCAGTTTTAACAGAATTTTGGAATAAAATTCTTTCAATTTTTGCAAAAACTTAACTCAAATCAAAGTTGCACAAAACCTTGTTACTTTTAGCATTTTTCTTCCAGCACCGGACAGCTCCACTAACGTTTAGGAAAATGGCCGTAGCTCTGGCAGGAGGGGCATGGCCAAGCACACATGGCAATTTCATAATTTCCACCACAGAAGGGGCGTACATTTCGACAGAAATGTATGAAATGTACCCCAGCTCCTGCCTGATGGGAGATTTTTATTTTGCTTTTCTGAAAAAAAAATTTGGTGGTTAAAGTATATAAAAAGAAATCCTCTTTCTTTAAAATGCAAAATACCAATGTCTTGGTTTCTAGGTAGTTTAATAGCTTCATCGTCTCTTCTGCTTATACATAATAAATGACCTGGAAATGGACGGACTAAACCTTTTCAATTAAATATACGGTCCTTTCAGCGCAGTTGTCTCATTGTTTCCATGTAGAATTTCTAATATTCTGAATTGCATAGTGCCTAATGACGTAGATTATTACTAAATCCTCGGAACTACCGGATGCATCACTTGTGTCTAGCAGTACGGTGAGAAATATGTCATGTATGTTCCATGCACCTGCTACTGTAGTATAGGAGCTTTAACCATGAAGTGTATGGAAAACTTCATATCCCAGGAGACTGTGGTCTGGTCTCCCAGTCTCTTTACTCCAATTACAAATCTGTGATTACATCTGAATTTCTTGTTGGAGTCTCCTTCAATTGTGTAGATAATATGAAGCAGAACTTGCAAACTGTGTTCCTAAGGGTATGTTCACGCTCAGTTTTTTTTTTCACATATTTAACAGCAGATTCTGACCCAAAATGAACATAAAAAAAGTTTTCAAATACTTATTTAATAATTTGTATTGATTTCAATGGCAAAACACATATAAAGAGATCAGTGTCAACATATTTATTTTGTCAATAATAGGTTTTTAATAGTGTTGAGCGAACGTGCTCGGAAAAGGTGTTAGCTGAGCATGCTCGTGTGCTAACCCAGTGACTTTGGCGTGCTCAAAAAATATGTTCCCTGCAGCGGCATGTCTCAACAGGCAATCCCTGCATGTGTTGCTGCTGTCAATCAGCCTCAAGAGTTGCTGCTGTCAATCAGCTGTGAGACATGCAGCCACGGGGACTTGAATATATCTTTCGTACACACCGAAGGCACTCGGTTAGCACATGAGCATGGTCAGATATCACCTTATCCAAGTACATTCACTCATTCCTAGTAGTGATGAGCAAATTTGTCGCCAAACATAAATTCGGCATGAATATGGCACATTCGCATTTGTGATCAGAAACATGAGCAAGATTTTATAAAATCGGTAACATTCGGTAAAAGTACGGAAAAATATTTGCGCTGCCACAAAAGTATTTTCAGCATGTTTGCAACGATAATGGTGGTGTATCATGACCGTTTTGCATGTGTTTGATGGGGGGAGGGGGTTTGCAGAGCCAAGAGGCGTGGCGTTCTTGTAAACTTTTTTGTTCCCTAACTTTATGTGTGCGCATTGCGGCTAGCCAATCACAGCACAGGAAACATCCACAATGCCCTGATACCACTGCTTGTGCCATTGGCTGCTGAAATCACATGTCCCTCTTCCCATGAAGAGCGGACATTTTGTTTTAGCACCATTTTGACACTGTAACAGCGACGAGAGGCTGCTCCTGAGGCTGCCACTGTTAACAACAAGATTTTAGCTAGTTAGCTAGGCAGTTATATATCAGTCAGATTGTGTAGCTAGCTAGTGTCCAGTGTGGCTTTTAAATTTACCTTCCAGCATTTTAATTTTTTTGTGGCCATTACTGAGGTCCACAGACAAAGCCAGCAGGGCACATGTTCTACAAGTGTGTTGTGCACTGCTTTAACTGTTCTCCATGCACAAGTATAGCATTCTAAATAATATTTTTCACTAGTTAAATGTGAAACAGCTTGCTGTATCCCACCTTGTCATTTAGTTTTGTGGTGATATGACACTGTCTGCAGATCTAAGGTAAATTAACCCCTTCATGACCCAGCCTATTTTGGCCTTAATGACCTTGCCGTTTTTTGCAATTCTGACCAGTGTCCCTTTATGAGGTAATAACTCAGGAACGCTTCAACGGATCCTAGCGATTCTGAGATTGTTTTTTCGTGACATATTGGGCTTCATGTTAGTGGTAAATTTAGATCGATAATTTCTGAGTTTATTTGTGAAAAAAATGGAAATTTGGCAAAAATTTTGAAAATTTCGCAATTTTCACATTTAGAATTTTTATTCTGTTAAACCAGAGAGTTATGTGACACAAAATAGGTAATAAATAACGTTTCCCACATGTCTACTTTACATCAGCCCAATTTTGGAAACAAATTTTTTTTTTGCTAGGAAGTTATAAGGGTTAAAATTTGACCAGTGATTTCTCATTTTTACAACAAAATTTACAAAACCATTTTTTTTAGGGACCACCTCACATTTGAAGTCAGTTTGAGGGTTCTATATGGCTGAAAATACCCAAAAGTGACACCATTCTAAAAACTGCACCCCTCAAGGTGCTCAAAACCACATTCAAGAAGTTTATTAACCCTTCAGGTGTTTCACAGCAGCAGAAGCAACATGGAAGGAAAAAATGAACATTTAACTTTTTAGTCACAAAAATGATCTTTTAGCAACAATTTTTTTATTTTCCCAAGGGTAAAAGGAGAAAATGGACCACAAACGATGTTGTTTAATTTGTCCTGAGTACGCTGATACCTCATATGTGGGGGTAAACCACTGTTTGGGCATACGGCAGGGCTTGGAAGGAAAGGAGCGCCATTTGACTTTTTGAATGAAAAATTGGCTCCAATCTTTAGCGGACACCATGTCGCGTTTGGAGAGCCCCCGTGTGCCTAAACATTGGAGCTCCCCCACAAGTGACCCCATTTTGGAAACTAGACCCCCCAAGGAACTTATCTAGAAGCATAATGAGCACTTTAAACCCCCAGGTGCTTCACAAATTGATCCGTAAAAATGAAACAGTACTTTTTTTTCACAAAAAAATTATTTTAGCCTCAATTTTTTCATTTTCACATGGGCAACAGGATAAAATGGATCCTAAAATTTGTTGGACAAATTCTCCTGAGTACGCCGATACCTCATATGTGGGGGTAAACCACTGTTTGGGCACATGGTAAGGCTCGGAAGGGAAGGAGCGCCATTTGACTTTTTGAATGAAAAATTATCTCCATCGCTAGCAGAGACCATGTCACGTTTGGAGAGCCCCTGTGTGCCTAAACATTGGAGCTCCCCCACAAGTGACCCCATTTTGGAAACTAGACCCCCCAAGGAACTTATCTAGAAGCATAGTGAGCACTTTAAACTCTCAGGTGCTTCACAAATTGATCCGTAAAAATGAAAAAGTACTTTTTTTTCACACAAAATTTTTTTAGCCTCAATTTTTTCATTTTCACATGGGCAACAGGATAAAATGGATCCTAAAATTTGTTGGGCAATTTATGCTGAGTACGTTGATACCTCATATGTGGGGGTAAACCACTGTTTGGGTGCACGGCAAGGCTCGGAAGGGGAGGCGTGCCATTTGACTTTTTGAATGGAAAATTAGCTCCAATCGTTAGCGGACACCATGTTGCGTTTGGAGAGCCCCTGTGTGCCTAAACATTGGAGCTCCCCTACAAGTGACCCCATTTTGGAAACTAGACCCCCCAAGGAACTTATCTAGATGCATAGTGAGCACTTATAACCCCCAGGTGCTTCACAGAAGTTTATAACGCAGAGCCGTGAAAATAAAAAATAATTTTTCTTTCCTCAAAAATGATTTTTAGCCCAGGATTTTTTAATTTTCCAAGGGTAATAGGAGAAATTGGACCCCAAATGTTGTTGTCCAGTTTGTCCTGAGTACGATGATACCCCATATGTGGGGGTAAACCACTGTTTGGGCGCACGGCAGGGCTCGGAAGGGAAGGCATGCCATTTGGCTTTTTGAATGGAAAATTAGCTCCAATCATTAGCGGACACCATGTCACGTTTGGAGAGCCCCTGTGTGCCTAAACATTGGAGCTCCCGCACAAGTGACCCCATTTTGGAAACTAGACCTCCCACGGAACTAATCTAGATGTGTGGTGAGCACTTTGAACCCCCAAGTGCTTCGCAGAAGTTTATAACGCAGAGCCGTGAAAATAATAAATGTGTTTCCTTTCCTCAAAAATATTTTTTTAGCCCAGAATTTTTTATTTTTGCAAGGGTAACAGGAGAAATTGGACCCCAAAAGTTGTTGTCCAGTTTCTCCTGAGTACGCTGATACCCAATATGTGGGGGTAAACCACTGTTTGGGCACATGCCGGGGCTCGGAAGGGAAGTAGTGACGTTTTGGAATGCAGACTTTGATGGAATGCTCTGCGGGCGTCAGGTTGCATTTGCAGAGCCCCTGATGTGCCTAAACAGTAGGAACTCCCCACAAGTGACTCTATTTTGGAAACTAGACCCCCCAAGGAACTTATCTAGATGGTGGTGAGCACTTTGAACCCCCAAGTGCTTCACAGAAGTTTATAACGCAGAGCCGTGCAAATAATAAATGTGTTTCCTTTCCTCAAAAATATTTTTTTAGCCCAGAATTTTTTATTTTTGCAAGGGTAACAGGAGAAATTGGACCCCAAATGTTGTTGTCCAGTTTCTCCTGAGTACGCTGATACCCCATATGTGGGGGTAAACCACTGTTTGGGCACACGTCAGGGCTCGGAAGGGAACTAGTGACGTTTTGGAATGCAGACTTTGATGGAATGGTCTGCGGGCGTCACGTTGCATTTGCAGAGCCCCTGATGTGCCTAAACAGTAGAAACCCCCCACAAGTGACCCCATTTTGGAAACTAGACCCCCCAAGGAACTTATCTAGATGTGTGATGAGCACGTTCAACCCCCAAGCGCTTCACAGAAGTTTACAACGTAGAGCCGTGAAAATAAAAAATCATTTTTCTTTCCTCAAAAAAGATGTTTTAGCAAGCAATTTTTTATTTTCACAAGGGTAACAGGAGAAATTGGGCCCCAATGTTTGTTGCCCAGTTTGTTGTGAGTACAGTGATACCCCATATGTGGGGGTAAACCACTGTTTGGGCGCACGTCAGGGCTCGGAAGGGAAGTAGTGACATTTGAAATGCAGACTTTGATGGAATGGTCTGCGGGCGTCACGTTGCATTTGCAGAGCCCCTGATGTGCCTAAACAGTAGAAACACCCCACAAGTGACCCCATTTTGGAAACTAGACCCCCCCAAGGAACTTATCTCGATGTGTGATGAGCACGTTCAACCCCCAAGCGCTTCACAGAAGTTTACAACGTAGAGCCGTGAAAATAAAAAATCATTTTTCTTTCCTCAAAAAAGATGTTTTAGCAAGCAATTTTTTATTTTCACAAGGGTAACAGGAGAAATTGGGCCCCAATGTTTGTTGCCCAGTTTGTTGTGAGTACAGTGATACCCCATATGTGGGGGTAAACCACTGTTTGGGCGCACGTCAGGGCTCGGAAGGGAAGTAGTGACATTTGAAATGCAGACTTTGATGGAATGGTCTGCGGGCGTCACGTTGCATTTGCAGAGCCCCTGATGTGCCTAAACAGTAGAAACACCCCACAAGTGACCCCATTTTGGAAACTAGACCCCCCAAGGAACTTATCTCGATGTGTGATGAGCACTTTCAACCCCCAAGTGCTTCACAGAAGTTTACAACGCAGAGCCGTGAAAATAAAAAATAATTCTTCTTTCCTCAAAAATTATGTCTTAGCAAGTATTTTTTTATTTTTGCAAGGGTAACAGGAGAAATTGGACCCCAACAGTTGTTGCCCAGTTTGTCCTGAGTACGCTGGTACCCCAAATGTGGGGGTAAACCACTGTTTGGGCACACGTCGAGGCTTGGAAGGGAGGGTGCATCATTTGACTTTTTGAATGCAAGATTGGCTGGAATCAATGGTGGCGCCATGTTGCGTTTGGAGACCCCTGATGTGCCTAAACAGTGGAAACCCCTCATTTCTAACTTCAACACTAACCCCAACACACCCCTAATCCTAATCCCAACTGTAGCCATAACCCTAATCCCAACCCTAACCCCAACACACCCCTAACCACAACCCTAACCCCAACACACCCGTAACCCTAATTCCAACCCTAATCCTAACCCTAATCCCAACCCTAACCCTAATCCCAACCCTAACCACAACTGTAACCCCAACACACCCCTAACCCTATCCGTAACCCTAACCACAAGCCTAATCTTAACCCTATTTCCAACCCTAGCCCTAATTCCAACCCTAACCCTAAGGGTATGTGCCCACGTAGCGGATTCGTGTGAGATTTTTCCGCACGACTTTTGAAAAATCTACAAGTAAAAGGCACTGCGTTTTACCTGCGGATTTACAGTAGATTTCCAGTGGTTTTTTTTGTGCGGATTTCACCTGCGGATTCCTATTGAGGAACAGGTGTAAAACGCTGCGGAATCCGCACAAAGAATTGACATGCTGTGGAAAATACAACGCAGCGTTTCTGCACGGAATTTTCCGCACCATGGGCACAGCGGATTTGGTTTTCCATAGGTGTACACGGTACTGTAAACCTGATGGAAAACTGCTACGAATTCGCAGCGGCCAATCCGCTGCGGATCCGCGGCCAATCCGCTGCGGATCCGCGGCCAATCCGCTGCGGATCCGCGGCCAATCCGCTGCGGATCCGCGGCCAATCCGCTGCGGATCCGCAGCCAAATCCGCACATGCCATAACCCTAACCCTAACCCTACCTGTAACCCTAACCCTACCCCTAACCCTAACCCTACCCGTAACCCTAACCCTAGTTCTAACCCTAACCCTAGTTCTAACCCTAACCCTAGTGGAAAAAGAAAAAAAAAATATTTTCTTTATTTTATTGTTGTCCCTATCTATGGGGGTGATAAAGGGGGGGGGTTATTTATTATTTTTTTTATTTTGATCGCTGTGGTAGAACCTACCACAGCGATCAAAATGTACTTGTAAGGAATCTGCCGGCTGGCAGATGCGGCGGGCATACTGAGCATGCGCCCGCCATTTTGGAAGATGGCGGCGCCCAGCGAGGAGACGGCCGGACACCGGGAGGATCGGTAAGTATAAAGGGGTGGTGGGGGGGTGGATTAGAGCACAGGGGGGGGTGATCGGACCACAGGGGGGAGCGGACAGCAGGACGGGGGAGCCGGCAGGCGGACGGAGGGGACCGGACCCCATAACGGAGGACTGGGGGGGCGATCGGTGGCTGTGGGGGGGGGTCACTTCAGGTTTTCCAGCCATGGCCGATGATATTGCAGCATCGGCCATGGCTGGATTGTAATATTTCACCAGTTTTCATGGTGAAATATTACAAATCGCTCTGATTGGCAGTTTCACTTTCAACAGCCAATCAGAGCGATCGTAGCCACGGGGGGGTGAAGTACCCCCTGGGCTGAAGTACCACTCCCCCTCTCCCTGCAGATCGGGTAAAATAGGAGTTAACCCCTTCAACCGATCTGCAGGGACGCGATCATTCCATGACGCCACATAGGCGTCATGGGTCGGATTGGCACGGGTTTTCATGACGCCTACGTGGCGTCATGGGTCGGGAAGGGGTTAAAAAAAATTATAATTTTTCAGTTGCAAAAAGTTAGACAGCGCGCCGTATCACACGTTGTCATTTTGTTGAGTTGAAATTAAGCTATCTGTAGATCTCATGCACATAACCAAAAAAAAATTTCTGTTGCTAAATGTCATACAGTAGGAGACCTGACTTTGACTGTGTTATAGAGGCCTGATCCAGAGGCCATACAAAATTCTTCTGTTCCTAGTGTCATACAGCAGGGGACCTGACTTTATAATAGTTTGTAGCATCTACTGTGTTATAGAGGCCTGATCCAGAGGCCACCAAAAAATTCTTGTGTTCCTAACGTCATACGGTAGGGGACATCTGACTTTTATATTGTTTGTAGCATATCTTCTTTGTCATACATGCCTCATCCACACTGAAACAATTCTTGCTTCTGTGACTAACGCAATACTGCACACCATATTTCACCTTGGAATTTACTGTCGTTGAAATTCAGGTGTTTGCAGAGGTGGTGCAGAGTTTAAAAACTATTTTAATTTTTTTGTTGCAAATACTGTGCTCCTCCACAGTATCTGAGCTTGGTAATAAGCGAGGCCATGGTAGAAGGGGAATTAGGCTTCGTGTTCAAGGTGTACGTGGGGTAAATGGTAAGGTTAGTAAAAGCACTAGTGAACCAACAACGTCACGTCCTATGCAAAGACATCGGACAACTTATGTTACTCCACTACCTTTCTTTGGCAGACGCACAGCGGTGTGTTGATGAGGCCCAGAAAGAGCATGTGCTCGAGTGGATGGCAAGCACAGCTTCAAGTGGCCTCTCCACCTCAACATCACACCCAGTACAGTCCACAGAGGAGGAATGAAAATTACCCTTGCTTCCCCCCGCGTCTCAACTCTCCAACCGTACAACTAACTGTACAGAACCACAAATAGGTGAGTCTGAAGACCTATTAACACATCCTATGCCACGGTCATGAGAAGTGTACTCAAAAGCTTCACAGAGTCAAGAGGAGGAAATCTGCACCGATGCCCAACATTTTTTTAGCTTGGATTCAGGGCAGGACAAAGTTGGGTCCAAACAGCATCCTGACCCTCGTCATCAGATGGTAACCCATGGGGGGGTGATCCTGATGAGACTTAGATATCTGAGGCTCACATGAACTGTACTGTGCTGTCAGGGCAGGAAGAGGAGGAAGGTGATTCCAAGGGTGAGGAATGTGATAACACAGAGGATGATGATGATGAGGTGTTAGATCCCAGTTGGCGTGAACATAGAGGCACACTGCTGAGTAGGTCATCTGAGGAGGAAGACGAAGAGATTATGTTGTGCCATACATCGCAGACCTGACAAGCAATGCATAGTCAGCCACCACCGTGGCTGTGACCAGCAGCATCCGTGGGTCTTCAGCTCACAGGGGTGGCAAGGGTTGCTTAGCCTGGGCCTTTTTTGACACTTCAAAGGATGAGCCAACTCATGTAATCTGCTAACTTTGCAAAAAAAAACTGAGTTGAGGTAAAAAGTGCAATTTATGAACTGTCACATGCGCAATCAACATGTGTTACTGTGGGAATTCCACTGCACAAAATTGCAGAAGAGCAGACCTCATCTACCATCGACCGCCCCATCAATCGCATCTGCTGCTTCTTCCTCCTCCTCTGTTAACATGCCAACTATTGATACGCAGGTCTTCAACCACAGAACCTTGGGTTCTTTATCTGCTCCAGTCACGCTGACTGAGAGCCCGCCATTAGCTGTAACAGGAGCGGACATGCCTGCTATTTTTCACCGATCTCTGAGAACGAGCACACAGCAACTTTCTCAATCCATTGTAACATCTCTGCCTGCACCTCTCTCACAGTCCAGCAGTTTGTCCTGTTCACCGTACTCAGTACTGTCTCAGCACTGCAGCCAGCCCATGGTTCCGCAGTTGTGGTTACATAAAAGATTGTTTCCTCCTGCGCATGACAAAGCTAAGAGGCTGAACTCCACCATCTCCAATCTGTTAGCCACAAAATGCTGCCTTTCCACCTGGTAGATACAGACAGTTTCCAAAAGCTGATGGCAGTCGCAGTCCCCCAGTACCAACTGCCCAGTTGCCATTACTTTTGTAAGAAATCTGTAACTACACTACACCAGCATATCGCAGACATCACCCATTCCTTGACTAAATCTCTGTCTGCCAGGGTGCATTTCACCACAGAAACTTGGACAAGTAAGCATGGCCAAGGGCGTTACATCTCACTGACTGGGCACTGGGTGACTCTGGCGACTGTGGGGGCAGGTGCTGCTCCACAAGTCTTGGAATCACCAAGGCTTGCAGGACAAACCTCTACATTTAACACTTCCTCCACTTCTTCTCCCTCCTCTATCCCCTCTAGGGCCTCCACCTGTGCCTTCAACCTCTGCCTTAATGAGACATGCGTTCTAACAGTTAACAGTGCAGAGCGAATCTCCACCACTTCCATACTGCGCAGTCAGGGCTCACTGCAATCAGGCAGTATTAAAATTGATATGCCTTAGAGACTGCAGTCATGCAGCTGAAGAGTTTTGGACAGTTCTCCATGCTGAGTTTCATCAATGGCTGTCTCTGATGAACTGCGTCCAGGGAAGGCCGTGTTCGATAATGGTGCGAACCTGGTGGCGGCCCTACGGCGGAGCAAACTCACACATGTGCCTTGCATGGCTCACGTCTTCAACCTGATGGTACAGCGTTTTCTAAGCCACTATCCTAGCCTTGGGTGAGCTGTTCCAGACAGCATGTAAGCCATGAGCTCATTTCGAATGTTCGCACCCCTCAGGTCATCGACTTGCATCGATACAAAGGTCTTTGTCCATGCCAGTTAGGTTGATATGCGATGTGCCGACAAAGTGGAATTTCAGTCTGCACATGTTGCAGCAACTGTGGCAGCAGCAATGAGCCCTGACGCAGTATGTCATGTCGTATAGCCTGGGCCAACGCAGTAAGGATGTGGTACATATGTTTGCAGAGTGGGCACAGATTAAGGACCTCTGCACCCTTCTGCACAGTTTTGAAATGGCTACTAAAATGTTTTTTTTTTTCTTATTATATACTTTTTTCATGAACAGGACCTTCGATCATGTGATTATGTTCTTTAATTTGATTGGTCTTAGGTTCCTTTATATACTTTCACTGTATTTTGGGTAGTTAAGCTTTGACAAAGACCGCGGCACGGTCGAAACGCGTTGCTTTACCCACTGGGGCTATGGTGATGTATTAGGAGCACTTTTTGTACAATTTCTTTTGCAATTTGTATTTTAACTTAAAACATTTTTTTTCCAATGAACTGTTTATATTTTATTGAGCTGGAACATTGCATTTTTTCTATCTTCCAAAGTCTTGTCAGGATCTGGTTCCATGCTCTTTACAAAAACAGTGAGCTGGCTTTGTTTTTTCTTTCACGTTGGTTTTCCCTAAGACAGCAGTGAGGCACACAGTGTGCATCGCAATTCTAGACTTCCAACCACGGAAACGTCGAGTCGTCAACACAAAAACATTAGCAGCAGCAGTGTAAGGCCATGTTCACACAATGCGTTTTTTACCGCGGAACCGCAGCGATTTTGCCGCTGCGGGTCCGCAGCTGTTTTCCATGCAGGGTACAGTACAATGTAACCCTATGGAAAACAGGAAACGCTGTGCACATGATCCTGAAATTCACTAAAAAAGCCGCGCTGAATAGCTGCGGTAAAAAAGAAGGACCATGTCACTTCTTTGTGCGGAACTGCAGCGGTTCTGCCCCCATAGACCTCCATTGTGAGGTCAAACCCGCAGTAAAACCCGCAGATCAAAAATATATCTGCGGGTTTTATTGCGGTTATGGGTGGAGAAACTCTGCAGCAGGAAGTGCGGGGAAGCGGGCGGAAGTGCGTGGGCGGAAGTGCTTGGGCGGAGTGTGTTCCGAAGTGACGGAGGCATACCGTCGCATGGGGATCGATGTCGGCTGTTTGATAGATTTGGTATGTGTGTGTGTGTGTGTGTGTGTGTGTGTGTCCCCATGCGATGCTAGTGCCACCACTGTGCTAAGTCGCCGTATGGGACTACTACTCCCATCCGGTATTAGGATGGGAGCGTTGTCCCTGTGTCCGGCGACTTAGCACAGTTGTAAAGTTACACAAAACACACACAATACACATACATGACACACAGTACATACAACATATAACACAGAGTATATACTCACCAACAGCACACTGGTAGGCGAAGCCCTCGATCCCCTAGAAAAAATCACAAAATAAAAAATCAAATTCATACTCCCTGTCCGCAGAATCCATAAAACGAGTGTCCCATGCCGATCGGCTGCTCTCCGGCGATACACTGCCAGGAGCTTCGCTCCTGGCAGTGTATCGCGTACTGTTCCGGAGTTCAATGGCTCCGGCGTCTCGGTTAACGGCAGTACAGCTGCGTTGAACTTTCCCACGCAGCACTGCCATTAAGCGAGAGTGCCGGGGTCAATGACCGCCGGTAAACTCGCTCGCGCATGCGCAGTGACACACCGACAGGAACTATGGCGCCTGTCAGTGTGTTGCTGCAGCCGTGGAGAGCAGACATATCTCTGGATGTGTCTGTTCTCCATGGAAGATCTTCGTGGGACCCTCGATGGATTTCTGCGGACAGGGCCAGGGAGTATGAATTTTATTTTTTATTTTGCGTCTTTTTCAGGTCGAGGGTCTTCAGGACGGATTGAGCGTACAATAAAATATGGTCAAAAAGTGGGTGTCTTTATTTCATTAAAATATTTTTTTTCTAGTGTTTGTGTTTTTTTTTAACCCTTTCATAGCATTAATAATGGATAGGCGTCTTATTGACGCCTCTCCATTATTAACCGGGATTAATGCCACCTTGCAATAGCAAAAATACGTGCAACTGAAATACGTGGCACTGAAATACGTGATACGTGGCACTTACATACGTGATACGTGGCACTGAAATACGTGGCACTGAAATACGTGGCACTGAAATACGTGGCACTGAAATACGTCATACGTGGCACTTAAATACGTGATATGTGGCACTTAAATACGTGATACGTGGCACTTAAATACGTGGCACTGAAATACGTGGCACTGAACTACGTGATACGTGGCACTTAAATACGTGATACGTGGCACTGAAATACGTGGCACTGAAATACGTGGCACTAAAATACGTGGCACTGAAATACGTGATACGTGGCACTTAAATACGTGGCACTGAAATACGTGATACGTGGCACTGAAATACGTGATACGTGGCACTGAAATACGTGGCACTGAAATACGTGGCACTGAAATATGTGGCACTAAAATACGTGGCACTGAAATACGTGATACGTGGCACTTAAATACGTGGCACTGAAATACGTGATACGTGGCACTGAAATACGTGATACGTGGCACTTAAATACGTGGCACTGAAATACGTGGCACTGAAATACGTGGCACTAAAATACGTGGCACTGAAATACGTGATACGTGGCACTTAAATACGTGGCACTGAAATACGTGATACGTGGCACTGAAATACATGATACGTGGCACTGAAATACGTGGCACTGAAATACGTGGCACTGAAATACGTGATACGTGGCACTTAAATACGTGGCACTTAAATACGTGGCACTGAAATTCATAATATGTGGCACTTAAATATGTGTACGTGGCACTTAAATACGTGGCACTGAAATACGTGATACGTGGCACTTAAATATGTTGCACTTAAATACGTGGCACTGAAATACGTGATATGTGGCACTAAGTCTACGTTCACATTTGCGGTCTGCGCCGCAGCGTCGGGCGCCGCAGCGTCGCCGCATGCGTCATGAGCCCCTATATTTAACATGGGGGCGCATGGACATGCGTTGCACTTGCGTTTTGCGACGCATGCGTCACTGCGGCGCACGCGTCCGGGCGCAGAGGACGCAGCAAGTTGCATTTTTGCTGCATCCAAAATCAACCAAAAAAAGGATGCATGCGTCACAAAACGCAGCGTTGTGCATGCGTTTTGCTGTGTTTTTGTTTGCGTTGTGCGTTGCGTTGCCGACGCTGCGGCGCACAACGCAAATGTGAACGTAGCCTTAAATACGTGGCACTTAAATAGCTGGATAGAGCTGGATCCGCGGGCTGTGATCTGGCCTACGCTCAGCACTCTGCGGAGCGCTGTCATTCAAAACACGTCCACTCATTTTGGTGTTTAGTCCCAAAATGGAGGATGGAAGAAGAAAAGGGTTGGACAAGGAAATGACATAATTTCTTTTTTTTTTTTCCCCACTGCAGTTAAAGCTTTATTTGTGTCAAACACAGACAATCTGCAGAGAAAACTGCATAAAAAACCGCACTAAAAACCGCATCAAAAAACGCACCAAAAAACGCACCAAAAACGCACCAAAAACCGCACCTGCGTTTTCTGCCAAGAGCTGCGGTTTTTAGTGCAGAAAAACAGCAGGGAAATCAGGAACGTGTGAACATGGCCTAAGTGGCAGAAGCAATTTTTGTCATTTCACATATTTTTTAGATCTGCCTGTGCAACAGCAGAACAAAGTACAAGTCTGACACATAGTGAACGACTGGAGAGGATGGTGCAGGAGTACCTCGAGCTCAATATGAATGCCATCAGGGGGCTTTGGACTTTTTTGCATGTTGATCTTCAAAAATGGAAGAGATTGCTCCAAGGCCTGTCACGCCTTGGAGGTTTTGTCTTGCCTTGGAGGTTTTGTCATGTCCGGCAACCAGCATTGTCCCAGAACGTGTCTTCAGCACTGCTGGTGGTGTCCTGACGGAGAAGTGCATCCATCTGTGCCTTGAAAGTGTAGACCACCTAACTTCCATCAATATGAACAAGTTATGGATTCCCAATGACTTTTGCTCCCCAATTACCGACTGGACAGACTAAGCAATGGTGTAGTTTTTAATGCGCGGCACTGATCTTGTGTTATTGCAGTATGTGACACCTTTGTTGTGGATTCTGTGCCTGCTGTTGCTACTGCTGCTACTGCTGCTGATGTTACAATTTTTTTGAAATGTGAAGACTACAAGTTGGGTCTCAGTCTCCTTCACGTGTGTTGCCTGTAGCCATAGGGCTCCCAGATTGGCAGTCCTGCACTTACTTTCAGTCAATTACCTGTGTTACTATCCTTAAATGTTTCAAACAGTAGTAGTCTACGAAGTTGATATTTGTGTCATCTGAGTGTGGCTGAGCAGAAAAGCAGTTTGAGCTGTTTCACGGGGTGTCAGAACTCCCAGCACAGCCGGCTACACCGGTCCCTCACCCACCTCTAAATTTGAACTTAAATTCAAAGCTGTAAATGCTGTCCCTGACCCTGTCTCATGCATGGCCGATGCCTGACTGCTGCTGTGCCGTTATAACATTTCTACTATAGGTCAATTGATGCCACTTTTCCTCGTGTGTGCCCCTGATTTGAGCTGTTTGGCAGCTTTTGGGTTCCCCTCATGGTGTTGTCTATGTGTTTGGTTTTGCCTCCCATTGAATTCAATGGGTTTCGGTTATGTTCGACGAACTGTTCGGCGAACTTTGAGAAGCTCGCCAAACCAAACCTTTAAAGGTTTGCTCATCTCTAGTGCATTTCAAGTACTGTAAATGTTGTTGGACTTTCCAGAAATGTAATTCTCTACATGTACATCCCTTAAAGAAAATCTGTTGCAAGGTTTTTGCCACACAGAGATTCTGATTCCAGCAATGTATCACTTACTTGCTTAGTGTAGTTTTTATAAAATCACTGTTTTATCAGCAAGAGCTTAGAACTAGTAAACCTGCTGCCAGCTAATAAAGCCATGCCCCACCCCTGATTGGCTGTTTTCTGCCTATGCATAGTGTACAGAGGAAGTGACCAATCAGTGCTGCGGGCAAGGTTATGCAGCGCTCAGCATTCAGAGAATTGATAAATCTGCAACAGATAAAACTATGATTTTATCGAAACTGCAGCACCCAGTAAAGTAAGTGATGCATCACTGGAATCAGGGTCTCTGCCCCTACATTGTGCTGCTCTCAGATGGGTTAACAAAAACCTGGTGATAGATTCCTTTTGAATCTTGTAATTACAACTTGAATTCTGACCTTTTTTTTTTCTATCGGAAGATATATCGTCTTTACTTTCTCTCCATAAGGCTCGGGGGGCTACCACTTTAGTAAATAGTTTCCTAATGGATTGAATGAAGAAATTCGATATTCCTAGGGTGTGCATTATTTGATTTTTGGAGTGCGTCATCATGTATATTGGCAATTATACAAATACTGATATCCATATAAAAACTGGTGTCTTGAATGTTAATATTGCTGCACACCTAGACCCTTACCATGAACTCTTTTCCAAAATAAACATAAGTCAGAGATCTTTGGGTCTTTGTATAACTTTCTGTAAGCCATCAAAGAGATCTTTACATTTTTTTTTAAAGTGGAAAACAATAAAAATTCCACTTTTCACTCATTATTCACTAGACATTTTGCGGTAAATGGAATATTCTTGGATCCAACACATGTCTCAAAAGTAGGTCATCCTTCACATGAAGAACATGTTCATTTTTTTCTTGATCACAACATGAATAAATAATGAAACTGCTGTTTTGGAAACTCCAGTTATAGGCTTTGCATATTCTTCAGTCGAGATAAGAAAATGATTAGTTCATTCTGCTTTCTGTACTCACGAATTTGACCAAGCATGGGTTCCCCTTATACAAGGAAAGAGAAACGTTTCTGTTCAGAAATCCAAGTAAAATCCTAAAACATACAAGCAAATAACAAAAGTAACTACAGAAAGAAAATATTATAATAATCTAAGATAACCTGTAATTTTGAATCTAAGGCCTGCGTCATACTTTGTATAACACGGCCGAGTCCTATGCGGTGAAACATTGCATAGTCGTTGGCCCAGTGTTATTCTATGGGCAGATCACCTGCCATTATTTTCTCATGCTGATTCGTTAGCATGCTGCGATTAGCAGCGAGACTCTGCTCAATCCCACCCATACAAGTCTATTCGTGCGAGTGAAGCATCGGACAGCATCCCAATTACTTTCTCCATCTCCTCCACACCTGTGTTGCGATTCTCTCTTGCGAGAGGATCGGATTCCAGAACGCTGACACTTGGCTCATGATCCACGTCCACGTGGCGAGACCCCCGCAAGCGGATTTTCACCGCTACCCATACTGCAATCACATGAGAAGGTAGGCTAAGTTCACTTGTTTATACAAGTTTCAAGGCCTCATTTAGTCTGTCGGGATGCAGACTACATAGCCTGTAAATCCAATAGGACTCCTTGGCATTAAGAACTGTCTCTGGTAAGTATAGGGATCTGTTCTATCGGTATAACCTGTAAGTATTCAAACTCCTTGTTGTGTATAAGGCTAATATGTTTAGACAGACTCTGTTTCAAGAATCCTTTAACATTTTGTTCATGTGGTTCCACAGTGATTGTGCAGTGAGACCAATATACTGGATCCCGCATTCATAGGTTACTACATATATAACAAAATCTGAGCTGTATGTCACTTCTTAGTTGAAATTTATGTACAGTATTAGTTTTTTTTGTATTCATATGACTTATCCCTCGATCAATAATTTTACAACAGTCAGTGTTTTTACTAACAATTGAAAATTCCTATTTTATCATTTTTAGAACAAATACCATGATTATTATTATTAGATTTTTCCTTTTTTTGCAAAATACTAGGTGCTATATGATTCCTGATTGTTTTGCCTCTTCTGAAAACAATATTGGGTCTTTTAGGGATCTGATTTTTTTAATACTGGATTTATCTTGAGTAGTGTTGAGCGATACCGTCCGATACTTGAAAGTATCGGCCGATACCGGCAAAGTATCGGATCTAATCCGATACCGATACCCGATACCAATACAAGTCAATGGGACTCAAGTATCGGACGGTATCCCTGATGGTTCCCAGGGTCTGAAGGAGAGGAAACTCTCCTTCAGGCCCTGGGATCCATATAAATGTGTAAAATAAAGAATTAAAATAAAAAATAGGGATATACTCACCTGTCCGGAGGCCCCTGGACTTTACCGCCGTAACCGGGAGCCTTCTTTGCTTAAAATGCGCGCGTTTAATGGTTTCTGTGACGTCACGGCTTGTGATTGGTCGCGTGCCGCCCATGTGACCGCGACGCGACCAATCACAACAAGCCGTGACGTAATTTTCAGGTCCTGATGCCTAATTCTAGGCATTCAGGATTTGAAAATTACGTCACGGCTTGTGATTGGTCGCGTGCCGCCCATGTGACCGTGACACGACCAATCACAAGCCGTGAAGTAATTTTCAAATCCTGAATGCCTAGAATTAGGCATCAGGACCTGAAAATTACGTCACGGCTAGGGTTGAGCGACTTTCATTTTTTTAAGATCGAGTAGGGTTTTGGGAAACCCGATTTTGTCCAGAGTCGAGTCGAGTGCAGTCGGCCGATTATCGCTAAAAGTCGGGGATCGACCGAAACACGAAACCCAATGCAAGTCAATGGGGAAGCATAGTCGGCAGTGAGTGGAGGCCAGGAAAACACCTACAGTGCCCATTTTAATGCCAAAAACATCCATTCTTGTTTCTGAAGCTTGCCAATCTTAATTAACTGTATAATAATAGTTGGGCATAGGGAATTGGGGGAAAGTTGTGGGGGGAGTAGGGCTGGCTCAAGTTTTTCGTGGGCCCAGGAAATGCGGACTACGTCACGGCGGTGTTGCAGGGAAAGGTAAGTATTTAAACGTTGCAAGTGCTGTGATCCTGAGCAAGCAGGGGGGGGCCCACTCGTTCGCATTGGCACTGGCACAGGGCCCCTCAAAGTACGGCGGTGTGTTTGCATAGCGGGGGCGCCTCCCACCAGCAGCGACACTTTTGCGTACTCTGAGGGGCCCTGTGCCAGTGACGTCGCCAACGAGTATGCCCCCCCACCTGATGAAGGAACCTGCACTTTCATCTGCACCTTCCTCTTTGTCCCTGTGTAAGGTGGTATAACATGCGGGAAGGGGAACCTTACTTTCAGCAGGGTCAGATTCTGGCTGTGTAGAGTACAAGGGGAATGTAGTGGTCTAGGTCAATGTACCAGCAGACTCATTTAGCAGTGGCTGGGCAATGGGCAGGATGAGGAGGAAACAGATATAGGGCCAAAGAATAAAGTAGGCTAAATGCAGTTCAAAATTGGTAACAGGACTAAACAGGCGGCATTGCTTTGTTCAGTGGAGTAGCAAACCCAAGAGCAGCAGACACTGTTTCAAGGGCCTAACCACACTAGTAGGCCAAATGCAGTTTAATATCTGATAGTATAGGGCGAAAGCCAGAATGTGGAAGCTCAGCTTTGTTCAGTTGAGGACAACACCAGGGAGGGGCAGACACCTTTAGTAGGCCGGAAAAGCCTATTGCATTTTTTAAAATGGTAATTTGGAGCAGAAGGTTGAAGCTCAGCTTTATTTAGTTGAGGACAACACCAGGCAGGGGCACACAGACAGACACCTTTAGTAGGCCGGAAAAGCCTATTGCATTTTTTAAAATGGTAATTTGGAGCAGAAGGTTGAAGCTCAGCTTTATTTAGTTGAGGACAACACCAGGCAGGGGCACACAGACAGACACCTTTAGTAGGCCGGAAAAGCCTATTGCATTTTTTAAAATGGTAATTTGGAGCAGAAGGTTGCAGCTCAGCTTTATTTAGTTGAGGGCAACACCAGGGAGGGGCAGAAGCCGTTAGTAGGCCCTAACCACCATTTTGTTTTTTAAAAACCACTTAATGAGAGCCGGAAGGTTGAAGCTCAGCTTTATTCAGTTGAGGACAACACCAGGCAGGGGCACACAGACAGACACCTTTAGTAGGCCGGAAAAGCCTATTGCATTTTTTAAAATGGTAATTTGGAGCAGAAGGTTGAAGCTCAGCTTTATTTAGTTGAGGACAACACCAGGCAGGGGCACACAGACAGACACCTTTAGTAGGCCGGAAAAGCCTATTGCATTTTTTAAAATGGTAATTTGGAGCAGAAGGTTGAAGCTCAGCTTTATTTAGTTGAGGACAACACCAGGCAGGGGCACACAGACAGACACCTTTAGTAGGCCGGAAAAGCCTATTGCATTTTTTAAAATGGTAATTTGGAGCAGAAGGTTGAAGCTCAGCTTTATTCAGTTGAGGACAACACCAGGCAGGGGCACACAGACAGACACCTTTAGTAGGCCGGAAAAGCCTATTGCATTTTTTAAAATGGTAATTTGGAGCAGAAGGTTGAAGCTCAGCTTTATTTAGTTGAGGACAACACCAGGCAGGGGCACACAGACAGACACCTTTAGTAGGCCGGAAAAGCCTATTGCATTTTTTAAAATGGTACTTTGGAGCAGAAGGTTGAAGCTCAGCTTTATTCAGTTGAGGACAACACCAGGCAGGGGCACACAGACAGACACCTTTAGTAGGCCGGAAAAGCCTATTGCATTTTTTAAAATGGTAATTTGGAGCAGAAGGTTGAAGCTCAGCTTTATTTAGTTGAGGGCAACACCAGGGAGGGGCAGAAGCCGTTAGTAGGCCCTAACCACCATTTTGTTTTTTAAAAACCACTTAATGAGAGCCGGAAGGTTGAAGCTCAGCTTTATTCAGTTGAGGACAACACCAGGCAGGGGCACACAGACAGACACCTTTAGTAGGCCGGAAAAGCCTATTGCATTTTTTAAAATGGTAATTTGGAGCAGAAGGTTGAAGCTCAGCTTTATTTAGTTGAGGGCAACACCAGGGAGGGGCAGAAGCCATTAGTAGGCCCTAACCACCATTTTGTTTTTTAAAAACCACTTAATGAGAGCCGGAAGGTTGAAGCTCAGCTTTATTCAGTTGAGGACAACACCAGGCAGGGGCACACAGACAGACACCTTTAGTAGGCCGGAAAAGCCTATTGCATTTTTTAAAATGGTAATTTGGAGCAGAAGGTTGAAGCTCAGCTTTATTTAGTTGAGGACAACACCAGGCAGGGGCACACAGACAGACACCTTTAGTAGGCCGGAAAAGCCTATTGCATTTTTTAAAATGGTAATTTGGAGCAGAAGGTTGAAGCTCAGCTTTATTTAGTTGAGGGCAACACCAGGCAGGGGCACACAGACAGACACCTTTAGTAGGCCGGAAAAGCCTATTGCATTTTTTAAAATGGTAATTTGGAGCAGAAGGTTGAAGCTCAGCTTTATTTAGTTGAGGACAACACCAGGCAGGGGCACACAGACAGACACCTTTAGTAGGCCGGAAAAGCCTATTGCATTTTTTAAAATGGTAATTTGGAGCAGAAGGTTGAAGCTCAGCTTTATTTAGTTGAGGGCAACACCAGGGAGGGACAGAAGCCGTTAGTAGGCCCTAACCAAAGTTGAAGGCCAAATGCAGTTTAATTTCTGATACTATAGGCCGAAAGCCAGAAGGTGGAAGCTCCGATTTAGACAGTGGAGGACAATTTGAATTAGGGACTGCAGACAGACTTAGTAGGCTGTCCCCTGTGGACCATGCATCCAACACATTAACCCATTGCGCCGTAATGGACACGTAATCTTCCGTGGCCATGCCTACAGGTCCATGCGTCTGTTGTCAGGTGCACCTTTGTACTCACAGATTGCCAGAGTGCATGGACAATGCGGTCTTCTACATGCTGGTGGAGGGTTGGGATGGCTTTTCTCGCAAAAGAAGTGTCGACTGGTTAGCTTGTAGCGTGGTACAGCGTAGTCCATCATGGCCTTATTAATAGTAAATAAAATATATAACTAGGCTCTATGAACTTTTAAATAGGTTCCAGGGGTACACGGGCAGCATTGGTGTGGTCAGTGGAGGAGTATTGCAAGTAGGGGCTGCAGACAGGCTATCAAAGGCCTAAAATACCAAACAGTAGGCACTCATGGCAGTTTTACATCGGTTACATGGATACACAGGCAGGCACTCCAGGCAGCATTGTGGTCAGTGGAGGAGTATTGCAAGTAGGGGCCGCAGACAGGCTATCAAAGGCCTAAAATAACAAACAGTAGGCAGTCATGGCAGTTTTACATCGGTTACATGGATACACAGGCAGGCAATCCAGGCAGCATTGTGGTCAGTGGAGGAGTATTGCAAGTAGGGGCCGCAGACAGGCTATCAAAGGCCTAAAATAACAAACAGTAGGCAGTCATGGCAGTTTTACATCGGTTACATGGATACACAGGCAGGCAATCCAGGCAGCATTGTGGTCAGTGGAGGAGTATTGCAAGTAGGGGCCGCAGACAGGCTATCAAAGGCCTAAAATAACAAACAGTAGGCAGTCATGGCAGTTTTACATCGGTTACATGGATACACAGGCAGGCACTCCAGGCAGCATTGTGGTCAGTGGAGGAGTATTGCAAGTAGGGGCCGCAGACAGGCTATCAAAGGCCTAAAATAACAAACAATAGGCTCATTGCAGTTTTACAGCGGTTACATGGATAGACGGGCAGGCAGCTTGGTGGTGAGTGGAGGAGTATTTAAAGTAGGGACCGCAGACAGGCTTCAAAGGCCTAACATAAGAAAATGGGCTGGCTGTAGGCACTTTATAATTGGTTCCAGGGGTACACGGGCAGCAGTGGTCTGGCCAGTGGAGGACTAGTGGAAGGAGGGACCGCAGACAGGCTTCAAAGGCCTAACATAAAAAAATGGGCTGGCTGTAGGCACTTTATAATTGGTTCCAGGGGTACACGGGCAGCAGTGGTCTGGTTAGTGGAGGACTAGTGGAAGGAGGGACCGCAGACAGGCTTCAAAGGCCTAACATAAAAAAATGGGCTGGCTGTAGGCACTTTATAATTGGTTCCAGGGGTACACGGGCAGCAGTGGTCTGGCCAGTGGAGGACTAGTGGAAGGAGGGACCGCAGACAGGCTTCAAAGGCCTAACATAAAAAAATGGGCTGGCTGTAGGCACTTTATAATTGGTTCCAGGGGTACACGGGCAGCAGTGGTCTGGTCAGTGGAGGACTAGTGGAAGGAGGGACCGCAGACAGGCTTCAAAGGCCTAACATTAAAAAATGGGCTGGCTGTAGGCACTTTATAATTGGTTCCAGGGGTACACGGGCAGCAGTGGTCTGGCCAGTGGAGGACTAGTGGAAGGAGGGACCGCAGACAGGCTTCAAAGGCCTAACATAAAAAAATGGGCTGGCTGTAGGCACTTTATAATTGGTTCCAGGGGTACACGGGCAGCAGTGGTCTGGCCAGTGGAGGACTAGTGGAAGGAGGGACCGCAGACAGGCTTCAAAGGCCTAACATAAAAAAATGGGCTGGCTGTAGGCACTTTATAATTGGTTCCAGGGGTACACGGGCAGCAGTGGTCTGGTCAGTGGAGGACTAGTGGAAGGAGGGACCGCAGACAGGCTTCAAAGGCCTAACATAAAAAAATGGGCTGGCTGTAGGCACTTTATAATTGGTTCCAGGGGTACACGGGCAGCAGTGGTCTGGTCAGTGGAGGACTAGTGGAAGGAGGGACCGCAGACAGGCTTCAAAGGCCTAAAATAACAAACAATAGGCTCATGGCAGTTTTACAGCGGTTACATGGATACACGGGCAGCTTGGTGGTGAGTGGAGGAGTAGTGCAAGGAGTGTCTGTCCCAGTACTCCCAAAATATAAATAGATGTTAATGTCTCGCAAAACAACCAAAACAAAAAAAAAGGTGGCATACTTAGGTACAGGGGTGGGCTCATCTGCTGAGTTTCTGACATAGTAATTTGGCAGTAACTATTTAATGGTGCCAATATAGGACACAGACACAGACTACTTTAAGTTGCATCATAGATGTCTACAAATGTGTATTGTCAGTGCCAGACATTGAATGATGTCAGCGAATAGACTAAAGATTGGTGGAGCTGTGCGACATAATTTTGCATGTGGTAGAGCACATTTTGAGCTGGGGTAGGGGGGAACTCTCTAGAGGCCGGCGGGACCGCCCCAGGGCCCCTCATGTTACAACGGTGTGTCTGACGTTGGGTGCGCACCACCACCGCCAGAGACACTACATTGTACTATGAGGGACCCAGTAGCAATGCCGTCAACCAAAAGCGAGCACACCCACCTCTTCAGACAAACAGCAGTCTCACGGGTGCTTGCGCCAAGTCGCGATACCACGGCCCCGTGTGGGGAGTTTGGCCATTTAGGGAGGTGTAAACATGTCGTATGCTGTACAATCAGCTGCAGCAAATTAGACATTAGAAAAGTAATTCACAGGCAAGAGCCTTTCATAGGAAAGCTAGGTGTCGGCCGGGCAAGGTGGGGCAAAAGATTTCGAAATCCAGTTGTGGTTCATTTTAATGAATGTTAGATCGTCAACATTTTGGGTAGCCAGACGAGTCCTTTTTTCGGTTAATATTGAACCTGCAGCACTGAATACTCTTTCTGATAGGACACTTGCTGCCGGGCAAGCAAGCTCCTGCAATGCATATTCTGCCAATTCTGGCCAGGTGTCTAATTTGGAGGCCCAGTAATCAAATGGGAATGACGGTTGAGGGAGAACATCGATAAGGGATGAAAAATAGTTAGTAACCATACTGGACAAATGTTGTCTCCTGTCACTTTCAATTGATGCAGCAGTACCTGTCCTGTCTGCGGTCATAGCAAAATCACTCCACAACCTGGTCAGAAAACCCCTCTGTCCAACGCCACTTCTGATGTGTGCACCCCTAACACTCCTAGTCTGCTGCCCCCTGGAGCTCGTGTGAGAACGATCACGTGCGCTGTGTGCTGGGAATGCCTGAAGCAAACGGTCAACAAGAGTTGATTGTTTGGTTGCTAATATTAGTTCCAAGTTCTCATGTGGCATAATATTTTGCAATTTGCCTTTATAGCGTGGATCAAGGAGGCAGGCCAACCAGTAATCGTCATCGTTCATCATTTTCGTAATGCGTGTGTCCCTTTTTAGGATACGTAAGGCATAATCCGCCATGTGGGCCAAAGTTCCAGTTGTCAAATCTCCGGTTGTGATTGGTTGAGGGGCAGTTGCAGGCAAATCTACATCACTTGTGTCCCTCAAAAAACCAGAACCCGGCCGTGACACGCAACCAATTTCCTGTGCCCCCGGGAAAGGTTCGGCATTAAAAATATACTCATCCCCATCATCCTCCTCGTCCTCCACCTCCTCTTCGCCCGCTACCTCGTCCTGTACACTGCCCTGACCAGACAATGGCTGACTGTCATCAAGGCTTTCCTCTTCCTCTGGTGCAGACGCCTGCTCCTTTATGTGCGTCAAACTTTGCATCAGCAGACGCATTAGGGGGATGCTCATGCTTATTACGGCGTTGTCTGCACTAACCAGCCGTGTGCATTCCTCAAAACACTGAAGGACTTGACACATGTCTTGTATCTTAGACCACTGCACACCTGACAACTCCATGTCTGCCATCCTACTGCCTGCCCGTGTATCCTCCCACAAATAAATAACAGCACGCCTCTGTTCGCACAGTCTCTGAAGCATGTGCAGTGTTGAGTTCCACCTTGTTGCAACGTCTATGATTAGGCGATGCTGGGGAAGGTTCAAAGACCGCTGATAGGTCTGCATACGGCTGGCGTGTACAGGCGAACGTCGGATATGTGAGCAAAGTGCACGCACTTTGAGGAGCAGGTCGGAGAACCCAGGATAAGTTTTCAATAAGCACTGCACCACCAGGTTTAAGGTGTGAGCCAGGCAAGGAATGTGTTTCAGTTGGGAAAGGGAGATGGCAGCCATGAAATTCCTTCCGTTATCACTCACTACCTTGCCTGCCTCAAGATCTACTGTGCCCAGCCACGACTGCGTTTCTTGTTGCAAGAACTCGGACAGAACTTCCGCGGTGTGTCTGTTGTCGCCCAAGCACTTCATAGCCAATACAGCCTGCTGACGCTTGGCAGTAGCTGGCCCATAATGGGACAACTGGTGTGCAACAGTGTCATCTGCCGATGGAGTGGTTGGCAGACTGCGTTCTGTGGAAGAGCTGTAGCTTCTGCAGGAGGACGAGGAGGAGGAGGAGGAGGGGGTGCGAACGCCTACAGCCAACTGTTTCCTAGACCGTGGGCTAGGCACAACTGTCCCTAAATTGATGTCGCCTGTGGACCCTGCATCCACCACATTCACCCAGTGTGCCGTGATGGACACATAACGTCCCTGGCCATGCCTACTGGTCCATGCATCTGTAGTCAGGTGCACCTTTGTACTCACAGATTGCCTGAGTGCATGGACGATGCGCTGTTTAACATGCTGGTGCAGGGCTGGGATGGCTTTTCTGGAAAAAAAGTGTCGACTGGGTAGCTCGTATCGTGGTTCAGCGTACTCCATCAGGGCTTTGAAAGCTTCGCTTTCAACTAACCGGTAGGGCATCATCTCTAACGAGATTAGTCTAGCTATGTGGGCGTTAAAACCCTGTGTACGCGGATGCGAGGATAAGTACTTCCTTTTTCTAACCAGAGTCTCATGTAGGGTGAGCTGGACTGGAGAGCTGGAGATCGTGGAACTTTCGGGTGTGCCGGTGTACATGGCAGACTGAGAGACGGTTGGAGACGGTATTGTTTCCGCCGGTGCCCTAGATGCAATATTTCCTCCTACAAAACTGGTGGTTCCCTGACCCTGACTGCTTTTGGCTGGCAAAGAAACCTGCACAGATACTGCTGGTGGTGCAGAAAATGGTGGCCTTACAGTGACGGAAGGGATGTTGCGTTGCTGACTAGCTTCATTGGCCGAGGGTGCTACAACCTTGAGGGACGTTTGGTAGTTAGTCCAGGCTTGAAAATGCATGGTGGTTAAGTGTCTATGCATGCAACTAGTATTTAGACTTTTCAGATTCTGACCTCTGCTTAAGCTAGTTGAACATTTTTGACAGATGACTTTGCGCTGATCAGTTGGATGTTGTTTAAAAAAATGCCAGACTGCACTCTTCCTAGACTCGGATCCCTTTTCAGGGATTGCAGACTGAGCTTTAACCGGATGGCAACGCTGTGCTCCAACAGGTTTTGGCTTTGACACGCGTTTTGGGCCAGATACGGGCCCGGCAGATGGAACCTGTTGCGATGTTGATGCCTGCTGCGGCCCCTCCTCCACCTCCGCTTCTGAACTACTGCCGCCTGCACCCTGTTCCCCCAATGGCTGCCAATCGGGGTCAATAACTGGGTCATCTATTACCTCCTCTTCGAGCTCGTGTGCAACTTCGTCTGTGTCACTGTGTCGGTCGGTGGTATAGCGTTCGTGGCGGGGCAACATAGTCTCATCAGGGTCTGATTGTGGATCTGTACCCTGAGAGGGCAATGTGGTGGTCTGAGTCAAAGGAGCAGCATAGTACTCTGGCTGTGGCTGTGCATCAGTGCACTCCATGTCAGAATATACTTGTAATGGGCATGGCCTGTTAAATGTTTCACTTTCTAAGCCAGGGACGGTATGTGTAAAGAGCTCCATGGAGTGACCCGTTGTGTCGCCTGCTGCATCCTTCTCTCTTGTTGTAGTTTTTGCTGAGGAGGACAAGGAAGCGACTTGTCCCTGACCGTGAACATCCACAAGCGACGCGCTGCTTTTACATTTACCAGTTTCGGAAGAGGAGGCAAAAGAGCTAGAGGCTGAGTCTGCAATGTAAGCCAAAACTTGCTGTTGCTGCTCCGCCTTTAAAAGCGGTTTTCCTACTCCCAGAAAAGAGAGCGTTCGAGGCCTTGTGTAGCCTGACGACGAAACTGGCTCCACAGCTCCAGACTTAGGTGGAATATTTTTATCCCCACGACCACCTGATGCTCCACTACCACTACCATCATTACCAGCTGACAATGAACGCCCACGACGACCTCTTGCACCAGACTTCCTCATTGTTTTAAAATCTTAACCAAAGTAACTTTATTTGTTGCTGTCAAACAACTTACACGGTGAGCTATAACTTCAGTATGATTTCAATATCCCTTAACAGGTTGGTGAGACCACAAGGAAAATCAGGCACAATGTTACACACTCTGTTTTCTGTGGCACAAAATCACAGAGATGACACACACGCAGGACTGTCACTCAAGCACTAATGTCAATATTAATCTCCCACCTAATTTATTTTTTTTTTTTTCTCAGGGAGACTTTAGAAACCAAATAATATTAAAAAAAAAAAAAAAAAAAAAAAAAGGCTTTCTATGGCCCACAATTAGAGAGAGAGAGGTGGCACACCCAGGAGTCAAGACTGGCGCACAAGCTGAAAGGGCAATATTACTCTCCCACTGTTTTTTTATGTTTTTTTTGTTTTTTTCAGGGAGACTTTAGAAACCAAATAATATTAAAAAAACCAAAAAAAAAATAGCCTTTCTATGGCCCACTGAATGAGAGAGAGAGGTGGCACACCCAGGAGTCAAGACTGGCACACAAGCTGAAAGGGCAATATTACTCTCCCACTGTTTTTTTATGTATTTTTTTTTTTTTAAGGGAGACTTTAGAAACCCAATAATATTTTTTAAAAAAAATAAATAGGCTTTCTATGGCCCACTGAATGAGAGGGAGAGAGGTGGCACACCCAGGAGTCAAGACTGGCACACAAGCTGAAAGGGCAATATTACTCTCCCACTGTTTTTTTATGTATTTTTTGTTTTTTAAGGGAGACTTTAGAAACCCAATAATATTTAAAAAAATATAAAAAAAAAGGCTTTCTATGGCCCACTGAATGAGAGGGAGAGAGGTGGCACACCCAGGAGTCAAGACTGGCACACAAGCTGAAAGGGCAATATTACTCTCCCACTGTTTTTTTATGTATTTTTTTTTTTTTTCAGGGAGACTTTAGAAACCAAATAATAAGAAAAAAAATAAATAAATAAATAGGCTTTCTATAGCCCACTGAATGAGAGATAGCACACACAGCAGTGGCACACAAGCCCTGACTGAGGCCAATATTTTTCTCCCACTGATTGATGTAGTGTTTTTGTGTTGAGGTAGATTTTAGAACACAAATCAAGGAAAAAAAAAAAAAATGCTTTCTATGGCCCACTGAATGAGAGAGAGGTGGCACACCCAGGAGTCAAGACTGGCACACAAGCTGAAAGGGCAATATTACTCTCCCACTGTTTTTTTATGTATTTTTTGTTTTTTAAGGGAGACTTTAGAAACCCAATAATATTTAAAAAAAAAAATAAATAGGCTTTCTATGGCCCACTGAATGAGAGGGAGAGAGGTGGCACACCCAGGAGTCAAGACTGGCACACAAGCTGAAAGGGCAATATTACTCTCCCACTGTTTTTTTATGTATTTTTTTTTTTTAAGGGAGACTTTAGAAACCCAATAATATTTTAAAAAAAACATAAATAGGCTTTCTATGGCCCACTGAATGAGAGGGAGAGAGGTGGCACACCCAGGAGTCAAGACTGGCACACAAGCTGAAAGGGCAATATTACTCTCCCACTGTTTTTTTATGTATTTTTTGTTTTTTAAGGGAGACTTTAGAAACCCAATAATATTTAAAAAAATAAAAAAAAAAGGCTTTCTATGGCCCACTGAATGAGAGGGAGAGAGGTGGCACACCCAGGAGTCAAGACTGGCACACAAGCTGAAAGGGCAATATTACTCTCCCACTGTTTTTTTATGTTTTTTTTTTTTTTTTCAGGGAGACTTTAGAAACCAAATAATAAGAAAAAAAATAAATAAATAAATAGGCTTTCTATAGCCCACTGAATGAGAGATAGCACACACAGCAGTGGCACACAAGCCCTGACTGAGGCCAATATTTTTCTCCCACTGATTGATGTAGTGTTTTTGTGTTGAGGTAGATTTTAGAACACAAATCAAGGAAAAAAAAAAAAAAATGCTTTCTATGGCCCACTGAATGAGAGAGAGGTGGCACACCCAGGAGTCAAGACTGGCACACAAGCTGAAAGGGCAATATTACTCTCCCACTGTTTTTTTATGTTTTTTTTTTTTTTTCAGGGAGACTTTAGAAACCAAATAATATTAAAAAAACCAAAAAAAAAAATAGCCTTTCTATGGCCCACTGAATGAGAGAGAGAGGTGGCACACCCAGGAGTCAAGACTGGCACACAAGCTGAAAGGGCAATATTACTCTCCCACTGTTTTTTTATGTATTTTTTGTTTTTTAAGGGAGACTTTAGAAACCCAATAATATTTAAAAAAAAAAATAAATAGGCTTTCTATGGCCCACTGAATGAGAGGGAGAGAGGTGGCACACCCAGGAGTCAAGACTGGCACACAAGCTGAAAGGGCAATATTACTCTCCCACTGTTTTTTTAGGTATTTTTTTTTTTTTCAGGGAGACTTTAGAAACCAAATAATATTAAAAAAAAAAAAAATAAATAAATAGGCTTGCTATAGCCCACTGAATGAGAGATAGCACACACAGCAGTGACACACAAGCCCTGACTGAGGCCAATATTTTTCTCCCACTGATTGATGTAGTGTTTTTGTGTTGAGGTAGATTTTAGAACACAAATCACGGAAAAAATAAATAGGCTTTCTATGGCCCACTCAGTGAGAGATGGCACACACAGGGATGGCACTGTAGCAGAAATGCCAATCTTAATCTCCCACAAAAAAAACAAAAAAAAAACAGGGACTGTCCTACAATTACTATCTCCCTGCAGTAATCTAAGCCAGGTATGGCAGGCAGCAATAGGAGTGGACTGATGCACAAATTAAATAAAAAGTGTGGACAAACAAAAAAGATAGCTGTGCAGAAAGGAAGGAACAAGAGGATATGTGCTTTGAAAAAAGCAGTTGGTTTGCACAGTGGCGTACACACAGCAATACAGCTATCACGGAGCCTTCTAGGGCAGCCCAATGAGCTACAGCGCTGAGGGGAAAAAAAAAAAAAAATAGCTTCCACAGTCCCTGCACACCGAAGGTGGTGTTGGACAGTGGAAATCGCTGCAGCACAAGCGGTTTGGTGGTTAGTGGACCCTGCCTAACGCTCTCCCTGCTTCTGACGAAGCGGCAGCAACCTGTCCCTAAGCTCAGATCAGCAGCAGTAAGATGGCGGTCGGCGGGAACGCCCCTTTATAGCCCCTGTGACGCTGCAGACAGCAAGCCAATCACTGCAATGCCCTTCTCTAAGATGGTGGGGACCAGGATCTATGTCATCACGCTGCCCACACTCTGCGTTCACCTTCATTGGCTGAGAAATGGCGCTTTTCGCGTCATTGAAACGCGACTTTGGCGCGAAAGTCGCGTACCGCATGGCCGACAAGCACAGGGGTCGGATCGGGTTTCATGAGACGCCGACTTAGCCAAAAGTCGGCGACTTTTGAAAATGATCGACCCGTTTCGCTCAACCCTAGTCACGGCTTGTTGTGATTGGTCGCGTCGCGGTCACATGGGCGGCACGCGACCAATCAGAAGCCGTGACGTCACGGAAACCATTAAACGCGCGCATTTTAAGCAAAGAAGGCTCCCGGTTACGGCGGTAAAGTCCAGGGGCCTCCGGACAGGTGAGTATATCCCTATTTTTTATTTTAATTCTTTATTTCACACATTTATATGGATCCCAGGGCCTGAAGGAGAGTTTCCTCTCCTTCAGACCCTGGGAACCATACACTGGAAACTTCCGATTCCGATTCCCGATACCACGAAAGTATCGGATCTCGGTATCGGAATTCCGATACAGCAAGTATCGGCCGATACCCGATACTTGCGGTATCGGAATGCTCAACACACTAATCTTGGGTAGATACCAATACTTATTTAAAATATTACGAATTTCCCCTATTAAATGTAGTGATGAAACTATATTTCCTCCTCGCTGTATCGTCAATCTCATTGGGTTTGGTGGAATGTCTCCTTAGACAGTCATCCTGAGTAAGGACAAGATTACGTTGGTATGCTGCCTGTACTAGGGATTTGGGATATACAGTGGGGGAAAAAAAGTATTTAATCAGCCACCAATTGTGCAAGTTTTCCCAGTTAAATGAGAGAGGCCTGTAATTAACATCATAGGTAGACCACAACTATGAGAGTCAAAATGTGAAAACAAATCCAGAAAATCACCTTGTCTGTTTTGGCAAGGTTTTATTTTGCAAATTATGGTGGGAAATAAGTATTTGGTCACCTAAAACATGCAAGATTTCTGGCTCACACAGACCTGTAACTTCTTCTTTAAGAGGCTCCTCTGTCCTCCACTCATTACCTATAGTAATGGTGCCTGTTTGAACTTATCAGTATAAAAGACACCTGTCCACAACCTCAAACAGTCACACTCCAAACTCCTCTATGATGAAGACCAAAGAGCTGTTGAAGGACACCAGAAACAAAATTGTAGCCCTGCACCAGGCTGGGAAGACTGAATCTGCAATAGGCAAGCCGCTTGTTGTTAGAAAGGTACCAGTAAAATAAGAATATCCAACTATTTAGACTCACTCATAGACAAATTATATAAAGAGGAGAACCAAGAGTTTGCTAAATATACCATTTATTGCATCAAAAAAGTTTATACATAATAAAAATGGATATTATATATCAAGTACATGTTAAGTGAACTACCCAGGTGAGTAAAATTGACCATAGGTCCACATAGGATAACCAAGTATAACCCAATATATTTAAACAGGCTTTTGCAATGGACAGATAGATGCACAGATAAATGGTAGCGACTCAATATGCTATTTGTCATGAAAGACTATCATGTTACAGCTCAGTGCTCGTGCTATGGGCCACCCACCATACTGCTCTGCTTATATCAAGTACACAAGCCTATTTTCAAGTTAATGATTAGTAATAGTTACCCATTAGTGTTATCCAACTCCTGTGAGGATCCTTGATGTTTAAATATATTGGGTTATACTTGGTTATCCTATGTGGACCTATGGTCAATTTTACTCACCTGGGTAGTTCACTTAACATGTACTTGATATATAATATCCATTTTTATTATGTATAAACTTTTTTGATGCAATAAATGGTATATTTAGCAAACTCTTGGTTCTCCTCTTTATATAAGCCGCTTGTTGTGATGAAATCAACCGTGGGAGCAATAATAATAATAAAAAATGGAAGACATACAAGACCACTGATAATTTCCCTCGATCTGGAGCTACATGCAAGATCTCACCCCATGGGGTCAAAATGATCACCAGAACGGTGAACAAAAATCCCAGAACCACACATGGGGCCTTGTGAATGACCTGCATAGAGCAGGAACCACCATAACAAATGCTGCCATCAGTAACAAACTACTCAGATCCTGCAGTGCCAGACGTGTCCCCCTGTTTAAGCAATTATATGTCCGGGCCCATCTGCTAGAGAGCATTTGGATTATCCAGAAGAGTATTGGGAGAATGTCAAATGGTCTGATGAAACCAAAGTAGAACTGTTTGGTAAAAACAAAACTCGTCATGATTGGAGGAGACAGAATGGTGAGTTGCTTCCAAAGAACACCATACCTGCTGTGAAGCATGGGGGTGGCAACATCATGCTTTGGGGCTGTTCTCTGCAAAGGGACAGGATGCCTGATCCGTGTACATGAAAGAATGAATGGGGCCATGTATCGTGAGATTTTGAGTGCAAACCTCCTTCCAGCAGCAAAGACATTGAAGATGAAACATGGATGGGCCTTTCAGCATGATAATGATCCCAAGCACACCACCAGGGCAATGAAAGAGTGGCTTCGCAAGAAGCATATGAAGGTCCTGGAGTGTCCTAGCCAGTCTTCAGATCTCAACCCCATAGAAAACCTTTGGAGGGAGTTGAAAGTCCATGTTGCCCAGCAACAGGCCCAAAACATCACTACTCTAGAGGAGATCTGCATGGAGGAATGGGCCAACATACCACCAACAGTGTGTGCCAACCTTGTGAAGACTTACAGAAAACGTTTGACCTCTGGCACTGCCAACAAAGGATATATAACAAAATACTGAGATGAACTTTTGTTGATGACCAAATACTTATTTTCTACCATAATTTGCTAAATAAATCTTGCCAAATCAGACAAGGTGATTTTCTGGATTTGTTTTCTCATTTTGACTCTCATAGTTATAGTCTACCTAGGATGTCAATTACAGGCCTCTCTCATCTTTTTAAGTGGGAGAACTTGCACAATTGCTGGCTGACTAAATACTTTCTTTCCCCACTGTATTTTCTCACTAAAGCCCCCGTCTCACATAGCGAGATCGCCAGCGAGATCGCTGCTGAGTCACAAGTTTTGTGACGCAACAGCGACCTCAGTAGCGATCTCGCTATGTGTGACACGTACCAGCGATCAGGCCCCTGCTGTGAGATCGCTGGTCGTGTCGGAATGGCCTGGACCTTTTTTTGGTCGTTGAGGTCCCGCTGACATCGCTGAATCGGTGTGTGTGACACCGATCCAGCGATGTCTTCACTGGTAACCAGGGTAAACATCGGGTTACTAAGCGCAGGGCCGCGCTTAGTAACCCGATGTTTACCTTGGTTACCAGCGTAAATGTAAAAAAAACCCAAACACTACATACTCACCATCTGATGTCCGTCAGGTCCCTTGCCGTCTGCTTCCTGCTCTGACTGAGATCCGGCTGTACAGTGAGAGCGCAGCAGTGACGTCACCGCTGCGCTCTGCTCTCAGTGTACGGCGGCTCAGTCAGAGCAGGAAGCAGACGGCAAGGGACCTGACGGACACCGAAAGGCGAGTATGTACTGTTTGGTTTTTTTTGGTAACCAGGGTAAACATCGGGTTACTAAGCGCGGCCCTGCGCTTAGTAACCCAATGTTTACCCTGGTTACCCGGGTGCTGCAGGGGGACTTCGGCATCGTTGAAGACAGTTTCAACGATGCCGAAGTCGTTCCCCTGATCGTTGGTCGCTGGAGAGAGCTGTCTGTGTGACAGCTCCCCAGCGACCACACAACGACTTACCAACGATCACGGCCAGCTCGTATCGCTGGTCGTGATCGTTGGTAAATCGCTATGTGAGACGGGGCCTTAAATCTAGAAAGTAAAACGCGTGATTGTTGAACATAGTCTGTAATGGATGTGCAGTTACGTCTGATGCAATGAAATTGACTGGATGGAATGTTTGTCTTCCATTTGGAACAGTTTGAACTAAAAAAATCTAAATATCCATTGGTATCAACTGGTTTAAAATGAGTTCTACTTTTTATATCCTGGTTCCCATGATATAGATCCAATTCCAAAAAAATAATAGTTTCGCTGGATATATTTGCAGTGAAGGACCGTCCACAATTATTGTTGAGTACTTCCACAAATATTGATGACTCTTGTTCGGTGCCACGCCAGATGAAAATGAAGTCATCTATGTAGCGTCGGTAGTATTTCACATTACCGCTATACTTTGGAGACTTAATGAGCAATAGGAACTCGAACATCACCATAAACAAGTTTGCAAAACTTGGGATGACTCGAGTTCCCATTGCAGTCCCAAATTGATGCAAATTTACTGTATTCTGGAATGTGAATTTTAAACCATTCAATAAAAATTCTTTTTTTTGTTCAAACTGTATGTAAGGATCCCCAGATGGGATCCCAGATGAATTCTCTAGTCTCTAGAACTGTGTGGAATCCCTTAAATATGAAAGCAAATTAATGACGTATCCTTGTAAGTATAAACATATATAATGACATAATGAACTAATTAGTGGCCCTATCCCTGAAATGATGGGAGGTCCTGGGGTATTTCCTGCATTTTGAGTGATTCCATCATTTTTCCCCTATGCTTGGTTAAAAATAGTAACCATTACTGACTACTACATTTTTTGTTCTTGATTTCTTTTAGTGTTTCTTAAAGCCAGAAAGTTGTCATTTGAAATGACTTTAGTTTTGTGCCATGTCTGTGATCTGCTTTTTTTTCTACAAAATTAAACAACTGAATGAACATCCTCCAAGGCCGGTGATTCCATAATTTTTGGCAGGGGTTGTAGTATGGATGAAAATTCAGAGGCGCTTCCGTGTGAAAATTTTGATCCCAATATGATGATCAAAAAGGCTATATAGCCAAGGATATGAAATCTCCAGTGAATTGATAAAAATGTTTGTTTTTTGCTGTAATAACAACAAAATGAATAAAAACTATTTAAACAATAAAAACCATTAAAACACAACGCATTTCAGCCCTATGGGCCTTCATCATGTGTCTGATACATTAAGTCTCTTGGGGACTATTTATACTTATTCCATTAGTTGTGGGTGCGGTTTCACTGACTGGGAATCCATTCAGTAGCGGAGGTGCCGTTTCACAGAAATACACACTATAACTATTTTTATCCTCCCCCTTAATATAAAGGATTGAATGTTATGTCTAGGAGATCCAAGGTATTATATTGTTTCAACATTGCTTATGCACTTGGTCATAAGTTTTGGCATATGAAAAAAATGTGATGAAATGTCCACGAGCTGAAAATATATATACAGCCTCATTTAGTCTGTCAGGATACAGACTGTCCAGCAAGAGCGACAGTTGCAAACTGACAGAGTCCAATTGATCCATATCCGGAAAGAGAGTAGAGTTCTTAATACTCTATGGAACATTCTCACTACAAGAAATGGACTCCATAGAGAACAAGGCAGCAACAGGAACATTGAGTGAAACAGACTCTTGAGACAGAGGAAATGGCAATTTTTGTTTACATAGGACTGCTGGTTCAAAGAACCATTGACCCAACTATTCATGAGCGAGTAATCAGATCATCATACCAAGGCAAGATGCCAACATTGTCTTGGAAGCCTATCATGACCAATCTGGACATTTTGGTTGCCACAAGACAGGCTAACATCTGAAAGAAACTCTATTGGATCCGGATGAGAAATGATATAGATAAATGGTGCCGTGAATGTACTTCCTGTACCTTGAGATGTGGAGAAAGCTCTGACCAGAAAGAACTGCTGCACCCAATAGTCAGTCACAAGCCATTGGAGATGGTTGCATTGGATCATGTGGAACTACAGCCCAGTGCAGCTGGAGTCTCCTACGCCCTGACATTCATCAACCACTATACAAAATTTACTGTGGCAGTGCCAGTTAAAGACCTTCATGAACCAGTCTCTCAATGACATGCTGTGTGTAATACCTGTTCAGCAGAGAACTGACTAGCCAAATTTACTGCCAGAATTGTTCTATCTCTACAATAACAATGTCCATTGTTCCACCCGGTATACGCATTATTACCTGATGTTAGGACGACCAGGAAGACTACCGGTAGATGTTGCCTTGGAAGTGCAAGTTCCAGAGACAGTCAACCCTTTGCCACACACTGATTGGGTCACAGAACATCAGCCATGACCTAGAAGAAGCTAACCTCATTGAGTAAGAGAGAATGAAAGTCGTTCGCCAGATACTAGAAGAGAACCACAATTTGAATGCCAAAGCGAAACCCCTGACAGTTGGAGATCTAGTCTGGCTTAAGAAAAATCATCGCACCAGCAAGCTAGATGAGAAGTGGGAGACTTGCCCATACATTGTTCAAGCTGTCCCTCTGCTCTATAGAGAATGAAGAGACAACTAAGGTGGTACACCGTAGCTAGCTGAAGCTTTACCTGACAGATGAAGTTTGAGATCCTTCCAGAGATGACATCATCAACTATCCATAACATGACTTCAGAGTTGATCCTTGAGAGGCTGAAGAAGCACATAAGGGAGCAGTCTTAGCTCCTCCATAAGAGAAATCACAGCCTCCGCTTTAGACAGCTGTGTGAACAGGACTGTGCATATAAGCAGAAGTTGAAGCTCAGGAATCACTGCACAATTCATTTATCCACTTTACTATACTGGAAAGTAACTGTGATTGCTGCATAGGAATTGAATCTGTTTCAATCATCATTTATTTGGATGTACCTGTGTATTCATGCAACAAGTAAAAGTTATCAACTACCCCTCTGGCCTCCCTGTTTTCTAGACTATTCGGTGTGCACCACATTACATCACACTACCAGGAAGCAGAGGTTTATTAAGTGCACCCTGACATCACAAACTTTATTTTCTTTTAATTTTGTCATTGCCAAAGCAAGGTGGTAACATCCGCACAACACATGGTGCATTACCTATGGCATTACTTTACACAATCTATGTTTGCCCCTTTGCCCCTTACACAATCTATGTTTGCTCTACTATCATAGGTTTTGCTTTCATTATTTAATGGAATTTAAAAAAAAGACAGTAATAAAGACGTCATAAAAATCACGGGAAAACCCGCTAAAAAAAATGCCAGCTGAAAAAGTCATCCAAAAGATGTTCAGGAAAACGATCGAAAAAGCAACACAAAAGATGCTTCAGTAATGAAAACGGCAGTTTCCCGAAGCATCTTCTGCTTGAAAAACTGAACGGGTTCAAAAGACATTGTATGCACATAGCCAGTGTGCAGAAACTCCAATTTTTTTAAGGAGTTTTTAGTCTTTCAAGACAGTAAAGATATTCATCTTTGTACCGTGTTAGCCAGTAGACAGAAAAATATAAAGAGAGTTCTCAGTAGTTGATACCTTTTAATGGCTAGCTGAAAAGTTTTTAGAGATAATTTAAATAGTTTCTGCTCTGGAATCTCCTCTACAAATTCATTGTGAACATACCCTTTAGTGGAGATCCTGGTGCCATATCCCTTTTATCAATTAGCAGGTGCATTTTCTAGTGTTTGTACACTACTTTGATGATGGCCTTGCCTTCAATGTAGCAATTTAAGTCACCTCTTACCAGATGCTTATGAGTAACACACGGAGTAAAAGTCAAGTTTTTAAGGTTTTAGTGGAATTGACTTTCAGCATATGTTTGGTGAGTGTAGAAGTTTACTTTAGACATAAATGTAGTGGATCTCACCGACAGAACAATCCTATGGATTGGTGATAACTTACTAAGTTGAGACAAACCCTTTAAAGTTTCATTTGTAAGTCTTTCATGCATTAATAAAATCTTTTGATTTACCTCCTTGGCATCCATGTGCTCACAGAAGTTCCTTGACTAAAGATTTCTTGTTGGGGAGTACTTACTGACTAGGGAATTATAGAGGGTGAAAAATTAAACCGACCGCTATCGGGAAGTAAAAGTATCTGCCAACCCTATGTAAATAGGAAGACAAATCTACGGCAGATTTACTGTAAATAAGATGTCTCCTTTAGTAAATGTTATCTGAGATGGGAGGTTCCCTTTTATGTAATGGCTGCTGTGGATATGGGTGAGGAATACTGGAGCAAGTATGGGGAGAGGTACATAGTACAATTATCTGACTATGAGCTAGTTAAGATCTGGTAACTATTGAAGAAAAAAATAATATTGTAAGGGTATTATCTATCTTCAAGTGTATCATGAGTCATCCAGCCAAAAATAGGCCCCGCGTACTGTGTGAATATAGGTCAGTACTGTATGCATTCATTGAAGTGTTCTGTATACTCCTACATCTCAGATTGTCTCCTGATTGACTTTTGTAGTTTAGAGGCTTAGGTTCCCTTCTACGCTCCTTAAAAATTCTAGTGTTGAGGCATCAAAGATTTATGAGATTTTTTTTTAGCTGCATTGAATAGATTCTCAAAAAAGAAGCACGAATGTCTTGTTAATGTCTTGGTACAAAGAAATTCATATAACTTGGTTCCAAGAACTGGCTTAAGGGAGCAAAAAAAATTCCATATAGGATCTTGAGAACTTCTATAGATAACCTCTTCAGAGCGATATGTGGGTTGTGCCCTGTGGCCATCCATGTAAAGCCTAGTTCACATTTGTGCAGTTCTCCATGCTCGGAATGCAGACAGAACTCCCAACAGGGCCATTTAGTGTAATGGTGCAAATCGAGTCACTTTGGCTTCTGCATTTCCAGAGGTGTTCCTTAGTAGAATGAGGCTTTGGGCCTGCCTAAAAATACATGGTAGAATAGAAAAACCTGCTGTTCCAAAGCAACTTGTGTGGTGACACTACCCTCACAATAGATTTGAGAGGTGTCCATGCCGATATATTAAAGAGTTTTGGAGACGCTAAAGTTGATAAGAGAAGCTGCTGAATAATCAAGAAGGAGTCGGACTCAAGTTTTAGTTATAGAAGTAGAGGCTAAAGGAGAATTGCATTTGTCGCAGGGAGAACAGAGATGAGCACCTACTGGTCAACAGAAAGTCTGATGTAGGGAGTACTTCCATATCGGAGATATAATATATTTGCAGTGTTAATGAGCAGCCCCCAGTGCTGCAAAATAGGACTATACTGCAACCATTATAGGCACCAAAACTGCCACAGACTGTAAATAAGTTATGCACTACTGCAACCACTAATAAGCCTGTAACATGGTGTAACAAGACAATATATGGTTTTTTTTTGCATTGTTTTATTTTGCATGGGGCGAATGGGAGGTGATTTGAACTTTTATATTTTTAATTTTTTTTTTAATATTTTTAAAAACATTTTTTTAAATTTTCATTTGCTTCAATATTCTCCATGGTAGACAAGATGCTTCTTTTGATCGCCTCTGCTACCCAGAAACCCGCGGCACGATCACATTAAATGCCACTGTCAGATTGACAGGTTAACAGCCGCGGTTGGATCGCAATTCCACCCGTGGCTGTTAGAGGCACATGTCAGCTGTTCAAAACAGCTGATTTGTGCTGGGAAAGATGTGGGCTCAGCAGCGGAGCCTACATCAAAGGGAGAGACACGACATGCTATGTACATGTGCGGCGCATGTCATGAAGGGGTTAATATGCGCACCTAATGATCACTAATGAATCATCCAGTGTGCATAGGCTGCCATTGTTCTTGCCAGCACATGTTCTGTTTGAAAAAGTGCTGCCGATAACGATGATCTTTTATGCAAACCAAAAGCTAATTTTACCCAACGAACTAGCGTTTTGCTCATTCTTTAGATGATCTGCAACCTGATCATTATTATTATTATTATTATTATTTATTTATATAGCACCATTGATTCCATGGTGCTGTACATGAGAAGGGGTTACATACAAATTACAGATATCACTTACAGTAGACAAACTAACAGTTACAGACTGAAACAGAGGGGTGACGACCCTGCCCTTGCGGGCTTATATTCTACAGGATGGTGGGGAAGGAGACAATAGGTTGAGGGTTGCAGGAGCTCCGCTGTTGGTGAGGTGGTATCTCCGGTAGCGATGAGGAGGCAGCGGGGTCAGTGCAGGCTGTAGGCTTTCCTGAACAGATGGGTTTTCAGGTTCCGTCTGAAGGATCCGAATGTGGTTGATAGTCTGACGTGTTGGGGCAAAGAATTCCAGAGGATGGGGGATATTCTGGAGAAGTCTTGGAGGCAGTTGGATGAGGAGCGAATAAGTGTGGAGGAGAGAAGGAGGTCTTGGGAGGACCGGAGATTACCTGAGGGAAGATATCGGGAGATTAGTTCAGAGATATAAGGAGGAGACAGGTTATGGTTTATATTGCATGATTGTCTGAAATTTTGTTCTCAAGAATCCTGCAGTGTAGAGGCCCCTTTACTCCTGCGGACTCTGGACCAAGACTGGTGTACAAAATGTCTCTCTTGATGATTTTGACTTTTTGTCTCTGAGCTGATGACCGAACTCTGGATACTGGATCATCTGGTGCTTTCTTCCTTACCTGTTGTAAGAAATTGTGTTGGATTATCAGAAATTTCAGGCTATAGAGTGTTTGATTGAATAAATTTAATGTTATTTTTTTTAAATGTATTTATTTATTTTACTCATTCATATAGTGCCATTAATTCCACAGCACATTACAAACATATTTGGCACTGTCCCCCTTGGGGCTCACAATCTAGATTCCCTATCAGTATGTCTTTTGTATGTGGGAGGAAACTGGAGAACCCGGAGGAAACCCACGCAAACACAGGAAGAACATACAAACTCCTTGCAGATGTTGTCCTTGGTGGGATTTGAACCCAGGACCACAGCCATCGTGTTGCCCATTGATGATCTACTTGGCTTGCTATTTAATTAGAAGCAAATTGTTCAATCTGATGAAAGCAGCATACATTGGCAGAATGTTATGCAGCAAGTATATTGTAGATGTGACGGCATTCAGCAGGGTCTGCAGAGCAGCATGCTGAGGTGGGAGTTATGTACTGCAGTTGTTATGGAAATATTAGGGTTGGATAGATATATCCCTGTGCGTGCTGTGGCCGCTCCCAATTAGACTGAGTATTTTGAGCGCTCAAAGGAATGAGACTGCAACACCATTGTGTCAGAACAACATTCCATCAATACTGAATTTTATTGTACATACATAGTTTTATATTTTCACATAGAAAGGAGTGGTTAGGGGTTGTCAGGGGTGGTTAGTTAATTACCATATTGTCTAGCTCCTCTGTCATTGGTTATCTAAACATATATGGAATATTGTGATTAATGCTCATATGACTGCTGATTAAGCTGAGACATTCGATCAGCAGTCATCAAACATCTGACATTCTTCTGCTTTTTAGGGGTGGAAAACCCCATATGATCTGTCTGGTTTACATTAGTTCATGTCAGCCATTTTATGATCTGTCTAGGTTATATTAGTTTGTGTCAGCCATTTTAAACCATTGATTATAATGTATATATTTGATTATAGAGGAGTATACATGCAAGTGAGATCTACATGATATATATATTTCTATCACAAGCCCCCCTTAGATATCACTTGCCCTAATCCTAGCCTCCTGTCCCAAAGCGCTGCAACTCTTTTGTGCTGTTGGCGAACTGACACAAGCCTAACGCCTGTGCCCCACTCCATACAGACTTTTCGCAAATGGGCGGTCAGGAGATCTGTCCCTAACGGGGGTTCGTTGCAATCAGTCTCTTAGTCAATAGCATGTGTAGTGAGCGATGTGCAGTCTTTATCAGGTAGGTCATCTTTTCCGGTCAGGCAGGGCATCCACGACATCATTCTGGCTTGGGTGTCATCTTCTGGTAGGGGAGCTTTTCTTGCCATGCGATGAGTGGATCCAAGCGAGTCTTCCCTCCAGTTTCACAGAGTTTGGTGTCATCAGCGGCACTTGAGCAGGACCATCAAATCTGGGATCGAGTGGTGTTCTCCTTACAAGCTTTTTCACCAACACCCAGTCTCCTGGCTTCTAGGAGTGCATACCGGACACTGAATCTGGATCTGGCAATGAAGAAAAACTCGAGAATGGATGTTAGCAAGTTTCTTGGAGATTTCAATTACATAAGCAGACAAAGTATCATATTGCATAATCAGCTGCTAAGGGAAAGGATACCCCTAACCTGGGACTAGACACAAACAAAATTTCATATGGTGACAGCTTTCCTGGGCCTCTGGGAGTGTGCCTAACACTGAGTAGTGTGATTGGGAGTGTGTAGGCCTAAGTCTGACCCTACTGCTGACTAGATCTCTCGTGTGAGATTTGCTGTGAATGCAGGTCCCTGGTCACTCTCTATCACTTCTGGGACCCCATAGCTGCATATCTCGTCTCTGAGAGTAGCTTCTTTGCAGTAGTCTTTGCTGACTGGTTCCTCACTGGGAAAGCTTCTGGCCATCCTGAGAACACGTCCACGACCACAAGGGCATATTCGAATCCTCCACTTGGCGGCATCTGGATGTGGTCTATCTGGATCCTCTGGAAGGGGGTACAGTGGTCTGGCAAGTTGATGTGTGGGAACTTTCTTCATTCTTCCAGGGTTGCATTTGCCACAGGTCAGACAGCTGTTTATGAACTTGGCTGTTAGGGTGGAGATTTCTGGAGCGAACCAGTAAGCACCAATCGGATCATTCATCTGTGTCTTAAATCTGTGTGTGGGCCCATGTGCCCACTGGACCACCATAGGGTACATGCTTCGGGGTAAACAGGGTTTGTAGTCCATTTAGTATACCCTTCCTTCTTCATGTGTTGCTCACTTCTGCATCCAGCATTCCTTCTTGTCCTTTGGGGCTTGGTCTTGCAGCTTTTTGAGCAGATCACAGTCATCTTGTCAGGTTTCCTGTCTTCAGCCGTCCTGTAGTAGCCGTCCGGCTCTACGACCTCTTCCACTTGTCCATATTGTCTTCCCTTGACTGTTTCTTTGGCTGCCATATCCGCCATGTTGTTGCTTCGTGCCCCTACTGTGTTTAGTTTTCCATGCGCTTTGACTTTTAGCATTGTCACCACTTTTGGAAGTTGAAGTGTGTTCAGCAGGTCCTTAATGGCTCCATTGATGCTTCACGGTTGTTCCGCTTGCTGTGAGGAAGTCCCTTGCAGCCCAGATGGGTCCGAAGTCGTGTGCTATGCCATGCAAGTACCTTGAATCGGTAAACATTTTCTCAGTCTTGTCTTCTGCCATCTGGTAGGCCTTCATCAGCGCTATCAGTTCTGCTTCCTGGGCTGACAGACTGGGCGGCAGACTTCTGGACCACAGGATCTCTTGATTGCTGGTCGCTGCACCTCCCGTGTGGAATCTTCCTTCATCATCTGCAAATCTGGAGCCATCCACATAGAGGATCAACTCTGGGTTGGTCAGTGGCTCTTCTGCCACCTTGGGTAGTCCTGCTGTTTCCTGTTGCATGATGCTGAAGCAATCATGGTCATCCGTCCGGAGCAAATTCAGATCCCTGCAGAAGGTATCATGCAGACTTTGATCAGACTTTTTATCTGAGGATCCGTATCTGTATCCCCCCTTGGGAGTGGGAGTAGAGTGGACGGGTTGAGGACTGTGCATCTGGAGATGGTGACATTGTCGGGCAGGAGTAGAGAGCACTGGAGGCGAAGATGCCTGGCGGTGGAGAGATGTTTTGGCTGGGTTTGGTTGAGGATTGCTGAGATGTCACGCAGAGCCAGGATTTCCAATGGTTTTTCCACTGATGTCAGTAGTCCTGTCCAGGAGGGCGTGTGCTGCAACTGCTGCTCTCATGCGGGAGGAAGAGGCTTCCCTTGCAACTGGATCCAGGCAAGCTGAAAAGTAGTCCGAAAGTCTCTGCTTTCCCCCCTGAAGCTGTGTCAGGACTCCAGTAGCAAGGCCTTCTCTTCTCATCAAGTAGAGACGGAATGGCTTCTTGTAGTCAGATAGGCCTAGTGCTGGCGCTGAGACTACAGAGCCTTTTCACTTCTTGAACGAACTGAAGGCCACATCTGTCTGGAGGAACGGGGTCACGCTGACGTATTCACACAGAGGCTGCATTAGGACGGAAGCATCAGGGATCCAGGCTCTGCAATATGAAACTAGACCAAGGAAGGCCTGTAGCACCTTTGGAGTTGTCGGAGGGACCATCTTCTCCACTGTGGTCCTCCGGTCATCTGTCAGGTGTTTCACCTGGTGAGCAATACAGTGTCTCTGGAACGTAACTTGCTTCAGACACCACTGGACTTTGTTCTTTGAGATCTTGCAGTGCTGCTCCGCCAGGTAGAGTAGGAGATACAAGGAATGGGCTTTAAACGTGTCAAAGTCAACTGCACAAAGGAGTAGATTGTCCATGTATTGTAGCAGGGTTACTTCTGCTTGTTCTGTGACTCAGTTGGTGAGAACTGTGGACATTGCTTTGGTGAACTGTGAAGGGCTGTTCTGGGCCCACTGTGGCATCACTGTCCATGTGTGGTGTCCCCCCTGGTGCATTAAGGCAAACAGGAACTGGTCTTCCGGATGAGGGGGAACACTGAAGAAAACATTAGCCAGGTCGGTCACTGTGAACACTTTTGCTGTGGCAGGCACATTTGAGAGCAGAGTGTGCGGATTCGGCATAATTGCAGTTTCAAACACTGTGGTGTCATTCACAGCTCTCAGGTTATATACCATTCTGAACTTGGCTGGCTCTCCTTTTACAGTCTTTTTCTTGACGGGGAAAAGCGGGGTATTGCAAGGCGATTTGCGAGGAACAATGATTCCTATTTCCAGGTAGACCTTCAGTTGGTCAGAGGCAGCTTGACTCTAGGCCTGGCCTGGGCCTTACGAGGGTACGGGGTACATGGCTTGAGTGACACCCGTACTGGGGCAACTTGAGGTTTTCTCACGTGCTGGGGTCCCTTAGACCATAGACTTTCTGGTACTACGTCCAGTACCTCCTTGGGTAGGCCTCATTGGTTGGTTAATGTTCTTGTAGGGCCGCCAGCATGACTCTTCTTGGGTCAGGGATGAAGAAAGTGTCACTGTCCCATCTTCGTGGAACACTGTGGTTGCCTTCAGCTTCTGCAGTAGGTTCGCTCCCAGCAGGTTGAGTGGCAGGTCCTTTACACCACAAACTGGGACAGGATAGAGTGTCCTGGCTGAGTGTACACGCTCAGTGGCTTTGTAAGCTGAGAATGTCTGACTTGACCATCAATGCCCATGCGAGACACAGAGGATTCTGATAGGCAGGTGGGATCAGCGAGTTCCACAGGTGTCATCACACTTCTGGCTGCACCACTTTGGATCTGACAACACCATCCACTTTAAAGGGTAATTTGAGGTACTGGTCTTGCAGATGAAGTTTTACATGTCAGGAGCGTAGTGTCTTGCAGACCTGGCTTGCTTGCCTCTGTCCTATGGACGGGGTACTTCACTGCTTTCTGCACTTCCTCCTTGACCTGTTTCTCTGGACCAACTCTTGGATTGCATGGGTCCAGTCTCTTCGGGGGCGTGGGTGCTTTGCACTGGTTCTGGTAATGGCCAAACTTGCCACAGATGTAACACTTGACACTTTTTCTGTCTTTGTAGTGTGGTTGCTCTTCCAGGTCAGTGGTCACCATGAGAGGGGCTGTCTTCTGCACCCCTGGTTGAGACTCAATCCTTTTGGCTACTGTGGACAACGGCATGATGGGTACTGTAGCGGCAGCGGGGTCCGGCCTGCTGATTGAAGCTGCGGTGGTAAGACGGGGCCTGCAGGTGCATTCGTGGCGAGGCCCGGGGGTGCCATGAGACCGGCGGCTGCATCCAACCCAAGGTCTTGGGGCATTACAGGGGCTGCGGCTGCATCTGCCGTCACTTCTTACCCCTGGTCTGGCATAGCTTCTCCCCTTTGCTAACCTTATTGAGGTCGGTGTCTTCTCTCTGGAGTCTGCAGCGGTTCTTCTGGTGTGTTGGTCGGCACTTTGCAGCGTCTTCACCTCTGGCTCCCCTTCTGGCGTTCTCAGCAGCACGGCACCCTTTTCCTTCTTTGCGCTCTTTGTGGTGCTATAATGGTGGCAGTTTTGGTGACAATTGGCATTGAACAGTCTCCTAGGCGCACATAAAACATTTTGCTGGGTCAGTCCACTGCTATTGACCTGTTCCTAGGCCTAGCCACTATCAGTGATTTCCTGATTGGCTGTCTCAGTCCATGCCCAAAGGCCTGTGTATCTGGTCATGAATGGTGAAGCCCAAGTCTTGGAATACTTGCATTACTCTGCAATGAAACTTCTTTACAGACTCTGTCTTATCTTGGCTCATGTCATGGCTTGTCCTGCCAATCTGCCTTTGGCCCACTCTCTGAGCTGTTCAATTAGCTGTGGCCCTGACTCCCAAGCGTGTATGTCTGATTCTGCTGGAAGTTTGAATTGTTCCTTCATGATTGGCCAGAGTGCATCACCTGCTTCTATTTTCATTCATGGCCCAGAGATCATTCCAGCTGGCTGCATATGTTTGCTGCTTCTGCTTCTGCTATATTCTTCTGTAAAATGGCATGGGATGCATCCCTGGGTCTGGACTATTGTCACCTGACTTGAAGTGCAGTGCACATAGTGTAATGGTGGTGCCTCTATCTGCCCCTGCTTTCTTGGTGCCTGTGGGTTTCTTTTCTAGTACTAGACAGCATGTATGATGTTCCCTCTTCATCTTCATCAGAAGAATAGTTGTGATGGCTTGTACTGGGGTCATACACTGGCTGATTTTGGACTTAGAAGTTGCTTTTTTATGTGAGGATGTCTCCCCCCTTGCTGAAGCTATGATGGATTAGGCTTATAGTTTCATGTTGGTGTGAATGTGGATGTAGGCAGCTCTGACCGGTGCTGAAGCTGTACATTATCAATACATGGTGATATCAAAGTTCATGTAAAACCTTAAGGGTTACAATATTGTTGACTGTGAAATGAGGTAACGGAGGATCTGTCAGTGAGCTCGTTCTGATATCACTCCTCCCCCCTCTGCACCCAGGGCTGAGCTGACTGCTGCCTGATATGTCTGGGGCTGCCCCACCGCTTTCACCTTCTTTCCCCGATATCACAAATGGCAATGGCTGGACTGTGCCAGGGACACTTTGTGCTGTACGCACCATATTGTTTGAATTGGGCGTTGGCCCAGCCGGCAACAAGGAGGGAAAAAGAGGAAGAAGAAGGGGGAGGGTTCGAGGAGTGAGACAAAGGAATAGTAGGAGGGGAGAGAGAGAGAGAGAGAGTGTGGAGAAGAGGGAGGAGAGATGGGTGTGTAGAAGGAAAAGAAGGAGGAGATAGGTGTGGTTGTGATGTGGAGAAGAAGGGAGGAGAAGATGGAGGGTGAGAAGAAATATGTGGAGGAAGAGGAGAGGAAAAGAGAGAGAGAGAGAAGAATGCAGAGAGAAAAGACTGACAACAGAATGAGAACAATAGAGTGGAGCAATGATGCCTTCTCCCTGTAGGGAGAGACGGGGTGCACCACATACTGTGCAAAAATAACTACCTATACCATGGATTCTGCTAAAAGCAGACTACTCAGATTCTCCTGTCTTATACCCACAAAAATCACTTCCTGGTTTGCTCACATAAACTTTCTGTACCACCTAAACGATGTAAGCTCTGCTGCCACTTCACACCATGTATTAGTATTCAGCAATCTAACATCGGCTACTGTAACTTCCCTATTTTCCTTTCTACGTCATGCCACTCCGCAGCTTGAAGTCTGCCATTCTAATGAATTTCACGTACTTTATACCTTCCAAAAATCTTCACATACTTAATACCTTCGTATTCTGTCACTATCTAGGGGCTGTTTTCTCATCAGGAAGTAAAAAGACTCTCCTGTTGCTCGGCTACTTTATTCCCCATGGCAAAAGCGAAAAATGAAAATGAAAAACACACAAAAATGAGAAAAGAAAACAGTACTAAAAAAAACTTCTAAAAATGAGTATATAAAACACTAAGAAAAACTCAAAATGATAAGAAAACCGTCAAAAACTTAGTTCACAACCAAAAACTCAAAACTTTGATACAAGAGGAAAAAAATTTTTTTTTCCAAAAATAAAATAAATAAAAAAATAAAAAGGTAAAGAGATTGAAGATTGAGGAAAACTTAATTAAAAACTTTAAAATGCCGCAAAAAGAAAGACCCTTTAAGAGAGTAAAAAGAATTAAAAATGAAAACGGCTTTTCCCTTTTTTTTTTTTTTTTTCTCTTTTAGAATCTCTGCGCCCAAATGCAGTCAGAGACACACTTCCTCTTTTTTTTTAATACTATAATATTCTAATATGCAATGTCACTAAAATCCCGTTTGTCATATCAAAAATGATGGATACAATTTAAATTTCACTTCTTCACAAAAAAACTACGCATACCCAGCATTGCAGCTGAAAACAGTCAGGAAAAAAAACTAGATATGACAGTTTGATTTACAATGCATATCTCTCTGCTAAATAGCACGGAGAAAGAGGAAGTTCGGACAAGAGAACTATTTCTGCTTCTTAAAGCGGCAATAGTACATGGCACAAACAGACAGATAGACAATCCGAGAGATGCCCTTTTAAATTCTGTGACACATGCAGGCTGCGCTGGGAACAGACAACTATCAATCGCACTGGCACGCATATGCCGGGTTCTACCACCCTCCGCTCCGGTCGTCCTGACTGGCCGCCGGCTACGGGAATCTGTGGTAGCCCCTGAAAACTATCACCATCCATGCCTGGATTCTGGAGCCACCTGCTCCGGAACTACCTGTTCCTTTCCTCTTGCACGGGAATCTGTGATAGCTTACTCAGCGATTTGAACTCCTGCTGTCTGTTACCCAGCCACCATAAACAAAAGTCACTTTTTCCTTCCTCTCTCGGATTTTACACAAACACATACACGGTCCACAGCAGACACCTCCCAGGGTGGATTCGTGGCTACGGATTTTTTACACTACCTGGGAATTTGTGACCACATCTGACTGGCAAGAGGCATAGACAAGGACTGGGCACAGGGGACTTTCAGGTAAGATGATAACATTTTCTTACCTTACTTATGGAGCTGCGCAGTCTCCTGTCCCTGTGCCCAGGCCACGCCCACAACCTCCGTATCTCCGGTGAGAAGGATCCCGTGCGTTCATCCGCACGGACGGGGTACTCAGGTACTCAAGTGCAGCAGCTTCCATCAACAGCTACAATATCACAAAATCCCAGCGAGAAACCTCTTGTGCATTATGTCATTATAACTGACTCTGGTCCCTTGATGGTATTATTTGGTTTTACAATGCTGCACACTCAGCCTTAAATTTCCACTTACAATGTGAAAAAACCGTGCTAATGTTTAGATATAACTAACTGGTGGTATTTTTCTACATGAGTTCTAGTCCCACAACCGAGGGCAATACATAGTAGTACTTATTAATTATTGATACATGCATAACTTTGCATTATGTGAGTACTACTAATGTCACCATTAATGTGAACTGCTAAGTAGAAAACAAAAGACCTTAGGAATCCGTGTACGGAAGCCAACACCATTTCGTCTACAGTTAATGGAAAATGTTTTATGAAAATAGCTCAAAATGGGTTAAAATGATACAACCCCTATTTACAAATAAAAAAGTTGGGATACCAGATAAAATGTAAAGAAAGCAAGAACAGAATGATTTGGAAATCTCTTACATCCATAGTGTATTCACAGCAGACCATAGAGCACTAATCAAGAGTAGTGATGGGCGAGTATACTCGTTACTAGAGTTTCTCCGAGCATGCTTGGGTGGTCTCCGAGTATTTCGGCATGCTCGGAGATTTAGTTTATGTCGATGCAGTTGCATGATTTGCGGCTGCTAGACAGCTTGAATACATGTGGAGATTCTCTAACAAACAGGCAACCCCCACATGTATTTAAGCTGTCTAGCAGCCACAAATCATGCAGCTGCATCGACATAAACTAAATCTCCGAGCATGTCGAAATACTCGGAGACCACCTGAGCATGCTCGGCGAAATTCGAGTAACGAGCATACTCGCTCATCACTAATCAAGAGGTGAAAATAGAACATTTTTTCAATACCTTTAGGAATTGATGGCGGAAACACATCTCAAAAACGTTGGAGCAGGTCCATGTCTATTATTGTGTAGCATCCATTCTTCTTTTACACCAGTCTGTAAACGTGTGGGAAGTGAGGAGACAACTGCTGGAGTTTTGAGACAGGAATGTTCTCCCATTCTTCTTTAATGAAGGATTCTCATTGCTCAATTATCTGAGGTCTTTGCCGCATTTTTTGTTTCATAATGCGACATATATTTTCTCTTCATGAATGTTCTGAACTGCAGGCGGCTGGTTCACCACCCGAACTCTTCTTCTGCAGAGTCGTGCTGTAGTGATGGATGCGGTATGTGGTTTAGCATAGTCTTGCTGGAATATGCAAGGTCTTCCCTGAAACAGGCATTGTCGGGATGGAGCAAATGTTGTTCTAACACCTCTATCAAATGCTCAGCATTGATAGCACCTTTCGTGTACAAGCTGCTCATGCCATAGGCACTAATGCCCCCCATACCAGCAAAGATGCAAGTACTATGTGCTGATAAGAAGCTGGTCCCTTTCCTCTGAGTTTGCAGGACACATTGTCCATGGGTTCCATAAAGAATTTCTCATTTTGTATTCATCGACCACAGAACACTTTTCCATTTTGCCTTCAACCATTTTTAAATGAGCCTTGGCCCAGAGAAGACAGCAATGTTTCTGGACTATGTTGATATATGGCTTCTTCTTTGCATGATAGAGCTTTCACTTGCATTTGTCGATTTCATGGCAAACTATGTTCACAGACTATGAATTCTGGAAGCATCCAATATTGTCCGTCTACCTTGTTCCTTGTGTATATGGATTTCTCCAGGATCTCTGATTCTTTTGATGATATTATGTACTGCAGATGGTGAGATACTCATAGTCTTTGCAATCTTACATTAAGGAACACCTTTCTGAAATTGTTCCATAATTTTTAGATGCAGTAGTTCCCAGATTGGTGAATCTCTGACCATCTTTGCTTCTTAGAGACTCTGCCTCTCTACTCTCTGCTTATACAGTCATGTATTTAGTTGAAAATTGAGCCTCCAGCTGTTTTTCATTAGGAACACTTATGATTCCAGAATTTTGCTATCTCTGTCCCATCCTTTTTGAAACATGTTGTTGCCATCAATTTCTAAATTATTTAGTTTTTCAAATAAAATGGAAAATTGTCTAACTTTAAGCTTCTGATCTATATACTCTGATCTGTTGTGAATAAAATATGACCTTTTATTAGCCCTGTCCCAACTTTATTGAGATGACTGCAGCTAGCCAGGTGCATTATTTATCTATATCATGAACTTCTATTCACAAAAGTTGCCCTATGTGCTGTGCAACTGCTATGTGAGGAGTCGGCCTAATGTATTTAATTTTATAGAAAAAGTGTTCTAAAAAATCCTCTATTTTTAAAAGTAATAACAACTTGGCTGCAAATGATGCTATGCAATAAAATCCAGCTCTTGCTTTCCCTGTTAATCCTTCATGACCTTCAACAGAACACTTTAATGTTCATTAAAACCTGGCGTTGCTTCAAACCCTAATCTTTCCAGGAAATGATGACTTTGATTAGTGACTTGGGGGCTGGAGAGGCAATCAATTATTATATCAGCATTGTGTACATCTCATCACATATTCAGCGTAGTATCCTGTATGTGTACATAGATATCACCTGCCAGAAGAGGAAACCACGCAAATGTATGCAAAGCACAGAGTCCCCGGTGTCAGGAGAGCGATTCTGCAGTGCACAATGATTGTTGGAGCTTTATCAAGGAACATTTGTTTGGGAAATCTGTCTTTCACTAATATAATAGTTTTCTTTTTTGCATACACCATATCCATTATTGTGACTGCACTATACTAACAGGTAAGGATGCCAGTGATTTTGTTTGCTGCCTTCCTCCTCCTTCATTTGTTGTACTTCCAAGAAGAGCCATGGCCAGGCTTTTTCATTCTGGATAAAAGTACATTGTTGTAGCCTTGAACCAAAATAACCACAATAATGCAAATTAGCTTGTTGGTACACCCTTTTCCCCAATTCCAGAAGTTTACAGACAGTGCTACTCAACCTATGCCACCAAAGCTACCTAGCCAAGAGCCCGCACCAGCAAGTAATTATCAGCTCCGTTGACACAATCACCAGTGCTGGTGGCCCTTTGGAACAAATGTGCCTATCATATGTTATGACCCAGATAACTAAGATGTTCTGCTTGTTCGAGGAAGGACCTGCTGAGTCCTGACCATCTTTTATGTGCCATGGAGCCACCTGAGAATGAGCACCACCTCCTCAATGGCACCACCCAGCGCAGTCTATTATCTTTTGGTTTCTTGCTTCCTGCACATATCCCCAATCACAAAGGTATCTGGGGAAAGAGCCAGATTAAATATTTATTGTCTTGTTCTTGATAAAAAGTTTAAAGGGACTAAAACTGAATTGAACTATTTAGACCTTCCTGACTATGCTCAGCCCCTATAAAAATCATACTCCTTCACTGAACTTGTACTGTAAATTTAGCTAATTCCGTGTTATAGAAAAACAGAGTACCATTCCACCAACTCAAATGCAAACCTCCACCCCACCGTTTGTTGTGATTGACAGCACTCACTTCGGAGCAGTCTGATCTAAATTCCCGGCCCTGCACATATTCTTCTGCGTGTAGCAGCCGCTCACTGCACACAGGATCACACAGCCAGGGTGGACATACAATTGGTGCAGCCATACAGGGGCCCAAGAAGCAAGGGGACTCACTACCATCCACAAAGCAGGTGGAATTGACATTATGAGGAGTTATTAGACCACAAAAGGCCCAAATACATATTGTTCTGGCACAGGGGCCCTCTTCTGTCTGAGTCCACTCCGTGACACAATAGCGATCCTATCAGGAGTGGCAAATGAGAACACGTATAAAATGATATTGTGAACATTCTCAGCTCCCTCTCCGGTCAGTATCAACTGCATGCTGATTTGTGATCCGGTGTGCAGTGAGCAGCCGCCATACACAGGCGTAGAATAAGAACTTGGCCCCTGCAGTGTTAGTGTGTGCACGAATGGGGACTTAGAACAAGCAGTTCATCAAAGCGAGTGCTGTCACTCACCATAGTGAGGTGAAGGATGGTAATTGTGGGGAAGGAATGGAGGACCAAGTTCCATCATGTCTATACCCAATAAAAATAGATTTATATAAAACAAAATGCCTGAACTCTGCAGTACAAGTATGAGCTCAGGTCCCTATATGAACATTTAAATGCTTGAATTTCAATTTTAGGGTGACAGACTCCTTGCTGTATGGTGTATGGTTCCCCTATGGACCATCTGCACAATCAGGGACGGCCTTACAGTCGATGCCTGCAGGAGAATCGAAGTACACCGCCAGCCATAGGGATAAAATATGTAACTACCAACAAAATGGAGCATATCACCACAAGAAAGGAGTATCAAAAAAATAAGTTTTTATTTCACAATAAATTATGACACATCTTAATATATACTCAACTTGTAATGTCTTTACATCCTGTTCCGTCCAGATGTGTCCGAATCCCAGAATTCCAAGCTGCGGAAGTTCACCGACCACCATATTGGGACACCCAAGTGATGGGTGTCTCAATATGGAAACTGCTGGTCGTACCAGCCTCTTGCGCGGCACCACCAGTGGAACACTGCCGCACCACACACACACACACACACACACACACACACACACACACACACTGTATATGCCATACGCACCACACACAGACACACACTGTATACGCTGTACGCAGCCTCTTGCACGGTACCACCAGCGGACAGCTCAAACGGGACAGCACATGAGGAGAGAACACAGCACAGGAAGGAGAGAGACAGCAGACAAGGGGGATAGCACATGGGGTAAACAGGTCAAGGAAGAGAGGACAGACGGGAGAAGTCAGCACATGGGGAAAGACAGAGTGGATAGGTTGGTGAGCACATGGGGGGAGAGATTCTCAACGCTGCAAAGCCTGCCCCCATCGTGACATTACCGCGTCAATCTAGTAATAAATATAAGTCACAGAGTAATCATTTAGAAACAAAGCAATTTGACTACGGTTAAGGGTGCACCAAAAACAAGGTATTACCCCAAAAACGCAAACATGGGGAGAAGATATCTCACAGGACCAAAAAGCGCCTGCTTAAATATAAAATGTAAAGTGGCAGTGCACTAAGTTCTATCCAAGCTATATAGTCCTGAGTAGGGTGGACCACATAATTAATTGGCTAAAGTATAGTCATAAAAGTTATCACTGGTCAATGACCATTTAGCTATTATAGCCTTAATAATTAAATGAAACATGGCCCCAGCCATTAGTTCTTACCCATATTAGCATCCATGGGGATAAACACGTGCCCTTATGCGCATTTCCTGACAGCTTCCTCGAGGGGGGGCCACAGTGGTAATGATGTCCCCACTGTCTTCATTAAATACCCCACTAATCACCACAATTAGCGGCGCATGTAGCCACACAAGTGGGTGCCATCATGGTGGTGCGGGTCACGGGGAAGTCCCCGATGATGTCAATGACCCACACACGTCACTACCAGGCGCCGGACATGATGCCATGGCCGGAGCCCACGTCGGAGACATGCGCACTAGTGATGCCATTGGGCTGCTAAGTTCCTGTTACTACAAAATGGAGTTCACCACATATATCCGCCATATTATTTATGGGCAAAAATGCCGGTATGTAGTTAATATAGATTGCTCAGCAGCAAGAACACCTACTAATATATGAGCATATATATATGAATCCACAGTACAAGTATTATTATTTTAAGTGACAGTGCAAAAAAATAAAAAAATAAATTAAAAAAATTTGAAACAGAGACACATAATGGATGATATGCTAACCAATAATACAGTGTAAAAAGCATATAATTCTGAATTGTACATCCCCCATAGGTACATACAAAGTGAACAAATTAAAACTAATAATTGTAATAAAAAACTAAATAAAAAACAAATATATTTATATTTATTATGTGTCATAATTTATTGTGAAATAAAAACTTTTTTTATGATACTCCTTTCTTGTTGTGATATGCTCCATTTTGTTGGTAGTTACATGTTGTTTGGGAACTCCATTGGATACTATCCATGTTAGCCCTGGCTGTCGACCTTGGGACTGTCTTTCTTAATATGATATGATATCTGTATTTGAGATTTTGTGTCTGATAGAGATAAAATATAGCATAACTTTTATCACACAAACTATTACCATAACACACCACACTTATCCCTCTCGTTGACTCGGCGTCTTCTTCAGCCCGCCACCCTACTTAAGTAGAGCCACTGCCAGACTCCTGGAGAACAAAAGGATCGAACGTTGAAAAAAACAATAAAACTGGATCCTTCTCTCACTCTGACATCATTTGTCTAGGAAGAGTAGAGCGGTCCCCATACACGTTGGACTGTTGGTTAACCTTGCCGATAACAACGGGTTCTGTCAACTTATTGGGTGCCTTAAAACGGTTTTCATGAACGAGGTTCATTCCGTGTTATCCCATACAAATTACAGAGGGAAATAAAAAAGGGTCTGTCTTCTTAGCCCATTCTATATGTAAGACATAACAGATTCACAGAATACAGGCAGGTCTGATGGTGGATTCCAGCCCAGCCGAGACTCTAATATTAAATTACTTCCCAAGACCAAATATAATATCACTCTATTACTTATGAAATAACCCAATGTTAGAACAGATGAGGCCTCGCTTCCGAGCTTTGCTAGAAGTAAAGTGACCATTGAGAGCGAGTGAATGAAAATATGATTTTATGGTCCAATTTTTCTTGCAGTTTTTCTAGGATTTTCATTTGCCAGATGACCTAAAACCAGAGAGAGCCGTAAACACTAGAGCCCAGATACAAGGGCTTTGTCAGACTTTGTATCTTGCTAACAATACACACATCAAAGGGATGTCTACTCCAGAGGACACATAAATGGGATTACTGAAAAGTTGTCCTTCCATGATATTTGTCCAGCTGCTGGGAGTATATGTACAGGTTTATTTGTCTCCCTGTCAGATCTCTGTACACTATGGAAAAGCATTCATTTACATTTATTTTGGGTAAATAATGATTTTCCATAGTCTTTGAATACACTATTGAATACAGACAAGAAAAGAACTGACCCACCTGCATCTTAAAGCAACATAAACTGTACATATAAACTAGGAGTGAGGTGTAAGAACATATAAAAAGATACAATAATGCACATCAAATTGTTAATGCAAATGGATGTTATGTTCTTGATGAAGGTGCAGTGCATATGGCACATGCAAATGCAACAAGTTAATTATCTCCAATTTTAGATAAAGGCCGCACACAATAAAGTTTCCTTTGTGAGTCATAATGACATAAGGACGGGATTAGACCACTGATTGACATTAAATGACCACAGACGGGCAACAGTTTAATAACCTGTTTAAAGGGAATCTGTCACCTACTTTTTCATATAAGCTTTGGCCACCGCCATCAGGGGCTTATCTACAGCATTCTGTAAAGCTGTAGATAAGCCCCTGATGTATCCTGAAAGATAAGAAAAACAAGTTATATTATACTCACCTGGGGGGGCGGTCCGGTGTGGTCCGGTCCGATGGGTGTCGTGGTCCAGGTCCAGCACCTCCCATCTTCATGCGATGACGTCCTCTTTCTTGCTTCCTGTCATGGATTCTGCACATGCATACTTTAGCTGCCCTGTTGAGGGCAGCGCAAAGTAATTCAGTGCGCAGGCGCTGGGCTTCTCGGACCTTTCCTGATGCCTGCGCACTGCAGTACTTTGCCCTCAACAGGGCAGATAAAGTACGCCTGCGCAGGAGCCGCGACAAGAAGCAAGTTAGAGGACGTCATCGCATGAAGATGGGAGGCGCCAGACCCGGACATGCAACGCCCATGGGACCGGACCGCCCCCCCAGGTGAGTATAATATAACTTGTTTTTCTTATCTTTCAGGTTGCATCGGGGGCTTATCTACAGCATTACAGAATGCTGTGAATAAGCCCCTGATGGTGGTGGCTGAAGCTTATATGCGAAAAAGTAGGTGACAGATTCCCTTTAAACAGGTTGACCATACTTCAGATACATAGAGAACAATCAATAGCTGTTACTTTACTTAAACTGCTATTGTTCTTAGAAGCACACGTCCTGTTTACACAGGACAATGTGTTGTTGAGAACAATAATCTTTTAAGCAAGCTAAAAGATCACCCGATGAACGAGTGTTTTGATCATTAGTTGGGCAGCCTTTATACACTACACAATTATCATGAAATGAGCGTTTCTAGACTTTTCTTGGAATCCTCTATAAATTTTGACCCTGATATCTCAAAGGGATACAGAACACCCTATCGAAAAAATGTCTTCAAAAGCACTTCAGAAAAAAATGCCTCCAAAGAACAACCAAAGAGAAGCGTTTTCCTGAAATAACTCCCCCTTGTACGCATTGAAAAATTTGTTGTATTTTTCCTCCTCCAAAAATCTCCATGTCACTATAGCCTTAAAAAACTGATGTGAGATTCCAGCCAATTAATGATGTAGATATGTGGCCTTGGAACTCATTCAGGCATCAGTTTTCCATATACAAGTTCTATCCATGTTTTTCATAGATACAACTCATACACTTATAGTCTATGGGACTGTTCACATGTCCATGTTTCTTTGCGGAACGAGTAGTACGTAGTACACACCAAAACATGGGGAAATGTCAGATTTTGATTTGAATCATGGATCAAACTTGCAAATGCAAGTCTATGGGTCCATGAGAAATAATCGAACAGCACTCAAATACCATCCGTGGGCAATCCATGTTTTTTGATAGGGGAAGCTTGAAAAACCACCATCAGTTTTTTTTTACATATGAGAAAAACTGAAAAACTGACACACAGACCAAACGCTGTTGACAATCAAATCCAATACCCTGATAAAAGTCATACAGTGGGGAGAGGAAAGTAATTAGCTAGAGAATAGCTACCATCACTTATTTTGGCAAAATAGGGTCTTTAAATGCCCCACCCTATACTAGAGATGGCCATAAAACAGAGAGTTACCTAGACTTCTTTCTCCTGCTAAGTTTGGAGGGATTTTGAAAAATCGAGAGAGTCCTTGTAAATCTGGGACTGTTTGCAATTATGTTATATAATGTGCTATGGTAGAAACCAAAGGCCTCCTGCTTCATAAGAAGACACCAGTCTTATAAATGGTGAGGGTTATCAAAGGGAATCTGTCAGGTGACTCATGCTGTTCAAACCGTGGGAAGCATGAATCCTAGCCTGGCTGCACCATCGCAGACAGGTAAATTATTTTGTGAAATACTCTGGCGTTTCAGAGAGAATATACTTTGAAGGTCCAGCTGGGGATCTTAGCCAGAGACGAGACTAGTCTACATCTGCCACTGGCTGGCTCTTCCCAGCGATGCTACTGGTGATTGACCGTTCTCTCCCTACATGTACATGCAGTTTTCTGAAGGAGAGCTGGGAAGACTCGGCCAGGGGCGGGTCTTCAAAAATATATTTTTTCTGAAAAACCAGAACATTTCAGAAAGTAATATACACCAGGTAGCCTGAATCACCTGATAGGTTCCCTTTAAAGATGTGAAATTGGTTCACAGGAGCTTCATATTACACCTCGGGGAAAGGATGGAGGAATTAATTACTTTGGTAATATTGACTACATGGCTGCGATAAGCGGAAGGGGTTGCCAACAGTCTGGAGATTCCAGGAGAGTCGTAAAAATAGGGAACTTATTTGTACCTGTCTGTAAAAAAAAAATAACTGACTGTAAGGCTAGGGTCACGCAACTGTTTTCTCATCATCCAAGAAAATCGGTCCAATTATACTAATCAGACTCTGATCAAAGTTTGATAAAAGAGTGGAATCCGATTTTCTTAGAATCTTCTCCATTATGTTAGTTAGATTTTTTTTCAAGGACTTGAATGGCCAAGTGCCATCCAATTCTTGGAGGCAAATCATGCTTACTTCAATTTTTTTTTCTTCGGACCACTCAGTTCAAGGAAAAAATTGGACATGTGCACAGCCCCATAGAATAACATGGGAACAAGTGATATCTGTCAAAACCATGGATAGCACTTGACCGATTAAAACGGTCGTCCACACCCCAAGAGCCCTAAATATCATCATTTTACAGTTTACAGGGACTGCAGCTGATGTTTTCATGGCTGTAGACATGGATCACTTATAATGATAATGATTTATGATGGTTTTCCAATGTGTCCGTAAAGAAACAATATCCTCTGTCTGTAATTCTTTGATCAGCTATTCAGAAAAAATGTAATGTCAAGTTGGCAACCCTGAAAGCAGACCCCAATGGTGCGCACTGCTTTATGTCAGGTGTACTTTCTTTTACAGCTTTTAGACTGAAGTTTAATTTAGTGACCCAGTTCTGCAGCCATACAGTGCAATGTGCTCCCTCGTCTCCTCCGAGTCTCTCTTACACGGCTCTGTAGACGGCTTTATAAATAAATTACATCCCTGTAACGCACCAACGCAGATATTTGAATAGACCCGCTCATTACATTTGTTATATCATTTTATTTCTCAATCTCTAGAATTATGATGTTTTTGCTTCTCTGGTGCCGGTGAGGATTTGACATAATGTATCGATAGTGATGACATGGAGCCGGCATGCACTTCAGGGAGAGCCGGTCCCTGCTCTCAGGCTCTTAGCACAACAGATTAGTCTGAAAAAAAAAGCAAAGTCAGGTCTTTTTTTATGCAACATGATCTCTGCAAGACAGGCTCTTCTTCATTATTTATTGCCGCTATTCAGAACACGTTCGACTTAACTTAATCACTATCATATTTGCCAACCAGATTGCAATGGAAGATTCATGGATGTAAATTGAAAAGTGCATCCAGTGTAAGTCATCATCATCAGATAGGGTCCAACACACCGCACACCCACCGCTTAGTTATCAACTCCAGATGTGAAGATTGTATGGAGAGCTCCCCGGTATTGCAGCTCAGCTCCTATTGAGGCATCGAGCTAGTACCCAAGAGCCACCACCACACAATGAGGGGAGCCGCGCTGTGCTGGCCCTCTGCATGTTTTACATCCTGCTGCAACTGGACCTGATAACAACTCGTCATTGGGTGTATTGGTTTTTGGAAGCTCAAAGATCTGATTTTGATGACTTGTCCTATGGAGAAGAAGTGGACCACCCCTTTAAATGATTACTGTTATTATGTTTGTTGACTTTCCATCAAGCCCTTCGAGGAGCATACCGCATAAGGTGCAAGAGGTACAAGAAAAGAATCCCCAAAAATTGTCCTCTAGCCAAATCACCTTTTCATGCTACAAATCTTCCCCTCCATGGAAGAAACCACAATGGATCAGCGAGAGATTTCTTCTTTATATTTGTTAACCCCTTGGTCAACCTCTTTAATACACTGCTCAAAAAAATAAAAGGAACACTTAAACAACAGAATCTAAAGGTACCTTCACACTGAACGATATCGCTAGCGATCCGTGACGTTGCAGCGTCATGGCTAGCGATATCGTTCAGTTTGACAGGCAGCAGCGATCAGGATCCTGCTGTGCCATCGTTGGTCGGAGCAGAAAGTCCAGAACTTTATTTCATCGCTGGACTCCCGCAGAAATCGCTGAGTCGGCGTGTGTGACGCTGATCCAGCGATGTCTTCACTGGTAACCAGGGTAAACATCAGGTTACTAAGCGCAGGGCCGCGCTTAGTAACCCGATGTTTACCCTGGTTACCAGCGTAAACATAAAAAAACCCAAACACTACATACTTACATTCCGGTGTCTGTCCCCCGGCGCTGTGCTTTCCTGCACTGGCTGTGAGCGCCGGCTGGCCGTAAAGCACAGCGGTGACGTCACCGCTCTGCTTTACGGCTGGCCGGCGCTGACAGTGCAGGGAAGCAGAACGCCGGGGGACAGACACCGGAATGTAAGTATGTAGTGTTTGGTTTTTTTACGTTTACGCTGGTAACCAGGGTAAACATCGGGTTACTAAGCGCGGCCCTGCGCTTAGTAACCCGATGTTTACCCTGGTTACCAGGGGATTTCTCATAGTTGGTCGCTGGAGAGCTGTCTGTGTGACAGCTCTCCAGCGACCACACAGCGACGCTGCAGCGATCGGGATCGTTGTCTAGATCGCTGCAGCGTCGCTAAATGTGACGGTACCTTTACTCCAAGTAAATCAAAATTCTGTGAAATCAAACTGTCCACTTAGGAAGCAACACCAATTGACAATCAATTTCACATGCTGTTGTGCAAATGGAATAGACAACAGATGGAAATTATTGGCAATTATCAAGACAACCTCAATAAAGAAGTGGTTCTGCAGGTGGGGACCACAGACCACATCTCAGTACCAATGCTTTCTGGCTGATGTTTTGGTCACTTTTGAATGTTGGCTGTGCTTTCACATTCGTGGTAGCATGAGACGGACTCTACAACCCACACAAGTGGCTCAGGTAGTGCAGCTCATCAAGGATGTCACATCAGTGCGAGCTGTGGCAAGAAGGTTTGCTGTGTCTGTCAGCGTAGTGTCCAGAGGCTGGAGGCGCTACCAGGAGACAGGCCAGTATGCTAAGATATGTGGAGGGACCTGTAGAAGGGCAACAACCCAGCAGCTGGACCACTACCTCCGCCTTTGTGCAAGGAGGAACAGGAGGAGCACTGCCAGAGCCCTGCAAAATGACCTCCAGCAGGCCAAACATGTGCATGTGTCTGCACAAACTGTTAGAAACCGACTCTATGAGAATGGTCTGCGGGCCCGAGGTCCACAGATGGGGGTTGTGCTCACAGCCCAATACCATGCTGGACACTTGGCATTTGCCACAGAACACCAGGAATGGCAAATTCACCACTGGCGCCCTGTGCTCTTCACAGATGAAAGCAGGTTTACACTGAGCATATGTGACAGACGTGACAGAGTCTGGAGATGCCGTGTAGAGTGATCTGCCTGCAACATCCTTCAGCATGACCGGTTTGGCAGTGGGTCAGTAATGGTATGGGGTGGCATTTCTTTGGAGGGCCGCACAGCCCTCTATGTGATCGCCAGAGGTAGCCTGACTGCCATTAGGTACCAAGAAGAGATCCTCAGACCCCTTGTGAGACAATATGCTGCTGCGGTTGGCCCTGGGTTCCTCCTAATGCAGGACAATGCCGGACCTCATGTGGCTGGAGTGTGTCAGCAGTTCCTGCAAGATGAAGGCATTGAAGCTATGGACTGGCCCACCCATTCCCCAGACCTGAATTCGATTGAGCACATCTGGGACATCATGTCTCACGCCTTCCACCAACGTCACATTGCACCACAGACTGTCCAGGAGTTGGCGGATGCTTTAGTCCAGGTCTGGGAGGAGGTCCCTCAGGAGACCATCCGCCGCCTCATCTGGAGCATGCCCAGGCATTGTACAGTAGGGAGGTCATACAAGCACGTGGAGGCCACACACAATACTAAGCATCTTTTCCTTGTCATGAGGCATTTCTGTCATGATCTCTGCAGGCAGAGATCATAGCAAGCCTATAGAGGGACAAGCTCTCGGAAGATGGAACTATACTGACCATGAACTAAGCCTGCCGCGCAACTAGAAATAGCCAGGTAGCATTTCCTATTTATCGCTAGATGCCCAGCTCTGGCCTAAGACCTAAATAGCTAGCAGAGGGAAATATAAGACCTGGCTCACCTCTAGAGAAATATTCCAAAGAAGACAGTAGCCCCCCACATATAATGACGGTGAGTTCAGATGAAACTACAAACGCAGCAGGAAAATAGTCTTAGCAAATTTGAGGTCCGCTTACTAGATAGCAGAAGACAGATAGTATACTTTCATGGTCAGCAGAAAAACACTAACAAAACACCATCCAGAGATTACCTTAAACTCTGGCATTAACTCATAACGCCAGAGTAGCAATCCCTGATCAACGAGAGCTTTCCAGACACAGTAACAAAACTTCAGCTGTGAACTGGAACAAATAGGCAAAACAAAACATGGACAAAAGTCCAACTTAACTAGTAGTTGTCTAGAAGCAGGAACAAGCACTGAGAGGCATCAGATAACATTGTTGACCGGCAAGAAACCACCAGAGAAATGAGCTTAAATAGCGACACCCACTACTGATGGAACCAGGTGAAACAGGAAAGAGGATGACAAGTCCAATTCCACAAGCGGCCACCGGGGGAGCCCAGAATCCAAATTCACAACAGTACCCCCCCCTCAAGGAGGGGGCACCGAACCCTCACCAGATCCACCAGGGCGACCAGGATGAGCCCTATGGAAGGCACGAACAAGATCAGAAGCATGAACATCAGATGCATTGACCCAAGAATTATCCTCCTGGCCGTAACCCTTCCAGTTGACCAGATACTGGAGTTTCCGTCTGGAAACACGAGAGTCCAAAATTTTCTCCACAACGTACTCCAACTCACCCTCAACCAACACCGGAGCAGGAGGCTCAACTGAAGGTACAACAGGTACCTCATACCTGCGCAATAACGACCGATGAAAAACGTTATGAATGGAAAAGGACGCAGGGAGGTCCAAACGGAAAGAAACAGGATTAAGAATCTCCAATATTCTATAAGGGCCGATGAACCGAGGTTTAAACTTAGGAGAAGAGACCCTCATAGGGACAAAACGAGAAGACAACCACACTAAATCTCCAACACAAAGCCGAGAACCAGCACGACGATGACGGTTGGCAAAACGCTGAGTCTTCTCCTGGGACAACTTCAAATTGTCCATAACCTGCCCCCAGATGTGATGCAATCTCTCCACCACCGCATCCACTCCAGGACAATCCGAGGATTCCACCTGACCGGAGGAAAATCGAGGGTGAAACCCCGAATTACAGAAAAACGGGGACACCAAGGTGGAAGAACTGGCCCGATTATTGAGGGCGAACTCTGCCAATGGCAAAAAAGCAACCCAATCATCCTGGTCAGCAGAGACAAAACACCTCAGATATGTCTCAAGGGTCTGATTAGTCCGCTCGGTCTGGCCATTAGTCTGAGGGTGAAAAGCAGATGAAAAAGACAAATCTATGCCCATCCTAGCACAGAATGCCCGCCAAAATCTAGACACAAATTGGGTACCTCTGTCAGAAACAATATTCTCAGGAATACCGTGCAATCGGACAACATTCTGAAAAAACAGAGGAACCAACTCAGAAGAAGAAGGCAACTTGGGCAGAGGAACCAAATGGACCATTTTAGAGAAACGGTCACAGACCACCCAGATGACAGACATCTTCTGGGAAACAGGCAGATCTGAAATAAAATCCATCGAGATGTGTGTCCAAGGCCTCTTAGGAATAGGCAAGGGCAACAGCAGTCCGCTAGCCCGAGAACTACAAGACTTGGCCTGAGCACAAACGTCACATGACTGCACAAAGACTCGCACATCTCGTGACAGAGAAGGCCACCAGAAGGATCTTGCCACCAAATCCCTGGTACCAAAAATTCCGGGATGACCTGCCAATGCAGAAGAATGTACCTCAGAGATGACTCTGCTGGTCCAATCATCCGGAACAAACAGTCTATCAGGCGGACAACGATCCGGTCTATCCGCCTGAAACTCTTGCAAGGACCGCCGCAGATCAGGAGAAACAGCCGACAAAATTACTCCCTCCCTAAGGATACCTGTGGGTTCAGAATTACCAGGAGAGTCCGGGTCAAAACTCCTAGAAAGGGCATCTGCCTTAACATTCTTAGAACCCGGTAGGTATGACACCACAAAATTAAAGCGAGAAAAAAATAAAGACCAGCGCGCCTGTCTAGGATTCAGGCGTCTGGCAGTCTCAAGATAAATCAAATTTTTGTGGTCAGTCAATACCACCACCTGATGCCTAGCCCCCTCGAGCCAATGGCGCCACTCCTCAAACGCCCACTTCATGGCCAAAAGCTCCCGATTCCCAACATCATAATTCCGCTCTGCGGGCGAAAATTTGCGAGAAAAGAAGGCACAAGGCCTAATGACGGAGCAGTCGGAACCTTTCTGCGACAACACTGCCCCAGCTCCGATCTCCGAAGCGTCAACCTCAACCTGAAAAGGCAGATTCACATCAGGCTGACGCAACACAGGGGCAGAGGCAAAACGGCGCTTAAGCTCCTGAAAGGCCTCTACAGCATGAGGGGACCAATTAGCAACATCAGCGCCTTGTCTGGTCAAATCAGTCAGTGGTTTAACGACATCCGAAAAACCAGCAATAAATCGGCGGTAAAAGTTGGCAAAGCCCAAAAATCTCTGAAGACCCTTAAGAGAGGAGGGCTGAGTCCAGTCACAAATAGCTTGCACCTTGACGGGATCCATCTCAATGGAAGAGGGAGAAAAAATATACCCCAAAAAGGAAATTTTCTGGACCCCAAAAACGCACTTAGACCCCTTCACACATAAAGAATTAGACCGCAGAACCTGAAAAACTCTCCTGACCTGCTGGACATGAGAGTCCCAGTCATCAGAAAAAATCAGAATATCATCCAGATATATTATCATAAATTTATCCAGAAAATCGCGGAAAATATCATGCATAAAAGACTGAAAAACTGAAGGGGCATTAGAAAGACCAAAAGGCATGACCAAATACTCAAAGTGGCCCTCGGGCGTATTAAATGCGGTCTTCCACTCATCCCCCTGCCTGATCCGCACCAAATTATACGCCCCACGAAGATCAATTTTAGAGAACCACTTAGCACCCTCTATACGAGCAAACAAATCAGTAAGCAATGGCAATGGGTATTGATACTTAACAGTGATCTTATTCAGAAGCCGATAATCAATACATGGTCTCAAAGAGCCGTCTTTTTTTGAGACAAAGAAAAACCCAGCTCCCAAGGGAGAAGAAGATGGACGAATATGTCCCTTTTCCAAAGACTCCTTTATATATTCCCGCATAGCAGCATGTTCCGGCACAGACAAATTAAACAAACGACCCTTTGGATATTTACAACCCGGTATCAAATCTATGGCACAATCGCACTCACGGTGCGGAGGTAACGACCCAAGCTTGGGTTCGTCAAAGACGTCTTGATAATCAGAGAGGAACTCAGGGACTTCAGAGGGAATGGACGACGAAATAGAAACCAAAGGTACGTCCCCATGAATACCCTTACATCCCCAGCTCAACACAGACATTGCTCTCCAGTCCAAGACTGGGTTGTGAGACTGCAACCATGGCAATCCCAGTACCAAATCGTCATGTAAATTATACAGCACCAGGAAACGAATAATCTCCTGGTGATCCGGATTGATAAGCATGGTTACTTGTGTCCAGTATTGTGGTTTATTATTAGCCAATGGGGTGGAGTCAATCCCCTTCAGAGGAATAAGAGTCTCCAAAGGCTCTAAATTAAAACCACAACGATTGGCAAAGGACCAATCCATAAGACTCAGAGCGGCGCCAGAGTCAACATAGGCGTCCGTGGCAATGGATGACAAAGAGCAAATCAGGGTTACAGACAAAATAAACTTAGACTGAATGGTGCCAATGGAAACAGACTTATCAAGCTTCTTTGTACGCCTAGAGCATGCTGATATAACATGAGTAGAATCCCCACAATAGAAACACAATCCATTCTTCCGTCTAAAATTCTGTCGCTCGCTCCTGGACAGAATTCTATCACACTGCATACTTTCTGGCGTCTTTTCCATAGACACCGCCAGATGGTGCACCGGTTTGCGCTCCCGCAGACGCCTATCAATCTGAATAGCCATTGTCATGGACTCATTCAGACCTGCAGGCAAAGGGAACCCCACCATAACATCCTTAACGGCATCAGAGAGACCTTCTCTGAAAGTTGCCGCCAAAGCGCACTCATTCCACTGAGTAAGCACAGACCATTTACGGAATTTTTGGCAGAAAACTTCAGCTTCGTCTTGCCCCTGAGATAGTGCCATCAAAGTTTTTTCTGCCTGAAGTTCCAAATGAGGTTCCTCATAAAGCAAGCCCAAGGCCAGAAAAAACGCATCCACATCGCGTAACGCAGGATCCCCTGCTGGCAATGAGAAGGCCCAATCTTGAGGGTCACCCCTGAGCAAGGAAATCACAATCCTAACCTGCTGAGCAGGGTCTCCAGCTGAACGAGACTTCAGGGACAAATAAAGCTTACAATTATTTCGGAAATTCTGGAAGCTAGCTCTATTCCCTGTGAAGAACTCCGGCAAAGGAATTCTCGGCTCAGATACCGGAGCATGTACCACAAAATCTTGTAAATTTTGTACTTTCGTGATGAGATTATTCAAACCCGCAGTTACACTCTGGAGATCCATTATTGTCAGGTGCACACAGAGCATACAGAGATTAGGAGGAGAGAGAGAAAAAAGACTGCAGCAAGGCAGACTGGAGGAAAAAAAAAAAAAAAAAAATTCCAGCAGACTTCTTATAACTCTCCTTTCTCAACCTGGGTCTTTAACACTTTACTGGCCGGTCAAACTGTCATGATCTCTGCAGGCAGAGATCATAGCAAGCCTATAGAGGGACAAGCTCTCGGAAGATGGAACTATACTGACCATGAACTAAGCCTGCCGCGCAACTAGAAATAGCCAGGTAGCATTTCCTATTTATCGCTAGATGCCCAGCTCTGGCCTAAGACCTAAATAGCTAGCAGAGGGAAATATAAGACCTGGCTCACCTCTAGAGAAATATTCCAAAGAAGACAGTAGCCCCCCACATATAATGACGGTGAGTTCAGATGAAACTACAAACGCAGCAGGAAAATAGTCTTAGCAAATTTGAGGTCCGCTTACTAGATAGCAGAAGACAGATAGTATACTTTCATGGTCAGCAGAAAAACACTAACAAAACACCATCCAGAGATTACCTTAAACTCTGGCATTAACTCATAACGCCAGAGTAGCAATCCCTGATCAACGAGAGCTTTCCAGACACAGTAACAAAACTTCAGCTGTGAACTGGAACAAATAGGCAAAACAAAACATGGACAAAAGTCCAACTTAACTAGTAGTTGTCTAGAAGCAGGAACAAGCACTGAGAGGCATCAGATAACATTGTTGACCGGCAAGAAACCACCAGAGAAATGAGCTTAAATAGCGACACCCACTACTGATGGAACCAGGTGAAACAGGAAAGAGGATGACAAGTCCAATTCCACAAGCGGCCACCGGGGGAGCCCAGAATCCAAATTCACAACACATTTCCACTGAAGTTGGATCAGCCTGTAATTTGATTTTCCACTTTGATTTTGAGTATCATTCCAAATCCAGACCTCCATGGGATATTCATTTTGAGTTACATTGATAATTGTTATGTTTTATTGTTCTGAACACATTCCACTATGCAATGAATAAAAATTTGCAACTGCAATATTTCATTCAGAGATATCTAGGATGTGGTATTTTAGTGTTCCCTTTATTTTCTTGAGCAGTGTATATCACAGTATAAGCACATACTGCACCTGCATTGCAAAACAGTCATTGCGGTAATTGGAAAGTGACTTTGTTGTGAATAGTGACGGTAAAGGTCCAGGCAGCTTAGCAACTTGTGCCAAGGGGAAGTAAACTGCATGGCAATATTCAAAATGTGACTTACATGTGAAGGAAGGAACTACGCAATAATCGCTTTTTTCATTGGCTGGGATGTGAATAGGAAATGTCAGGATAAGTAAAACTGTCAGGGCTCGCGCAAGAACTGTCAGGGCTCTTGAACACGACAGATATTGGACAAGTGCTATCCTCGGCTTTCACAGACAGCATTCATACTCATGATTTTTTATGGGGCTGTGCACATGTATAATTTTTTCCTCGGACCGAGTGGTCCAAGGAAAAAATCAGAGGCCTGTTGGATCAAATTCGGCAATGCAAGTCTATGGGTCCATGAAAAACATAGGATCACACTTTGATGACATCCGAGAGTGGTTGGTTTTTCACAGACTGACAGAATGGAGAAGGTGGAGACATTTTTTAAATATTTTTCCACCTCAAAGAAAAACTGATGCCACTCTGATCAGAGTCTGACCATTTTTCTCAAATGGAGAGAAACTGGTTGTATGACCCTATCCTAAGGATAAGTCATCGGTGACGATACAATATTTAATCTTAATTATCCAGACGTCTATTTTCAGTAATCCAGGAGGCATAGACATTTATCTTTTTGTTGACTCTTATTGTAGGTTGAATTGACATTTGTAAATTGAAAAAATGGTCGTTATTTAACTCTTACATCATCTCCTACAGTTTATTGTACTGTTATCTGTGCAAAACAAGGATGCAGGGTCACTAGACAATGATATTTGCTGATATGTTGCTTGTTTGTTGACTAGTCCATGCGGTTTCTGCTAGTGGACTTAGAGCACCTGCTGACCTCCATGTCTCCACAGTTCTCAAACCTCATGTTGTGGATTATTTCCTGATTAAATTATTCACAGGTCTGAGAGGATTATATGGTACTCATCTGTCTCCGTAAGTCCTATGAATTAAGCAGCAGAGTTCCTGATAGACCACCATCCCATTCAGAATCCCCCCATTATTAGCGGTCAGGTCTCCAGCTAGCAGACATTTTTTCATCATGTAGATAGGTGATAAATGTAATTTCAGCGAAAAGTCCTTTAAATACTCATCATTATATTAGCAGTTCTTATTTAATATTGCCACAAATTCTGTGTCTATGTCTAATGAATTGAATAAAGTGTCATCTGCTTTATCTCCACAAAATATGCCTGAATAAAAATCATCAGAAGAGTAAATTATGATCACATGCGCTGTATGGTGCTGACAATATTTTCCCTATATTGAATTTGTTTCTGTAAACCCCATGTGGAACATTAAGGGAAAAGGCACAGCGATTTCTGAAACAGGAATGCGGCACGTGGTTTATAAATGGGGTTTATCGACTTATTGAAAATTTTGCACAAGGAGCGGAAATTGCATAAAATAATGAAAGACACAATACTTATCTGATAAATTTGCCACAGTTTCAGTACCTCCACTCTGGTGCCCCCTGACAGATCCTTGCTGCAGAGAGGAGGTCACCAATCACTGGCCCCATCAGTTTACCTTAATAAAGCAGTCTGAGATCAGTCCGGAGTGCTCCCTTTTAAAAGCAGTCTGAGTAGCCCATAGCAGCAGTTCTCAGTGCACCATTTTTATACCCCAGGGGTACATGCCAGTGCCTCCAGCGAATTCGACAATGAATGTGGAGCCCCATTACAGCAGTAATGTGTTGTCTGGATTTCCCCCTGTTGCAGATTACAGCTTTCAGCAGAATCGTTCTGCATTCCGACATTGTGGGGTTATTATGAATTGTTTTACTTGGGATATAAAGCATCCATTGTCAGTATCATCTCTACATGGAGAATGGCAGGAGAGGACTGACTCACGAAAAACAAACTAGCAAGATCATACGATACAGACTAGAGGAACAGCTACGCAAATCAACAAAATTAGCACACTGCATCCTTTGGTACCTCCACCATTGATGCAGCTGTTGCTATTTCGCCAACACTTCCTAGATATACTTTAGAGCCCCATATAACAACAGACTGACTGTGTAGAATGGATGTACTTTTTTATAGTCTTGCTTCCTCTATAATAGCAGTCTAACAATGTAGTGCTGGAGTCTTGATATATCTTACTTTTTGTATATTATTTAATTAAAGGGGTATTCCCATCTCCAAGATCCTATCCCAATATGCAGGAGGTGTAATAATAATAGTATTAGCAAATACCTCCAAATAGAAATTAAGTATACACTTTCCTCATGTGCAGGCATTGCAGGACCTTAGTTAACCATTGTTACAACCACAAGCAACTAGCTGTCATTAAATCAGTGGTAGTAACCATAGATACTTAAGGTTCTGCAATGCTTGCGCATGAGGAAAGAAACATAGCGAATCAGAAAAACTATACTACATTTCTAGTTGGAGGTGTTTGCTAATATTATTATTATTACACCTGCTACGTATTGGATAGGATCATGGAGATGGGAATAACCCTTTAAGTGTTAATTTTAACCCCTAACACGAATGATATTCACATGATATGCCATAAATGTGTAGTTGATGTGGGTCCCACCAATGGAACGTCATGTATCTCAATAACTGTGCCACATCAGGTGCTGATGTCAATTGAGTGGCAGTCAATATTCCCATACAAATGAAGGTGGAATTCCTACCATTTTGCTACTGAAAGCTGCATACGTCAGGGGCCCAAAAACTGGAAATCAAATTAGGTCTTTGGTTAATGTGAGTATGACTAACTTTACAGATAATTTGTCAGTGAAATCAGGGACAGCGTCTGCACCCGTGCAAGTGCCGGGGGGCCCTGAACAGGCGGGGAGCCCACTCGCCGTTGGGGACACCGGCGCGCTATGGGGGTCCTGTGCCAGCACCCGCGAGTAGGCCACCCCACCTGCTCAGGGACCTGGTACTTGCAATACTTACTTCTCCCTGTTCCTCCGCATCTTCCATGTCTCCTGACTCTGTGACGTTTCAGGTCAGAGGACGCGATGAGGTCACTATAGCGCACTATCTGCTCTGAACAGTCACAGTGCAGTTAGACGGAAGGCGGCGACGCTGAGGAGTCCGGAGCAGAGCAGGGGCCAGCGAGGAGATATACCATGAGTATGGCTGCCAACATCTGAAACGCATAGGTTTATCACATCAGCTGCTGGACATGGTGAACATCTACACCATTTTAAATGAATCAGTAAACGTGGATTTTTTTTACTTAACCTTCCTCACATTGTCTCTCTGGAATCCTCTCTTGCCTGATTTGTCTTCAAGCTGCACCCTGGGCTGTTCCATGCGATATACAAGACTGCATCCAACCATTACCCCAGCAAAGAGCTGACTCTCCCTTTCCCCAACCCTCTGCATATCGTATCATATACTGTATGGAGCATTATATGGGGCCCATTATATATGGAGTGATATATGGGGTCCATTAATCTGTATGGAGCAATATATGTGGCTCATTATATACTGTATGGAGCAATACATGGGGCTCATGTATGTAGCATTATATGGGGCCCATCAGGTACTGTATGGCGCAATATATGTGGTCCATTATTCTGTATGAAGCAAAATATGGGGCTCATTATTCTTTATTCTATGTGGTGCCCATAATACTATGGAGGACTATACTGTCTGGTTTCTGAGCTATTGAAGAATTTAGAATAGATACTGTATCACTCATGCAATGTAAGAAGTGAGTGAAATCTTTGGCATTGTAATATACCTATATTTGTCTGCCGTATCTGTGCATGTTGAATCATGGTCTGTGTTAAAGGGGCCCACAAGAGACTCTTTCACCTGGGGCCCATGAACACTTGGAGCTGGCCGTGAGGGGAATCAACCCTTCTATGCTGTCTATATGGGCATGAAGGTTATAGGAAGTTGAATAAAATTATACATTTATATCTGCGATCCAATTTTTTATTCCAGAGAAATCAACATTTTTCTCAATATGCAAATGAGCTTTTAAGATCTATGGGCCGGACATAGCTCTTCCTAAGAATCTGCCTCCAGAGCTTATTTTAAATGAAAGGGGGTGTTACCAGTGTGAGACACGTAATGACTGACAGTCCGCTCTCCTGATCTACATATATCACACTGGTAAATCCCACCTTCATTTAAAATAAGCTCTGGAGGCAGATTCTCGGGGAGATCTATGTCCGGCCCATAGCACTTAACATTTACATATTGAGAAAAATTTGAATTTCTCTGGAATAAGACATTAGATTACAGATCTCAAAGTATCATTTTAATAACCCACTTATGACCTACATGCCCTTATAAACGGCTTAGGAGGGTTGATCCTACTGACAGATTCTCTTTAAAGGAGCAAGAAATCACTAAGTTGGAGAAACTATCATTTATTATTAATTGTGCTTCATCATGGGAAAAACACTACATGACTCCAACTTATCATCTAATATATTTGACATTAAGAAAACAAAGCGTAGCGGGAAATAAAGACGAGTAAGTAATCTCTTAGCATACACAGGACTCATTCACTAACAGTGGGGATATTACATTTTGTGATAATTTCCCTTTAAGAAAATCAGATTAAAAGAAAGCAAAGCATATTTTTAGAGAATCCATATAGTCCCAGGAGGCTTACAATTTCTAGGTCTGAGCCATACAATGGATCTAATGTAAATACATTATCGAGGCAGAGCATGGCACTTCCCAACACTAATGCTCAACCATCATTTACAGTTATGAACGTACACGAGCACATGAAGCCATTACCTTTATACTGTACACAGAAAATATCTGCAACATGAAGAGGCGGCACACAAATGGACATAAGCAATGTACTGCCAAGTTATGGCGCACGCAAAATATAAAAATGTTATGTAAGTAGCAGCAAAGCATTGTAGACTTTATACTGAATAAAGAATGTAGGCTCCTTGTGCAAAGCCCCGTAGGCAGGGCCGCCATCAGTACATTACTGCCCTTACTACTGTATGGGGCCTGGTGATTAAAAGCAGAAAGGGGGCCCGAACACGCTGGCAGCCTGCTCCGCTCGGGCCCCCCTCTCTTTGCTTCTCCCCATCGGGGCCCCTGGACATTTTGTTCAAGGCTTCCAATCCGAATTCCCGATGCATAACAACACTGTGGTGTTTTAAAGATACACCTACAGCGTTGTTAATGCATCCGGCGAACGTAAATTGGAACTGCACCTTTAAGCTGAGGCCGGCCCGGGTGCATCATGGTCCTTCCTGACGTCACACGCGGCTCCACTTCCTCATTCCGGAGCAAAGCAGCGTGCGGTGTGTCATGCAGGGGAGGACGGCGGATGACGAATGAGCATGTGGAGGCGGCGGGAGGGGAGCAGGGTGAGTTCTCTCCGGTGATCCCATCTGCTGAGCAGTATCTAATCCTATTCTGTGTGATCCTGTCTGCTGAGCCGTGTATCTAATCCTCTCCTGTGTGATACTGACTGCTGAGCCGTGTATCTAATCCTCTCCTGTGTGATCCCGTCTGCTGAGCCATGTATCTAATCCTATCCTGTGTGATACTGACTGCTGAGCCGTGTATCTAATCTTATCCTGTGTGATACTGACTGCTGACCCGTGTATCTAATCCTCTCCTGTGTGATAATGTCTGCTGAGCCGTGTATCTAATCCTCTCCTGTGTGATCCTGTCTGCTGAGCCATGTATCTAATCCTATCCTGTGTGATACTGACTGCTGACCCGTGTATCTAATCCTCTCCTGTGTGATAATGTCTGCTGAGCCGTGTATCTAATCCTCTCCTGTGTGATCCTGTCTGCTGAGCCAATCCTGTCTGCTGAGCCATGTATCTAATCCTATCCTGTGTGATACTGACTGCTGAGCCGTGTATCTAATCCTCTCCTGTGTGATACTGTCTGCTGAGCCGTATATCTAATCCTCTCCTGTGTGATACTTTCTGCTGAGCCATGTATCTAATCCTATCCTGTGTGATACTGACTGCTGAGCCGTGTATCTAATCCTCTCCTGTGTGATACTGTCTGCTGAGCCGTGTATCTAATCCTCTCCTGTGTGATCCCGTCTGCTGAGCCATGTATCTAATCCTATCCTGTGTGATACTGACTGCTGAGCCATGTATCTAATCTTATCCTGTGTGATACTGACTGCTGAGCCGTGTATCTAATTCTATCCTGTGTGATACTGTCTGCTGAGCCGTGTACCTAATCCTATCCTGTGTGATACTGACTGCTGAGCTGTATCTAATCCTCTCCTGTGTGATGTCTGCTGAGCCATGTATCTAATCCTCTCCTGTGTGATAATGACTGCTGAGCTGTGTATCTAATCCTCTCCTGTGTTATTCTGTCTGCTGAGCTGTATCTCCTTCTTCCGTTTGTGACCCTGTCCACTGGGCACTGTGGTATAACCCCTTCTCGCTGTTGCAGGTTGGGTGGTCTTGAAGGTCATCGCTTCTGCCGTTCTCTTCTGACTGGGGGCGACGGATGAGCAGGCAGAAGGCGGCGGGCAGACGAGAAAGGTGAGATGGTGGACCGGACGAGCAGGGTGAGGCGGACCGGATGAGCAGGGTGAGGTGGACCGGACGAGCAGGGTGAGGCGGCGGGTGGATGAGCAGGGTGAGTCTCTCCAGTGAGAAGAGGCTTCAGTGGCTCACTGTGGCTGTGGCTGGACTGGTATCATGTGGCTAATGATGGAAGGCTTGGAGCCCACATCCAACAGGGCCCAGGGGGAGGCGAGTGGAATGTATAAGCTACTGGATGATCCTGACCTGCTGCAAAACCAAATGCCCATTTATAACATCAGACAGCAGCTCAAGATCATCCAGTAACTTATAAGTTCTGGTTGGGGTTTGGAAGGGCGGTGGGGAATTATTGATGCAAGTTGGTATATATGATCGGAAAACATCTTTATTATTATGGCAGTGTAATTTTTGAAATGGGGCTATCGGTCTGTGCTCGCACAACAGTGCACAGACTGACCAGCATTGAGTATGCTGTGAGACTGCTGAGTTCAGGTCAGGAGACCCGCGGCCGGTCCATGAACTGCGGTCCCAGTGCAGGCTGATATTCACCAAAAGTGGAGCTTTTCCAAGAGAGGGCGAAGGAACTGTGGAAGGTTCGAGGGGTGGAGGCGGAACTGGGTGTGGAGCCTGTTCAGAGGTTCAAGGGGGCCCCGAAATTTTGGCAGTATGGGACCCTGAAATTCCTAGTGGCAGCGCTGCCCATAGGCATGACAGCTATATGGCATGTCTGTTCTCAGGGAAGCCTGACCTATCACCTAATGGGGTCCATCAGGTTTCTGTAGGGTTTAAGTTCATCTTGACCACAGGAACATTACTGCAAACTTCAGTATTATTGCCGATGGCATTGAGCCAATGTCAGGGGTGGACATGTCATGGGCCTGATTCATTATTTGCAATTTTTTAAAGTTACTTCTTTTTTTTGTCTTGTGCTATTTGCTGACAAATTCTTCAAAATGTTTCACAGATTTATTGAAAAATCAAACAAACTATTTTCGTCTTTAGCCATTTTTTCCAATTTTTTAATTTTTTTAAGTACCAAAATGTAGCAAATCCTATAAAAAGATGCACATTTGTCTAAAAATAAGCAAAACTAAAATCTCTTCCAGAAATCTTACTCCAGGAAGAGACTGGAATGAAATGCGCCCAAAATATTGCAGTATTTGGTAAACGTTGCATTTCTGAAATGTGTCTAAAACATTTGGATAAGTAAAGTTGTTGAGGAAAAATTAAAAAAAGAAAGGCAATATAAAAAGTGGTGTAAAATGCTTTAAGAATAAGGTGGTAATACTAAAGTCACAAAAAAGAGAAAATTATTTCAGAAAAGTTGAGAAACAGCAATGATGAATTGTTAACCACGTGTGATGTTTGAGTCTTTACAGGTATAAAATTCAGTGCTCATCAAAACTTCAAAATACACTGCTCAAAAAAAATAAAGGGAACACTAAAATACCACATCCTAGATATCTCTGAATTAAATATTCCAGTTGCAAATTTTTATTCATTGCATAGTGGAATGTGTTCAGAACAATAAAACAACAATTATCAATGTAAATCAAAATGAATATCCCATGGAGGTCTGGATTTGGAATGATACTGAAAATCATAGTGGAAAATCAAATTACAGGCTGATCCAACTTCAGTGGAAATCGCTCATGACAAGGAAAAGATGCTCAGTATTGTCTGTGTGGCCTCCACGTACCTGTATGACCTCCCTACTGTACAATGCCTGGGCATGCTCCAGATGAGGCGGCAGATGGTCTCCTGAGGGACCTCCTCCCAGACCTGGACTAAAGCATCCGCCAACTCCTGGACAGTCTGTGGTGCAACGTGACATTGGTGGATGGAGCGAGACATGATGTCCCAGATGTGCTCAATCAGATTCAGGTCTGGCGAACAGGCGGGCCAGTCCATAGCTTCAATGCCTTCTTGCAGGAACTGCTGACACAGTCCATCCACGTGAGGTCTGGCATTGTCCTGCATTAGGAGGAACCCAGGGACCAACCGCACCAGCATATGGTCTCACAAGGGGTCTGAGGATCTCTGGTGAGCACATGGAGGGCTGTGCGGCTCTCCAAAGAAATGCCACCCCACACCATTACTGACCCACTGCCAATCCGGTCATGCTGAAGGATGTTGCAGGCAGCAGATCGCTCTACATGGCATCTCCAGACTCTGTCACATCTGTCACATGTGCTCGTTGTGAACCTGCTTTCATCTGTGAAGAGCACAGGGTGCCAGTGGTGAATTTGCCAATCCTGGTGTTCTGTGGCAAATGTCAAGCATCCTGCACGGTGTTGGCCTGTGAGCACAACCCCCATCTGTGAACGTCGGGCACTCAGACCATCCTCATGGAGTTGGTTTCTAACCTTTGCGCAGACACATGCACATTTGTGGCCTGCTGGAGGTCATTTTGCAGGGCTCTGGCAGTGCTCTTCCTGTTCCTTCTTGCACAAAGGCTTAGGTAGCGGTCCTGCTGCTGGTTTGTTGCCCTCCTATAGCCCCTCCACATCTCCTGGTGTACTGGCCTGTCTCCTAGTAGCGTCAACAGCCTCTGGACACTATGCTGACAGACACAGCAAACCTTACCACAGCTCACATTGATGTGCCATCCTGGATGAGCTGCACTACCTGAGCCACTTGTGTGAATTGTAGAGTCCATCTCATGCTACCACGAGTGTGAAAGCACAACCAACATTCAAAAGTGACCAAAACATCAGCCAGAAAGCATTGGTACTGAGATGTGGTCCCCACCTGCAGAATCACTCCTTTATTGAGGGTGTCTTGATAATTGCCAATAATTTCCATCTGTTGTCTATTCCATTTGCACAACAGCATGTGAAATTCATTGTCAATTGGTGTTGCTTCCTAAGTGGACAGTTTGATTTCACAGAAGTTTGATTTACTTGGAGTTATATTCTGTTGTTTAAGTGTTCCCTTTATTTTTTTGAGCAGTGTATATTAATAAGGATTGTGTTATGCCCTCATTCTGGATCAAAGCTTTGTTTCCGTCACCCCAGTCCGCTGAACTTTTTTGGACTTTGCAAATGATCCGGCATGATCCCATGTGAACATTTGTCTGGGCCTATGTAAGGCTCACCAAGTCACACCTGTATCTTGTAATAGGACTTTAATGTTCCTCAGTCCTGTCTACCTGCGAACTTCAGTATCTCTGCAACCTTTCTGCGGTCTCCAAGATATCTCCTGGCTGCCTGCAACTTCCATTCCTCACTCTTCCATCTGTCTGCGGCCTTCAGTATCTGTGCATCCTGTCTGCGGTATTCAAGACGTCTCCTGGTGGTCTGCAGCTTCCAGATCCCCAGTGTTTTGTCTGCCTGCGGCCTTCAGTATCTCTGCAACCTGTCTGCGCTCTCCATGAAGTTTCTTGGCTGCCTGCGGCTTCCAGTCCCTCAGTCTCCTGTCCATCTGCAGTCCCCAGTACTTGTCTCCCACATGCCTCACTTCCTTGCTGCACTGATGGCTATAGCTTCTTGCCCATCTTGAGTATGAAGGTATGAAGGTTCCATCTCACCATGTGAGCCTAACAGTTTGAAAGTTGATTTTTTTTGTAAAGAGTTCAGAATCCTGTTTACCTTTTGCCACTAAGGGACCTCACTGCATAGATAACTTTCATTGAATTTAAACGGGTTGTCCACCACACTCAAAATGGGGCCAGGGTGATAGGAAAATATAAACAGATCAATACTCACCTACCGGTCCGCTGCACTGTGTCCTCCGCCAGTCTCCTGGTCTCTTCTTCTTCCACACCTCCCAGAAGAAGCAAGGACGAAACGCACGTTGGGGTGAGGAGGGTCCCTTGTTCGGCTCCAGGTTCAGGCATCAGCCGCTGGTTGTTTGGCACTATAGGTAATATATCCACCCTCATTGTGATTATGGTATATATATATATATTTCCTGGATGGGTCATTTTATTTAGTGATAGTGTATTTATAAATATTCAATATTCACAGCGTCCTTTGTCTGTCTTTCCTTAGCTCTTGGTAGTTAGGTATATTATATAATTTTACAGTGTTATAGACATTCATTGTTTGTTATCATTTTTTCATTGACTAGTTTGGAGCTGTACATTTACTATGCTTGATATATTGAGTCATTATTTGCCGTTTGAGGGCCCCTCCTACTGGACTCATCTGTTCAAATTCCTTAGATCCTTTTTGTATTTTCTAAGATTTTCAATAAAGTTATTTGCTTTTATACTCATGGTTCGCTTCTTTTGCACTACTTAGTTGTAAGTCCTTCTGTGTTAGTACTCTTCTTCTTCCTGATTGACTGCAGTCTTCACATTCTGTCTGACCTATATGGAACAACCCCTATTCTGGCTTGGAGGGAATATGAAGGCTGACCAATAGCCATTAATTGGCATTAGTGGTAACATGACACCCCCGGGAGAAGAAGAGTCTAGATCTGTGGGGGAATACAGTGTGGAGTGCAAAGGAACGACACTGATTTGGTCAATATCATTTTTTTTCCCGCTAACCTGGAATCATTTAGAGTTTGTTTTTTTAAATAATGCACACTATGCATTTTATAAATACATATGGGGTAAGCGTCCCCATTGGTGGCAGCAACTAGAATGCAATACTTTAGATATTTTATGCAGAATACCAATTTACGGCATATCCCTTGGTAGGATGCAAAGATATGATCTTCCTCATAAAACCATAAAACTTTATAATATTTACTAAAAAGAGAAGATGAACCTCAAATCAATCTTTAGACAGCAATAGGTTCATATACTTTTCTTGCGCTTTTACTTTTCTATCTATGCCTACGCCTAACATTAGTTGTACGATTGATTCCAATGATCAAAGGCAGGATTTACCTATAGTTGGCCATGACAGAAGTCATCATCTGATTTGGAATACAACCAACCAGGGACAAGGGAAAGGTTGGAGAGGGTGATAGATATTGAACAGGATTTATTACTCATAACATTATGTTTTAAAGAGGACCTGTAACCAGATTTCCTAATTCAATTTGCATACATTGTTGAATAGATCCAATACTGTACCTGATGAGGCTTCTGCTCTTAAATAAAAAATCAATAAACATTGAACATTTACAGCTCCTCAGTGTCCCTCCTCCCTGCAGCTACTAAAAATCTCACACTGCTCAGTACAACCTGCAGCTGGCAGTCAGAACAGGAGGCGGAGAATAAGTTTAGCTCATGAATATACTTTGGCTCCTTTGCTCTCTCAGGTCTTAGAGTTTTATTTAACAATGTATACAGTTTGTATTGTTGTGTCTTGTGGTAGATCCACTTTGAGTACAGTATTTCCATAGAGTGCATAGAAGAGGAAAATGGTTTTACACACTGTTAATGGCTCATTATGAAACTTGATTGGAAAATCCATAAACCGTAACCTCTGGCAGCCGGCAATGAGAGAACTTCACAGAAGAGGTTATGAAATAATCATATATGATGTGTTGGAAGATCTATAGACACAAAAATGCTGGGCTTCTTAATAAAGGGGTTGTCCACTAATGGATGACATCTTATCAATGGCTTTATGGTGATGACTATACTTTTTTATTATTTATGCACCCATTGATTAGTGTTGTTCAGTAGTGGATAGGCCCTTTAAATGCTTTCCTATGGTTTATATCTTTATAGTTCCTACATTGTTATGTCAGAAGAGTGGGTGTAACAATATGGGTTTACAGTAAAGGAGCGATTTTCAACCAGGTGTAAAAAAAAAACTACAACTCTCAGTATGTCATGAAAGAAAAGACTTTTATATCTTTCCACCAACCCACTTGTGATTTCTGGTCTAATAACATACGTCTTTCAACTTTCCTTTTAACATCTGCTCATTTTTGATTTGAGGACCGCTTTCGTGCACCACCTAATGTACAGAAGTCTTTATCAGATTAGATTAAATTTGCTTTCTACAGTCACAGCTCTAAATGTGCCCTGAAAACTTCTTTTTTTAGAGATATTAAAATTTTATCAGATTCAATTTTATTCCAGCTTAAACCAAATACAATGTAACCCGGTGACAGACTTATCTTCGCTAACCTTTGTTACCATTTTGTATAACATAATTTTCTGATTTAAGGGCATAAGAATTAAAAGTCAGAAAATTGCTAAATTGTCAACATTTTTGCCAAATGTATTATATTTTCGCAAATAAACTCAAGACATATGGAACAAATGTTACCACTGTTATGAAGTTCAATATGTCATGAAAAAAACAGTCTCAGACTCAGTGGGATCCGTTCAAGCGTTGCAGAGTTATTACCTCATAAAGTTACACTGGTCAGATTTAAAAAAATTGGCTTGGTCATTAAGGTTAAAATTGGCTCAGTCATTAAGGGGTTGTTGAGGTTGTCTACTACTTGGACAACCCCTTCTCATTCCCCGTGCTTGACCCAGATGAAATAGAAAAAGCTTATACTCACCTCCCGTACTGGTGACGTTGCAGCAGTGTTGGCACTCGCGGTCCCGGGGCTCTCGAGTTGTGACACGTGACCCTGGCACCCAATCAGCGCAATGTCACTGTCCTTGCCTTTTGTCGAATTGGAAAAAAAGAGGAAGTCTGGGCTGAAGCTGATCTCTGAATTCCTCTTCATGTTCAATTTGAGAAAAGGCAGAGACAGTGACACCAGCGCTGATTGGGCTCTGAGGTCAAGTGTCACAAAAACTGCACAGAAGCCCCAGGGAGAGTGAGTGCTGACACCGCTGGAATGGCGCCGACACGGGAGGTAAGTATGGGCTTTCTTATTTTATCAGGCCAAGTATGGAGCATGAGAAGGGGTTGTCCAAGTACTAGACATTCTTTACTTAATTCATGGAATTGTTCAGTTATTTCACATAAATCTTCACACTTGGGTCCAGCTTTGACTTTTGCTACTGTTATATCTACAAACTACGAACACCTGTGTTCCTGTACTGTAGATTTCATACTGTGGCTCAATTACATTTCACAGCATGGAAGCGAGCTAGCTCGAGAACATTTGAAAGCTATTTTAGACAGAGAAAGGTGAACGCATGTACAGAACTGATAATGGATAAATACTTTTTTGCCGTCTTGTAGCATGGAAGCTACAAAGTAAAGTATTTGGAAATAGCCTGATGCTTTCACTAAGTGAGTACATTCCCCAGAGGCAGCGGTAATGTAATATTGTGCCTTGTATGCAGGGTCAAATGACCAGTAAAAGGCCCATAACCTCTGATTACTTGGGTCTTCTTCCCGATACTAAGCATTCCAAGATCACATATGACCAAACCTAGTAGTATTTGTAATCAAGCCATATAAACCAGCCATCACAATATTTTATATTTGACCTAAAAAAATTAATTTATTTGTATACCACTACTAATATACCAGTGGGAGAAATACTGATCTGTTTACGGATTCAGAAGACATTCGTCCACCAGTTTCTTAACATAATATGAACAGGGGTAAGCGAAAATTAATATGGTTCAGTTTATTATTTTAACCCCTTCATCCCCAGGACATTTTCCGTCTTTTTTTTGCTTTCATTTTTCGCTCCCCTTCTTCCCAGAGCCATAACTTTTTATTTTTCCGTCAACATGGCCAATTGAGGGCTTGATTTTTGCAGGACGAGTTGTACTTTTGATTGACAAAATTGATTTTATCATATAATGTACTGGAGAACTGGAAAAAATGTTCCAGGTGTCCTGAAATTGCAAGAAAAGTGCAATTCCAAAATTGTTTTTTTTGTTTGTTTGTTTTTACCATGTTCACTATATGCTAAACCTGACCTGCCATTATGATTCCCCAGGTTGTTACAAGTTTGCAGATACAGGTTATTTTTTATTTAAGTGGTGAAAAAAAATTCCAAAGTTTGTTTTAAAAATATTTAAAAAAGGCGCCATTTTTTAATCAGACCTGTAGCGTCTCCATTTTTTTTGTGATCTGGGGCTGGGCTAGGGTTTATTTTCTTGCGTGCTGAGCTGACATTTTTTATCAATACAATTTTGGGGTAGACATGATGTTTCGATGTTATTGCATTTTATTTCAATATTGCATCGACCAAAAAATGTAATTCTGGCATTTAATTTTTTTCTCATTACGCCGTTTACTGATTGGATTAATTATTTTTGTATTTTTATAGTTTGGGCGTTTCTGAACTCGGTGATACAAAATATGGTTTTTTTTGTTGTTTAATTTTGAATGGGGCAAAAGGAGGGTAATTTTAACTTATATATTTTTAATTTTTAAAAACTTTTTTTACACTTTTTACTTGCTTCAATAGTCTCCTTAGGAGACTTGAAGCTACGATCTTCTTATTGCTTGTGCTTCAGCCCTGCTATATGTAGGAAAAATGCTCATCTGCCATGAACGCCAGATACAGGGCGGCGCTTATAGCAGATCAGCAATGACAACCCACGATCATATGACAGATAAATACCTTGTAAAAATCCCCTGATTATGCTGATCTTTCCCATTTTGCGCTGCATCATTCCATTGCGGAGATATTCACATTTGTTGCTTTTGAAGCTCACCATGTGGAATCTCTGCTTGCAAACCGGGTGGGCGTTTCTTCAGAGTCTTCACTGCGCACACTGTGAGGATTCACAAGTCTGCAGTCAAATAGAGTGACGACAGACTTGTACCCCAAGCTTAGACAACCCCTTTAAAGGCACCTGGAAGATGTTGTGACACACACCTGTCCTTACGACAGAAAAATAAAACATTTTCTGGCGTACATTATAGTAAATACAATTACATTTTTTGCCATCCCTGGGTGTGTGCAAAAATGTTACAGAAATTTCCTCCATACTGATTTTCCTCCATTGGTGCACTCCATGTCAAATACACATGATGAAAATATTTCAGGAGAACAATGCACTATATAGTGGCACACTTATTGCCTGTGCGTGCCTGTGTGTATATAGAGGTTTAAAGTAGCGGACATTCGTTCTTCAGATTGATTTTTCTACCTAATAATCCAGAATTTGTTGGAATCCAGCACCTATTGGCTGCCATTGATACCAGATTACAAAAATGATGCACAGACAGACCCTAAAGAAAGCAGCAGATGAAGATTTATTGAGTGCCATGTTTCACTGATCGGCCGTGCATCGATGCATGCCACTAGCTGCATAGTGGGATGCTAATTTACAATGACGGGTGCACTCCAATAGGGGAAGCCCAATGGGATTTCGGACTGGCCAAGGGGAGGTGAGAAGTGGAGTTGCATCAGATATTGCATGGTAGAAATTATTGGGTAGCCTTGACCTTAAAATTAAATATAATTGCACTTTAGTTTTTTTAGCGTGATTAGTTTTTAATCATCTGCCAAGTGTCTATCCTTTTAGGAGAAATCACCACACTGAGTGTAGCAGAATGTACAGCATGCTCCGAGGTGGAGTGCTTCATAAATCATAAATGATGTGCCTTTTACAGCTTCCATCAAAGTGCATCAAGGAGACCATGTGGTTTGTCCGTGAGAGATCCTCTCTCCTTGAAGGAGGCAGGAACAAGCTGTAGCTGGGCAGATACAGAACAATCCATATCTCCTGTGTAATGACGAATACCGGGCAGAGCTGCTCCACTCCCCTCTCCGGGATGTAGGTGCAATTACGGGCAGCAGTGAGGGATGAGGGTAATAATCTGGAGGTTCAATTCTTATTCTTTAGTACAAGACTTTGTAAATACCACCATCCCCCACTTCAACCGATGGAAGTGCAGATGCTTGACACAGCAGTCATTATGTATTCCATTTCTGCAGAAACACTGCGTCGGGAGGTTTCTTTCACCTCTTCCCCGTGCAGTGGCCAAACTGAAAATCACTTTCTCACCCAACATAATCATCTGAATCAATACGACGATGTACATTAAGACTTGGCTAATTCCATATCAGTTTATTGGAAAACATATCGAGTGCAGATTAATTGTAGTTTAGTGAAATACATTATTTAGGGGTTTTAGTATCAATATATATAATTTATCAAAGTGTTATACGCTATCCTTAATTATTTACTGCTGTTGATATGGCATCTGCCTATTTGACAGCAATGTGCAAAGATTGTCACCGTTCACAGCAGTCCTGTTTAGAATACAAAGGGTTATTTCCAACAATGAAGCTTATTCCCTATGTCCAGAAAAGGGGCTCGGAAATGGCCCATTGGAGTAGATCATTGGCACCGCGCAAGGCTGTCTGGTCATCCCACGGAGAGTGAATGGAGTGGTGCTCTATTCTCAAGCTAGGTGGGGTTCCCAGAAGAAGAGCCCTCACCAATCAGAGTTTACACCTATGCTAAGTTTCATTGTTGGGACTAACCTTTCAAAGGTTGTAGGAGAAAAGCCGCACAAATCTGGGGATAATAATACGATTTCAGTGCCTAATTTGTGGAAAAAAAGATTACTAATCATTTAACCATTGTGTTGAGTTTCTATGTTTCTACACCACCGTACCGCCAAATCTTGCTGCTCCCTAGGTCTTGTGTATAATGTTCTGCTATGACATGGTGACCTTGCAACATGAAAGGTCTTAACCATTTTAGTCATTCATGTTCTCATTAGGGTTGAGCGACTTTCATTTTTTTAAGATCGAGTAGGGTTTTGGGAAACCCGATTTTGTCCAGAGTCGAGTCGAGTGCAGTCGGCCGATTATCGCTAAAAGTCGGGGATCGACCGAAACACGAAACCCAATGCAAGTCAATGGGGAAGCATAGTCGGCAGTGAGTGGAGGCCAGGAAAACACCTACAGTGCCCATTTTAATGCCAAAAACATCCATTCTTGTTTCTGAAGCTTGTCAATCTTAATTAACTTTATAATAATAGTTGGGCATAGGGAATTGGGGGTCATTTGGCAAAAGTTGTGGGGGGAGTAGGGCCGGCTCAAGTTTTTCGTGGGCCCAGGAAATGCGGACTACGTCACGGCGGTGTTGCAGGGAAAGGTAATTATTTAAAAGTTGCAAGTGCTGTGATCCTGAGCAAGCAGGGGGGGGGCCCACTCGTTCGCATTGCCACTGGCACAGGGCCCCTCAAAGTACGGCGGTGTGTTTGCATGGCGGGGGCGCCTCCCACCAGCAGCGACACTTTTGCGTACTCTGAGGGGCCCTGTGCCAGTGACGTCGCCAACGAGTATGCCCCCCCACCTGATGAAGGAACCTGCACTTTCATCTGCACCTTCCTCTTTGTCCCTGTGTAAGGTGGTATAACATGCGGGAAGGGGAACCTTACTTTCAGCAGGGACAGATTCTGGCTGTGTAGAGTACAAGGGGAATGTAGTGGTCTCGGTCAATGTACCAGCAGACTCATTTAGCAGTGGCTGGGCAATGGGCAGGATGAGGAGGAAACAGATATAGGGCCAAAGAATAAAGTAGGCTACATGCAGTTCAAAATTGGTAACAGGACTAAACAGGCGGCATTGCTTTGTTCAGTGGAGTAGCAAACCCAAGAGCAGCAGACACTGTTTCAAGGGCCTAACCACACTAGTAGGCCAAATGCAGTTTAATATCTGATAGTATAGGCCGAAAGCCAGAATGTGGAAGCTCAGCTTTGTTCAGTTGAGGACAACACCAGGGAGGGGCAGACACCTTTAGTAGGCCGGAAAAGCCTATTGCATTTTTTAAAATGGTAATTTGGAGCAGAAGGTTGAAGCTCAGCTTTATTTAGTTGAGGGCAACACCAGGGAGGGGCAGAAGCCGTTAGTAGGCCCTAACCACCATTTTTTTTTAAAAACCACTTAATGAGAGCCGGAAGGTTGAAGCTCAGCTTTATTTAGTTGAGGACAACACCAGGGAGGGGCAGAAGCCGTTAGTAGGCCCTAACCACCATTTTTTTTTTTTAAAACCACATAATGAGAGCCGGAAGGTTGAAGCTCAGCTTTATTTAGTTGAGGACAACACCAGGGAGGGGCAGAAGCCGTTAGTAGGCCCTAACCACCTTTTTTTTTTTAAAACCACATAATGAGAGCCGGAAGGTTGAAGCTCAGCTTTATTTAGTTGAGGACAACACCAGGGAGGGGCAGAAGCCGTTAGTAGGCCCTAACCACCTTTTTTTTTTTTAAAACCACATAATGAGAGCCGGAAGGTTGAAGCTCAGCTTTATTTAGTTGAGGACAACACCAGGGAGGGGCAGAAGCCGTTAGTAGGCCCTAACCACCATTTTTTTTTTTAAAACCACATAATGAGAGCCGGAAGGTTGAAGCTCAGCTTTATTTAGTTGAGGACAACACCAGGGAGGGGCAGAAGCCGTTAGTAGGCCCTAACCACCTTTTTTTTTTTTAAAACCACATAATGAGAGCCGGAAGGTTGAAGCTCAGCTTTATTTAGTTGAGGACAACACCAGGGAGGGGCAGAAGCCGTTAGTAGGCCCTAACCACCTTTTTTTTTTTTAAAACCACATAATGAGAGCCGGAAGGTTGAAGCTCAGCTTTATTTAGTTGAGGACAACACCAGGGAGGGGCAGAAGCCGTTAGTAGGCCCTAACCACCTTTTTTTTTTTTAAAACCACATAATGAGAGCCGGAAGGTTGAAGCTCAGCTTTATTTAGTTGAGGACAACACCAGGGAGGGGCAGAAGCCGTTAGTAGGCCCTAACCACCATTTTTTTTTTTAAAACCACATAATGAGAGCCGGAAGGTTGAAGCTCAGCTTTATTTAGTTGAGGACAACACCAGGGAGGGGCAGAAGCCGTTAGTAGGCCCTAACCACCTTTTTTTTTTTTAAAACCACATAATGAGAGCCGGAAGGTTGAAGCTCAGCTTTATTTAGTTGAGGACAACACCAGGGAGGGGCAGAAGCCGTTAGTAGGCCCTAACCACCATTTTTTTTTTTAAAACCACATAATGAGAGCCGGAAGGTTGAAGCTCAGCTTTATTTAGTTGAGGACAACACCAGGGAGGGGCAGAAGCCGTTAGTAGGCCCTAACCACCTTTTTTTTTTTTAAAACCACATAATGAGAGCCGGAAGGTTGAAGCTCAGCTTTATTTAGTTGAGGACAACACCAGGGAGGGGCAGAAGCCGTTAGTAGGCCCTAACCACCTTTTTTTTTTTTTAAAACCACATAATGAGAGCCGGAAGGTTGAAGCTCAGCTTTATTTAGTTGAGGACAACACCAGGGAGGGGCAGAAGCCGTTAGTAGGCCCTAACCACCTTTTTTTTTTTTAAAACCACATAATGAGAGCCGGAAGGTTGAAGCTCAGCTTTATTTAGTTGAGGACAACACCAGGGAGGGGCAGAAGCCGTTAGTAGGCCCTAACCACCTTTTTTTTTTTTAAAACCACATAATGAGAGCCGGAAGGTTGAAGCTCAGCTTTATTTAGTTGAGGACAACACCAGGGAGGGGCAGAAGCCGTTAGTAGGCCCTAACCACCTTTTTTTTTTTTAAAACCACATAATGAGAGCCGGAAGGTTGAAGCTCAGCTTTATTTAGTTGAGGACAACACCAGGGAGGGGCAGAAGCCGTTAGTAGGCCCTAACCACCTTTTTTTTTTTTAAAACCACATAATGAGAGCCGGAAGGTTGAAGCTCAGCTTTATTTAGTTGAGGACAACACCAGGGAGGGGCACACAGACAGACTCCTTTAGTAGGCCTGAAAAGCCTATTGCATTTTTCAAAATGGTAATTTGGAGCAGAAGGTTGAAGCTCAGCTTTATTTAGTTGAGGGCAACACCAGGGAGGGGCAGAAGCCGTTAGTAGGCCCTAACCAAAGTTGAAGGCCAAATGCAGTTTAATTTCTGATACTATAGGCCGAAAGCCAGAAGGTGGAAGTTCCGATTTAGACAGTGGAGCACAATTTGAATTAGGGACTGCAGACAGACTTAGTAGGCTGTCCCCTGTGGACCATGCATCCACCACATTAACCCATTGCGCCGTAATGGACACGTAATCTTCCGTGGCCATGCCTACAGGTCCATGCGTCTGTTGTCAGGTGCACCTTTGTACTCACAGATTGCCAGAGTGCATGGACAATGCGGTCTTCTACATGCTGGTGGAGGGTTGGGATGGCTTTTCTCGCAAAAGAAGTGTCGACTGGTTAGCTTGTAGCGTGGTACAGCGTAGTCCATCATGGCCTTATTAATAGTAAATAAAATATATAACTAGGCTCTATGAACTTTTAAATAGGTTCCAGGGGTACACGGGCAGCATTGGTGTGGTCAGTGGAGGAGTATTGCAAGTAGGGGCTGCAGACAGGCTATCAAAGGCCTAAAATAACAAACAGTAGGCAGTCATGGCAGTTTTACATCGGTTACATGGATACACAGGCAGGCACTCCAGGCAGCATTGTGGTCAGTGGAGGAGTATTGCAAGTAGGGGCCGCAGACAGGCTATCAAAGGCCTAAAATAACAAACAATAGGCTCATTGCAGTTTTACAGCGGTTACATGGATAGACGGGCAGGCAGCTTGGTGGTGGTGAGTGGAGGAGTATTTAAAGTAGGGACCGCAGACAGGCTATCAAAGGCCTAACATAACAAACAATAGGCTCATGGCAGTTTCACAGCGGTTACATGGATACACGGGCAGGCAGCTTGGTGGTGAGTGGAGGAGTATTTAAAGTAGGGACCGCACACAGGCTATCAAAGGCCTAAAATAACAAACAATAGGCTCATGGCAGTTTCACAGCGGTTACATGGATACACGGGCAGGCAGCTTGGTGGTGAGTGGAGGAGTATTTAAAGTAGGGACCGCACACAGGCTATCAAAGGCCTAAAATAACAAACAATAGGCTCATGGCAGTTTCACAGCGGTTACATGGATACACGGGCAGGCAGCTTGGTGGTGGTGAGTGGAGGAGTATTTAAAGTAGGGACCGCAGACAGGCTTCAAAGGCCTAACATAAGAAAATGGGCTGGCTGTAGGCACTTTATAATTGGTTCCAGGGGTACACGGGCAGCAGTGGTCTGGTCAGTGGAGGAGTATTTAAAGTAGGGACCGCAGACAGGCTATCAAAGGCCTAACATAACAAACAATAGGCTCATGATGGCAGTTTCACAGCGGTTACATGGATACACGGGCAGGCAGCTTGGTGGTGAGTGGAGGAGTATTTAAAGTAGGGACCGCAGACAGGCTATCAAAGGCCTAACATAAGAAAATGGGCTGGCTGTAGGCACTTTATAATTGGTTCCAGGGGTACACGGGCAGCAGTGGTCTGGTCAGTGGAGGAGTATTTAAAGTAGGGACCGCAGACAGGCTATCAAAGGCCTAACATAACAAACAATAGGCTCATGATGGCAGTTTCACAGCGGTTACATGGATACACGGGCAGGCAGCTTGGTGGTGAGTGGAGGAGTATTTAAAGTAGGGACCGCACACAGGCTATCAAAGGCCTAAAATAACAAACAATAGGCTCATGGCAGTTTCACAGCGGTTACATGGATACACGGGCAGGCAGCTTGGTGGTGGTGAGTGGAGGAGTATTTAAAGTAGGGACCGCAGACAGGCTTCAAAGGCCTAACATAAGAAAATGGGCTGGCTGTAGGCACTTTATAATTGGTTCCAGGGGTACACGGGCAGCAGTGGTCTGGTCAGTGGAGGAGTATTTAAAGTAGGGACCGCAGACAGGCTATCAAAGGCCTAACATAACAAACAATAGGCTCATGATGGCAGTTTCACAGCGGTTACATGGATACACGGGCAGGCAGCTTGGTGGTGAGTGGAGGAGTATTTAAAGTAGGGACCGCAGACAGGCTATCAAAGGCCTAACATAAGAAAATGGGCTGGCTGTAGGCACTTTATAATTGGTTCCAGGGGTACACGGGCAGCAGTGGTCTGGTCAGTGGAGGAGTATTTAAAGTAGGGACCGCAGACAGGCTATCAAAGGCCTAACATAACAAACAATAGGCTCATGATGGCAGTTTCACAGCGGTTACATGGATACACGGGCAGGCAGCTTGGTGGTGAGTGGAGGAGTATTTAAAGTAGGGACCGCACACAGGCTATCAAAGGCCTAAAATAACAAACAATAGGCTCATGGCAGTTTCACAGCGGTTACATGGATACACGGGCAGGCAGCTTGGTGGTGAGTGGAGGAGTATTTAAAGTAGGGACCGCAGACAGGCTATCAAAGGCCTAAAATAACAAACAATAGGCTCATGGCAGTTTCACAGCGGTTACATGGATACACGGGCAGGCAGCTTGGTGGTGGTGAGTGGAGGAGTATTTAAAGTAGGGACCGCAGACAGGCTTCAAAGGCCTAACATAAGAAAATGGGCTGGCTGTAGGCACTTTATAATTGGTTCCAGGGGTACACGGGCAGCAGTGGTCTGGTCAGTGGAGGAGTATTTAAAGTAGGGACCGCAGACAGGCTATCAAAGGCCTAAAATAACAAACAATAGGCTCATGGCAGTTTTACAGCGGTTACATGGATACACAGGCAGCTTGGTGGTGAGTGGAGGAGTATTTAAAGTAGGGACCGCAGACAGGCTATCAAAGGCCTAAAATAACAAACAATAGGCTCATGGCAGTTTCACAGCGGTTACATGGATACACGGGCAGGCAGCTTGGTGGTGGTGAGTGGAGGAGTATTTAAAGTAGGGACCGCAGACAGGCTTCAAAGGCCTAACATAAGAAAATGGGCTGGCTGTAGGCACTTTATAATTGGTTCCAGGGGTACACGGGCAGCAGTGGTCTGGTCAGTGGAGGAGTATTTAAAGTAGGGACCGCAGACAGGCTTCAAAGGCCTAACATAAGAAAATGGGCTGGCTGTAGGCACTTTATAATTGGTTCCAGGGGTACACGGGCAGCAGTGGTCTGGTCAGTGGAGGAGTATTTAAAGTAGGGACCGCAGACAGGCTATCAAAGGCCTAAAATAACAAACAATAGGCTCATTGCAGTTTTACAGCGGTTACATGGATAGACGGGCAGGCAGCTTGGTGGTGGTGAGTGGAGGAGTATTTAAAGTAGGGACCGCAGACAGGCTTCAAAGGCCTAACATAAGAAAATGGGCTGGCTGTAGGCACTTTATAATTGGTTCCAGGGGTACACGGGCAGCAGTGGTCTGGTCAGTGGAGGAGTATTTAAAGTAGGGACCGCAGACAGGCTTCAAAGGCCTAACATAAGAAAATGGGCTGGCTGTAGGCACTTTATAATTGGTTCCAGGGGTACACGGGCAGCAGTGGTCTGGTCAGTGGAGGAGTATTTAAAGTAGGGACCGCAGACAGGCTATCAAAGGCCTAACATAACAAACAATAGGCTCATGATGGCAGTTTCACAGCGGTTACATGGATACACGGGCAGGCAGCTTGGTGGTGAGTGGAGGAGTATTTAAAGTAGGGACCGCAGACAGGCTATCAAAGGCCTAAAATAACAAACAATAGGCTCATGGCAGTTTCACAGCGGTTACATGGATACACGGGCAGGCAGCTTGGTGGTGGTGAGTGGAGGAGTATTTAAAGTAGGGACCGCAGACAGGCTTCAAAGGCCTAACATAAGAAAATGGGCTGGCTGTAGGCACTTTATAATTGGTTCCAGGGGTACACGGGCAGCAGTGGTCTGGTCAGTGGAGGAGTATTTAAAGTAGGGACCGCAGACAGGCTTCAAAGGCCTAACATAAGAAAATGGGCTGGCTGTAGGCACTTTATAATTGGTTCCAGGGGTACACGGGCAGCAGTGGTCTGGTCAGTGGAGGAGTATTTAAAGTAGGGACCGCAGACAGGCTATCAAAGGCCTAACATAACAAACAATAGGCTCATGGCAGTTTCACAGCGGTTACATGGATACACGGGCAGGCAGCTTGGTGGTGAGTGGAGGAGTATTTAAAGTAGGGACCGCACACAGGCTATCAAAGGCCTAAAATAACAAACAATAGGCTCATGGCAGTTTCACAGCGGTTACATGGATACACGGGCAGGCAGCTTGGTGGTGAGTGGAGGAGTATTTAAAGTAGGGACCGCACACAGGCTATCAAAGGCCTAAAATAACAAACAATAGGCTCATGGCAGTTTCACAGCGGTTACATGGATACACGGGCAGGCAGCTTGGTGGTGGTGAGTGGAGGAGTATTTAAAGTAGGGACCGCAGACAGGCTTCAAAGGCCTAACATAAGAAAATGGGCTGGCTGTAGGCACTTTATAATTGGTTCCAGGGGTACACGGGCAGCAGTGGTCTGGTCAGTGGAGGAGTATTTAAAGTAGGGACCGCAGACAGGCTATCAAAGGCCTAACATAACAAACAATAGGCTCATGATGGCAGTTTCACAGCGGTTACATGGATACACGGGCAGGCAGCTTGGTGGTGAGTGGAGGAGTATTTAAAGTAGGGACCGCAGACAGGCTATCAAAGGCCTAACATAAGAAAATGGGCTGGCTGTAGGCACTTTATAATTGGTTCCAGGGGTACACGGGCAGCAGTGGTCTGGTCAGTGGAGGAGTATTTAAAGTAGGGACCGCAGACAGGCTATCAAAGGCCTAACATAACAAACAATAGGCTCATGATGGCAGTTTCACAGCGGTTACATGGATACACGGGCAGGCAGCTTGGTGGTGAGTGGAGGAGTATTTAAAGTAGGGACCGCACACAGGCTATCAAAGGCCTAAAATAACAAACAATAGGCTCATGGCAGTTTCACAGCGGTTACATGGATACACGGGCAGGCAGCTTGGTGGTGAGTGGAGGAGTATTTAAAGTAGGGACCGCAGACAGGCTATCAAAGGCCTAAAATAACAAACAATAGGCTCATGGCAGTTTCACAGCGGTTACATGGATACACGGGCAGGCAGCTTGGTGGTGGTGAGTGGAGGAGTATTTAAAGTAGGGACCGCAGACAGGCTTCAAAGGCCTAACATAAGAAAATGGGCTGGCTGTAGGCACTTTATAATTGGTTCCAGGGGTACACGGGCAGCAGTGGTCTGGTCAGTGGAGGAGTATTTAAAGTAGGGACCGCAGACAGGCTATCAAAGGCCTAAAATAACAAACAATAGGCTCATGGCAGTTTTACAGCGGTTACATGGATACACAGGCAGCTTGGTGGTGAGTGGAGGAGTATTTAAAGTAGGGACCGCAGACAGGCTATCAAAGGCCTAAAATAACAAACAATAGGCTCATGGCAGTTTCACAGCGGTTACATGGATACACGGGCAGGCAGCTTGGTGGTGGTGAGTGGAGGAGTATTTAAAGTAGGGACCGCAGACAGGCTTCAAAGGCCTAACATAAGAAAATGGGCTGGCTGTAGGCACTTTATAATTGGTTCCAGGGGTACACGGGCAGCAGTGGTCTGGTCAGTGGAGGAGTATTTAAAGTAGGGACCGCAGACAGGCTTCAAAGGCCTAACATAAGAAAATGGGCTGGCTGTAGGCACTTTATAATTGGTTCCAGGGGTACACGGGCAGCAGTGGTCTGGTCAGTGGAGGAGTATTTAAAGTAGGGACCGCAGACAGGCTATCAAAGGCCTAACATAACAAACAATAGGCTCATGGCAGTTTCACAGCGGTTACATGGATACACGGGCAGGCAGCTTGGTGGTGAGTGGAGGAGTATTTAAAGTAGGGACCGCACACAGGCTATCAAAGGCCTAAAATAACAAACAATAGGCTCATGGCAGTTTCACAGCGGTTACATGGATACACGGGCAGGCAGCTTGGTGGTGAGTGGAGGAGTATTTAAAGTAGGGACCGCACACAGGCTATCAAAGGCCTAAAATAACAAACAATAGGCTCATGGCAGTTTCACAGCGGTTACATGGATACACGGGCAGGCAGCTTGGTGGTGGTGAGTGGAGGAGTATTTAAAGTAGGGACCGCAGACAGGCTTCAAAGGCCTAACATAAGAAAATGGGCTGGCTGTAGGCACTTTATAATTGGTTCCAGGGGTACACGGGCAGCAGTGGTCTGGTCAGTGGAGGAGTATTTAAAGTAGGGACCGCAGACAGGCTATCAAAGGCCTAACATAACAAACAATAGGCTCATGATGGCAGTTTCACAGCGGTTACATGGATACACGGGCAGGCAGCTTGGTGGTGAGTGGAGGAGTATTTAAAGTAGGGACCGCAGACAGGCTATCAAAGGCCTAACATAAGAAAATGGGCTGGCTGTAGGCACTTTATAATTGGTTCCAGGGGTACACGGGCAGCAGTGGTCTGGTCAGTGGAGGAGTATTTAAAGTAGGGACCGCAGACAGGCTATCAAAGGCCTAACATAACAAACAATAGGCTCATGATGGCAGTTTCACAGCGGTTACATGGATACACGGGCAGGCAGCTTGGTGGTGAGTGGAGGAGTATTTAAAGTAGGGACCGCAGACAGGCTATCAAAGGCCTAAAATAACAAACAATAGGCTCATGGCAGTTTCACAGCGGTTACATGGATACACGGGCAGGCAGCTTGGTGGTGGTGAGTGGAGGAGTATTTAAAGTAGGGACCGCAGACAGGCTTCAAAGGCCTAACATAAGAAAATGGGCTGGCTGTAGGCACTTTATAATTGGTTCCAGGGGTACACGGGCAGCAGTGGTCTGGTCAGTGGAGGAGTATTTAAAGTAGGGACCGCAGACAGGCTATCAAAGGCCTAAAATAACAAACAATAGGCTCATGGCAGTTTTACAGCGGTTACATGGATACACAGGCAGCTTGGTGGTGAGTGGAGGAGTATTTAAAGTAGGGACCGCAGACAGGCTATCAAAGGCCTAAAATAACAAACAATAGGCTCATGGCAGTTTCACAGCGGTTACATGGATACACGGGCAGGCAGCTTGGTGGTGGTGAGTGGAGGAGTATTTAAAGTAGGGACCGCAGAAAGGCTTCAAAGGCCTAACATAAGAAAATGGGCTGGCTGTAGGCACTTTATAATTGGTTCCAGGGGTACACGGGCAGCAGTGGTCTGGTCAGTGGAGGAGTATTTAAAGTAGGGACCGCAGACAGGCTTCAAAGGCCTAACATAAGAAAATGGGCTGGCTGTAGGCACTTTATAATTGGTTCCAGGGGTACACGGGCAGCAGTGGTCTGGTCAGTGGAGGAGTATTTAAAGTAGGGACCGCAGACAGGCTATCAAAGGCCTAACATAACAAACAATAGGCTCATGGCAGTTTCACAGCGGTTACATGGATACACGGGCAGGCAGCTTGGTGGTCAGTGGAGGAGTATTTAAAGTAGGGACCGCAGACAGGCTATCAAAGGCCTAAAATAACAAACAATAGGCTCATGGCAGTTTTACAGCGGTTACATGGATACACAGGCAGCTTGGTGGTGAGTGGAGGAGTAGTGCAAGGAGTGTCTGTCCCAGTACTCCCAAAATATAAATAGATGTTAATGTCTCGCAAAACAACCAAAACAAAAAAAAAAGGTGGCATACTTAGGTACAGGGGTGGGCTCATCTACTGAGTTTCTGACATTGTAATTTGGCAGTAACTATTTAATGGTGCCAATATAGGACACAGACACAGACTACTTTAAGTTGCATCATAGATGTCTACAAATTTGTATTGTCAGTGCCAGACATTGAATGATGTCAGCGAATAGACTAAAGATTGGTGGAGCTGTGCGACATAATTTTGCACGTGGTAGAGCACATTTTGAGCTGGGGTAGGGGGGAACTCTCTTGAGGCCGGCGGGACCGCCCCAGGGCCCCTCATGTTACAACGGTGTGTCTGACGTTGGGTGCGCACCACCACCGCCAGAGACACTACATTGTACTATGAGGGACCCAGTAGCAATGCCGTCAACCAAAAGCGAGCACACCCACCTCTTCAGACAAACAGCAGTCTCACGGGTGCTTGCGCCAAGTCGCGATACCACGGCCCCGTGTGGGGAGTTTTGCCATTTAGGGAGGTGTAAACATGTCGTATGCTGTACAATCAGCTGCAGCAAATTAGACATTAGAAAAGTAATTCACAGGCAAGAGCTTTTCATAGGAAAGCTAGGTGTCGGCCGGGCAAGGTGGGGCAAAAGATTTCGAAATCCAGTTGTGGTTCATTTTAATGAATGTTAGATCGTCAACATTTTGGGTAGCCAGACGAGTCCTTTTTTCGGTTAATATTGAACCTGCAGCACTGAATACTCTTTCTGATAGGACACTTGCTGCCGGGCAAGCAAGCTCCTGCAATGCATATTCTGCCAATTCTGGCCAGGTGTCTAATTTGGAGGCCCAGTAATCAAATGGGAATGACGGTTGAGGGAGAACATCGATAAGGGATGAAAAATAGTTAGTAACCATACTGGACAAATGTTGTCTCCTGTCACTTTCAATTGATGCAGCAGTACCTGTCCTGTCTGCGGTCATAGCAAAATCACTCCACAACCTGGTCAGAAAACCCCTCTGTCCAACGCCACTTCTGATGTGTGCACCCCTAACACTCCTAGTCTGCTGCCCCCTGGAGCTTGTGTGAGAACGATCACGTGCGCTGTGTGCTGGGAATGCCTGAAGCAAACGGTCAACAAGAGTTGATTGTTTGGTTGCTAATATTAGTTCCAAGTTCTCATGTGGCATAATATTTTGCAATTTGCCTTTATAGCGTGGATCAAGGAGGCAGGCCAACCAGTAATCGTCATCGTTCATCATTTTCGTAATGCGTGTGTCCCTTTTTAGGATACGTAAGGCATAATCCGCCATGTGGGCCAAAGTTCCAGTTGTCAAATCTCCGGTTGTGATTGGTTGAGGGGCAGTTGCAGGCAAATCTACGTCACTTGTGTCCCTCAAAAAACCAGAACCCGGCCGTGACACGCAACCAATTTCCTGTGCCCCCGTGAAAGTTTCCGCATTAAAAATATACTCATCCCCATCATCCTCCTCGTCCTCCACCTCCTCTTCGCCCGCTACCTCGTCCTGTACACTGCCCTGACCAGACAATGGCTGACTGTCATCAAGGCTTCCCTCTTCCTCTGGTGCAGACGCCTGCTCCTTTATGTGCGTCAAACTTTGCATCAGCAGACGCATTAGGGGGATGCTCATGCTTATTACGGCGTTGTCTGCACTAACCAGCCGTGTGCATTCCTCAAAACACTGAAGGACTTGACACATGTCTTGTATCTTCGACCACTGCACACCTGACAACTCCATGTCTGCCATCCTACTGCCTGCCCGTGTATCCTCCCACAAATAAATAACAGCACGCCTCTGTTCGCACAGTCTCTGAAGCATGTGCAGTGTTGAGTTCCACCTTGTTGCAACGTCTATGATTAGGCGATGCTGGGGAAGGTTCAAAGACCGCTGATAGGTCTGCATACGGCTGGCGTGTACAGGCGAACGTCGGATATGTGAGCAAAGTGCACGCACTTTGAGGAGCAGGTCGGAGAACCCAGGATAAGTTTTCAATAAGCACTGCACCACCAGGTTTAAGGTGTGAGCCAGGCAAGGAATGTGTTTCAGTTGGGAAAGGGAGATGGCAGCCATGAAATTCCTTCCGTTATCACTCACTACCTTGCCTGCCTCAAGATCTACTGTGCCCAGCCACGACTGCGTTTCTTGTTGCAAGAACTCGGACAGAACTTCCGCGGTGTGTCTGTTGTCGCCCAAACACTTCATAGCCAATACAGCCTGCTGACGCTTGGCAGTAGCTGGCCCATAATGGGACAACTGGTGTGCAACAGTGTCATCTGCCGATGGAGTGGTTGGCCGACTGCGTTCTGTGGAAGAGCTGTAGCTTCTGCAGGAGGACGAGGAGGAGGAGGAGGGGGTGCGAACGCCTACAGCCAACTGTTTCCTAGACCGTGGGCTAGGCACAACTGTCCCTAAATTGATGTCGCCTGTGGACCCTGCATCCACCACATTCACCCAGTGTGCCGTGATGGACACATAACGTCCCTGGCCATGCCTACTGGTCCATGCATCTGTAGTCAGGTGCACCTTTGTACTCACAGATTGCCTAAGTGCATGGACGATGCGCTGTTTAACATGCTGGTGCAGGGCTGGGATGGCTTTTCTGGAAAAAAAGTGTCGACTAGGTAGCTCGTATCGTGGTTCAGCGTACTCCATCAGGGCTTTAAAAGCTTCGCTTTCAACTAAACGGTAGGGCATCATCTCTAACGAGATTAGTCTAGCTATGTGGGCGTTAAAACCCTGTGTACGCGGATGCGAGGATAAGTACTTCCTTTTTCTAACCAGAGTCTCATGTAGGGTGAGCTGGACTGGAGAGCAGGAGATCGTGGAACTTTCGGGTGTGCCGGTGTACATGGCAGACTGAGAGACGGTTGGAGACGGTATTGTTTCCGCCGGTGCCCTAGATGCAATATTTCCTCCTACTAAACTGGTGATTCCCTGACCCTGACTGCTTTTGGCTGGCAAAGAAACCTGCACAGATACTGCCGGTGGTGCGGAAAATGGTGGCCTTACAGTGACGGAAGGGATGTTGCGTTGCTGACTAGCTTCATTGGCCGAGGGTGCTACAACCTTAAGGGACGTTTGGTAGTTAGTCCAGGCTTGAAAATGCATGGTGGTTAAGTGTCTATGCATGCAACTAGTATTTAGACTTTTCAGATTCTGACCTCTGCTTAAGCTAGTTGAACATTTTTGACAGATGACTTTGCGCTGATCAGTTGGATGTTGTTTAAAAAAATGCCAGACTGCACTCTTCCTAGACTCGGATCCCTTTTCAGGGATTGCAGACTGAGCTTTAACCGGATGGCCACGCTGTCCTCCAACAGGTTTTGGCTTTGACACGCGTTTTGGGCCAGATACGGGCCCGGCAGATGGAACCTGTTGCGATGTTGATGCCTGCTGCGGCCCCTCCTCCACCTCCGCTTCTGAACTACTGCCGCCTGCACCCTGTTCCCCCAATGGCTGCCAATCGGGGTCAATAACTGGGTCATCTATTACCTCCTCTTCGAGCTCGTGTGCAACTTCGTCTGTGTCACTGTGTCGGTCGGTGGTATAGCGTTCGTGGCGGGGCAACATAGTCTCATCAGGGTCTGATTGTGGATCTGTACCCTGAGAGGGCAATGTGGTGGTCTGAGTCAAAGGAGCAGCATAGTACTCTGGCTGTGGCTGTGCATCAGTGCACTCCATGTCAGAATCTACTTGTAATGGGCATGGCCTGTTAAATGTTTCACTTTCTAAGCCAGGGACGGTATGTGTAAAGAGCTCCATGGAGTGACCCGTTGTGTCGCCTGCTGCATCCTTCTCTCTTGTTGTAGTTTTTGCTGAGGAGGACAAGGAAGCGACTTGTCCCTGACCGTGAACATCCACAAGCGACGCGCTGCTTTTACATTTACCAGTTTCGGAAGAGGAGGCAAAAGAGCTAGAGGCTGAGTCTGCAATGTAAGCCAAAACTTGCTGTTGCTGCTCAGCCTTTAAAAGCGGTTTTCCTACTCCCAGAAAAGAGAGCGTTCGAGGCCTTGTGTAGCCTGACGACGAAACTGGCTCCACAGCTCCAGACTTAGGTGGAATATTTTTATCCCCACGACCACCTGATGCTCCACTACCACTACCATCATTACCAGCTGACAATGAACGCCCACGACGACCTCTTGCACCAGACTTCCTCATTGTTTAAAAATCGTAACCAAACTAACTTTATTTGTTGCTGTCAAACAACTTACACGGTGAGCTATAACTTCAGTATGATTTCAATATCCCTTAACAGGTTGGTGAGACCACAAGGAAAATCAGGCACAATGTTACACACTCTGTTTTCTGTGACACCAAATCACAGAGATGACACACACGCAGGACTGTCACTCAAGCACTAATGTCAATATTAATCTCCCACCTAATTTATTTTTTTTTTTTTCTCTGTGAGACTTTAGAAACCAAATAATATTTAAAAAAAAAACAAAAAAACAAGGCTTTCTATGGCCCACTGAATGAGAGATGGCACGCACAGGAGTGGCACACAAGCCCTGACTGAGGCCAATATTTTTCTCCCACTGATTGATGTAGTGTTTTTGTGTTGAGGTTGATTTTAAAACACAAATGAAGGAAAAAAATAAAAAGGCTTTCTATGGCCCACAATTAGAGAGAGAGGTGGCACACCCAGGAGTCAAGACTGGCACACAAGCTGAAATGGCAATATTACTCTCCCACTGTTTTTTTATGTATTTTTTTTTTATTTTCAGGGAGACTTTAGAAACCAAATAATATTTAAAAAAAAAAAAAAAAACAAGGCTTTCTATGGCCCACTGAATGAGAGGGACAGAGGTGGCACACCCAGGAGTCAAGACTGGCACACAAGCTGAAATGGCAATATTACTCTCCCACTGTTTTTTTATGTATTTTTTTTTTTTATTTTCAGGGAGACTTTAGAAACCAAATAATATTAAAAAAACCAAAAAATAAATAGGCTTTCTATGGCCCACTGAATGAAAGGGAGAGAGGTGGCACACCCAGGAGTCAAGACTGGCACACAAGCTGAAAGGGCAATATTACTCTCCCACTGTTTTTTTATGTATTTTTTTTTTTTATTTTCAGGGAGACTTTAGAAACCAAATAATATTAAAAAAACCAAAAAATAAATAGGCTTTCTATGGCCCACAATTAGAGAGAGAGGTGGCACACCCAGGAGTCAAGACTGGCACACAAGCTGAAATGGCAATATTACTCTCCCACTGTTTTTTTATGTTTTTTTTTTTTATTTTCAGGGAGACTTTAGAAACCAAATAATATTAAAAAAAAAACAAAAAAACAAGGCTTTCTATGGCCCACTGAATGAGAGGGAGAGAGGTGGCACACCCAGGAGTCAAGACTGGCACACAAGCTGAAATGGCAATATTACTCTCCCACTGTTTTTTTATGTATTTTTTTTTTTTATTTTCAGGGAGACTTTAGAAACCAAATAATATTAAAAAAACCAAAAAATAAATAGGCTTTCTATGGCCCACTGAATGAAAGGGAGAGAGGTGGCACACCCAGGAGTCAAGACTGGCACACAAGCTGAAAGGGCAATATTACTCTCCCACTGTTTTTTTATGTATTTTTTTTTTTTATTTTCAGGGAGACTTTAGAAACCAAATAATATTAAAAAAACCAAAAAATAAATAGGCTTTCTATGGCCCACAATTAGAGAGAGAGGTGGCACACCCAGGAGTCAAGACTGGCACACAAGCTGAAATGGCAATATTACTCTCCCACTGTTTTTTTATGTTTTTTTTTTTTATTTTCAGGGAGACTTTAGAAACCAAATAATATTAAAAAAAAAACAAAAAAACAAGGCTTTCTATGGCCCACTGAATGAGAGGGAGAGAGGTGGCACACCCAGGAGTCAAGACTGGCACACAAGCTGAAATGGCAATATTACTCTCCCACTGTTTTTTTATGTATTTTTTTTTTTTATTTTCAGGGAGACTTTAGAAACCAAATAATATTAAAAAAACCAAAAAATAAATAGGCTTTCTATGGCCCACTGAATGAAAGGGAGAGAGGTGGCACACCCAGGAGTCAAGACTGGCACACAAGCTGAAAGGGCAATATTACTCTCCCACTGTTTTTTTATGTATTTTTTTTTTTTATTTTCAGGGAGACTTTAGAAACCAAATAATATTAAAAAAACCAAAAAATAAATAGGCTTTCTATGGCCCACAATTAGAGAGAGAGGTGGCACACCCAGGAGTCAAGACTGGCACACAAGCTGAAATGGCAATATTACTCTCCCACTGTTTTTTTATGTTTTTTTTTTTTATTTTCAGGGAGACTTTAGAAACCAAATAATATTAAAAAAAAAACAAAAAAACAAGGCTTTCTATGGCCCACTGAATGAGAGGGAGAGAGGTGGCACACCCAGGAGTCAAGACTGGCACACAAGCTGAAATGGCAATATTACTCTCCCACTGTTTTTTTATGTATTTTTTTTTTTTATTTTCAGGGAGACTTTAGAAACCAAATAATATTAAAAAAACCAAAAAATAAATAGGCTTTCTATGGCCCACTGAATGAAAGGGAGAGAGGTGGCACACCCAGGAGTCAAGACTGGCACACAAGCTGAAAGGGCAATATTACTCTCCCACTGTTTTTTTATGTTTTTTTTTTTTTTTCAGGGAGACTTTAGAAACCAAATAATATTAAAAAAAAAAAAAAAAAAAAAAATAGGCTTGCTATAGCCCACTGAATGAGAGATAGCACACACAGCAGTGGCACACAAGCCCTGACTGAGGCCAATATTTTTCTCCCACTGATTGATGTAGTGTTTTTGTGTTGAGGTAGATTTTAGAACACAAATCACGGAAAAAATAAATAGGCTTTCTATGGCCCACTGAATGAAAGGGAGAGAGGTGGCACACCCAGGAGTCAAGACTGGCACACAAGCTGAAAGGGCAATATTACTCTCCCACTGTTTTTTTATGTATTTTTTGTTTTTTCAGGGAGACTTTAGAAACCCAATAATATTTTAAAAAAAAAATAAATAGGCTTTCTATGGCCCACTGAATGAGAGGGAGAGAGGTGGCACACCCAGGAGTCAAGACTGGCACACAAGCTGAAAGGGCAATATTATTCTCCCACTGTTTTTTTAGGTTTTTTTTTTTTTTTTCAGGGAGAATTAGAAACCAAATAATATTAAAAAAAAAAAAAAAAAATAGGCTTGCTATAGCCCACTGAATGAGAGATAGCACACACAGCAGTGGCACACAAGCCCTGACTGAGGCCAATATTTTTCTCCCACTGATTGATGTACTGTTTTTGTGTTGAGGTAGATTTTAGAACACAAATCACGGAAAAAATAAATAGGCTTTCTATGGCCCACTCAGTGAGAGATGGCACACACAGGGATGGCACTGTAGCAGAAATGCCAATCTTAATCTCCCACAAAAAAAAAAAACAAAAAAAAAAAAAAAACTGTCCTACAATTACTATCTCCCTGCAGTAATGTAAGCCAGGTATGGCAGGCAGCAATAGGAGTGGACTGATGCACAAATTAAATAAAAAGTGTGGAAAAACAGAAAAGATAGCTGTGCAGAAAGGAAGGAACAAGAGGATATGTGCTTTGAAAAAAGCAGTTGGTTTCCACAGTGGCGTACACACAGCAATACAGCTATCACGGAGCCTTCTAGGGCAGCCCAATGAGCTACAGCGCTGAGGGGAAAAAAAAAAAAAAATAGCTTCCACAGTCCCTGCACACCGAAGGTGGTGTTGGACAGTGGAAATCGCTGCAGCACAAGCGGTTTGGTGGTTAGTGGACCCTGCCTAACGCTCTCCCTGCTTCTGATGAAGCGGCAGCAACCTGTCCCTAAGCTCAGATCAGCAGCAGTAAGATGGCGGTCGGCGGGAACGCCCCTTTATAGCCCCTGTGACGCCGCAGACAGCAAGCCAATCACTGCAATGCCCTTCTCTAAGATGGTGGGGACCAGGATCTATGTCATCACGCTGCCCACACTCTGCGTTCACCTTCATTGGCTGAGAAATGGCGCTTTTCGCGTCATTGAAACGCGACTTTGGCGCGAAAGTCGCGTACCGCATGGCCGACAAGCACAGGGGTCGGATCGGGTTTCATGAGACGCCGACTTAGCCAAAAGTCGGCGACTTTTGAAAATGATCGACCCGTTTCGCTCAACCCTAGTTCTCATGATTTAAAATTAACGAGAATGAAAACAATACAACATATATGGTATAAATGTCTGAAAATGTGTTTTCCACTGTTAGAACCCACATCTATCCCAAGTAAGAAGACCCGCTCCTGTCAGTAGAGACCTGACTAACCATTTTCATGGGATCTCCCAAAATTGCTGGGTAAAATTGCCTTTCAAAACTCCCATCTATCAAAACCTCATGTACCAGACATTTCCTGTATGGCTTATTCTGTAGATTTGCTTAAATATCCAAGATAGCATAACTATGTTAAATGTATTGTAATAGTCTCCTTAACAGCATACTTGTCCCCGGGATCTTGCTTCAAATGCTAGCTGGATCTCAACAGAAGTTGGACTCCATTGAGTGTATGAGACAAAATATAAAGTAAAGAAACATTGTAGATTTTTATTAGAGGGGCATATAGCTGAAGGCCAGATTCAAAACAGCAAATGTCCTACTTTTTGCCTCCAGCAACTCTATTTACCAAGAGTTAAGGTTTACACATTAGATAGAAGTTGGCTAAATCCACCAATTTCAGCAAGATCAGCTGACCATCCAATAAGTATGGTGGATTCGGGACAGATACTGTTGGGAGAGATAAAAATAGTGCGGTTTGAATTTATTATCCCAATCCTATTGTTTTGCAGGCAGGTAAGCCATTGTCTGATAAGTCTGGAAGCTGCTATCTCCACCCTCTCCAAAAAGAACACATGAACATTCTTCCCAGCCAAATGTTCATGTGTATGGGGGAGTCGGGAGAGATAGCTGTCAGCCGAGAGCTATTTAAGCTGTATACGCACCCTAACCACTTTGTGCACCTTGTCTAAACTGGATGTCACAGTCAGGGTATACGTGTATACGGGACTTGAGCCTGCTTCATACTGAGCAGATGTAACACCACAGCTGCATGTAACAGTCGGAACTAGAGCTGTGGTAGATTGCTGCTATTTAATCATTTAGTTGCAACTTTCTGTCACCGACAACAGCAATTTTGTTTTTCAGATTTTATTTTTATTTTAGGGATATTTCAAAGACTGAAAGTCTGCATCTTTATTCTCTTCCTGATTCCAATGCACATGAACAGTAAGTTTGCAAAATGTTGGTCCTCAGACTGCAGCATATGGCTCGGTGGCATCTTGCACAAGCTTACTGGGAGGCAGCTTGCACCATCTATCTGGGAGATAGCTTACAACTCTAGTTGTGAGGCAGGTTGCATCATTGAGCTAGGGAGGCAGCTTGTACAATTTAGTTGGGCTTGTTGGGAGGCAGCTTGTACATCTAGTTGGGAGGCAGCTTGTACCCTCTAGTTAGTATGGTTGGGAGGCAGCTTGTACCATCTAGTTGGGCTAGTTGGGAGGCAGCTTGTACATCTAGTTGGGAGACACCTTGTACCCTCTAGTTAGTCTGGTTGGGAGGCAGCTTATACCATCTAGTGGGGCTAGTTGGGAGGCCGCTTGTACCCTCTAGTTAGTATGGTTGGGAGGCCGCTTGTACCATCTACTTGGAAGGCAGCTTGTACCCTCTAGTTAGTATGGTTGGGAGGCCGCTTGTACCATCTACTTGGGAGGAAGCTTGTAACCTCTAGTTAGTATGGTTGGGAGGCCGCTTGTACCATCTACTTGGGAGGCAGCTTGTACCCTCTAGTTAGTATGGTTGGGAGGCCGCTTGTACCATCTACTTCGGAGGCAGCTTGTACCCTCTAGTTAGTATGGTTGGGAGGCCGCTTGTACCATCTACTTGGGAGGCAGCTTGTAACCTCTAGTTAGTATGGTTGGGAGGCCGCTTGTACCATCTACTTGGGAGGCAGCTTGTACCCTCTAGTTAGTATGGTTGGGAGGCCGCTTGTACCATCTACTTGGGAGGCAGCTTGTACCCTCTAGTTAGTATGGTTGGGAGGCCGCTTGTACCATCTACTTGGGAGGCAGCTTGTACCCTCTAGTTAGTATGGTTGGGAGGCAGCTTGTACCATCTACTTCGGAGGCAGCTTGTACCATCTACTTGGGAGGCAGCTTGTACCCTCTAGTTAGTGTGGTTGGAAGGCAGCTTGTACCCTCTAGTTAGTGTGGTTGGGAGGCAGCTTGTACCCTCTAGTTGGGAGACAGTTTGTACCATGGAGCTAGGAGGCAGCTTGTATCATTGGGCTGAGTGGCAGCTTGTACCATTAAGCTGAGAGGAAGCTTGCATCATCTGGTTGGGAGGTACCGTATATCATCGAGTTGAGAGGTAGGTTGCACCATTGAGCTGAGAAGCTTGCACTGTCTAGTTGGGAGGCAGCTTGTACCATCTAGTTGGGAGACAGCTTGTACAATCAAGCAGGGAGGCAGCTTGTAGCATTGAGCTGAGTAGCAGAATGCATAATCTGGCTGGGAGGCAGCAGGGACACTGATGCTATATAAATAATGGACACCTAACCCCCCTTCCCCTCTTCACATGACTAGTGTCTGTTTCACAAACATTGACTTCCCTAAGTGGAGATGGAAATGGAAGATGGAAATTCTCTTTCAAGTTCTGCCTGCTGTAAGTGAATGGACAAACTGATGAGGATAGGGAGACTCACCATATTTGTATAAATGGTGAACATTTGAATATATGAATGAATAAATAATCTCCAGTGTATTTGCCATTAGCAAAAAGATGTTAAAATGGTTACTGTAGATCTGGCCCAAAAGGTGAATAGGCCTTTCTTTCACTCTCCTTGATTCAAGATAATTTGGGCAGTGTGTTTCATACAAATAAAACTCAAAGAGTTCTTGGCCGTAGTCACCCCTGTTTTGGCTCCAACTGACTATCCTTGCAGCTAAAGCTGGGGCATGTTTCATTGCACCAGTGCAGATGATCACAACTAGTAGTGGTTAGTGGTTACTCATAACATACATGCATACACAGTTCGGTGGGTGCCATTGCAGAACTTTTTCTGCTCAGTGAAAATGTCTTGACTCATACTTATCCACAATCTTGAGCTGATCCTCCAAAGAGAACCGAACAAGAACTTCCAGAGGGTATAAAGGGCTCCGCCAGGCTTGCTGATGCATGTGCACTGGCTCCCATCATTCCCAATTGTGGGATGCCAATGAGTTATGGAAGCAGTGGGCCTGCTAAAGATCCCCATGACTGCCATGTTGATCCTCCTATGAAGCCCAACCTATGGAGAACATTAACATAACATAGCAATGTATAGTATTTGTGATCAGGTTCATGTACCTATGGGGGCAAAAAAAAAAATCTAAATTTTTTTTAATACAAAAAAAGTAATAAATATCTCAAAGTTTAAATCATCCCCTTTTTCCAAGTCAAAAATAATGAAATAAAAAAATAAATAAAATAAACATATTGGTATTGCTGTATCCGTAAAAGTCTGATCTATCAAAATATAAAATTATTTAGATAGTACATTAAAAGTAAAAAAAGTTATAAAAATTCCAGAATTGCTGTTTGGTTGCCAGTTGCCACACTTCCCCCCAAAATATGTATGCACCCAAAATATAGTTGTGCAATATCAATAAAAACATCAGCGTGATACACAAAAAACAAGCCCTAGTACAGCTCTATCAATGGAAAAATAAGCTACAGATTGCAGAAAATGGTGACACTAACCAATGTTAGTTTATTTTACACATTTTTAAATGTTTTAACCAGAAAAATTAATTTGGTAATCTTACTGACCTGAAGAATTATATTGGCAGGCCATTTTTACCACACAATGAACGCCTTAATAAGGAAACCTCAAAAACAATGATGGAATTGCATTTTTTTCACCATTTCGCCCCACCAAATTTGTTGCCGTTTTTCAGTATTTTATACAGTAATATGATAGGTATCATTCAAAAGTACAACTCGTCTAACAAAAAAAAAAAAAAAAACAGTCCCTCATATGGCTAAGATGATGGGAAAATAAAAAAAGTTATATCTCTTGGAAGAAAGACAAGAAAAAAATGAAAGCACAAAAAAAGAAAAATTGCCCAGTTATGAAGGGGTTACGACATTGGATTGTAGTGAAAGATGAATCTGATCCTCCATGTTTAAATATGGTGAAAATTGTATAATAAACTATCCCCAGGAATCTAAAGAAAAAAATCTTCGGCTGTTGACGAACATGAGCACTAGTGATTGAGAAGAGGTTCTGAGCAGTCCTGTATACAAACAAAATATAATGTAGGTCACTTTCTCCATTTTATCCCAGACCTGCAAAGTACTACTTCTTCAATACTAAAATTGTCATGAGACTCGTCTTCCACCAGGAGCTCCCCAAAAAATAATAGCTTTCTATGGTATACCTTATGGTTCATGGGTTTTTAAGAGTCTCCCCCTGTTGACTTCCTAGACAGTATAAGTAAAATATAACTTAGTTGTAACATCTCTTTATTATTTGTGTGTTTATTCATTAGTCATAGCATTTTCTCCTGTACAGTTATCCTACCTAGTCCTAGTCCTTCTTTGACCTCCCGCAGACACCTTTGCTCAGATCGACGTTCTGTTCCTCTTGCATCCAATATGGTGGCATGGCTAGTATAAGTCTAAACCACACACAGGGAAGGCAGTGTTGGCATGGTTTGGACTTACTTCTGTGCGCCCCACATCCTTCTGGTGGCCATCCAGAAATTCAAGACAGTCTGTCAAAACGGGGCACTTTTTTGCCCTGTCCGTAAAAAAAAATATTCAAGGTGTCCGTGACTTTTTGGAAGCTGAAGAAACTTATACAGAATATTTTGACTGTAATTATCATTATTTTACAGTTTACAGTGAATGCAGCTGATGTCTTTCTATGAGAATTATGGGCGGTAGACATGGATGACTTACAATCATATTCATTAATTACGGTTTTCCAGTGTGTCCGTAAAAATATTGTCTGTCTCTGATTTTTTCATAAGCTGTCCAGAAAAAAATAAAAAGTCAAGTTGTCAACCTTGCTTGGAAGACGGAAGAGCAGAAAGTCAATCTCAGCAGAAGAGGCAGGGAGAAGAAATGGAGAGCACAAGGTAGGATGAGTCTACATGAAAAATGTGTAGTTGCTTTTCCATCCCAGGTGGAGGGTCATGTTAAGGCTAGCGTCACACCACCGTATTTTCTCACATCCGAGAGAATCGGACCAATTATGTTAATCACATTCTGATCAGAGTGAGATCATTGTGTGAGCCGATTCTCTCTGATGAGAAGAAATTGTCTCCATCTTCTCCATTCTGTCAGTCCGTAAAAATCAGACTGCACGCTGATGTCATCCAAGTGCAGTCCGATGTTTTCCACCGACTCCTTGACTTGCATGGCCGAGTGCGAACGGAATCTCAGATGCAAATTGTGAATGCTGCAAATTTTTCATTTGACACAGAAAAAAAAATCGGAAATGTGCACAGCCTTATAGAGTAACATTGGTCCAAGTGCGAACCGATGTTTTGTTAGATCGCACTCAGACTGAAAATACAGTCATCTTCATGTTCCCTAAAGTTCATGTATTGATAGGTATCAAGCAATGAGCCAAGGTGTCCAGGAAAAATCACATAATAAAAATGAAGCCATAATAAGATCCATTAACAGCATAGACCCTGCTCATTTATAGTCTCCAGGAATATTAGAGAGTAGATACAAACTAAACTGTAACTAAAGAGCGGGAAATTAACACATATTACACATAGGTTTTATCATGCAATTTCAGACTATACAGACATTGGTAATGGAAAGTGGAGTTATTCTTTAGATTCTACTGTAAACAAACATAATAAAAATGTTTATTATTACATCAACACTTGAAAATATAAACGACAGTGTGGGTTTAGGCTTCATATTGCTGTCAGACTCTCCATGTTTCTGTTGTAATAAATCATTTACTGCCTTTCGATAGTTCAGAGTAGCTAAATGGATTACATTAATGACTAGACGCTTGCCTTAACTCTGCTCCCCAGGGTACAACATTCAGGTCAAAGAAAGTACAATAAAGCACTCAAGTAAATACTCCTGAATTAGCAATATTCTTCCTTTGTCTTAGACAAGGTGGAGTAGTAAAAATGTAGCAATGATTTTTTTCCGCTAAGTGATGGGATCTGGTAAGCAGAAAATGTAAGTATTGGATGTGCACCTTTTCCAAGATATCATGGCTTTCCAGTCACCAGGCGGAAACCTTCAGTTTGTGACATATACAGAAAGCAATAAAATAAATGTATACATAAATGTCTAGAATTCTTGTTTGGATGTTGATCTTTTCTGATTTCCCCTTGGGATATGAAGGAGATTGTTCTTCTTTAAGGCAGAATTGCTTATGTATTATGGGTCTTTTTATTTGTCTTCCTCTGGATCAATATTGGAAATAAAAAGTTCTAAAATTTACTACTCCCCCTTCAGCCATATCCTGTGGTTAAACTTCGAAGACATGAGATAATGATAATGATAATTTTATTATTTAGACTATTGTTGGGGAATAACACTTGGTCCCCGATTCATTAAGACTGGCCTTTTGTATGCCACTCTAATATGCTACAAATTCACCCAGAAACTCCTAATGAATTTGGCACATCTCACAACTGCTGTGCACCTTCACCAAAACCGTTGCTTCAGCCAGGAGCTGTCATACATAAACTATAGGGTTGAGCGACTTTTATTTTTATAGGATCGGGTCAGGTTTCACGAAACCCGACTTTCTCAAAAGTCGGGTCGAGTGAAATCGGCCGATCCTATAAAAAAGTCGGGGTCGGGGTCGGCCGAAACACGAAACCCAATGCAGTGCAATGGGATACTATGGTTCCCAGGGTCTGAAGGAGAGAAAACTCTCCTTCAGGCCCTGGGATCCATATTAATGTGTAAAATAAAGAATCAAAATAAAAAATATTGATATACTCACCCTCGGACGCGCCCTGGTACTAATCGGCAGGCTTCCTTCCTAAGAATGAGCGCGTGAATGACCTGCGGTGACGTCGCGGCTTGTGATTGGTCGCGAGCGGTCACATGGACAAGCCGCGACGTCATCTAAGGTCCTTCACGCGCTCATTCTTAGGAAGGAAGGCTGCCGGAAAGAAGCAGGGCGCGTCCGAGGGTGAGTATATTCCTATTAGGTATATACTCACCCTCGGACGTGCCCTGCTTCTGGAGTTTTACTCCAGAATCTTTGTGAAAATGTCTTGACGAATCAGTCCCTTCAGCTTTTGACTCTGATCCTTCAAACTTGAAAGTGACAATGTGTGACACATGTAGAGCAGTGATGGAATATCCAAAAAGATAAAAGGTCAAAGAGCCAGTAGGCCTTTTAGTTAAGAATTGATAGAAATTCAAGCTCACAGTCCTCCATATAAAGACCTTTTTATACTTCTCTATAGTGTCAAAAAATATTTTAGGTATCACTGAAAACTATTGTTCTACCTCCCCATTTAGGAAGGTCCCCAATATAGAACCTCCATCAAATAGCTGAAATGGAGATAAGCTACAAAATAGTCTCTCCCTTGAGGAACTCAAAGGTCTGTTTCCAGGGAGTGGAAGCATATGGACTGTTTTCTATGGAGGAGCAGGAGAGGATTCAATCAGAACTCAACTTTTATGCCTTGTGGGACAATGATAGAATGGGAATATCGTGATAGAAATAAGCAGTGCATAGTGCTTATTGAATGTGCTGGGATGAGGTGTTATCCAAGCATGCTCGTGTGCTAACCGAGTGCCTTTGACGAGCTTGAAAAATATGTTCGAGTCCCCGTTGCATCTCTCGCGGCTGTTCGACAGCAGCCACACATGCAGGAATTGCCTGTTAGGCAATTCCTGCATGTTTTAAGGCCATTGAACAGATGCATTATGTGACTTATGTGGTTAGGAGATCATTTTAGTTGGAGTTTTGTGAGGAGATGTTTGTTAGCACATGGATAAATATTTTTGCTTGCATAAAAAGTTTAAATATTCCCATATATTGCAACTCGCCTTGCTCTTAGCATATCAACTTTAATCTAGATTTTATCACAGGAGACCTCTTCTAAACACTTCTGCCCAGGGATTAACTATTGCTGAAGATCTGTCTCCTCCTGGAATCTCCAGCAATTGCCATCAGAATTTTTTCTTTTTCTCTACATTTACCTTTTACAGACCACTGAAGGGGAAAAGTGGTATTACATAGTGACCAGTGATCTTGCACACTGCCGCTCCATTCATTCTTAATAGGACCGCCGGAGCTAGCCAGGTGCTATGCTCGGCTTACCGGTTGCTTTTCAACACTCTCATAAGAAAGAAAGCCAGCAGTGCGCATGATTGACCACTGCCCCATCCACAATGGGCCCTTCAGAGCTCCTGTTCTCAAAATCGGTGGAGGATTCTATCCCCAGCAATCAAAGACGTTAGGATAGGGGATAACTTCCAAACTTGAGAATACATCTTTAATATCTTCTCTTATCAATATAAAGGACAATGAATTATCTGTAGCACTCACATGGCAGAACAACTTAGAACATAATGATGTGTTTTATTTGAAGTTTCATTATGATGCAAGTCACACAGTATTTCAACTTTAATTACTGGACCTTCGTGTGATAATTATCACCAGTATGCATCATGCTTTGTTTTAATTAGCTTTACTACGTCTCCAATTTCAAAGATTATGCCATTCGTGTACTAAACAAAATCTGTTATTCCAATGTGGTAAAGGGTTTCTTTTATCTAGAAAGACTCCAATGTAAAAATAAAAAAATATATATTTAAAAAAAAAAACAACAACACATATTTGGGTTGTAAGACTGTGAGAACTACAATAGTCTCTGTGCCTGAAGGGGCGGTGGGTTGTTAACATTACCCATTGTATATGGAGTGTCACCTGCCTCTGGCTTTACAATAGGGGTTTTACCAAAGTTGTAATTCTGCCCTCTGATGGTAATGAAGTGGCCCTGGATTCTGCCCCAGTCTACACAGCGCAAGTTGAAGAATTAAGTTAGGTCTATTGTGGAGACATTTCAGGATTCTTTTTAAATATAGATTCATGTGAAAAATAGGTACAACCAGTTTCTTTGGTTTTCCGTATTAGGATATAATAAAAAAAAACTTCTGGTGCCTAAAAGGCTAAAAATTAGGTAAATAAAAGCACAGATGAACAACTCCAAATGATAAAATATACCATGTTATGATATGTTTAACAAAATCTAGAGCAAATGCAAAAGCATGTGAAAAATTAATTTGCTGGGCATTTGTTTCTGTACAGCTCTCTGAAGGTCCTGCAACAGCATTTCAATTGAGTTGAGGTCCAGACTTTGACTGGGTCATTGCAACATCTTTTCTTTTTCAGCCATTGTGATATACCGTAGATTTGCTGATGTGCTTGGGATCATTTGTCCTTTTGCATCACCAAGTTTCTTGCGAAGCTTTAATTTTTTTGATAGATGGCCTCCCTCTCATTTGACTCTAGAATGCTTTGATGTACAAAGAAGTTCATGGTTGACTCAATGACTGCAAGGTGCCCAGGTCTTGTGGCTGTAAAACAAGCCCAAATCCCTACCCCTCCACCACCATGCTTGATGATTGCTAACAGGTGTTTGTGATGATATACCATGTTTAGTTTTTGCCAAACATAGCGCATGGCATTATGGAAAAAAAAATCACCACTTTGTTCTAGTCTGTCCAAAAGGACATGGTTTGTTGAAATGTAACTTTGCAAAATTTCTCACAGTAACTTTTCCAAATAAACCTACTGGCTCAGTCTTTTTCAAATTGTACTGTCATGAACTTGAACATTTAACATGTTAACTGAGGCCTTTAGAGTCTGGCTGTAGCTCTTGAGATTTTTTGTAATTCCTCTGAGCATTGCACAGTCTGAGCTTGGGATGAATTTGCTGGAATTTGCTGGATGTTCCACTCCTGGGAAGATTTTCAACCCTTCTGAATGTCTTGTTTTTTTCCTTGGCATTGTGTCAACACCCAACTAAATGCTCAAGACCATCAAACCTGACTAGCAGTTCCAGTCTGTTACTTACCCTCTTAAATTAAGGGTGTAGTTAATTTTTGATATACTACTTATGCATTTTGGCCTCGTTTTTGTTAATGACACTGTGTAATTTGTCAGGTGTTAATGTTCATTTGAAGTTGTATTTACCTAATTGTGACCTTCTTACATTTTTTTTATGATGATTATTACTTTTTTCCACTTTGTCCCGCTAACTTAAACCATATAATTGAAAGAGGGTGTATGTAGCTTTTTCTAGCATTATTGAAAGTATTAAAAAAACATAAAAAAAATATAAAAATGTTTAATACTAATTAAAGAAATTACCATTAATGTAAATAGATTAATCTTTGGTGTGTCTTGTTTATGATAGATCATGTGTAGTACTTCTGTCAAATCAAGTATGATGTTAATAATTTTTTAGAAATTTACTGTATGTTTTTTTTCTATGTTTTTGACAGATGGTGAAAGAATACGTCATATCTCACCTTTTCTTTTGGTTTAAATTTAACAGATGTCGTTGCACATAATTACATTTTTCTTGAAAAGCATTGTGGACTGTCGGGAGGATAAATCTTATTGCAGGTTCATTATTTATTTAGTCCTTTCCATTATTTAATGTAATGCACTCATCTTGTACATTTCCCCCACTGTTATTTGTGCCACCACCGTCCCATTTAAAGGGGTTGTCCACTCCCCTTCCTATTCACTTGAATATACCAAGATCAGCTACTAAAAAGTGTACGGCTCTGTACAATAGATCATCATAAGTAATTATATTGAGAATAAAAAGCCAAAAGAGGAAAAGAAGTGACGCAATGGGATAGATTTAAAAAAATCCTGAATAGTGAGTGTAAAAATGTAAACTAAATTTACATATACATTTCCAGAAAGTTTTCTCCCTATTAGTGCATTCTGAACTAATATAGGGAGGAGGTCCCTATTCCAGGACCCTCATCAATCAGCTGGAACCGTAAGAGGCTACAGCTAGATCTATCTCTCTGGAGGACCTGACGTGTCCATTAATTATAAGGACATTATTATCAATGAGAACTGTTTTAAGTTATGTTTCCTCTGTTGTGGAGCTGCAAGAAAATCACTCTCACTCCAGGCTTGTTGCCTAGGAGACCGACCACTTTTGCAGTCTAGCTTGTAAGCACTGCACTAAGGCTGGTCGTGATTAGGAGGCACCAGTGAACTTCAGTGATCTTGGAAAGCTTCAGAACACTTTTTTTTTAAAAAAAAAACAAGCAAACTGTTCTTTACTCACCCTCCCCAGGTCCATCACTGAGTCTCCACCTCTGCTTCTGGTGTCTGTTATCATCTGCTGACTTTATATTGACAGTGCTACATCCAATAAGTAATCTCAGTGACTGAGCATCTTGTGCAGTCAACTTGGGCAGAGCCGCTGAGCTCAGCTATTACACTGACCATGTGACGTCAGCCCTGCAGACAACAACAGACACCAGAAGCAGAGGCGGAGACTCATTGATGGACCTGGGGAGGGTGAGTAAAGGACAGTTTCAATTTTGTTTTTTTAAAAAACAAACTGTAGCTGGGAAACAGGGTTTTCCCCATACCATAAAATCCCAGTAAAGGCCAGGGTCAGTGGGTGTAAATTTACAATTTAACTGAAGGAACATATATTCATTTGAAGGCACACAATTTCACCTCTATGAACCTCTATCTTGCCTTAGCTTAAACAGATTTTCCCTGGTAACAGTTTCCCTTCAACCACAGTTCTTCACATGCCTGTTTAATTAGAAGCGGGTATGTAATAAATAATGAACATATGTCTACGAGCAATAAACTGCATGAATATTAAGTCATTGACTTGTTTCAGTGAGAATGTTATATGAAAAGACAGAATTTATTTCCTGAGCCCAGTGCATGGCTTCTAACGGGAGGCTTTATGGCTTTTTTGTTTGGAGCCTTACACCCTCTGCACTCCAATACAGGCTCCGTTGGGTGCTGTATGTAAGGGGATATTCTCTCTTAGAAGCAATGCTTTGTTGTATTTTCATACATATGGAATTCAATGACATGATTTATTTTTTTCCTGTATCCAACAGAAAATAACAGAAAAAAACTCCATATGCCACAGTATGAAATCCAAGGCATACAGAGGTACAGTGGAGGCCTCATGCATCTCATGCAGCCCTGTTATACTGTAATACATGACCAGTCTGTGGCCTGTGTCTCACACTTTGTCCTGCAAGGTTATGACAATTCTGATTGATTTTACAAGTTGCAATACAGAGGTAACACTATGCCACTCCATACATCTACTAAGTAGACTGACTGATATACTGATGGCTGCCTCTTTATTATACCATAGCATTGCTTTACAGCAAATGAAGAGCATTGCTGAAATAAGGAACCGATCCAGATGCAAATATATCCAGCAATCCAAGTAATCGGCTCGGCCATAGCTATAGAGCTAGCAATCGCTCCTGGGCCCTGGTGCCAATGTATTACATAAGAATAATACAGTTTTATAATTTGCATATAGTAGGTGGGGGCTGATTTTATTACTGATTTTGCATTGTGACCCCGAATCTTCAAGGTATACTGTGATTTGACCATATTAAAGGGGTATTCCCATCTTAAAAAATGATGGTATACTATTAGGATATGCCATCACATAATGATCAGTGGGGGGTCTGACTCAACTTCTGGGACCCCCATGACTCCTGCGAATTAATAGCCGCAACATTGATTCTGTGCTATGACACCTACACTGTTTTAATCTGTACCTCCGTCACACAACTATTTAGGGTACTGGAACCCACGCCATTCACTTCAAGTACCACTTAAGTGTATATTTTTTAAAATTTTACCGTTTATTAGATATCTGTAATATATGTTTAGTGAATGCATTAAAATACTTAACAGTTGCCACCTTCTGCCGTTTTCAGCGCTGCTCCAGTCCTCTTCTGGATCATGCGATTACAGTTGTAACCTGCCAGCTTACAACAGCATTTTTCGGTGGCTGGAAAGTCACTCTTAGTGTAAATTTATGAGAATCAGAATGAGATTGTCATAGACTTACATTAGGAAAGAAACTAATGGTCCATGGTGTGAGCCGGCATAGAAGAGGTGCGGTCAGATGATGCAGGAGAAGCAATGGAGCAGCGCTGGAAACGGCAGAAGACAGCGACGAGAAAGTTTTAATGAATGCACTGAACATACATTTCTGTTAGCCAACCGATGGAGTAATAAAAAAAATATCATTGTGATACCTTATTTTCTGGTGTATAAGACGACTGGGCATATAAGACGACCCTCAACTTTTCCATATAAAAAATGGAGTTTGGGATATACCCGCCGTATAAGACGGGGGTCATCTTATACGCCCAGTCATCTTATACGGCGTGTGCGGTGCGGATGGTTCGCAGGGTCTGGAGGAGAGTCTCCTCTCCTTCAGACCCTGGGAACCATACAGGACCGCTCCCTGCACACGCCGTACTTTTGAGATGGTTTTCAGGGGTTAAAAAGTCGTCTTATACGCCGGAAAATATGGTACTTTAAATGTAGCAGTGCTGTCCTGCCCTTGCATTGAGGGTGGTTAGGGTGCAAGTACCAGGAAAAGGTGTAAGAACTGTAGAACTACTTAAGCACCGCGGCCACTTCATTCTCAGAATCGACATACGTTCTAGAGGTTGATCATAAAGTGATGGCATCTTTTAGTAATCCACTATCAGTTTGTCAGATGGGAATATTCCTTTAATGCACTGACAGCTACATTTCTACAAAGTAATAAGAGGGACTGAATTATTAATGAGGCTGCACAGCTAATTACATGGATCACTGCCCAGTCTGTATAATTCTTGATGTACAGTATAATAGTGCAATGAAATGCCAGATAGAATAAAAAAAATGAAATAATAAAAGAGAGCCAGAACACAAATATACAATACAAAATGTAATCTTTATTCTTTTGGCTTGTTTGTAATGTAGTTAGCTGTAATTTTAGGTAATAGCATTTTCCTGCATGCAGTTCACAGTACACTACAAGTCATTATTCCTGGAAAGCAACGGATTCTACATTAAACGTCTGCATGTGTCCAAAACAGAACTGAAGTTGAACATGGTGTCATAAGCAAATTCATTTTTTTTTTCTTTGGAAAAAAAAAAATGAAGAATGTGGATCCCACATATTGGCTAAAACATTCCAGTGCAGCATGAACAATAGAATGAGTAATTTAGACTCTAAAAAGGAAATGTAAACCAGGCCTATACAACTTGAGGCTTACCAGCGACTGATCCACTACAATCCTGAGAATGCCGTACCAGCCAGTTAACCGATGAAGCATGCTGGAAGGTGCAAACGTTAAAGCATACGTAAGACATTTTGTGGGCTTAAAGGAAATCTCCATAAGTGTAGAAATCTACCTATGGCTCAGTTCACGCAAGCGTGTCCAAGTATCATCCAGAAAAAATGGATAAAACGGTCATCTGAACAGCTCAATGGAATAACCTTGGTCCAAGTGCTGTCAATTTTTTCCATGGGCAGCATACGAACCGAACATCCGGTCGTGTGAACATAACCTTAGGAGTATATAACATTTCAGCAGGCATTCGTACACAACTGTCTGCCATTAGTTCTCACTGTATTACTGATTTAGGTGAATGCACTCATTTCATTGTTAATGTTTCGGCTTCAGAACTGCCGAAAACAGAAGAACATGTACTCGAAGTCTTAAGGGGTATATATACAGTGGGGCAAAAAAGTATTTAGTCAGTCAGCAATAGTGCAAGTTCCACCACTTAAAAAGATGAGAGGCGTCTGTAATTTACATCATAGGTAGACCTCAACTATGGGAGACAAACTGAGAAACAAAAATCCAGAAAATCACATTGTCTGTTTTTTTATCATTTTATTTGCATATTATGGTGGAAAATAAGTATTTGGTCAGAAACAAACAATCAAGATTTCTGGCTCTCACAGACCTGTAACTTCTTCTTTAAGAGTCTCCTCTTTCCTCTACTCATTACCTGTAGTAATGGCACCTGTTTAAACTTGTTATCAGTATAAAAAGACACCTGTGCACACCCTCAAACAGTCTGACTCCTAACTCCACTATGGTAAAGACCAAAGAGCTGTCAAAGGACACCAGAAACAAAATTGTAGCCCTGCACCAGGCTGGGAAGACTGAATCTGCAATAGCCAACCAGCTTGGAGTGAAGAAATCAACAGTGGGAGCAATAATTAGAAAATGGAAGACATTCAAGACCACTGATAATCTCCCTCGATCTGGGGCTCCATGCAAAATCCCACCCCGTGGGGTCAGAATGATCACAAGAACGGTGAGCAAAAATCCCAGAACCACGCGGGGGGACCTAGTGAATGAACTGCAGAGAGCTGGGACCAATGTAACAAGGCCTACCATAAGTAACACACTACGCCACCATGGACTCAGATCCTGCAGTGCCAGACGTGTCCCACTGCTTAAGCCAGTACATGTCCGGGCCCATCTGAAGTTTGCTAGAGAGCATTTGGATGATCCAGAGGAGTTTTGGGAGAATGTCCTATGGTCTGATGAAACCAAACTGGAACTGTTTGGTAGAAACACAACTTGTCGTGTTTGGAGGAAAAAGAATACTGAGTTGCATCCATCCAACACCATACCTACTGTAAAGCATGGTGGTGGAAACATCATGCTTTGGGGCTGTTTCTCTGCAAAGGGGCCAGGACGACTGATCCGGGTACATGAAAGAATGAATGGGGCCATGTATCGTGAGATTTTGAGTGCAAACCTCCTTCCATCAGCAAGGGCATTGAAGATGAAACGTGGCTGGGTCTTTCAACATGACAATGATCCAAAGCACACCGCCAGGGCAACGAAGGAGTGGCTTCGTAAGAAGCATTTCAAGGTCCTGGAGTGGCCTAGCCAGTCTCCAGATCTCAAACCTATAGAAAACCTTTGGAGGGAGTTGAAAGTCCGTGTTGCCAAGCGAAAAGCCAAAAACATCACTGCTCTAGAGGAGATCTGCATGGAGGAATGGGCCAACATACCAACAACAGTGTGTGGCAACCTTGTGAAGACTTATAGAAAACGTTTGACCTCTGTCATTGCCAACAAAGGATATATTACAAAGTATTGAGATGAAATTTTGTTTCTGACCAAATACTTATTTTCCACCAGAATATGCAAATAAAATGATAAAAAAACAGACAATGTGATTTTCTGGATTTTTTTTTCTCAGTTTGTCTCCCATAGTTGAGGTCTACCTATGATGTAAATTACAGACGCCTCTCATCTTTTTAAGTGGTGGACCTTGCACTATTGCTGACTGACTAAATACTTTTTTGCCCCACTGTATCCACCATTGCAACCAATTTTTTGTATTATCCCCAAGTATATAATATAAAAAGAGAAACTACTTTGCCTATGTCTACAGCTTTTATGAATTTTTTTTTCCATGTTTCCATGGTTACAGACTACAAACAGACCCAATGTAGTCGGATCCTACTATACTCCCTTCTAGCTGTTCACTACTGATCACTCGAGTGTGTATATAAGCAAGAACTGAAATAGAAGCGAGAGGTAGCGTAACTAGAGGATCAGACCACGGAGATTTTATCTGTAGTCTGTTACCGTGGAGACACATAGGTTTGCATGGGAGCCGTGGACCCAAAATGATAAGAAGCTTTTTATTGAACAAAGTAGATTCACTTTTTTTTCAGTTTAGATGCTTGAAAGCTATAAAAAATAATTGTACTAGTGTATTCTACCCTTGCTAATAATATATTCACAAGGTAGTAGTGTTCCTTAAACTGATATTTCAAAGAATGTAGATTGCAAAATCCATTAGTCACTTTAGATATCACTCAGGAAAAGAGGGTTTTTTGTGCTCAGTCTTAAAAGTGCCTCTTACCATTTGGTATATAGGTCTTTACTCGACCTCTCGTAAGACTGGTGGAAAAGGTGACATCAAGCAGTACTTAGGAAATCGGTAGCCTACAATTCCCGGGATGCCAGAGTTGCCCACAAAATGACCAACGCGCCCAACGTTTGCTGTTTAAGACAGCTGCCAGAAAGCAACAATATGTCTAAGCCTTATGTAAATGAATGGAAAATAAAATATATATTTATATATATATATATTTAACCTTTCAGCTAGCCCTTCCTGAAATAACTTGCTGGTCAAGCATTTCTGGGGAATCTGTGTTGAAAAAGGTAAATCCCTGATACAGGTATTTCTCACAGTTCCTGTAAAATGTTTTGCCCGGTGTTACATCTGTCATCAATATTCATATGGTTTCATTGTGTGAGCTGTGGTCCCAGATTTTTACACATTTACTACCGCAATCAGCGGGGGTGCACCCAGAAAAAAAAAAAAAAAAAAAAAGTAAATAAAGCCAAAAAAAACAAAACGGAATTGTATAATAAAATAGCAAATTTACAACTCAGTTTGTCATTTTTATTTGCAAAGGTCTCCAATTTAATAGTGCTAAGCATGGGCAAGTAACAAAAGTGACCACGACATTAACCCCTGAAGTTTAGGTTTGTTTTTTTTTGTTTGTTTGTTTTTTTTTCAATCTCTTCTCTTATGTACAAAATGCTGAAAAATAAAGCTAAATGAATATTTACAGTATTTATAGATTCTTATTTTTTTTTTCCCTAAAAACTCTGTATCCTTTAATGCAGTTTGCAACACGTCCAATCAAATCTGGATTAATACGAATAACAAAATAATGCCACAAAAAAAAAACAAAAAAAAAAAACAAAAGTGAACGAAAAATAGCTGCAAACTATTCCTTAACCCTTGGAAGACTGCATAGCAGAAACAAAAAGGGTTAATAAAGAAATGAGGTCTTTTGAAATGTTTGTCTTACTGAACCATTGACATATGGCTTTCCATAATATACTGCTGGACAGTGGGGAAATAAATTATCATAAGCAGCCCTGGCAATACAAACATGCACCAGTGATAGCGTCCAAACTATTTATATTGGTACAGAATATTTCTATATTTTTTTTTTCCAAAAGCTTGCAAACTACACATATTGTGGTACATATTTGATGCAATAAATACTGTGCCCAAATCATTATTTTCTTGCTCAAACATCCACCAACGTAGTAAAGGAACTATTTACACACCATAACATAGGCATTTCCATTGGCTTGTACAATGTCAACCTTGCTGACAAGCTGAAGATGGCCAAAATAATCATAACAATGCAGGAGAAAGCCTAAAAAACTGTAATTTTGGGGGTCAACCTGTACTACCGGTTAAAGAAGTTTGATATTGATCATTGATACCTACTGGCACTGATATTTCTGAATTCTCGCTGATCTGTAAGTGGTGGTTGCATAAAAAGTGAATCCATCTGTCCTTTGCTGTGGGATTTCGAAGGGACAAAACAGGCACATATTTTCTTTTTTCCGGATGTGACACAGCATGAACAATTAAGCACCCCAACAATAAGTGTCACTTGATAATGAATTTTTTTTTGTATCGCTATTTTTTTAATTATTTTTTTTCCCATGCATGACCTATGAGCCTGGCATGCTTTCATGCAATCAGTTTTCTTCATATATGTAATAGAGAAAGATATTGAAGAACACCTGGTCCTCATACCTTTAAAGTGGTAATTATCAGCTCCTTCCCAACATAAAACCCATTTACAAAAATAGTCGCATATAATCGTAGAGAACCTATGAATTCAAAAAAATGATGAATCCATAAACATAGAACTTGTAAACATATGGCAAATATGGCAGTTGAAATGCAAACAGTGGATACAAGTAGTTTACTAAAGTGTTCAACACACAAAAAAAACAAGAGGTTTTTGTATCCCACAAAATGGTCCCCATTCCGGACAGTCTGAGTAGCCATTTTGACTATCCCCTTCAGCAGTGTCAGCTGGGAAATTAACCCCTTTACTTCCGCAGGGACCGGCAAAGCATCCATGTGATGCCTTTGCGAGCCTCTATAGCAGTGAAGTGGTTAAAACAGTAACCTCCAGTCAAGGTTTGTTGAGCAGTCTTCGGAATCCGATCCTGACAGGGGGTCACTGTCGAAATTGTAGGCACTGACCAAAAGTACATAATTTTAAGAACTGTCAGTTTGGCATAAATCTCTGAAAGGAGTCCTGCTGACATCAAGAATGTTCACAGGCTGTAAACAGTTTGCCACGTTAAAAATTACTTTTTACGCTCCCTGATGTCTTTCCCCCTGTCTTCTTTCTCTATTTTGTCTTTTTCATGTTTTTCTTTGTCAGGTTTTGTAACACTGTCATAGGATGGGGGAGAAGTAGTGGAGGGAGTGATATCTACTTTATCTGTGGTGGAGTTTCCATTGAGTCGGTCACTCAGCATGTCTTTCCGTGTTATTAAACTATCTCCATCTTTTCCCTTCTCTTGATTGTACATAAAGGAAGCACGTTTTAAGGTTTTCCTCAGAAGGTAACTCCGGAAAGCTCGTTGGATAATAACGGCAGACTGTTCCTCTTGTTTTCTACGTAATGTAGAAGTGATTGGTTCGTAAGAGGCTTTGGAAGGGTTGGAGGCCATAAACCTTTCTTCCATCGGTTGTCTGAGATTATCCATTTCATCTCCTTCACCCAACACACGCTTTGTAAAGGCGAAAAGGACGTCAAGGCAGTGAATTCTGTCACCACTTACCATGGGAAGATCCATTGCAATAAGCTGTACATAATTTGGTTTTGGTATACGAAGAGGTGGATCCAGTGCATCCGCAAAGTCAGTTAATTTAACATATTGAATAAATTGTGTTGCACCCGGATCAAACTTTTCCCAAACTTCATAGAACATCTCAAAGTCATCCTCCCCTAGAGGTTCTGCGCTTTCCTCAGTAGCAACACCAAAATTTTCCAAAATGACAGCAATGTACATGTTTACCACCACTAAAAATGATATGATGATATAACTTACAAAAAAGAAAATCCCAACAGAGGGGTTACCACAATCACCTTTGACAGAACTTCCTGGATGTTCTGCTTTTGGGTCACAGTCTGGTGCTTTACTATTAAGAATTGGCGCTAATAGTCCATCCCACCCGGCAGAAGTTGTGATCATGAATAAACAAATCATGCTGTTGCCAAAAGTTTCAAAGTTGAACATGTCATCGATGCCACTTTCTTTCTTCACATAAGCAAAGTTGGACATTCCAAAAATGGCATAAATGAACATAACCAGGAAAAGCAATAAACCTATGTTGAACAATGCAGGAAGTGACATCATCAATGCAAAAAGCAAAGTACGAATCCCCTTTGCTCCCTTAATAAGACGTAGGATACGACCTATTCTGGCGAGTCTTATGACCCTGAAGAGGGTGGGTGACACAAAATACTTCTCAATTAGATCAGCCAAAAACATTCCTGTGGGTAAAGAAGAAAAAGGAATGAGAAATTTCAGTGAGCCAATTGTTTGTCATGCTTAGATATTTATTCCACTTCCAATCAGACAAACTGAAACTGACTTAAGCCCATCTGGATTTCTAGGTCATCACAAAGTCAGTCTTTCATCTCATATTTGAATGCATTTCAAAATATTTCTATGTAAACTATTAAAACTCTTCCCGAAATGGATCATGTTACATTTTACCTAAATTACCAATGTTAATATTATCCTTCCTTTTACTTTACACAATTTACAATGTTTATAAAATAAATACAATACATTATAGATACATTTACACATATGAGATTAGTACTTTATTACCTGTTAAAAGTCAATAGGTAAAGGACCACCGTTCCGGCCCTGCTCAATAACCCTTTAAAGGGTTATTCCAAACTTCATACGTGGAAAATAAACACTTTTGCAATTTACTACTTATTAAAATTTACAGCCATTCTGAGATATTTAGTTTACTCTATGCTCAAAACAGTGCTTACAAGCTCAATAGAAAATAGCTTGTAAGCAAAGCACAAGTTCCGCTGTCTAGCAGTGGTCAGTCTCCAAGGCAACAAGCTGTAAACAAAAGAAATGTGTTGAAATCTGAAGAATGGCTAAAAATTGTAATAAGCAGTAAATTGCTTTCTTTGCAAGCACTATCCAACAATATTCACATATAAAGGTGGGAACAACCTTTTAAGAGCAAACTAAACAATTACCGGAAAAGCAGCGATATTACGGAGTTCTTTGATGATGATCAATTTTTTGAAAGAGTGATCTGGATGATTTGCTTGAAAGATACCATACAAATTAGTGACTAGAGATGGGTTGTTGAGGTTGGATTATTTTTGCCCCTAATATTGGGCAAGTCTTATAGGGATTATTTTTTACACATTAAATTTGATGGTCTTTTTTTGCTGCCTTAATATAATGAACTTTTTATCTCATCTTAATCAGCCCACTTAGCTATTGAACTCCTTCAATAGCATTTTTTTTATTATAGTCCATATATTTTGGGCATGTTTTGATGTCTGACGATAAACTTTATCAGTCCTGAATAATCTCGGCAGATTTGGAACTATTTGAAAGTTTAAATTTTAATTTGATCATAGATAAGCTTAAGAAATCGTTCAGGGAAGAATAAGGGTTACAAACCCTGCCATCAGGGCAGGTCACTGATGGATCCACTATTTACTCATTTTGTAGAGGTTATAGAAGTCAGAATTATAATGCAACATTCTAGCCAAAATGCATGCATTTGAAGAGGATCTGACAACAGTTCAAAAATGGCCAGTTTTCCTTTTATTTTATTCCCACTGCTCCTCTTCATATTCCTTTGTTTTTTAACTCCACCATGCATTTTATGAGATATTTAGTGCTAATTTTTATTGTTTTTAACAAGAGTGCATGACTCACCGGATCCTCTGGGGCGTGTCTTTATGCTGCTCTGCATTATCACCCTGTGAGCCTTGTTAAAGGGCAGCAAAAGTTATTCTAAATGAAAAGGTCCATATCTCTAGAACTGTATGGTGGGTTTAAAAAATAAAAAATGGAATACTCAGGGCAACAGCGAGAATCAAATCAGGGCAAAAACTGAACTCCTTTGACTTGGTGACAGGTCCTGTTTAAAGTGGTTGTTCGGGACTTTAACATTGATGGCCTAGGCTTAGAATAGGTTATCAATGTATGATCGGTGTAGGCGCGATACCCAACATCACTGTCTATCAGCTGTCCCGGCGCCAGAAGTGGCTGGAACTGCTCAGTTGTGGAAATGGATGATTGGTGGCCGTGTTGGGCAATAAACCCTCACCAATCGGACATTGATGACATCTTAAGGATAGGCTAGGAATGTTAAAATCCAGGACAAACCCTTTAGGTACAAATAATTTTGCACCTGATCTGAAAATTAAATACCCTTCACTCTGTCTTATTATATAGTATATACCTATTCAAATGTTTTGTCATTTTCATAATTCTTCAGGAGGCAAAAGTAGCTTTCTGAAGTCCTACATAGAATCTTATATATACAAGATATACCTACCTACTATAGAAAGAATGACAACCACAAAGTCAAATATATTCCATCCCATTGTGAAGTAATAATGTCGCAGAGAAACAAGCTTGAGCACACATTCTCCAGTAAAAAGAACAATGAAGACTGCATTAATCCAGTACAGGTTGTTCTCCATATCTTGACTTTGGTCATCAGTTTCAATCATCATCGTTACCATGTTTAGGCAGATAAGAACCATGATGGTGATGTCAAATGGTTGCAGGGATACAAAGTCAAAGACTGCACCTTGAAATTTGTTCTGAAATAAGCAAAATGTTGTAGAATGATTATTACAGATGGAAAAAATATACTGTAACGTTCTGACTTTCTATGTTTACAGTGGTGGAAGCCGCACCTGAGGTCTTGGAACAGGCTTTTGTGGTTTTTTTGATCCTAACTTTTTCATGGCATTGTAATATTTCTTTTGTTCTTCTGTCATGAAGATATCCTGACCTCCGAATTATAGGAAAGAAAATCAAACATGGTTATGACAAAAGAAGCCCTTTGTAATTTGATGAGTTAACTATGTAGCATGCACAATAGTTGTTACAATGTAGTATCTCAGCTCTCACTCCACATTCCGACATGGCAGATCCTTTTAACCTAATGTATTACCCAATTCTTTCTGTTTTTAATAAATATTTGCCTTACTCGCAAAATAAAAATTCTGGAGCATCTATTCTTAGAACTCTGCATGGGGTCGTTCTTCTCACATTGCTCCTGGAAATGACAACTAGGAGTTAACAATATCCCTACACAATCTGACACGGTCAACACTGATTGGACTTTACCAGTAAAAAAACACTCCCATTTAAGAAGTGAAATACCCAGTTGTCAATTTATTCAAAAACATTTAGGAGGAAAAACAAAGGAGTAGCACAATGCAGAGCTCGAAATTCAAAGCTAAGTAATTTTCAAAATAGTTATTGAAAATGTTCTACGATTTTTGTGCTGTTGCAGAGCATCTGTTAGTAGGGATGAGTGGACCCGTGGAGGTTTGGGTTTTGGTACCCAACCCAAACTTTTTTCCAAAGTTCAGTTTCAGTCCTAGAACTGTACCTAAACTTTAAACAGGATCCGAACCCTGCTGAAAAGAATGGGGACCCGAACTTTTGAGCTGAAAAAGTCTATCTCTTGCTAGAACTCCAAACGTTACAACGAAATTCTGGTATGATCCCCAAACTTTTAAGTTCGAGTTCAATCATCTCTATTTGTTAGTCATTGATCTAGCTGAGTGCTTTGCAAATCCATTAGAGCCTATGTCTGGGTACAGGAAATTCTCATATGATGTACAGTATGTCTAAAATTTCCATGACCAAACCTATACTAACACAGAGAAATGTTGGCATTGTGTCAACACTATTGAAAATTGTTGCTGACTACACTTTTTAGTGCTACTGTATGCAGAAAGGGTATTTTTTAATGGATGTCAATGACATACTGTGTTTGGAAGGAGTATTTGAAAAGTCTGAATGCAGTGTAAACATAGGCTTGATTGTAGGGGTTTGTGATGATATTTGGTAGCCCCAAACCCCTCAAACATTTGGACAGTAATTAGTAATGCTATGGCCAGTCATATTCTATGCATAGGATACACAATTTATTTCCCCATAATGTGCTTTTTTTGCCTATTAATAATCTTTCATATATTTGAAGTCATACATTGAAAGCATTTTTAAAACTTGGGCTAAGTGTACGGTTTTTGGAAGTAATAGCCTAATTAAAGTGAGGAAGGTGTTCAGTATATTCATGTAAGGGTAAAGGTTGGAGAAACAGGAATTTAGAACTGGTAGAGTTCAATAAGAATAATAGGTTAAGCATGAAATACTTATCTTCTTTTTCTGTTGATTAAAATTATCAATGATGACACCAATGAAGAGGTTGAGTGTGAAGAAAGATCCAAAGATGATAAAAATAACAAAGTAAAGATACATGTACAGATTGTCTTCATACAATGGTTGCTCTTCCACCTGAAAAAAAACAAATAAAGGAAAAAGTGAAAACTGAACACATGATGTAATAGCTGGAAAGCGTTATGGGGGAAGCCCCCGCAGTCACAACAGAGGTCATATGATCCTTCCCTGGTTGGTTTATGCAATCTTCTTCTTTCTGTAAGGTGGAGGTGGGCATTTTTGGAGCAAATCAAATAACAAATTGTTCAGTTTCGCTAATTTCCTAAAATATGACACAAATTTGATTTGCATTGATTCAATTTTCTCATAACTGCTTGTGCTTGCTAGGGTAAATATGACTTTACTACTTTACTATTTCACTATCTTAAACACACACATACACATTAAGTCCACTCACCCATAGACACTCATGTAAAAAAACAACAACTATGCCTTAGCTCAGGGTTGGACAATTAATTTTCTTGAGGGGCCACATGAGAGACAGTGACTGTTATAGAGGGCTACATCAAAGGTTGAAATTAATTCTGCTTAAAATTAAAATTAATTGTATAACTTAAAATCAAACAGAAGTATGCTGATATCCCCCTATATACTTTAAGAACCCATACACAGCCCCCTATATACAGTATGAGCCCCCACATAGCCTCCTATATACTATGTAAGCCATAACAGCCCCCTATATACAGTATGAGCCCCCCCATAACCATCATATATACAATATGAGCCATCACATAGCCTCCAATATACAGTATGAGCCCCCACATAGCCCTTATATACAATATGATCCCTCACAGACTCGTGTATATCATTTGAATTGCCACAATGGCCTCCTACATTCAGTATAATCCCCACATAGCCTTCTGCATACAGTATGAGCCTCACATAGCCTCCTATATTCAGTATGAGCCCCATATCACCTCTTATATTCAGTCTGAGCCACACTTAGCCTCCTATATACAGTATGAGCCCCAACATAGACTCCATATATACAGTGTGAGAACCACACACCCCTCTATATATACAGTGTGAGCCCCACATAGCCTAAATATATACACAAGTATTTCATTGCTCCTTGTTTCTACATGTGTTTCCTCATGGTAGTGCTACCTTCAGTCTGAATCTACAATGAGCACATTACAATAAGAACAAAGAAAACCATTGTATCAACAGATGTCAAAACTTTTGACGAGTACTGTATGTTAAAGGATTTTATCTTTTTTTTCTACTGAAGTGCACAATTCCTCTATCTCCTGACTCCTTGTGTGCTAGGGCTGGTGCGTTCCTGATGATTGACAGTTCAGACTGGAAGCAAGGCTGCACCGCTAGCTCTAACTATCTACTCTCGTGGTGCAAATGTGTATGCTTAGGCAATGCATCATATCGAAGAAGCACATGGGCAGTTAAGCTGGCTGGTGTTAAGTCTGTGGCCGGCGCCCCCGCATAGTTCCCCTCTTTCCTCTATGCAGGGACTCCTATGTACTCACCACCCTCCCTAGTGGTCCCTCTTCCTTCCTCAGTGCATGCTGCACTGTCTACTGGTGGCATGTGCTCACCTGCTCTTAAAGTGGAAGTGCACATATATGGCAATGCCCCCAGCTAACAGTTGAGAGGAATGTAGTTAAGTAAATAGCTGGAAGGCATCTTGTATAAAAGGCACCCTTCAAAATATGGATGTGCCTGAGCAACCCCTATAGTTTAATCTTACTGGCGTTAGTGTGTGCAACTGAATGTTGTCAGGTCCCCTGTCCTTAGTCTGTTAAAGTTATTCCCGTATCCTGTGTTTCCATTAGTCTAGTTTAGGTTGTTTGTGTTCCTGTGACCACTTTGGTGGTATTCTAATCCTGAACCGTGTCTGCGGTACATATACCCGAATCCCTGGTACCAGTGTGGCCAGTGTCCTGAACCCGAAGCCTGGGTCCTGGTGCAGACAGCTCCAGAACTGTTTTCTGTTAGTGCGGTATGTGAACAAGAACCTAACTACTTGATCCCAGTTGCCCGTACTGTTCGTCAATCTCCATATCCTGCCAGTCAATGACCTCGGTCACGTTTACTCGTGTCAGCTAACCCGACCCTGGGATCGGCAGCTGCAGTACCAGGATCAGTAGACTGCAGTACAGTCTGTCTCCACCATCGGGAGCTCCAATGAACACCAGGTAACTGCTTATCCACACCCCGTCCTAGGCAGAGCCGACCCTGTGGCACAGTGGGTCCATGAACCACATGCACCACCTGTGAGCGTGACAGCGGAATTGCAATCTGTATGCAAATAGTTTGCAAATGTTGCTTTCTTTGCCTAGGAGGCTGACCACTGCTAATTTACTACAGAGGTGTTTGGTATTCTAGGTATTGAGCTGTAAATAAGGCAAATAAAAATTCTTATGTACATGAAAACAGAGGATATTTAAGAAGTAAATTTTAAAGTTGCTTGCTTTTAAAAGTACTTTTTAATTCTACCCACATGAGAAGGCTGGGAAATTCGATTTGCATCCAATGTTTTATATTTTTATTATCAAATATGATCTGTTTGCCATTTAAAAATGTGCTTCTTATGCCCTGAATGAATGACTTGGGAAAAGTTTCAAAAAACAATACATCATATTCTCCTCATCTAACCTTTCCCTAGCTCTGCGGCTCCCTACCAGTCCTCCGCTCTCTCCCAAAGTCACCTACTTCAGGTCTTCTCTTTACTATTGGCTGGACAGCACCAAAAATGGCAGCAAAGAATGAAGAGAATCAAGGCCATGTGAATCTACCAAATGGTAACTCAATTGCAGCCATTTTGCTGGATTTGGTCAAATATAATCCTCCAAAATTTGGATTTGCTAGATTAAGCAAATTGTGGCAAAATCAAATGATTTCAATTAGAATTAGTTTGCTCATCCTTAAAATATATAAATTTATGTATCCAAAGTTAGTAAAAACTCACCTTTCGTGAATCAACTGCAGCATACATAATGTCCATCCAGCCTTTAAATGTTGCCTGCAACAATTGATGTTGTGAATTAAGATACAATACTTTTAAAATCTAAAGATCTGAATTCAAACGATGAGTGAAGCATCACCACAATAGTGAACTATAGACTTTTTTTTAACAAAATGTATTTAAAAAAAATTGCAAAAAGTAATAAAAAGAGGTCTGTATGTAGTAGACTTTACAGACATAAAACATAGTACACCAGAAAACAGACTTATCAGAGGGGTCCAAGTGCTAGCATGCCCACTGACCATAAAGAACAAACAAACAATACCTAAAGTACAAATATGATAAAGTATAATTGATTACATGCTCAACTTTATATACAAATTGCCACTGCAGAGAGGAAGTGGACCAGAAATCTATAGCACCATCTGTTGGAAGCAGTGATCCTACAATCCACTATTGACCCTTTAACGAGCCGTGCAATATGACTTAGGATAAAAGCCAAATCAGAATCTCAATTTGCAGACACGGTGTTTTGGGGTTTTACCCTTCATCAGTGCAAAGTATGAAATCTGATTTGGCTAGGTGAGAGGCTCTGGACTGAGGTCTAAGGGGTAATGTTTCTCCTTGTGGAGAGTGGCGTACCAGCCATGGCATGCCAATGTAAGGAGGCTTATTCGCTGTGCAATGCTCTTCTGGAAAATTAAATATGCAAATTGCCTCTTCGGAGAGGAAGAGGACTAGAACTCTATAGGGCCACCTACTAGAAGCATGCATTGTTCAATTTTTAGCATTAAAGAGGGCACTCCTGTGACGTTCGTATGTTATGTTTCATAAGAAATGGGATTATGTAAAGCAAAAAAAAAGAAGGATGTCTTACCACTTGAAGCAAAGAAAGGTAGCCAAAGCCAACATTGTCAAAGTTCACTTTGACGGTTTTCCATCTCGCTGATTCGTTTTGGGCTATAAGTGTGAGACAGTCTGTCATGTTATTAACTACATCAGTAGAAAAGTATTCCTCTGTAGTGACATTTATGCAGTAGCCATATTTGCCGGAAAACATGTTGACTCCCATAATGCTGAAAATTAGCCAAAAAATTAGACAAACCAGCAGCACGTTCATGATGGAAGGAATGGCGCCTATAAGGGCATTAACAACCACCTGGTATAGAATTGAGAGGGGAAATAGATATTAGTATGGGTTTCCATTACTTGAGTTAAAATGATAGTGGGACAGAAACATAAGTTAAAAAAAATATTGAAAAAATGTTTTAAATAAAAATAAAATTACAAGGTTTGATGATGAAATGAAACACGAGCAATGTATAGGCAAACAAATATTTTCACCTAAATCATTCATAGAAAAATGAAGAATGTAGAGAATTTGTAAAAGAGCTAAAAAATATTTTTGATAAAATAATCATTGTTACGGATAATGTTTTTAGAGGAAAACAACACAAATTATTAAAAACAGAATTGAAAACAAAAAAAAATCAAATAATGGATGAAAAAATGTTAACACATATGCAAATATATTTGAAAACAAAGTGTAAAAATGAAATAAAGTAATGAAGTAAATAAATATATATTGTGCTTTAAATACAACATTATAAGACATATGATATGATTGATAGAATATTCTGTAGATGGAATAATAGGTTAAGAAATTAGAGAAACATGCAAGAGATAAAATGTCAGGTCATCAAACTTCCTAGTGCAAGCAAATTTGTAACATAATCCATTTGCAAACCACTAAAACTAGTAGCCACTAATGATGGATTGGAAGCTAGGTAGGCAGCCATGATATATTCACGAAGACTATTATTCCATTCTGTGCATGGAAACATTCTTAGCAAAGACAACCATTTCGACTTGGTGACTTATTTCACCAAACTACATTTCAAACTTCAGTCATCAACCATTTTGCCTAAATTTCATTTCAAAATTCTTTGCAAACGTATTTGATTCTTTTAATTTCCTTTTGTGTTTTGAAATTCGAATTTTGGAATTATTAAAAAATGTATTCAGTTTACATGAATTCGGATCAAGAGTAACAAAGCTGATCTAAGCAATTATAATAGCTACGAAAATGTAAAGGTTAAAGGGGTTTTCCAAAGTCGTAATACTGATGGTCTATCTTTGGATGAGCCATAAATATCAAATCGGACATGGTCTAACTTTTGGTATTGAAGTGAATAGGACAATGCTGCAGGACTTTTCTATACGGCAAACCTGTTTACGCCGATTTTTCCAGGAAATTCAATTGGCAAGGAAGATTTTCTTCACAAACTTAATGCCCTTTATTTTCCTCTAGGGTCCCTCCAGACCCCAGTTCATAATACACAAAAGATGTAAAAAAAAAATCATTACTGCTAACCTCTCCGGCTCCTCCGCTCCTCAACATCACTCATCCGGTCATCATCAAATTTTCTTATCACTGCTGCATGAGCTAAAATCTCTGTGCCTCTCACGTGAGGCTGAGACTTGTAGTTCTGATGAGGCCTAGATGGTCGCAATATCTAAACGTTGCGGTGTGCGTCGGGAGGACATTATGGCAATCAGAAGATGCAAGGACAGGATTGGTGATGAGGAGGAGCAGAGGGACCAGTGAAGTGAGCGATGAGGTGAATACAAGTTTTTTTTTTATTTTACACCATTTGCTGGCCTTTTATGCTTTAGAAAAATAGCATCAAGCGGCCGCCACTTTGGCAAATGGCAGTTTATGTAAAATTCAAGTAGAACACAGTTCCTCTTGAATATGTTTTCTCATCTCTATCCAGGATCCAAACATAAATCATGAAAAGGCTGAAGTTTGAATGATCACCATCCTTCCTTCAATCTGCTGAGTGGGCATGGTTGTATTATACTATGGACGCACTTAGCATTTCCACTGCAGATCTCCTGCAGCACCAGATATGATTGCGAAGAATGAGCAGAGCAGTGACACATCTGATACATTGAATTGCAAAGAGTGAAATTTGCATCTATAAATTGACATGCTGCAAACCTGTAGCTCCTGTCGATTACACTTTGGTTATATTTTGTAGCAAGAGCATGAGATTTTTTTAAAACTTCATGCACTATGTTGGCATTGTATGATACGCCGTTTTTTTTTTGCTAGTTGACACAGTTGAAAATCCACCACGTTAGTGAATGGTGAGAACTTAGCCTTATTCTGAAAGGCCATCACTATTGTTATAATGGAAAACCCTTTTAATCTATGTCGAGGATTATGATGCCACCATAGAGTGTCCATGTACAGTATTTCCATATTAGAGTTTCATACTATTTACAGGAATGATGTCAAATACTTACTGTGTCTCACGATATGTATTTTATAGAGAGGAAATCACAGAATTCCATGCTGGCATACTGCATATAAAACCATCAGTCTTAAGCTAAATGGAAAGCCCAGAATTCAAACAAAACAATTCACGTAATAATGTCCATTTACTTAGGTCCTATGTTTATAAGGAAAAAAATCTGCTTTGCTTTTTTTTCAGTAGATGCTATTGACTGAACAGAAAAAAAATGCAGTACTTAAAATGTGATCATGTGCTTATTCATATATTTAAAAAATAAATTGTATTATCTTATTTTTTTAATCTTTGTTATATGTCAGTTATCATATTAAGTTTACATGATAACATTACCAATACACGTAATTCACCTTTGTGCATAACCTTGCACTTTAACCCCTTTACTGCCTATGCCAGTTTTACACTTTCCTGACCAGGTGACATTTTTCAAATCAGACGTGTCACTTTATCTTCTAATAACTGTAATTTTTCTATATAATCAAGTGATTCTGTTCCTTTCATGACAAATTGTACTGTATGTTAATTTAGGTCACTTTCAGTTACTTTGTTTAAAGGGAACATGTCACCCCCAAAATGGCTGGTGAGGTAAGCTCACCATCATCAGGGGCTTATCTACAGCATTCTGTAATGCTGTAGATAAGCCCCTGATGTTACCTGAAAGAGGAGAAAAAGAGGTTAGATTATACTCACTCAGGGGCGGTCCCGCTGCGGTCCGGTCCGATGGGTGTCTCAGGTCCGCTCCGGCACCTCCTATCTTCATTCCATGATGTCCTCTTCTGGTCTTCATGCCGCGGCTCTGGCGCAAGCGTACTTTGTCTGCACTGTTGAGGGCAGAGCAAAGTACTGCAGTGCGCAGGCGCCGGGCCTCTCTGACCTTTCCGGCGCCTGCGCACTGCAGTACTTTGCTCTGCCCTCAATAGGGCAGACAAAGTACGCCGGAGCCAGAGCTGCGGCATGAAGACCAGAAGAGGACATCATGGAATGAAGATGGGAGGTGCTGTACCGGACCTGAGATGCCCATCGGAGCTGGACCGCCCCTGGGTGAGTATATTCTAACCTCTTTTTCTCATCTTTCAGGATACATCGGGGGCTTATCTACAGCATTACAGAATGCTGTAGATAAGCCCCTGGTGACGGTGAGCTTACCTCACCATCAATTTTGGGGGTGACAGGTTCCCTTAAAAATAATATCTTAAATTTGGTGACAATTTGTAAACATTTGCAAATGTTCAATTTTATATTTTTCTGGCATTACAACAGATAGTCAAACCACATCAAATATTTAAAATATTTAATAAGAAATTTCTACTGCATGTCTAGCCTACATCAGCATCAATTCTGAAACATCCTTTTATTTTTGTAAGATGTTAGGAAGCTTTAAAGTTTAGCAGCATTTTTTTATTTTTTAGACAAAATTCACAAAACCATTTTTTTAAGGACAACTTTACATTTGAAGTGACTTTGAGGGGTTTGTATGTTATAAAACCCCTAAACAATACCCCATTTTCCAAATTGGACCCCTCAATGAAATTAAAAACTGCATTTAGGAAGTTTGTTAACCTTATAGGTGCTTCACAGGAATTAACACAAAGTGAAATGAAAAAATGAAAAATTTAATTTTGTTCCATTAAAATGTTGCTTTAGCCTCAATTTTTTTCATTTTTTTGCAAGAGGTAAAAGGAGAAAATTGACAATAAAATTTGTTAAACAATTTCTCCTGAATGCGGCAATATGCCATATTTAATAAGACACTACAGATTTGGCATCCGACAGGGTTCGGTAGAGAAGGATCGCTATTTTTTTTTTTTTTAGCACAAATTTGAATGGATTAGATTGTGGTTGCCATGTTGCATTTGCAGGGCTCCTGACGTTCCAAAATAACCCTCAACGAGTGACCCCATTTTTTTAAATCACACCCTGTAAGAAATCTAACAAGTGATGTAGCGAGCACTTTGAACCTACAGGCGCTTTACAGAATTTTATACCGTTTAACCCCGAAAACAAAAGATGAATGTTCATTTCATTACATGTTATTTAATCCCATTTTTTTTATTTGAACAAGGGGTAATAAGATAAAATAGACCCTACAATTTCTCCCAAAGTAGACAATAATCCACATTGTTTGAGCATTCAGAAGGGCTCAGAAGGGAAGGAACCCTGTTTAACTTTTGGTGCACAATTTGGATGGAATAAATTGTGGACACAATGTTGCATTAGTAAAGCTCCCATGGTGCCAAAACAGCAGAAACCCTTTAAAAGGGGTTCCATTTAAGAAAATAAACACCTTATTGAATTAATCTAGGGGTTTAGAGAGCATATGGAACTCACAGTTGCTTCACAGCATTGTATACCATTTGGTACATGAAAAAATAATAATAATGTTTTACACTAAAATCTTGCTTTAGCCCTAAAATATTCATTTTTTTTGCAAGGACTAGCAGAAAAAATAGATACCATAATGTGTTACACAATGTCTCTCAAATTTGACAACAAGCCATATGTGGTCGGAGACTACTGTTTGGGCACAGGTTAGGGCTCTTTTGGAGTAAAGATTTGGCTGGAATTGATTGTGGGCATTATGTTGCATTTGCAGGGTCCCCAAGGTTCCAAAACAGCAGACATTCTACACCCTCCCAAGGAATTCATCTAGGGGTGTTGTGAGCATTTTGGACCCAGAAGTGCTTCAATACATGGCATTACACTGTGAAACACGAAAAACTATGTTTTTTTCCACTGAAATGTTGCTTGATCCCCAAATTTTTCATTTTCATAAGGGGTAATAGGAGACAATAAATTCCACAATTTGGAAAACAATTTCTCCTGAGTACTTCAATTCCCCGTATATGGTCAGCAGTTACAACTTTTGCTGGAATGTTCTATGGGTGCCATTAGCAGAACTCCTAAGGGGCCAAAATAGCAGAGCAATGACAGTTTAGGAAAACTGTGGAGCTCAGAAGGAAGGAAGATGGGATCATCTGGCTTTGAAAACATGTATTTTACAAAATGTTTAGATAGAACCAAGCCACTTTCTGGAGACCTTGGATGACCAATAATGTGGAATTCCCTGTTTTCCAATTGACAGATGCTACATCTAATTGGTAGTTTGTCTTGCGGGATCAGAGGAAGTTTTTATTGGTAATATTTTGGATCAAATTTAAGACAAGGTTCACATTTATCCTGTGTCTATGCAAAGCATTCACAAAAAATGATTCAGACAGATCTATTTACTGTAATGACGCAGCTGAAAACATTTTGGACCATCATTAAGTAGGTAGGTAGATATTTTTGGCACCTGCTTATACAATGAAGTTAACTTTGATTTCATCACTTTAAATGAGATTGTGCACACTAATTAAAAGTATTAATCTATGGATTTAAAATGTCCTGCACTGACTATGAGTTACAACTGTGGAGAGATTTTGTAACAACTATGGAGAGGTTTTTATAAGTCATCCTATCGTCCGTATACTTCGTGTTTACATTTAATTTAAAGACAAACTGTGGTTTACGTGTTTTACTTTACTGAGATAGGAGATGTCAGTTGATGCTCATAAAGTTTTATGGATAACTGCAAATGTCATTTCCCGTGAACTTGCACAGAATTACTCTGTCTGCCTCTAGCTCCTCCCTACGTCCTTGCCCCCTCCCATTTCCATAGAATCTTATAAGTACCAACTGTCATCTCCTATCTCAATAATGGGAAAATCTGTCTTCACTGAATACAGATTTCACCCATGAACTGAGAATTAAAGATCAATCCAGGAGGAGAAAGAAGCAGATTTCATTAAAACCTATATTCCAAAATTGCTTATTTTCATGCATACTATTGATTTAGTAATGAAAAATTAAAACAATGGTTTTTAGCATGTTAGATCTAGGTTAATTCTAAATTAAGCCCTAATGCTAACTACCCATGTTAGGAAGGCTCTACCTTCAAGGCATTTTAACTTCAATTTGTAATACCTCTTTCTATACGTATAAAATCATGTGTTGAATTAAAATTAGGAACAATCAATTGTAACTTCGCAAGTTACAGTCCATATTAAAAAAAAACCAAACACACCATTTATATTAACACTCAAGGGTTGGAAATGCATTTTTGTTACAAAGGTCTCTTGACAGTAAACTAATCACAGGATGTTCTAATGCTGTAATTTGTGCAAAGTCTTCACATTCAACACCACCACCACCACATGATTGAAGCATTACACAGTTCTTCTTTTTTTCGTCCTCCAGATCGAGAGTTGTTCTTTGTAGACACTCTATTCTAGACACTAAATAAGGATCCTACTCAAGAGCCCCAATAGTAAGCCAGAATTCCCTAATAGGTCCTTTAAAATAGTTTTTAGACCAGACATTCTCTTCCTTTGGAGTAAATTTTTTTTATATTTGTCTTAAAGGAATCAGTATGTCAATGGGACAGTGTTCTAACATCTCAAGCCAGTGGTTTTCAGTAGAACAAATCACATATTTGTTCCCAAGAAGAACTCATACATTGTGAAGGACATCACCTCTGGTGAAAATACAGCTCTCTGTTAAATATACTTATTTCTCACCACAATACATCTATGTGATCCAAGACAATAACACGAGATTTCTTCAATATTAAAAATATCGCCTATAGTAGTTATCATATATGAGTCGTTGGAAAATACTTATTGTGATTGGATTGTCAAATGGACTGGAAGTTTGAAATACCATTTAATTTTGAGTGCAATCCAGTGAGCATGCATATCTGACACGTCAACTTTAATTTTATTTTATTTCTTTAAAGTTGAGTTGTCTGTTCTTTTTCAATTCAAGCAATGTGTGACATGCTTACGTGTCTTACTGTTAAATGCATGCATTGAAATATTGTTGATTAAATCAATGGAGACTTTTGCTGCACAGTTAGATAGAACTACACAAAAAGCAAAAAATATACAATCCTATGTCACATATCCCTTAGTGTGTTTTATAGTGTCTGTTGTTTAATTTGAGGTTTAACCTAAATTCCTTAGTAACTGTGGTACAGATGTAGCGTTTCCGAACATATCTTTATGCAGGAATGTCTAAGTCGACGTACACCTTGACATGTTCACTTAGTTGTGCAAAGTTAAAGCCCTGACAAGAGGCATAAATATGTATCTTTTTTTGACTTACGTAAATGTCCTTGTTCTCCTGAATTTGGCATTATTTTTCTTTTGTTTCTGCACCTGTCAGTTCCTTAGATATGGCCCTGTATAAAAATATAGTTTTGTTAGCCAAAGGAGTGTGGTCCTCAAGTAGATGCCTACAGAGAAAACTTGAGGATCACGCCTCCTTTGTTAACAAGAATCGATTTACATACAAGGTAGAGGAGGCCGTATCTGGAACAGTGAGACGCAGGAGAAGAATAAAACAAAGAATCAGGAGAACAGCGGAACCAATTTTAACAATTACAGAACAAGTTATTGTCAAGTGACAGGTTCTCTTTAATATTAAGTTGCATGTTAGGTTAAAAAATGCTACATCTGTACAGTTAGTTTTATCTGTTATTTTGTTTTCTAATTTTCCTTGTACAAATAAATTTATAGGTCATTTTATCAAAGACTGACATAGCATAAAATATTTGTGTCATTAATAATATGCCTCCACTAATATTACTAAGAGAGAGAAACATTATTATAATAAAATAATTCACCCGTTAACATATGTTAAACTTTTAAAAATATTTTTTCTAATATAATATTACTTAACCCTTTTATTCATTATTTATTATTATTCTTTGCTTATATAGCGCTATCTTATTCCGCAGCGTTTTACATGCATTATAGCATATACGGTATATATTATATAGTGTATGTAAAAAACAAACTGTGAAAAAAAAAAGAATAACCTCACCATAGTCCAGTGTTCTAAAACAAACGTCTGACATTTTAATCATTTAATAATTTTAAATATTCTTAAAGGAAATGCTATATATTTATTCTTTCTATTTTTTTGTTGTATAAATTTGGAGAAAAATAATGTGATTTTTTTTAAGATTAAGTAATGTTCGCATTTAATTCTACCTTCGCTTAAAAAAATAAATAACCCAAAATAAGTGATGTCAAGGCAAAGAATGCAGTAACCTATATCTCAAGTCAATTTGCAAATAAGTTCACAGCTATGGGAAATAAAAAGAAGAGACTATATCTATTTAATATTGAATTTGTATTCTTAGTATTTTATATATATATATATATATATATATATATATATAGTTTGTCAGTCATCAGATATTTACAGAGAATGAAAAAATTAATTAACGTAATAGTTATTTGATCAATGTTAAACTATACCAACAGTGATTCACCACATATGACATGGCGACAGACAGTGGTCTGGGAATATTTTCATGTATTTAGGAGCCATTCAGGTTAACATCAACGATGTATCCATGCTTTGGATGAAATACATTTACTTTCTAATAGCTGGAAGACTTAGATATTGAATTTAAGGGTCTATTAAACAGAAATGTTTGAAGATATGGACCTTACAATCTACTCTTAGGACAAACTGTATTTTGTGCCATTTATCAGAATGTACGGCTCAAGGAATTTTTGTAATACAACCAATGATTCTTGTGTAAACATAATACAATATCCTCGTATGGACCTGCTACTGGCACACAAATGTTACTTCCTGGGAGGTTTCATATCTTTAATTACTATTAATAATTGTGTGCAATAGTTTTATCAGCTCATCAACTAAGTTATTATTAAGTTGTATTTTATAAATTAAAATACTAATCAGGGCTTTAAAAAATATATATATCTGAAATATTCCTTTTTTAGGGCTAACTGTTCATAGTACAAAAAATAATAGGAATAACTATATATGTAAAGTGACTAATTGTTCCCCTTTTTTTCTATGCAGTGAAATGTTTTTTTGCTTTATTTTAACAAAATACCGATATACTGTATCTGCTGGGAATCTCACTGGCACTATGAATGGCAGTGCCCCGGCCAGGGACTCACAAGCACTGTTACGGTATGTTCACATTACGTTTTTTTACTGATGATTTTTGAGAAGGTACTGCTCCTAAAAATGCCTGAAAAAGCAATCATAAAAAGCTCAAAAGAGCTTCCTCTTTTTGTCCTATTAAAAACGATTTGCTGTTCACATTTTCAGGCTTTTCAGCATTTTTTTAAATACTTCAGATTTTCCAAAACACCAAGCGTTTTAAAGAAGTGACATGTTCATTCTTCAGGTATTTTCTGCTAAGGAGCCATTCCATGCTTTACAATAGTCTTTGTAAAGGCTTTAAAAAATTGTCTGTAGGCTTTTACGATTCAAGAAAAAACATCAGCGTTTTATCCACTGCTTAATGGAAGTTAAAAACATCAAAAAAAAGAGCCTCAAAAATTTACTGGAGAAAAAGATGTTTACAGAAACCACTACGGAAATATTAACAAAATGTTAACAAATACATCGCAACGTCTGTATTTTCTGCAGTGGTTTCCCCGTGAAAAGCTTGACCTTTTTAGCTGCCGTAATAAATTGCAGTGTGAACATACCCTACTCTCCATTCAAGTACATAGATCCATGTCATATAAAAACAGCCAAGACATGGCCATATCTCACAAGGAGGAACAGGTCTAAGACAACCTTTCATAAAAAGAAAAAGGTGGTTATCCCTTTGGATGAATTGTTGGCTTCTGCAAACTAAAGTGTGCCCAAATAAACCAAACTAACAACAATATTGTTATTTTCTAAGGACTGTTAGATTTAACATAAGTTGTGTGATTGAGGAAAGAAATATATACTATTTCTGTTGAATAGACTCAATCATGAGCAAAGCCGGTACATGTGGTAGCATATGATTTTTGCGATGTGTTGAAGCATCCTGTCCAATATCTATTAATAGCGAACAGTACTTATGAGGTTATCGCAGCGTCTCTGCATGGATTTATCATTCCTTGTGCTTGTTCTCACATGCATGATTTATTTCTATGCATGCATTAATTTCAAGACCTTTAAGGTTATCTTACCCTCATCCCTTCAAACCGTGACAGGGCCCTCAGAGGTCTCAATGCCCTTAGTGTCCTAAGGGACTTTATAGCCCCTAATTCTGAGTAGCCCAAGGCATTAGCTATTAAGCTAACCAAAGATACCTATACAAAAACACAAAAGTAATAAACTCATTGGTTTTCCCAAATCTTAAATCATTCAGTGCGTCAAACACAGAAGATGATGCCGGTAGTCCTCTCTGCCAGATACCTAAAATCTTCAAAAAAATGAAATTATGAGAAAATTACAGCCCACCTGTTGGTGAAATGTTGGTTAGTATTCTTACCATATTTTGTAAATTGAATCTTGAATACCCTAAAACAGGAACCTAGAGAAAAAAATAATGTCCCTATCTGTGTATTCGATCTTACCCTTATGCCTTCAAATCTTGATAATGCACGTAGAGGTCTCAGTGCTCTCAAGGTCCTTAGAGACTTAATAGCGGCTAGTTGATCATACCCGAGTGCGACCGCCAAAAGGGATATGATTGAAATCTGTTCAGAATTAATGGCATTATTAATCACGGCCTTATGGAATTGTTATAGTTGGCCTGAGTAATATATATATATTTTTTTTTTAAATATATGGCATATTTGGTTGACTATTTTGATATTTGTTTTGTATGTCAGTCATGAAATAAAAAAGGTTTATAAGGAAACTAAGTAAAACCAAAAAAGGTTTAGCGTGAAAGAGGCAAAGTAATGAAAAAGCTTATTTTTGTTTTAATATAGCCACTAAATAAATTTAGCTACTATTTTTTTTACTTTGTGTGCCTCACCATACCCCTCAATTTTAAGATTTTTTAAATTTAGTAAAGTTAAAATGTAAAATATCCCATTGACAGTCCTGTTTTAATCTGTTAAGATGGACTCTTTCACTGTATTTTTTTAAATTTAAACTGAGTACTCTCTCCATTTGGTGCTGCTCCATTAATTCTGAAACAGATCTTGTTTTGTACCCCTTCGTTCCAAAGATAAGCCACTCCCCAGTAATTAGAAGCTTCCAATATCTGAATTTTCCCTTTCACTAATTAGATGTATAAAACAGAACTTCTCTGTTGGCATTTGCTTCTTCTACTCTATGACACTGATCAATTTAAATATGGCTGCGCCATTAAGGAGAAAAAAGCAAAAGTCAGAGAAGGTCAAAGCTGCAGTCTGTCTCATTATGTTCTCCCGAGATGAGACTTGTATCAGGTGAATATTCTGAGAACTCTGCAGTCATTGTGTTCCTTACTGGTATTGGAGGACTGGAACCCTGGAGAGCAGCGGTTCTGGACACCCGAGAGTGTTAGAAGAAATGTGATGCTTCTCAACTGCCATGGCTCTACAGTGTTGCTGCTTTCCTGTGCTCAGTACTCCAACAGTAGGAGTGCACAGCAACTGTGGTGTGAGAACAAGCTGATCCAGCCTGCAGCTTTTATCTTCTCTTTGGGTATTTGCTTTTCCCTTCTATGCTATGGCTGTATTTTGATTGGCCAGCAATGTAGAGGAGAAAAAGGAAATGCCTACAGAAAAGTTGTGTGGTAAATTCACAGTTGTTGGAAGGAAAATTTACATATTAGGCATTCTTAATGGCTGTGAAGCATAACTTTGGAATAAAGGGGCACAAAAAATAAGAACAATTTTTACAGAATTAGTGGCCAGCGTCGGTTGAAGGAGGTATTCACTTTAAATTAAAAACAATCAAGAGAAAGGTACCCTAAATATATTGTGGTCAAAACTGTTTTTCAAAAATATTTTTTTTAAACAGGTTCCCATGTATGTATCTTACTAAGGAGTAACTATTTGGGGCATTTGATAAATGTGATTAGACTAGAAATAATTTTTAAATTATTCTACTAAACCTTTTTTTTTCTGTATAAGAAAATGAGAGGTAATTATTCAAAAGGAAAAAAAAATTGTCCTTTACGGTTAAGACACCATATAATTTAAAATCAATAAAATAGTGGAAAAAAATCTGATTTACTTTTTAATGCCTGGATAAAATAGTAGGAAAGATGACCCCTCTAAAAGCTTTAACTAGGAATATTTATTGGGCAATTCTACATTATTATTTTTTCCCTATCACGAAAGCAATGAAAGCAAGCAGTATGAATTATAAAATCAAATGATATAAAGATAATATTGTTTTCGCAAAAAAAAATAAGAAAACAAATTATTTGCGTATTTTCACAGAAAAAAAAATATTTCAATTCTAATGAAAGATTTGGTTTTACAGATGGAACACAAATCGAAAAACAAAAATAATAATACAAAATAAAATATAAATAAATGAGGTGCACCACAATAAAACCACATTTTAAACAAATCACAGCACTCTCATAGTTCCTTTCATTAGAATCATACTGCAAGCAGTGATCGAATGTGCAACTAATATTTTACAGAAAAGCATATTTCAAAAAAATAAAATTCTCTCCGTGTGAGATAATTAATATTAACTTTTTTATATATTCTTATAAGTTATATGTTTTATTATTTTTGGGGTTAAGTAATAGTCATAATAAAGTGAAATAGTAAATATTCGACCACTGCTTGCCACATACAATGGTTTAGGGCCAATAATGCAGCTGATTAACATACCCGCTACTGAAAAATTTTAGCACCATTGATTCCTTTGCAACTGGCACTCAACCTTAATGTTTCTGATTACCCTTCAGTCTTCTTCATATAGCCTTGATGAAAAAGTATGTGTTATTAGTCACAGTACTTACCATGTACTGTTGATGCAAAGGGGGGAATACCTGAAGTATTTTAAAACGTAATTTTCTTTATTTTTTTAACCAAAACATTTAAAGCCTTTTCTTGTCAAACCTTAAATCCCACAAAAACAATATAAATATCTTATAATCCAGAAAACACCGACTGACCATATCTTCTTGGCCATGCTTAGTTTTTTTGGTTATGAAATGCTTTTTAAGTGCTCAAAAATTTTACTTTTGTGCTTTGTAGTTTATTTGCTCTCTATAAAATGCTTTAAAAGAAACATCCCAATGAAATCTAAAAAAAAAGGATGGCAAAAAATCTTCCAATGTTAAACCCAAGGAATATCAAAGATTTCAATGTTAAACCCAAGGAAGCCCCTTTAAAACTATTTGTGGCACCTTTCATTTGGCAAGAAAGAGAAGATTTATTAATCTGGTTACAAAATGTTAGTATCTAAACCAATATAGTAAATTTTCATTTCATAACCAAATTCATGTGAAATCTTTTTGCCATTCACAGAAAAGGACATCAAATCCAGATCTTTTTGGCGTAGATCACTATAAATTGTTGAAAAGCGGATGGCGATCAACTGTACCAGTGTACAAGAGTGGGGAGAGAGCTGCCTTATAAAATTTACATAAATGTAAAAAATATAAATAAAAGCAACAAAAATAGCAGAGAAGCATAAATTTCCAAATAAAGGGTCATTTAAAACCTAAAAATTGAATTTAGAATTTTAAGTATTACGTGCGCAAAAAAAGCTCACGCGTAAAATTTTGTAGAATTAATAATCAAATTCTCACAATGTGACAAATGAACAATAACAATAAAAAGTAGTGTACCGTGTGCATTACTACATGTATATAAAAAAATATCTATCAAAAATCAGATTAGAGATATAAAACTAGTTTACACTTTTTACAGATTCAGGTCTATTCTATGCATTTTTCTAAGCATTATTCCTATAAGCATTACTTTTTAAATTAAATACAACATTTATTTTAAATATCTTTTTATTTGGTTATTATACGGATTTGATAAAGTATTTGGTGTAGTTATATATTATTGATACCTACATCAACAATCAGGAAGTCCAGCCAGCACCAGGCATTGGTGAAATATTTGGCAAATCCATAGGCTACCCATTTCAGAAGCATTTCAAGAATAAAGATATACGTGAACACCTTGTCAGCATATTCCAGCATGGTCTTAATTGTTTTCCGCTGTTCAATGTAAATGTCTTCAAAAGCCTAAAATTTATAAAGTAACATTAAATTCCGTTAAATGGCATGAACTATACTTTACGTACATAAAAGTGAAACTTCAGACAAAAATTAAAAAGTCCACTTTTAGGCTATCTTGTACTGTGTACATGCGGTTGTCACTGGATAGTTGATAGTTGTAGTTAGAGTTAGTGTGAACCGTTTTGCAGGACCCAAGCCACAACAGTGATCTATGGCCAATGGACAGGAGTCTTGACAACCGTCTCCTACTTGATAGCATACACAGATCTTCTTATGAGTAGCCGGCCTGGAACAATTTCATATGTGTGTCATGCCACAACAATGACGTTGCACCAAACTAATCAAAAGAAGAGCTGTGGAAGCCTTCAAGTAGAAGGCGGTTCTCATTACTCCCATCCAGAGACCCAGAATACTGGTGAGGCCAATCAGCAGGTCCTGAGTATCCATCTGCACCAAGTCTATATGTATTATTTTCCATGGTGGCTGCTCAAGTCAGTTCTGCGCAGTGGTGAAGTTGTTCTGGTCAGCTGAGGCCTTACAGAAAACAAAACGTCATGGTGGTAAAAAACTTTTATCAACTGTTTTAGGTAGAACCAGACATAGAATGTACTAGTGGCTACAGAGCGGAAGAAAACATTTTTTTTTTCCTTCTATAACTCTCCCGATTACGGAGTGTGTTAATATCATACTTATGCCTGTTGTGTTCAAACAACTTGTATTCATTCTGCAGTAATATCAGGCTGTCATATGTCCCACACAGGCCGAGAGAAGGGTTTTTAATATGACAGCTAAACTCAGCTGCACTGTCTTTTGCCTCGCAAGGACCTTATCTGAAAGTCTTAGCCATCTTTACTATCTAATCATGTAGGAGGTTAAGCCCCCGTCTCACTAAGCGAGATCGCTAGCGAGATCGCTGCTGAGTCACAAGTTTTGTGACGCAACAGCGACCTCAGTAGCGATCTCGCTATGTGTGACACGTAGCAGCGACCAGGCCCCTGCTGTGAGATCGCTGGTCGTGTCGGAATGGCCTGGACCGTTTTCTGATCGTTGAGGTCCCGCTGGGTAGCACACATCGCTGTGTTTGACACCTTACCAACGACCTCGTTGACGACTCAGACACTGAATCGTCATAATGGCTCCCATGTGACATCGTTGTACAGGTCGCTACAGGTCGCTGGTGAGATGTCAAACAGTGAGATCGCAGCAGCGATCGTTGGGAAGATCTCACTGTTTGACATCTCACCAGCGACCACATAGCGACGCAGGAACGATCCCTGACAGGTCGTATCGTTGATGGGATCGCTTTAGCGTCGCTAAGTGAGACGGGGCCTTTAGACCCGGGGATCAGGGTTATATCATTCCATCTTCCACAGTAGAATCTTGCTCTAACCTGTGATGGGGACCGATTTCTTAATTTGAGTGTTGCTGCCTGATTATGATTTGCCAGCCTCAAACAAAGAGAAGATGTACATGCCACCCCAGAGGAAGCTGTCTAATAGCACCCACTTGGACTTAAAAAAAATTAATTCCTTAGATGCCAAATATTTTAATTACTAACATCTATTAGTAAAGGTCCTCTTTAAGCAAAAGATTAACCGTCGTTTTACTTAAAATTTCTTTAATTAATTGTACACATTAAATTATTTGTACACATGGAAATAAGAAACTAATTTTGAAACTGAATGATCAGTTCAGGAAGCAAAATAAACAGATTTCTTTAATAATATATCTCACAAAATGTCTTATTTTTACTGATTTTATGAAAAAAAAAACAATAACCCCAAAACAACAGTTACTCTTTAACCATTTGTGAAGATGTAAAACAACATGTGACTGGCCAAAAACTGAGGGTTTTTTGCCTGTATTTTTGCTTACAACAGAAATCACAGTGAAATACATTGTGCATGAATACATTTTATTACGGAAAAATATGAATATAAAAACATGACTCCAAAAATATCCTCTAGTGAATAATCAGTATTTATTAAGCAACGCAAAGGGTTGAAATAAAAAGCTCATGTTTTCTCTTTACAATAAGTGGAGAAAGACTGTTTCCCAGGCTTTAAAGACTCTTTGGAAATAACAATTAAAGTTGATAATTAAAGTGATATACTTTAGATAGAATAGAAACAACATGGGAGAAGGTTGTAGACACTTACCAGAGCCCCGCTGCTCAGCAAAATCATGAAGATAATGAAAGTCTCAAACCAGTTATGCTCTACAATCCGGAAGCATGTTTTCCTGAGGTTCCACCACTGCTTTCCTCTTCCCTCTAATGTACTGACATCGCAACACGGGAACTTCCTTATACACCCTGCAATCAATAGAGGCAAGTTACATATTCATCTGACTTAATCTGTTGGTGACACTCAATCATATCTATATATCTCATATCTATCTTCTATCTATCTATCTATATTTCTTGCTATCCTAAAATAACTTGTTGATCACTAGGGTCCCATAACTGTGACCCTTACAGATCCTAAGAACAGTATGTTTTTTGTGGGAAAAGTTTCAGTAAAACTTGCACTATAATCATGGAAATCACTGGTGTTTGTATGCATATGAGTCCAGTGGGCGGTCCTACTCAGTGATTGACAATCTTCCCTCTGTGACTTTACATGCAGTGATAACTGCCAATCACTGAGTAGGTCCACCCTACTGGACTCACATGCATACAAACACCAGGAATTCCAGTGAATAAAACCCCAGTTATACTGGTTATACTGAATAATTTTTCAATCAACTACTCAGTTTTCCCTTTTCTATACATTGCTGTCCAGTCCCCTTCGAGACCCATTTAGTCAGGCAGATAATTGGGAACTAGAAATTGTAGGGATAGCTTGTTTTCAGGTTATTGGCCTGTCTAAATATATCTGACATAAAGCGGATAAAATAAGTATTAAACGCGTCATCAATTTTCAAACTAAATATATTTCTGAATGTGTTATTGACATGAAATTGTCATCAGATGTCTTTAACACCCCATCTAATCTACACAGGCAAAGAAATCAAACCATAGACGTCCATAAATTAAGTTATGATTAATAATGAGAAATGACACAGGGAAAAAGTATTGAACACATGAAGAAAAAGAGGTGCAAAAGTAATGGAAAATCATGACACCGGCTGAAATCTATAATTAATTAGAAAGCAATCCTGCCCCTTAGAGAAAAATAATATCAGCTGGTACAACTGATGGCTATAAAAAAAAGTGTCTCATTACCAATATGCCACACAAGAAAAAGCTCATGATGGGTAAAACCAGTGAGATGTCTCAAGACGTTTGCAACCTTATTGTTGCGAAACATACTAATGGCATTACTTACAGAAGAATTTCTTAACTATTGAATGTTTCAGTGAAAACTGTTGGACATAATCCGGGGAAGTGGAAAGAAATTAATTTTACATTTAACCTGCAATGACCGGGTGCTTCCAGCAAGATTTCAGTTAGAAAAGTGAAAATAATTATCTAAAAAGTTGTCCAAGAGCCAAGGATCACCTGTGGAGAGCTCCCGAAAGACCTGGAATCAGTAGGTACGATTTTTTCAAAGAAAACAAAGATGTATATTTGTGTACTGTGTTAGCAAGTAGATAGAATAATATTAAGATTTGAGAGTCCTCAGTGGTTAATACCTTTTAATGACTCAGAAAAAAGAAAAATGTAGCCGGCACTGAAACACGGTATATATAAACAATCACCTGTGTGATCTTTACATGGATTGACCGCTGTTTGCCTCTAATCAAGATTGGGTGGTGCTCCACATCACATATATAGAAGTCCAAAATGTGACAAATGAAGAAAAAGAAAAAGAAATGCGGCACTCACCATTTGATCTTCAGCTAAAACGTATCCTTTATTTAATGCTTTACATCTTCAAGGACATACTGCGGCATCGGCAGAATAATACGAGGGAGCGGGCGGGATTGAGGAGTGTCCTCTCCTCACTCCCCCGCTCCCTCGTATTATTCTGCCGACGCCGCAGTATGTCCTTGAAGATGTAAAGCATTAAATAAAGGATACGTTTTAGCTGAAGATCAAATGGTGAGTGCCGCATTTCTTTTTCTTTTTTTTCATTTGTCACCTTTTAATGACTAACTGAAAAAATAATAACAAATTAAAAGCTTTCATGACTACTCAAGTCTCTTCATCGGGCATAGATGATACCTGATAAAGAGACATGAGTAGTTTCAAAAGCTTGAAATTTGTTATCAGCTTTTCAGTTAGCCATTAAAAGGTATCAACCACTGAGGACTCTCAAATCTTAATATTTTTCAAAGAAAACAATAAGTAATGCACTCAACCTCCATGGCCTGTATGCACGCTCACAAATCAAGACTCCATTGCTGAACAAAAATGATGTTCAAGCATGTTTAAAGTTTGCTCAGCAACATTTAGACAAGCCTGTGAAATACTGGGAGAATATATTCTGATCAGATGAGACCAAAACTGAACTCTCTGGATGCCATAATACACACCATGTTTGGAGGCCAGAAGGCACTGTATATCTCCCCCAAACATCATGTCAACAGAGAAATTTTGGGGGTGGAAGTATCATGATATGCGGTTGTTTTTCAGTATACTGTACATCACTGGCAAGCCTCATATGATTGAAGGATGAATGGACAAATATACTCAGACATTTAAAAAAAAAAATGCTGCCATCTACTAGGATAATGAAGATTAAATGAGGGTGGACATTTCAGCAAGACAGTGATCCCAAACACACAGCTATAAAGTTGCTAGAATGGCCCAGCCATTCACCTGAACTGAATAAAACAGAAAATGTATGGAAGGAACTAAAGCTCAGAGTTCAAAGAAGGAGCCCATGGAACTCTCCAGATGTGAAGAGTGTTTGTGTGGAAGTAAGGGCCAAAATCACACCTGAGCAATGCATGCGACTAGTTTCTCCATACAGGAGGCGTCTTGAAGCTGTCATCACAAACAAAGGCTTTTGGAAGAAGTAGTAATTACATTTCAGTAAGCATGTTCAATGCTTTTTCCCTGTGTCATTTCTTGTTATTACACATAACTTAATTTATGGAAATCTATGGTTTGATTTCTCTTCCTATTTGGATTGGATGGGTTGTTAACGACATCTTGTGAGAAGTTTATTTCAATAGCACCTTAGAAAATTGGTGATGTGTTCAATACTTATTTCATCCGCTGTTTGTGCAAAATGGGATAGAAGATTTGAAATAAGTCCCCATATAAGCAGCTGATGTGGTGTCAATAACGTGATATTCAATGCACACAGAACAATTGTATTAACAATCATAGCTTCTGTAATAGATACTTGCAGAGGTTAATGTGAAGTCTGATTTAAGGTGTTTTTTTCTATTTGAATAAAAAAAAGGCTATTTGGAGAATTGGTTTTACTCCTTGTCATATTTTAAGAATTAAAATAGATAAATAAATCCAAAATCCAAATGCACATGTAAATATGATATATAAGCCCTATCTAGACTTAAAAAATGCAAAATTACTGCAAAAATTAAGTTATATCACATTACCCAGCAGGCACAAGTAGACCAATTTAAGGCTTATAAATGTTAATACTGGGAATTTTGTATTTCTTTCAATCAGAATTTTACACCTTTAGATTTTTGTTTGCATTATTCAGTTATGTTCCTTAAGTTGTAATTGTTTTTTAAGCATCTCAGGGGGAAATGTATAAAACACATGGAGGGCAATTATTATAGTTCTGTAATATACCTATTGAAACAGTAAACGGCTAATTGAAAGATTAATGTTTTGTGCTGTGAGTAAATGCATAGAAAATGACAAAACTAAAAGCGTGGAGGACAATACCGCCCCAGCGTGAAGAAAATACCTTCTGTGAAACAAGCATCTGGTTCCATGATTTCCTCTTGTTCTACTAAAGCTACGGGTTCTCCTTCCCCTGCAGGCCTGATATCAACAGTACTGCCTTCTGACGAGCTTGATAGGGTCAACTTCTGCAAAAGAAATGATTAACAAGTACCGTTAAAGACACATTATCCCTTAAGTTGTAGCTTCTCTTAACACAAAATTGTAATTTATGATTTGATTACTTGCAGTAAAGCCATATCTTAACACAATTATTGACCATGAGGGCCGTCATCTTGACTTACAGTCTCAAACCACCATCTCTGGCCTGCATACTACCACGGCACTGTGATAATGTCTTAGTGGGTGCCTCAATGCTCAGTTTGTTAAAATCATGGCAGTAAACATGCCATAAATGTCCGATAAATGTCGGTACAACCTTTGGGATCTGCTCCTTTCTTGAGAGAATGGTCAAATGACCCCCTTCTTGCAGCAGCTCAGATGAATGAATGACTGAGCAGCATACTTCAAAGAGAGTTCAAAAAGTAGCTGAGCAAACCTCAATTTACTCCTGCTGTAATTAAGCTGCAATTTACATTGCAACCATGCACACATTGACTCATATAGATTAAACACCTCCAAACAGAATATTACAAACCATGTTTTTTCTAAACAAACGACAAACATCTCAAGATTTTTTCAGCCAAGATGAAATGTTAGTAAGGCCACATCTGTATCTAGTAGAATTGGTGTAAATTAATTTGTAGGACCCGGGTCATTGACCAATCAGTACTTTGATTTAGGAGCCGAATTCCACACAATGACATAACTTGAGACCCATTACAAAATCTCCAACGGGGCCACCAACTGACATGGGACTTTAATTGAATCGGTCTTCTCATATGTGCCAAAGGGATCTTTTGGGTCCCTCTAAGCAAAAAAACACCATGGCCCCATCCTAGTTACCCTAAAATAGACATGTAATATATAAAAATTATTGATATTCAGAAGCAAACAAAAATATTCAACCCATGTAACAGAATAAGTTTGTTAGAAAACTTTCTACTGTGTGATATATAACATGTTATATAATTAGTGGTTTCTTCAAAATGCCAATTATAACTCATCTTTTTTTTTTTTCATGGTCCACGGAACAGAATCCCAAAATGTTTGTACCTTATTTATGCGGTTTTGAGCATATTGAAGCTGACTTTCCTTGTGCTTTTGTGGCTGTAGAGGTGACGTCTTGGAGATCAGGCATAGAGACCTTCAGTGCTTAGCATTTGATTTACTGTGCAAACTGAAACCTCAGAGTCTGCTGCCACCAAATCTTGCAGCAGGCTTTTTAAGACAAGATAGGAGAAAAAATGCTAGAACTGCTAAAGAGATGATGAAGAGGGTCCAAGGTGAGTATGCATATAGAGAGTATACATATATTCACCTTGGACCCTCCTGATCGTGTCTTTGGCAGCCCTCACTCAGTCTGTGCTTTTTGTTATATCTCGTCCTTCAACAGTCTTGGCACTAGGGGGCCCAGAATTCGGTGAACGCAGCCGCAGCCCACTGACAGGGACACTCTTATGCGAGCAACGGTGTTGTGCCTGATCTGCACAAAGTGAGTAGATGAGGGCAATAGCTCAAATTTTTCTATATACCCCTTGGACTTTATCCATTAGGAGCGCTTTTGAGCACTTGAGGGTAGTTGACCACTTGCCTCCTCAAAAATATGGTGGCAAACTGTGATAGTGTCCTCTTTTTACCATGTCCGGTTAGTACAGCCAGGGTTCCTTTAATTTTGATCTTGTGAACTTTGCTTCTAACAGCATATACACTGTGTGCAGAATTATTAGGCAAGTTGTATTTTGATCACATGATACCTTTTATACATGCTGTCCTACTCCAAGCTGTTCAGGCTTGAGAGCCAACTACCAATTAAGTAAATCAGGTGATGTGCATCTTTGTAATGAGGAGGGATGTTGTGTAATGACATCAAAACCCTACATAAGGTGTGCTTAATTATTAGGCAACTTCCTTTCCTTTGGCAAAATGGATCAGAAGAGAGATTTGACGGACTCTGAAAAGTCCAAAATTGTGAGATATCTTGCAGAGGGATGCAGCAGTCTTGAAATTGCCAAACTTTTGAAGCGTGATCAACGAACAATCAAGCGTTTCATGGCAAATAGCCAACAAGGTCGCAAGTAGCATGTTGGGCAAAAAAGGCGCAAAATAACTGCCCATGAATTGAGGAAAATAAAGCGTGAAGCTGCCAAGATGCCATTTGCCACCAGTTTTGCCATATTTCAGAGCTGCAACGTTACTGGAGTAATAAAAAGCACAAGGTGTACGATACTCAGGGACATGGCCAAGGTAAGGAAGGCTGAAAAACGACCACCTTTGAAGAAGAAACATAAGATAAAACGTCAAGACTGGGCCAAGAAATATCTTAAGACTGACTTTTCAAAGGTTTTATGGACTGATGAAATGAGAGTGAGTCTTGATGGGCCAGATGGATGGGCCAGAGGTTGGATCAGTAAAGGACAGAGAGCTCCACTGCGACTCAGACGCCAGCAAGGTGGAGGTGGGGTTACTGGTATGGGCTGGTATCATCAAAGATGAACTTGTGGGACCTTTTCGGGTTGAGGATGGAGTGAAGCTCAACTCCCAGACCTACTGCCAGTTTCTAGAAGACAACTTCTTCAAGCAGTGGTACAGGAAGAAGTCGGTATCGTTCAAGAAAAACATGATTTTCATGCAGGACAATGCTCCATCACATGCCTCCAACTACTCCACAGCGTGGCTGGCCAGTAAAGGTCTCAAATAAGAAAAAATAATGACATGGCCCCCTTGTTCACCTGATCTGAACCCCATAGAGAACCTGCAGTCCCTCATAAAATTTGAGATATACCGTGAGGGAAAACAGTCCACCTCTTGGAACAGTGTCTGGGAGGCTGTGGTGGCTGCTGCACGCAATGTTCATCGTAAACAGATCAAGCAACTGACAGAATCCATGGATAGAAGGCTGTTGAGTGTCATAAAGAAAGGTGGCTATATTGGTCACTAATTTTTTGGGGGTTTTGTTTTTGCATGTCAGAAATGTGAAATTACCTGGTGAAAATAAACAAGTGAGATGGGAGTATATTTGTTTTTTATTAAGTTGCCTAATAATTCTGCACAGTAACAGTTACCTGCACAAACAGATATTCTCCTAAGATAGCCAAATCTAAAAAAACAAACACTCCAACTTCCAAAAATATTAAGCTTTGATATTTATATGAGTCTTTTGGGTTGATTGAGAACATAGTTGTTGATCAATAATAAAAATAATCCTCTAAAATACAACTTGCCTAATAATTCTGCATACAGTATAGGGACATTCAATGCCTTTGTATCTTTTTGTATCCTTTTCCTTGTTTATGCAAGGCAATGATCTTTTCTTTTAATTTTTCGGAACATTCACTTGACAACCAAAGAGTATTTTTGAATTTGATGTTGGAACAGGCTAAGACTCCTCATTATTGCTGTGAGAAGCTGGTGTCTGATAATGCATCATGTTTGCAGCAGGTCACAACTGCCAAAAATTCCCTACTAAGTGCTAAAGACGCTTGTTATGAAGGGGTAATTATCCGACTGCAGAAGTCAGTAAAAGTGGTATTTTGTGTTCAATTTGGAAAAACCACTTGTTGTATCTTTTGTTTTAAGATATTGAGATTGATCTTGTTTCATTGGTTTATTGCAAACAGCAGAAAGTTTGTTATTTTTACTAATAACCTTAATTTGCAATGGGGGTTGAATAATCTTCATTGAAACTGTACAATTACAAACATAAAAATTGTATACAGCTAGAGTAACACTATATAATTAACTGAAAAAGTAAGTAGAATTTTTGGCATTTGATTTAAGACTTTGAATCATCACAGCAGGATGATATGTAACTAGGACTTCATGAGTTACTTTATTACTGTAGATGAGTAAATCAAGCAAAATTGGAATTTCTTTTGCCTCTGCAGATCCCAGTGCACAATAAATATAAGAAGTAAAACATAAAAAAATCCATATTCTCACCTTACCATTCAACTTTCCAGCCCCTTTTCTCCTCACCATCACCTGCTCAGTCCTTGCCATATATTCAGACAACAGGCACTCATGCCGAAATTCAATGGTCTTTGACACAAGACTTTGAGCACTGAGAGGGTTTTGGGTATGCATACGGTAGGTCACGGCACATAGCATCATGACACTATAACCTTTCACACACTTGCACAAAATCCTCTTTGGCTTTATCAAAGCTGGAAAACCCGGGGAAATCAGTGCGAGTGGCAGCGATTTCAGTATGTGACAGAGATGGGCAACGGTGAGGAGCAGGAAGGGGGAGAGATGAGAATAAGGCCGGCGTCACACTCAGCGTAAGACAATACGGTCCGTTTTTTACGGCCGTAATACGGCCGTAATATGGAGAAATGTTCCCAAAATAGTGATCCGTATGTCATCCGTAGGCAGGGTGTGTCAGCGTATTTTGCGCATGGCATCCTCCGTATGTAATCCGTATGGCATCCGTACTGCGATATTTTCTCGCAGGCTTGCAAAACCGACATCTAATGGATTTATGTGCTCAAATGTTCGGTAAAACATATATACAGTATATATATATATATATATATATGTCATTGAGACACATACAGTATATATATATTCTGTATTTATATTTAATTCAGCGCGATATCTGTGAAAAGCCGGTAATTCAATTGCCGGCTTTTCATTTCTCCTTCCCAAACACGACAGAAAATGAGACATGGTTTACATACAGTAAACTATCTCATATCCCCTTTTTTTTGCATATTCCACACTACTGTTAGTAGTGTGTATGTGCAAAATTTGGGCGCTGTAGCTGCTAAAATAAAGGGTTAAAAAAGGAAAAAATTGGCGTGGGCTCCCACGCAATTTTCTCCGCCAGAGTGGTAAAGCCAGTGACTGAGGGCAGATATTAATAGCCTAGAGAGGGTCCATGGTTATTGGCCCCCCCTGGCTACAAACATCTGCCCCCAGCCACCCCAGAATAGGCATAATTAAAATATTTTCACCCCGGCAGATGGATTTACCTCGTGGGACGTGACAGATCATCAGAAGGTATGTATATTGTTGGTTTATTATTTTTCCAAGCGAGGGTCTTCAGGTGGATTGAGAGAGCAATAAAATATTAAAACCACCGGTGTGTTTAT